>NC_137454.1:327980237-328637768 GCF_964235325.1 Thermobia domestica | reverse complement strand
ATTGGATGCTCACAGTACAATTTTCTTTGTTAATCCTTTCTGATGTAATTGGCTAAATAAGAGTACAATAAAGTATTTAAAAAAAAGTGGGTAGAGTGACGGACTAGTAATGCTTATACTGTTTTGACCCCAGATCGAATCTCATCCGATCCTGTTCAATTTTTTTTTACGAAATATTATAGAAGTGTATAATTTGTATGTTAATAAAAACTGAAACAATACAATAAAGAAATAACTTTTTGTTTCCTTTGATGACGTATTTATTTAGAATTAGTGTACTATTAGTAATAGCCATTGCTTTCAGTTTATGCTGTTATATAGCTTCTTGTATCATCCTCTTTTCTTGAAAAAAAAAACAAAAAAACAAATTTGTCTCCAATAAAGTATGAAAAATATATATAGACAGAAACAGACATCTTAGTATCAAACGTGATTTATCGTGATGAAATAAACAAGTTCCTCGTTATTAAAAAAGAAAACTACAGAAAATCATTGAATTTGGTCTTTAGGTTTTTAGCATGCTATATATATTCTTTATAAGACTATACTTTATAAGGCAAGATGTGCGATCATACCCTCAAATTTAGCTAGTGGGTGAAAGATGTTTTCGGCACAAATATTTTACAGGTCTAGGTGCATGAAACACCAATACGCCATGGTCTTGACCTTCGTTTATTTCACATTATTGTCCGACATATCATAGCAGGTAAAAAGCAGCATCAATCGGCAAGAAAAACTGCAAGTTGTGGTCTTAGTCTGTTTTTGATGCTCCGGACTCGATCGCCTAGCACCTTGACTCATAAGTCTATCATTCAGTGCAGGCACATATCCAGCTTTACTTTTCGGAGGGGGCCCGACACGAAAGCTCGTAAGCACGTAATTCTAATGTTTCAAAAATATCAATAATAATAATAATAATAATAATAATAATAATAATAATAATAATAATAATAATAATAATAATAATAATAATAATAATAATAATAATAATAATGCAACAGTTCTGTATTTCTCTTAAACATTTCTTACTTTTCATTTATGAACCGATCAAACTGTATTCTAACACAAACGAAATCAAAAAAATATTTTCTAGAGACATGTAAGGATAACTGTCTGCTACGTATATCACAAAACAAAAATAGCAAATGGCAATGAGTGTATCGTTCTAATACAGTAATGTTATAAACAGAACGGAAACGAAATTGTAATCCTATTTAAAAGTGTTCTTTAATTCCACCTGGTATGAATGGCATTACGGTATATTCTTACAAGTAACACTTCCCAAGTGTAACACTCCCATTTTGATAAAATTTGACAGGCAGATACTACACATAAAATAAACGAATACATGTTTTTTTTTTTTATTTTCTGCGGAAAAACGGTTTTAGGGGGCAAAAGCCCTCACCCAAAATTTTGAAAGTTAACGCCCGAAAGACAAAAAAAAAAAAAAAAAAAAGTGGACCAAAGTGAACGAAATTGTGCACAGATATGGCAGACGTAAAATGAAGGAATACGTGTTTTGTATTTTCCTGGAAAAACGGTTAGGTGGGGCACAGACCCCTCCAAACCTTTGATAATGAAATATCAAAAGTGCTAGTAACAATATGTCTGATGTGTGTAAAGGACGAAGAATTCCAACGACACTTTGTGTATGGACAATACGCAAAAACTAAACGAATACCTGTTTTCTTATTTTCTGCGGAAAAATGGTCTTAGGAAACAAAAGCCCCCATCCAAAATTTTGAAAGTTGACGCCCGAAAGGCAAGAAGAAGTGAACCGAAATGAATGAAATTGTGCAAAGATATTGCAGACGAAAAATGAGGGAATGCGGGTTCCGTATTTTCCTTAAAAAAAAAAAAAAAAAAAAAAAAAACACACACACGTTTGGGTGGGACACAGACCCCTCCAAAACTTTGATCGTGAAATATCAAAAGTGCTAATAATAGTATGTCAGAAGTGCTTAAAGGACATGAAGAATTTGAACGACACATTGTGTAGGGACAATACGCAAAAAACAAACGAATACGGGTTTATTTTCTGCGAAAAAAATGGTTTTAGGGGGCAGAATTCCCCACCCAAAATTTTGAAATCGTGCATAGATATTCTAGATGTAAATTGAGGTAATTGTGTTTCGTATTTTCCTGGAAAAAAAGCGGTTGAGTGGGGAATGGACCTTCTAAGCTGTTGATTACGAAATATTAAAAGTGCAAATAAGTATACGTCAGAAGTTCCTAAAGAGTATGGAGAATTGCAACGAAACTTCGTATAGGGACAATTTGCAAAACAATAAATGAAATGCGTTTTAATTTGTACGACAAAACAGTGTTGAGGCCTAGAGCCCCTCCAAAAAAACAAAAAAAAGTAAATATTACCGTAAAAGTGGAGGAAGGAATGGACCGAAGCAAATAAAATTGTGTGTAGATATTGTATAGACTGTATGTAAAATAAGGACTTTCGTGTTTTTAAGATGTCCCTATCAATTTTGGCATATCAACAACAAACAGGAAATTAATCGGCACGTGTTTTTGTTTATGCGGAAAAACATTATAAGGGTTAAAGTTGCCTCGTGATATACTACAAAATACGCTAACTGTTTGTGCTTGTTGTTGATCGACCAAATTTGAAGAAATCTGATGGAGACGCTTGTGAAACACGAGAGGCTTTATTTTTCATATCCAATATCTACAGATAATTTCATTCGCTTCGGTCCTCTCCTTCCGACACTCAACGCCTCGGTCCACTCAACAGTTTTTTTTTTCTTTTCAGGAAAATACGAAGCACGTATTCCCTCATCTTACCTCTACAACATTTGTGAACAATTTCATTGAGTTCGGTCCATTTCTTCTTGCCTTTCTTGCGCCCAATTTCAAAATTCTGGGTGGGACCTTTTGCCCCCTAAAACCGTTTTTTCGCAGGAAATAAAAAAGCCGTATTTGTTTATTTTTTGCTTATTGTACTAACACAAAGTTTTGTTCCAATTCTTCGTGTAAATTTAGGCACTTCTGGCATACTGTTATTAGCACTTTTGATATTTCATGATCAAAGGTTTGGAGGGGTCTGTGCCCCACCTAACCGTTTTTTCCAGGAAAATACAAAACACGCATTTCCTAATTTTATGTCCGCAATATCTGTTCACAATTTCGTTCACTTTGGTCCACTTATTTTTGCCTTTCGGGCGTCAACTTTCAAAATTTTGGGTGAGGGCTTTTGCCCCCTAAAACCGTTTTTCAGCAAAAAATAAAAAAGCACTTATTTGTTTATTTTATGTGTAGTATCTACCTGCCAAATATTATCAAAATCGGAGTGTTACACTTGGGAAGTGTTACTTGTTAGAATTATAACAACAACGCATTGTCCACAGTTTGGACACTGACTCAAAGTAATCTGACATAAAAGAACCTCAAAAGGGAAAAAGTAGGTTTATTAAAAAGTGCTTGAGGTTTGGTAAGGGACAGCTTCCAGGACCTCACGTTGGATACGTCACTGAGTCAATGCATTGTATTTGTTTCTTGCAAAACATGATAATTAGATGCGTAATATGTAAAATTATATCATAGTTTGACTTTTAATAGGTCTTTCCTTAATACATCCATATTATCCGGCGTTCTGCCTGCCTGTTTCATGTCGGATAAGCGAAACTCTACTGTATTTTCGAAGATAGCATATACAAAGGGGCTAGAGGTCTGCACGGGCCGGAATTTTTAGAACGGACCCGGCCCGTCCCCTTTAATTTATAATCTATAAGCATTAGTGGATTAATGGCGGAGCCAATGGAGCCCAGGTTTCGGGGCCCCAAGCTCAGGGGGCCCTTTAAAATCCCTCTGTTTAATACTAAAATATAGTAATCAACTTATTATATTATAGGCTTCAGACCGATGCTATTTTTTTTCCCCGCTCGTTACGCTCGCGGTATCGCTAGATTTAAGTCTTTCTATCAGCAACATTTACCTGTTAATAATGAATGCAATTATTTAATTGTTAATAATGAATTTAACTAAACTAATTATTCTAAACTTGGAGCACATTCAAATATTACAGCATAGTTCTCGGTAGTTCCATAAGCCTATGAGGCTGTGGAAGGCAGAAAAGAAAATTTATGCACTGGAACTATTCTTAACATAGAGCCCCCTTAAAACAGTCGGTTCTAGGTCCCCAAAAGCCTTAATCCTCCCCTGTCTATAAGCAATATTTCACGAAAAGCTGGTATTTTTTAACAAATGTTTTCGTCATCAAGTTTTCATAAAGTAGTCCCTTTCTCCTTTAAGTAATTTCAGAGCCCACGGTGTTTCAGTGATTGAGCGTTCACCTCTGGTGCATGGAGTCCTTGGTTCAATCTATGCTCGCGCCAAGTGAACCTTGTGCTGGACAAACATTGTGCGTGGGTTTTCTCGAGGTTCTCCCGTTTTATCCCACTTTCTTCACTCGATCATTTCATTCATTTCTTATCATCACTGTCTCCTTTAGCCTATCCGGCATAATCGTGGGACGTAAAACTTAAAGATTTCATTTCAAATCATTTCAATCAAAAAACAGTTGCAGGAAGTAAGTAATTTCGAATAAAACAAACTACTATATACAATTCTGAGTATATTATTCTTTTATGAAATTCTCGCGAACCTTATTTCTAAATCGAAGGGTAAGAAGACTAAATTCACTCTCTTATTATTATAGATCCATTTCAATTGAAGCAGGGGGCCGCGGTGGCTCAGTGGTAGAGCGTTCATCTCTGGTGCTTGGGGTTCCGGGTTCGATCCCAGCCCCCGCCAAGTGAACTTTGTGGTGGACAAACACCGTGTGCGTGGGTTTTCTCGGGGTTCTCCCGTTTCCTCCCACTTTCTTCATTCCACAATTTCATTCATTTCTCATAATCACCGTCTCCTTTAGCCTAACTGGCATAACCGTGGGACGTAAAACTCAAAGATTTCATTTTCATTTTCAATTGAAGCAGTTGGAATAGTTGGAAAAAAAATTTAAAAAAAACATACCTTATATTCCAGTGTGCCACAATCGGTATAACGCGGCACACTGGTGTGTCCAGCAAAGTGAACTGTGTGACGCAAACTTTTTCCTATTATTTGCAAGAATATTTGTCGAGCTTCTGTTATTTATTATTATTATTATTATTATTATTATTATTATTATTATTATTATTATTATTATTATTATTATTATTATTATTATTATTATTATCAACGATTCTTTCATGGATCAGCTGTCTGTATACGGTTAAGCAACCACAAGTATCACATTGAGGGAATGAGTATAATTATTTACTTTAATAGTAATACAAAATCTATTTGCTTGTATATTCTACCGGGAATAACTGCATCCGTCTAGAAAGCTAGGACTAACAACAAAGGGATCCGAAGTTGTGACCACGCACCGCCCCAAATCGTGAGTGCCACAAGTTCTCTTCTACGCCTTAGCACAATAAGAGCTGTTGCGTTCAGGGAGAGAGAGAAACAACTTAATTCCATTGCAGTTATATGCTTATTAAATGTTAACTTATATTTATAAATTATGTAAGTGATCGTATCGTTTTCTGTTTATTATTATTATTATTATTATTATTATTATTATTAATTCTTATTATTATACATTTCTTATTACGTTGATTGCCATGTGTATGGAATTCCATACACACGGCTCTCCTGTGCAGTAGAGCGTGATTATTTTCCATACGCAAACAATGTAGATATTCCAAGTTTGTTGTGTTCATTCTATAGCTGTGTATGTAATTAGATACATATGGCGTAGAAATCAAAATTTAATGTCCATGCCACGTATATGCCAAACCATACACAAAAACATTTATGAACAAAGACATTGAGTTTGAGTTTAACGTCTCGCTCAGCAACGAAGCTATATGAGACGTCGGCCTACTGACTAACGTGGACTCCGAAGCACGTGAGCTCTCGCCGGGAATCGAAGCCGGGTCTTCCACGCCAAAGGCGCGTACGCTAACCGCTTAGCCACTAAGGAGCTCATGAACAGAGACATTTAACACAAAGGCGAAAACAAAGATGTGTGATGTAATTTTGAGTCTAACGTCCCTTTCAGCAGCGAGGCTATATGAGACGTGGACCTACTGATTAACGTAGAATCCGAACCACATGAGCTCCCACCGGACGAAAACAAAGGCCTTTGGAATTGACAATAATCGTTTGGACATTTCAGTCGCACCTGCCTAATATTAACAACATTTCTACGATAATTTCGTAACATTGTATTATTTCTTTTGTTGATTAGCTTGGTTAGGCTTATTTAAACACTTTTTTCTTTGCACCGAAGTGTCACATCTCTTGGATGAAAATACACTTGCTCTCACTGGAAATCAAATCCAGAACCAATCTTGAACCATTTGACCACAACAAGGCACATTTAAAAAGAAGTTTCGATTTTGTTCGGAAAATTGTGATTAGGTGTAACATTAAAAAATATATTTAAGAAAGGATACGGAGCAAACGCACTGTACTTTCTCGCTCGAATTTTTTACACTGACTTATGTTAGACTATTATTGAAACATTTATTTGGGAAATTGCGAATAAAAAAATGTTTTAGAAAACTGCTAGAAGAAACTTCAGGCCCAAAAGTAAAGTACCCATTGGTCATATTTTCGTTAGAAATAACTTGATCCATATATTAGAATTATTAAGGATATAATTGTATGTGAACTATAAGCAAAAGCGTCTGAGTAATTTCTGAGAAAATCATGAAAAATGTCACCCCCAAGAATAAATTATCCCTTGTGGATCTTTTCAGGACAAACGAGCTATGCTATATTGTTAGTGTTTTCGTAAAGCATTTATTTATGAAATACGAACACAATCGCCTGAGTCGTTCTTGAGAAAATCGCAGGGTAAAACTTACTGTCAAAAGTAATATACCATTTGTAGTTTTTCCGGATGAGGGAATTATACCATATAGCTAGGTTATTTATGTCACATGTATTTATAAAATATGAACAGCAAACATCTCCTGAGTGTTTTTTAGGAAGGTCATCGGGAAAAGCATACCCCCAAAGGTAAACTCTTCTATCTGTAATTTTGACAGTATATCGAGTAATTTTTAAGCAAATCGTCGGGAAAAAATTCCCTGTCAAAGTATCTCTTTTGGATTTTTCTTTTCGGAACAAGCGAGTTATACCATATTGTAAGATTATTACAGAAAATATTTTACTGAAATTAGAACAAATTTGTCTCAGTTATTACTGAGAAAATTGTCCAAAAAAATTCAACCCTTGAGAAAACCACTTCTTCTGTATGTTATCGGAATAAATGATTTATGCTGTATGTTAGTTTATTAATGAAACATTTCTTTACGAAATATGAACAAAATTGCCTGAGGCGTTAATGGGAAAACTATCGGGGTAAAGCTCACCCTAAGATTAAGCTACTCCTTCGAACGAGTTGTTTGTTAGGTTATTAATGATACGTTTATTTATGAAATGTGGTTGAGAAAATTCTGGAAAAAGAACGCATACCATACAGTAAATTACACCATATATATTTTTTCAGAAAAATTATTGATATGCGGTGGAGATTCGTTAATAAAATATATATTTATAAAAAGTAAATAAAATCGTCACAGCTGTTTTACTTGAGAAAATTGAATTGTTTTAAATTTTAATCCTTCAATAAATTACCCTTACTTTTAGATGTCGAAGGACGTAAAATTCGAAAGATAGTATGTCATTAAAACGTTATGTCTAGAATTCGGTCCAGATACGTTGAACAGTATGGCCTCTATTTGAGTGCGTGTAAAAGCGTGACGAACCGAGAGACGAATAGATGGACAGACATCGAAAAATCATTTTTTCGATATGTAGGAGCCATGTAACTTGAATACATTGAAATCTGGTATTCGGTTTTTATAACTATAACCACACTTTCTTCTTTCGTCGCTCGAATGTGAAAACGAATAGGCCTACACCGACACGTAATGTGATAATTTGTAATCCCAAAAATTTAATTTGTTATGTTTAATGTGTTGTCACGCTAGAAAAAGAAGCTTATGCATGTTAGATCATTTTATTATCAGTTTTTCACGCTACTGTATAATTCGTCGGAAGCATTCGTGTTATTCACAAAGAGAGCTGTAAAATTTAGTTTTGTTTAAAGAAAGCATTCTTGATTTTTTTTACACAGACTTGCATTTGTTGCACTTGTTGATATGAAACAAAAGGAGAGAGAGAGAGAGAGAGAGAGAGAGTCAATACTCTAAAAAGGAACACACACACACACACACAGAAACACTAGAACAGACAACGAGCTATGGCTGTGATTGTGTTCGTCACGCTGTGTAAACCTGCAGGTCACGCTTGTTTTGTTTTTTACAGACACACTCGCAGTGAGTTGATGTTTGAAGTTACTTCTGCTGTGTTAAAAAAAGGGAGAGGTAATGATTAAGCATACCATACCATAAACTAGTAAGCTAATTCTGAATAAATACGTCATCAGAAAAACAAAAACTTATTTCATTATTATATTGTTTCGGTTCTTATTAACATAAAAATTATACACTTTCTACAATGTTTTGTAAAGAAAAATAATTGAACAGGATCGGATGGGATTCGATCTGGGGTCAAAACAGTATAAGAATTACTAATCCGTTACTCTACCCACTTGACCACACAGAACGTCTTTTGTTGCCTATCTTTTTCTTAAGAAATAAATGCTCATGGCTATAGAGCATGTCACTTCCAAACTTAAGACAACAGTTTTTCTCTTTGTTTATATATTTCCGTAGAACATCTTGGTTACAGAAGCTAATTTATATTTGGCAGACAATTTACACTCTAGATTTAAGCCAATAAATGCAATATTTTACTCCAGTTTCCTGTTCCTTGATTCAACTGTTCTGTTACCAATTCTGTAATTCCCTTTTCAATCGTGCTGTGCTACTCCAAAAATTCCCTCGAAAACATTATTGCCAATATACACAAAACCGAACATAATTTTGTTTTTTGCTTATATTTTTATTATTTTATTATATTTTTTGGAAATATCTCCTTAGATGGATTGCTTTCTATTATCTCCACATACTAATAGCTGAATTTTACCCATAAACATAAGGAAAATGAAATAATTGCGAAAAATCGTGAGTTACAGTATACGCGCAATTTTTTTTTTGCGCATGGGAGTACGTAAAGTTCAATGAATAGTTTAAATAGATGATCATCTAACATTTGGTGTTTCTTTTGTATACGCTTCACAATAGAGAGAATAATGTCCAGCTAATCTTCTCCAAACGTTTCTTTGTTACAACATTCGTAATATTTGTAACTACCTGAAATACACATTCTTCACTTGAGGAGAATGTGTGCATGGAAAGTATTTATAAAAAATGAGATGAAATGTTTAAGTTTTACATCCCACGTATATGCCGGATAGGCTTATTTAGACCGTGATGAAAAATAAATGAAATGGCGGAATGAAGAAAGGGGGAAGGAACGGGAGAACCACGCGAAAACCCACGCACAGGATTTTGTCTACCACAAAGCTCACTTTTAGCGAGCTGAGATCCAGCGGAGAACCCCATGAACCAGAGGTGAACGCTCTATGTATAACCCACCGCAGCCCCAGAAAAAATATTTATTGTTCATTCTCTAAACACGAACGCATTTCCATAAAAGTGTATTATAAATCCCATAAGCTATTCTACTTATGGCATAAAATTTAAACCCTCTGCTTCTCCTTATGCGGTTTCATGTGGTTCACATTCCACGTTAATCAGTAGGTCCCGTTTCATATAGCCTCGCTGCAGAAAGGGACGTTAAACTGAAAGTCTATCCCAGTCATTCTTATGTGCTGTTTAAGCAAAGGAACCCAACTTGAAATAGGTATTCTGTTCCAAAATTCTTTTCAAATGGACCACCGTTTCCCTGTGATGTAATTACAAACAATCCGTATTAATGTATTGGAAACATATATAGAATGTCTCCTTTCACACCTCCCCGTGAAAACCGAAATTTAGCAATGGTTGGCCCATGTCAACGATTATTTTTAAGAAGGAATTAATTTACGAAATTTCATTGTCCTAATTTGAAAGACCCCTGAAATACGTTGATTTTGACTACAGTAGAGCGTCTATTATCCGAACGTCGGTCAACCGAACGACCGCTTAACCGAACTGTGTATTCGCTCGCACCTGTTACTCTCCCACCCTACCGTCCATCATCCCCCTCACTCCCAAACCAAGTTTCCCACAGTAGTCGCCGCACTGAGCCACCGCTGGCGGAACATTGCTTCTAATGGGGCCTTCATAAGGCGCTGCTGACCGGCCAAGCCGCCAGTCGCTGTGTTTCAACAATCAGCACACTTCTGTCGGTTTGGCACTGGCTGTAGAAGTAGCGGCAGTATCAAAGCTGTTCACAGCAACAGCTGCGCCAGCTTAGAGTTGAGGCGTGCCGCTCCGCGCATGGCAAATAAACATGTACAGTTCGATTATCCGAACAAACCAGTTTTCCGAACACCCATGTCCCCCAATTACTTCGGATAATCGACGCTCTACTGTAATTTTTAGTTTTTCACTCCCATTAGCATGAGACTCTGATGCTTTTAGATCAGCATATTTACTCAGCACAAAAGTTATTACCGAAACTGCAACTCCAGTTTTCATATAAACAATGCAACAACGTTATATAAAATTATATTAATTTGTTCTGCTTTGCTTTATTTGATTAATAATCACAATCACTTCCCTACGATTGAGCCAAAGACCATAACCCAATCTAACATTAACACTATTCAATATATATATATATATATATATATATATATATATATATATATATATATATATATATATATATATATATATATATATACCTATCGGTCTGGGAGTCTTCTATCTCTAGATGACCCATAATTTCTGTTCCTAAACTTTCATTATTGGATGCCACGCTTTTTCTATCTTGTTTCTTTTCGCAATGCATAAAAATATCTCATTATTTACATATAAAATTATATTCTTTGCTTCTAATTATTTTATTAAATATAAAGGTAACAAAGAAAGTTCTTTCGATTTTTGTGAAGGTCTGTATTCAATTAACCCTCACACCGTGACATTAGTGTGAATGAAGATAAGGCGATAGTCAGTTGTTGGTGCGGGTAAATCCAACATACTACCTGGTTATGGTAGTTCAGTTACAGCGTGAACTTGCGTAATAACAGAGTGAACCTGGGACCTTCACACAGCGTCATAAGGGCGTGTATACTGTCCGAGTTCAAACTGGGATCAAACGCCGCTGCAGCGGGGCGGAAGATATGCCAGGCCTTTGGTGAGTGTGTCGTGACTACGCGGCCAGAGCAACGGTGGTTTAACGAGTTTAAGGACGGTGATGAAACACTTGAAGACGCACCATTCGCCTGAAGACCAACACATGTACAAAATGAAGATCTTCGAGCAGCAATTGCTTCTTCACCTGTGTCTCATTCTTTTTCTTCTTGACCCCCTTCTTCACTTGTGCATCAACCGTTTGTTTTAATTCTTCAGACTTCCTTCGATAATTTCTCCTTTTGTGTTTTTTCATTCAATTCAACCTCTACTTTATCATTTTTCTTCCTTGTCTAATTCTTCCATCTCTTTACTTTCTCTTTTATCTTTACAGATCTTTATTGTTCTATATCTACTTTTCTGTATTGTTTTCCTTCTATGTTTCTTTCTTTCGTTACTTTATTTTCTACGCTCACCTGTTTACCATATTTGCTTTAGACTTCTTCTATTATTCCTATTCTGTCCTTTTCTTCTGTTATTGTTGACCTCGTAGTTATCTCCGGACTCATATTAAGATGTTTCGTTTCTTCTATACGGTTGTTGGGGGCGCGGTGGCTCAGTGGTAGAGCGTTCACCTCTGGTGCTTGGGGTCCCTGGTTCGATCCCATCTCGCGCGGTGTGGACATTGTGGTGGACAAACACCGTGCTCGTGGGTTTTCTCGGGGTTCTCCCACTTTCTTCATTCCACCGTTTCACTCATTTCTCATTATCACCGTCTCCTTTAGCCTAACCGGCATAACCTTGGGACGTTAGAGATTTCATTTCATTTTTCTATAGGATTGTCGGTGTGGCGTCTACAGACCTGATTCCTCTGGTATCGATTTTCATGTTCAAGATTCTCGTGTTTTACCTCTGAATTTCTTTTGTTCTAACTGAATTCGATTAATTACCAACGGCTATATTTTCTTCTCTGTGTTGGCTACCTAAACTGGAGCTTAACATAAAGTCTCCATTGAATTAAAGTTTTGTTCACGTTCTACATTCGTATTCATCAGATAACTCATTGATTCTTTTTTTTTTTTTTTTTTTTTTTTTTGGTAACTACTCGTGTCCTTCTTTTGGACAATACTGTGCAAAATGATTATATTCGTTGCAATTCCCACATTGCGTACCGATAGCTGGACATTGATATCTAAAATGTTATTTTCCACATGTTACACAACCATATTGATAACGTCCATATTTTACCTTTGACATTGTTTTTGAACGGAACCTATTGATTTTATGTAGTTTGTATTGGTACGATTTTTGTATCTTTCGTTGATCTGTTACAGCATTCACTTGTAGCGAGAAAAAATGTTTTTGTACACTGATTTAACAATACACATCGCATACATATAGGTAGAATTGTTGAAAAAGGAAATAACCATATTTCAGAAATTGGATTCAAGAGTTGAACAAGTGAATGCTACAGCTCTGACCGCATTATTGACCTCTATTCGGACCTAATTATCAGTTCCATACTGGCAACCTGTGGCGAACGGATACAAAAGTTTTGAAAACATTTTCATGCCTGTATCAGGAATCATGAAACTCGTAGTGGCGTAACAAGATGGGAAGGGGATTACGGGGGCATTGACTCTCCTAATTTCAGGTAGGGAATTTAATGACGCCCACTTTATATTTTGTATGAATTAATACTTAACTGAAGAGTCCAAAGTGTTCTAAAAAAGTAAATCTAGCAAGTTAAACATGCGAATACTAGTTTACATTCTTAGGGGAAAGGAGTAGCTCTGGACATTTTAACACATTGAGCTGCTTCTTGGCAATAAGAAGTAAAAATGTTCAAAAATAAGCCTAAAATATTTATTTGGAATGTGAACTTTATTAACAAACCGAAGATATCTACATAAATGCAAAAATAATGAAATAATTGAAATAATTTCGAATATAGGCGGGTACCATCGGACACGTAAGATAAGGTAACTGAAGGTATGTACGCTAGTGCAGCTAAATACGTCAAGTGTTCAGTGCTGGGACATTTCGAAAAAAAACCGCTAGAATGCTCCTCCAATATATGCCACGGTCTTGTATATACATTGGGGTGAAACGACAACAAATCTTGGTGTTTTTATGCCCCTAGTCAGCAGCGGGCAATGTAAAACGAGACCTATAGTTCAAAGTGGGCTTTATAATGTTCAAAGCCATATTTATGGAAGATGTTGAAAGAGAGACCCTCACAAAAGTTCTCAAATTTACACAGGATAAAACAACATTCTAAATCAATTTCAAATTTATTCATTTATTTATTTATTTACAAGTACAAGATAATCAAAAAAAAGTTCTGCTATACTAGAGAAGAGATAAGCAAAGAGCAATACAGTAGACGGTTCGTACCTTTAGCTTTCGGAGTAATCTAAATCAACTTTCACCAACGTTCCTTCAGCTGCACAATACCTTGGTGATAAAACTCAGCAGTAGTGCATGAAAGGACTTCGTGAGTGTATTCCGCAAATCTCCCTAATTTTTTAGGGATCTCCCACAGAAGTGGCTGTCGAGGGAATGAAACAGGTGGTAATCTGTTGACGCAAGGTTCGGTGAATATTGTGCATGGCATAAGGTGTCACAGCCAAGTTCCTGAAGGGCCTCCCAGGTTCTCTTTGAAACATGTGGCTTGGCATTGTCGTGCTGGAACATCACACCATTATAATTCGCCAATACCAGCTCCTTCTGCTGCAATGTACGGTGAACCCTTTGCAACTTCAGTGAATAGGGGGCAGCAGTGATTGTCTGACCAAGTGGAAGGAGCTCGTAATCCACCATTTGTCAACGATTCCACCATGCAGAGACCACAATCTTTCTTGGATGCAGAGGTAGTCTTGAGGTGTGAGGAGCAGAGCAATACGCCGACACTAATGCCTGGAACGTTTATAAATGTCATAGAGGAACTACTTTTCGTCACCAGTGAGCAAGCGATCAAAAGATGGATGTATTTAACTACCTAGTGAGCAAGAACAAACATGCTGTCTACTCATTATTTGTTGGCTGCCGATAATGTGTGGGGTACCCATTTCCTTAACTTGTATGACCTTCCTATTCTATGTAGATATAGCCTGTTTCAGCGGAAACATGGAACCTTTTTTGCAAGTTCATCAGGCGTTAGATCATTGTCTTGTCTTCCTCGATGGCTGCTTTCAGAGCATCTTCCGACCCTAGGCACTTTATTGCCAGAGGCCTTTCACCCACTACTAGATCATTTTTGATAAGCTGTCCAGTAATGAAATAGGTTCTACGGCAAATCTGTTTTCTGTAGCCCTAGGCAGTTTGGTTTGTTTGCCTACTCGGATATACGACGCTGTGGCATCTGTCGTAAGTTTGACAGTAAGATAACCAGGGGTGTAGCCACGGGGGGCCCATCGGGGCCAGACCCCCTCCAAATGATTTTCTGCCCCCCCTAATGACCCTATGTTAAAACATCATCGTGAGATTACCTCGCTTCAGTCGTTTAAAAATAACAAAGTTTACATATAATTAATAATTTACGGTAAAATAATGTGGAAAAATAATATTTTACCATACCGATCACAAAATAGTATGGTATTTCTTCCTTATAGCGATGCGAAAATAGTATGGTATACTTTTTGTGACAACAGATTACACAATTTACTGCGATTTGTATTTGACAGTTTGAAGACAAACGTTTTTACAAGGTACTATAAATTCTACCATAAAACACTAGTACTAAACTAAATTGTAAGTACATTATATGCTGTAATTAGTGTTTTAAGAAAACTTTTTTTATCAGATGGAATATTTGGTGAAAAACAACGTTTTAATTCAATTTTCAGTTTGTTTTTTTTTTACATTGCTAGCTAAGGCTAGCTACCTCTGAGAGGGTTACGCCCTCTTTTAGGGAAGTGATTTGAAAGGATTGTTGGTTTTTAGGGCAGTGGTTGGTCTAAGTGCTTTATTATTTATTTCATAGCAGTGATGGTCATAAGGAACTTTGCGTTCCTTAACATTAGGTGTAGAGATAAACATAAATACATATATTTAACATAAAACATACATATATAGCTGGTATGAAAGTAGATGAACAATGATTTACAAAATATTAAATGAGGAACACTAAATATACAATAAACAGGATAAGGAGATTAGCAGATAAGTGATAGTAATGTAATATTATAGTTATATAATTGATGAGGATGAAGGATGAGATGAGGTGCAATCACAGGACAACACATAGGAAAATGTTAGCGGACGAATGCAGTTATCTTCTTGCCTAGGGGGACTCTAGGCTATAATGAGAGACATGATGAACCCAAGTTAGTATGAGAATATTACTGTGCATGAAATGATGGAAAAATGAGAGGTAAATGAGCATGAGTGACGTAATCGTTCAGAAGCAAGAGTAAGGGATCATCAGGAGGAAGAGTGTAATGGTATAACGTAAACAAAAGAGATAATGGAGTGTGAAGATAACGGGTAGGTGTAGGATGTAGTGCTAAATAGTGCATTGTGTCAAAAAGTAGTGGATGGTGGATTTGAAAGCGGCGGCGTATGTATGAGAGTCGAAGGGATTCGAGATGGTACTGCAGGGCGGGAAAAGTAATGCGCTGATATAATTCTCGTGTGGGGCTAGGTAATGTGATGCGATAAGCAATTCGGAAGGCATGGCGTTCGAGAATAAGAAGTTTGTGGTAGAATTTTTCTGATGCGGCAATCCAAGCTGTGAAGCCATAGGTGAGAGTAGGGCGAAGAAAGACTTTGTAGGTGTTCAAGACTGTGTGTGATTTGAGACCCCAGGTGGTTCCTGCGAGACGTTTAAGCAGGTTGAGACGATTGTAAGCTTTTGTTGAAATTGTTTTAAGGTGTTGCATCCAGGTGAGGTGTGTGTCAAACGTGATGCCTAAGTATGTGACTGCTTTTGTAGCTTGCAGAGGAACCTGGTCTACGTGGAGAGAGAGGCAACGTCGATTTCTGCGGACTTTGCTTGTTTTCTTTGGTGGAATGAAGATGATAGCCTGCGTTTTTGTAGCATTGATGGTGAGTTTCCAGTGACGGCACCAAAGGCAGAAGTCAGAGATGGCTGTTTGTAAGATCTTATTTATATGCTGGATGGATATTCCTAGAGCGAGAAAAGCAGTATCATCTGCATACTGGAAAGAATGAATGTTGTCAGGAAGGTGTGGCATGTCAGCAACAAACAGAATGTATAACAAAGGTGAAAGGGCAGAACCCTGTGGAACTCCTGACAGTAAGAAGATAGGATGAGACAAATGTTCGTTAATGGCAACATAGGTGATACGACCTTAGAGGAAGTTGAAGATAAGTCGTATGTATGCTGGAGGAAGTTGGAGCCTGATCAGTTTATAAATAAGACCGAGATGCTACACTTTATCGAAAGCTTTCTCGAGATCGAATAAGACTAAACATGATGGTTTCACTCTATTATAATGCGTAGTGATAAGGCTTGTGAGACGTAAGAGTTGATCGTTTATGGAAAAACAAGGACGGAAGCCTGCTTGAGTGAGAGGAATAATATTTCTGGTGTTGAGGTAAGTATGAAGCCGTTTAACGAGAATGCGTTCGAGAATTTTGCTAAATGTGCTTGTGAGCTGGATTGGCCTGTAAGAGGAGATCTCATGAGGAGGCTTATGTGGCTTTGGAAACATAAGAGTTTTAGATGTTTTCCAGGGTAGAGGAAAGTAACCTGTACGCAGTACGAAGGTAAAGAGATTGGCAATGAGGATGAGTAATGTAGGTGGACACTCTCTGATCTGGCGATATGTAATATTATCAAAGCCAGGCGCTGTGTTTAGTTTATATTTGATAGTATCTGTGACCTCTTCAACAGTGATAGATGAAGTAATAGCTTGGTTTACACTGAGTTCATGCATGGTGTTGGGTTGCAAGAATGCAGAGGTGTCAGCACTTTCATGGGGTGTAGTTCCAGGGGGCGGTGGGGTGAAGATGTTCTGCAGATGGTCTGCGAAAGCATTTGCCTTCGCCGTATCTGTTTGAGCAGCAGAATTGCCGATCAGAATTGGGTATGGTGTTTTTGTGAACTTGCCGCACAAAGCGTTAAACTTTTTCCAGAATTTGGTAGGATGACTGGTGGTAGACAGGGTATTGCAGGTTTTAACCCAACAACGAAGTTTATATGCCTGGATGTAGTTGCGCACAGTTCTTTGCAATTGGTGATGATGGAGTAGGGCTTCAGGATTTCTGGTGTGAATGTAATCTCGATAGAGTTGACGAGAGCGTGAGATCATAGTCAGGTAATGTGGGGGCAGTCGAGGTTGATATGGGATATTTTTGCTAGTGGGAATGAAGAGAGTGCTAGCTTCCTGTATGGTTTGAGTAAGTGTATCAACTGTGGTGTATAGATCGTCTTCTGTAGTGGGGGATGACAGGTGTTCGGTGCGTTGAGCGAGGTAAGAGCGATAGCTGATCCAGTTGGCTTTATCAAATCGAAAACAGGTACGGGAAGGCAGTTGCGAGCGAGATGTTGCAGAAGAATGGAAATTTATGGTGAGTTTAACAGGAGCGTGATCACTACCTAGTGTATCAAGTACTGCAATGCTGCTATGGGTTAGGAGATTGCTAGATGTTATAACGATGTGAATATAGAAAACAAGATAGAAAAACCGTTGCATCCAATAGTGAAAGTTTAGGAACAGAAATTATTTATGGGTCATCTAGAGATAGAAGACCCCCAGACCGATATATATATATATATATATATATATATATATATATATATATATATATATATATATATATATATATATATCGGTCTGGGGGTCTTCTATCTCTAGATGACCCATAAATAATTTCTGTTCCTAAACTTTCACTATTGGATGCAACGGTTTTTCTATCTTGTTTCTTCTCGCAATGCATTAAAATGTCTCATTATTTACGTATAAAATTATATCCTTTGCTTCTAACTATTTTATTAAATATAAAGGTAACAAAGAAAGTTGTTTCGATTTTTGTGAAGGTCTGTATTCAATTGGCTCTCACACAGTGAGAGTAATGCGAATGAAGATAAGGCGATCGTTAGTTGTTGGTGTGGGTAAATCCAACATACTACCTGGTTATGGTAGTTCAGTTACAGCGTGAACTTGCGTAATAACAGAGTGAACCTGGGATCTTCACAGAGCGTCGTAAGGACGTGTATACTGTTCGAGTTCAAACTGGGATCAAACGCCGCTGCAGCGGGGCGGTAGATATGCCAGGCCCTTGGTGAGTGTGTCGTGACTACGCGGCCAGAGCAACGGTGGTTTAACAAGTTTAAGGACGGTGATGAAACACTTGAAGACGCACCATTTGCCTGAAGACCAACACATGTACTAAATGAAGATCTTCGAGCAGCAATTGCTTCTTCACCTGTGTCTCATTCTTTTTCTTCTTGACCCCCTTCTTCACTTGTGCATCAACCGTTTGTTTTAATTCTTCAGACTTCCTTCGATAATTTCTCCTTTTGTGTTTTTTCATTCAATTCAACCTCTACTTTATCATTTTTCTTCCTTGTCTAATTCTTCCATCTCTTTACTTTCTCTTTTATCTTTACAGATCTTTATTGTTCTATATCTACTTTTCTGTATTGTTTTCCTTCTATGTTTCTTTCTTTCGTTACTTTATTTTCTACGCTCACCTGTTTACCATATTTGCTTTAGACTTCTTCTATTATTCCTATTCTGTCCTTTTCTTCTGTTATTGTTGACCTCGTAGTTATCTCCGGACTCATATTAAGATGTTTCGTTTCTTCTATACGGTTGTTGGGGGCGCGGTGGCTCAGTGGTAGAGCGTTCACCTCTGGTGCTTGGGGTCCCTGGTTCGATCCCATCTCGCGCGGTGTGGACATTGTGGTGGACAAACACCGTGCTCGTGGGTTTTCTCGGGGTTCTCCCACTTTCTTCATTCCACCGTTTCACTCATTTCTCATTATCACCGTCTCCTTTAGCCTAACCGGCATAACCTTGGGACGTTAGAGATTTCATTTCATTTTTCTATAGGATTGTCGGTGTGGCGTCTACAGACCTGATTCCTCTGGTATCGATTTTCATGTTCAAGATTCTCGTGTTTTACCTCTGAATTTCTTTTGTTCTAACTGAATTCGATTAATTACCAGCGGCTATATTTTCTTCTCTGTGTTGGCTACCTAAACTGGAGCTTAACATAAAGTCTCCATTGAATTAAAGTTTTGTTCACGTTCTACATTCGTATTCATCAGATAACTCATTGATTCTTTTTTTTTTTTTTTTTTTTTTTGGTAACTACTCGTGTCCTTCTTTTGGACAATACTGTGCAAAATGATTATATTCGTTGCAATTCCCACATTGCGTACCGATAGCTGGACATTGATATCTAAAATGTTATTTTCCACATGTTACACAACCATATTGATAACGTCCATATTTTACCTTTGACATTGTTTTTGAACGGAACCTATTGATTTTATGTAGTTTGTATTGCGGTAAGTATGAAGCCGTTTAACGAGAATGCGTTCGAGAATTTTGCTAAATGTGCTTGTGAGCTGGATTGGCCTGTAAGAGGAGATCTCATGAGGAGGCTTATGTGGCTTTGGAAACATAAGAGTTTTAGATGTTTTCCAGGGTAGAGGAAAGTAACCTGTACGCAGTACGAAGGTAAAGAGATTGGCAATGAGGATGAGTAATGTAGGTGGACACTCTCTGATCTGGCGATATGTAATATTATCAAAGCCAGGCGCTGTGTTTAGTTTATATTTGATAGTATCTGTGACCTCTTCAACAGTGATAGATGAAGTAATAGCTTGGTTTACACTGAGTTCATGCATGGTGTTGGGTTGCAAGAATGCAGAGGTGTCAGCACTTTCATGGGGTGTAGTTCCAGGGGGCGGTGGGGTGAAGATGTTCTGCAGATGGTCTGCGAAAGCATTTGCCTTCGCCGTATCTGTTTGAGCAGCAGAATTGCCGATCAGAATTGGGTATGGTGTTTTTGTGAACTTGCCGCACAAAGCGTTAAACTTTTTCCAGAATTTGGTAGGATGACTGGTGGTAGACAGGGTATTGCAGGTTTTAACCCAACAACGAAGTTTATATGCCTGGATGTAGTTGCGCACAGTTCTTTGCAATTGGTGATGATGGAGTAGGGCTTCAGGATTTCTGGTGTGAATGTAATCTCGATAGAGTTGACGAGAGCGTGAGATCATAGTCAGGTAATGTGGGGGCAGTCGAGGTTGATATGGGATATTTTTGCTAGTGGGAATGAAGAGAGTGCTAGCTTCCTGTATGGTTTGAGTAAGTGTATCAACTGTGGTGTATAGATCGTCTTCTGTAGTGGGGGATGACAGGTGTTCGGTGCGTTGAGCGAGGTAAGAGCGATAGCTGATCCAGTTGGCTTTATCAAATCGAAAACAGGTACGGGAAGGCAGTTGCGAGCGAGATGTTGCAGAAGAATGGAAATTTATGGTGAGTTTAACAGGAGCGTGATCACTACCTAGTGTATCAAGTACTGCAATGCTGCTATGGGTTAGGAGATTGCTAGATGTTATAACGATGTGAATATAGAAAACAAGATAGAAAAACCGTTGCATCCAATAGTGAAAGTTTAGGAACAGAAATTATTTATGGGTCATCTAGAGATAGAAGACCCCCAGACCGATATATATATATATATATATATATATATATATATATATATATATATATATATATATATATATATATATATCGGTCTGGGGGTCTTCTATCTCTAGATGACCCATAAATAATTTCTGTTCCTAAACTTTCACTATTGGATGCAACGGTTTTTCTATCTTGTTTCTTCTCGCAATGCATTAAAATGTCTCATTATTTACGTATAAAATTATATCCTTTGCTTCTAACTATTTTATTAAATATAAAGGTAACAAAGAAAGTTGTTTCGATTTTTGTGAAGGTCTGTATTCAATTGGCTCTCACACAGTGAGAGTAATGCGAATGAAGATAAGGCGATCGTTAGTTGTTGGTGTGGGTAAATCCAACATACTACCTGGTTATGGTAGTTCAGTTACAGCGTGAACTTGCGTAATAACAGAGTGAACCTGGGATCTTCACAGAGCGTCGTAAGGACGTGTATACTGTTCGAGTTCAAACTGGGATCAAACGCCGCTGCAGCGGGGCGGTAGATATGCCAGGCCCTTGGTGAGTGTGTCGTGACTACGCGGCCAGAGCAACGGTGGTTTAACAAGTTTAAGGACGGTGATGAAACACTTGAAGACGCACCATTTGCCTGAAGACCAACACATGTACTAAATGAAGATCTTCGAGCAGCAATTGCTTCTTCACCTGTGTCTCATTCTTTTTCTTCTTGACCCCCTTCTTCACTTGTGCATCAACCGTTTGTTTTAATTCTTCAGACTTCCTTCGATAATTTCTCCTTTTGTGTTTTTTCATTCAATTCAACCTCTACTTTATCATTTTTCTTCCTTGTCTAATTCTTCCATCTCTTTACTTTCTCTTTTATCTTTACAGATCTTTATTGTTCTATATCTACTTTTCTGTATTGTTTTCCTTCTATGTTTCTTTCTTTCGTTACTTTATTTTCTACGCTCACCTGTTTACCATATTTGCTTTAGACTTCTTCTATTATTCCTATTCTGTCCTTTTCTTCTGTTATTGTTGACCTCGTAGTTATCTCCGGACTCATATTAAGATGTTTCGTTTCTTCTATACGGTTGTTGGGGGCGCGGTGGCTCAGTGGTAGAGCGTTCACCTCTGGTGCTTGGGGTCCCTGGTTCGATCCCATCTCGCGCGGTGTGGACATTGTGGTGGACAAACACCGTGCTCGTGGGTTTTCTCGGGGTTCTCCCACTTTCTTCATTCCACCGTTTCACTCATTTCTCATTATCACCGTCTCCTTTAGCCTAACCGGCATAACCTTGGGACGTTAGAGATTTCATTTCATTTTTCTATAGGATTGTCGGTGTGGCGTCTACAGACCTGATTCCTCTGGTATCGATTTTCATGTTCAAGATTCTCGTGTTTTACCTCTGAATTTCTTTTGTTCTAACTGAATTCGATTAATTACCAGCGGCTATATTTTCTTCTCTGTGTTGGCTACCTAAACTGGAGCTTAACATAAAGTCTCCATTGAATTAAAGTTTTGTTCACGTTCTACATTCGTATTCATCAGATAACTCATTGATTCTTTTTTTTTTTTTTTTTTTTTTTTGGTAACTACTCGTGTCCTTCTTTTGGACAATACTGTGCAAAATGATTATATTCGTTGCAATTCCCACATTGCGTACCGATAGCTGGACATTGATATCTAAAATGTTATTTTCCACATGTTACACAACCATATTGATAACGTCCATATTTTACCTTTGACATTGTTTTTGAACGGAACCTATTGATTTTATGTAGTTTGTATTGCGGTAAGTATGAAGCCGTTTAACGAGAATGCGTTCGAGAATTTTGCTAAATGTGCTTGTGAGCTGGATTGGCCTGTAAGAGGAGATCTCATGAGGAGGCTTATGTGGCTTTGGAAACATAAGAGTTTTAGATGTTTTCCAGGGTAGAGGAAAGTAACCTGTACGCAGTACGAAGGTAAAGAGATTGGCAATGAGGATGAGTAATGTAGGTGGACACTCTCTGATCTGGCGATATGTAATATTATCAAAGCCAGGCGCTGTGTTTAGTTTATATTTGATAGTATCTGTGACCTCTTCAACAGTGATAGATGAAGTAATAGCTTGGTTTACACTGAGTTCATGCATGGTGTTGGGTTGCAAGAATGCAGAGGTGTCAGCACTTTCATGGGGTGTAGTTCCAGGGGGCGGTGGGGTGAAGATGTTCTGCAGATGGTCTGCGAAAGCATTTGCCTTCGCCGTATCTGTTTGAGCAGCAGAATTGCCGATCAGAATTGGGTATGGTGTTTTTGTGAACTTGCCGCACAAAGCGTTAAACTTTTTCCAGAATTTGGTAGGATGACTGGTGGTAGACAGGGTATTGCAGGTTTTAACCCAACAACGAAGTTTATATGCCTGGATGTAGTTGCGCACAGTTCTTTGCAATTGGTGATGATGGAGTAGGGCTTCAGGATTTCTGGTGTGAATGTAATCTCGATAGAGTTGACGAGAGCGTGAGATCATAGTCAGATAATGTGGGGGCAGTCGAGGTTGATATGGGATATTTTTGCTAGTGGGAATGAAGAGAGTGCTAGCTTCCTGTATGGTTTGAGTAAGTGTATCAACTGTGGTGTATAGATCGTCTTCTGTAGTGGGGGATGACAGGTGTTCGGTGCGTTGAGCGAGGTAAGAGCGATAGCTGATCCAGTTGGCTTTATCAAATCGAAAACAGGTACGGGAAGGCAGTTGCGAGCGAGATGTTGCAGAAGAATGGAAATTTATGGTGAGTTTAACAGGAGCGTGATCACTACCTAGTGTATCAAGTACTGCAATGCTGCTATGGGTTAGGAGATTGCTAGATGTTATAACGATGTCAGGTGTGGTATTTGACTGTGCGAGTAGGTTTGGGCAACTGATGAATAGTTCCAGTAGTGTGTGTGGTAATAAAAGCTGCAAAATTGGTACGATCGAGATCGGAGCGACTATGCATATTGAAATCTGCCATGATGATGTAATGGCGATAGGAGTTTGAAATGTGCTGTACAAATTGTAGTGGAAGAGGATGCCCAGGCCGGATGTAGATAGTAGCAACAGTAATGATAATAGATTTGAAATACACAGTGGTAATGATGTATTCGGGTAACGGAGTAAGAGCACAGTAGAACTGGCGATAAGGCAAATGAGGAGAAAATCCAATCGCTACACCCCCATTAGCTCGCTGTGCAGGCAGGAGATTGTCAGCGCGTAGAATTGTATATCCCGGTAGGCGACATGAAGTTGATTTGGTTAGAAATGTTTCATTGAGGAGAAAAACTGTGATATGTTCCTCTAGTAACAGAGTTTCAAACAGTAGTTTGTTCTTTGAAAAGGATCTGATGTTCAAATATAGAAAGTTAAGTGCCATGATGAAAATTTAACTGGTTGGAGTTGTTGGAGATGCATGAAAATGTACTGAAGTCCCAGAATATGTTGCGGTGAAGTGAATGTGAAATGTTGCCTTGGCTGCAAGTGTGATTTGCTGTAAAATGTGTGGACGGATGAAAGGGTGGATATTCTGTAATGCAAGAGTGAGAAAGGTGAGAAGTTGATTTACGGTAACTGGAGTATCTACTGTAGGCGTGGTGGGGGGAGTAATGGACGTTACACGTAATGGGACAACCAATTCAGGATGTTGTGGCGTTGGTTCCGGTTTCGCTTTACATTTGTAACTATATGTAGGGTGGTTGTCTGGACATGTAGCGCATTTCGCCGGCTGATGCAAATTAGTACATAGGCGTGTAGAATGTGGTCCTGCACAGTAGCCACATTTGAAATCATTCTTACATTCAGCTGTACTATGGGTGTTATATGCCTGACAACGTTCGCAACGTACTGGTAATGGTGCCATTGAACGTGATGGTTCGACTCTATGTTTCCGATTGTATATGTAAGCTCCATGAGCAAGCAGGTCGTCTATTGTCTCCTGATGGGGGGTAAGAATGCGAACCATGAAAGTTGGCCCACGGTCATTGCGGATTCTAAGAACTTTGGAAATGGTGAAACCATCCAGTTTGAGTTCATCGTGAACTTCCTCGTCCGTGTAAGACGGGTCGACTCCGCGGATGACAACGGAAAGTTGGGACGGCCTCCGAGGTGGAGGGGGCAGCTTTCGAGTCGAAGTGTTAAGATGAGTGATTTCGGCTTGTGCCCCGAAGGTATCGATAGGAACTTTGTTCCGGATCGTATTGTATAAATCAGGATCAGTTGTTTTAAGGATGTAGCCGTTTCTGGTGTGCACGATTTCCTTGATGGAAGCACGTGGAAGGTATTTCCTGAGCTGAAGAGCAACAAATTTCTCATTTGAGAACTTGGGATCATAATTACGAAGAAGGATGGAAAATGTTGTTGGAACAGCTGGAAGAATAGAAGCTGCTGGTGCGTTTCCTGTATCCATGGTGTCATTATCAGAGTATTCCGTGTGATGCTTTTTCTTTGGAGGAGAGTCTTGGACTCGGGCGGCATAACTACTCTTGGATTGAGGTGACCTGGATCGAACTGAAGCAGAAGATGCAACGGATGTGCCGGAAGTTTGAGAGTCTCTCCGTTGGCGAGAGCCTGAAGTGCTTTGTTGTGATTTTGACGGCCCCTTCCGTGGCCCACCTTCGTGGGACAAACGGATGGTCCATCAACAACAGAAGGTAAATTTTGATGTCGACCGGTTGTTCGTTTGCCAGGTTTCGTGAAAGAGTCCGCCATAGTGAGATCTATCCAGTGGGCTAATGCCCAGAAAACAAAGACAATACGATAGTGTGAATATGATGAGATGTAATGTAATGTAATGATCTGATAGCAAGGTCGGACTACCCGTTTGGATAGTAGTCCAGGTAAGACAGTTCTCCTATTAATGCAGTGACACTGTACACCCTTGGCTGAGATAAGTCTGATGAACAGTGTCCTGAAAAAACGCGGAGAAAAGCCCAGGAACAGGAGTAGGAAGGTTTTTTTCAAAAAATCGTCACTGTTCTAAGTAAGTGGCGCTTCAGAGGCAAACCTCTGGAAAAGTATGATCGTTCAGTTTGGATTTCATTTGCTTTTTTAAATGATATTTCGTGTAAAACAGGAAGTGAGATATAGCTGTTAATAAAATAGTTATGTCTTTTTAGTCACGAATAATAAATAAACATTTTTGTCAGAAAATCTTAAATAAATTAAGTGCAATTTCAAAGAAAATCAGCCTTGTGTATAAAAGTAAACCAAGAAAGTTCTGTCGCTTTTTGTGGAGGTCTGCGATAATTGGCCCACACACCTTGAGTTGAATGTAAATGGAGATAAGGCGAAACTCAGTTCTTGGTGTTTATATATCCAACATACTACCTGGTTGTGACAGTTCAGTTACACCGTGAACTTGCGTAGGGACAGAGTAAACATGGAACCACCACAGAGCGTCATAGGGCGTGTATGCTGTACGCGTTCAAACTGGGGTCAAACGCTGCAGCAGTGCGGCGGAAGATATGCCAGGTCTTTGGTGAGAGTGTCGTGACTGAGCGGACAATGTAGCGGTGGTTAACAAGTTTAAGGACGGTGACGAGACACTCGAAGACACACCACGTGCCGGAAGACCAAGACATGTACAAAATGTAGATCTTCAGACGGCAATTGAGCCGAACAGTGGCCAGACATGTGAAGAACTGCACTACATTCATGCCGTAAACGTCGCCAACACCTAGTGGCCCACTTGCTGTAAATGTCGATCGTTGCTATTGCGACGCGTCCAAGAATTCCCACTGGCGACAGGGTTTCGTCGAATCGAAACATATATCTCTAGTCGGGGTGTTGAAGTTACCACCGCGTAGCAGCGAGAACTTCGTTTTGGTCCGCGCACCTTAGATTCTTCTCGGAGAATCGCGAAGGGACCAACACGAACTATCGCCAGTCATGTGCGTGCGGCTATTATTATATATAATTTTTTTAAAAAGTAAATAAACACGCGTCATTTTATTACAAAATTACATGGTGAACACATTTTATCTAATCCCAAACAGTTATCGTCGAATATACACGGTTAAAGGAGCGCTCTGATTGACCAAATTAAAAAGATCTTAACGATTTATCTCTTTACAAGCGACGTTTCCTTCATCGCCTTCGTAGCAAAGTAGGAAGAACACTCGCCTAGTAATCATAAGGTTGGTGGTTCGAGTCCCCTTTTTTGATACTTTTTAGAAATGTTTTTTGACTTACCTTAATGTAAAGAAATCATATAACCGATTTAACATATTTTGCGGGAGTAATTTTGTGGTTTATTGGCGCTTTGTCACGTCTCTGCCGCTGGTGGTATAATTTTCAAAACGGAAGAGGGGCCACGGGGGATTGTCGCTGCTGCGCCGCCAATGATTTGCGAGATGTCGCTAATTGCCCATTTGTGCTCCACCGACGCTTACGGCATGGGGACAATTCAGTGTGAGTGGCGAAACCATTCGGCAGCACGTTCATCAAGTGAGGAAATATTAGAAGTTGGGTCCCACATAACTTGACTCCAGGTCAAAAGGCAACGCAAGCAGACACCTGTGTTTCTTCGCTGTCTCGTCTAGGGAAAGAGCCATTTCTGGACAGGGTGTTGGCATGTGATGAAAAGTGCGTCCTGTACGAAGTTCCACGGTGCTGTCATAATTGGTTAGCATCCCATGAACGGTTCCAAGACAGCCAAAACCAGCACTGCACCAGAAGAAAGTCCTCCTGTGTGTTGATGAACTGCTCGCGGCATCGTGCATCGGGAACTGCTACCAGCTGGTCAGAGCATCAATGCAGCTGTGTACTGTCAGAAGTTGAGCCGTGTTCAAGTTCTGGAGCCAGCACTTCTCAATCCCAAAGGGGTCCTTCTGTTATAGAACAACGCTAAGTCTCACGTGGCTAGGGTGACCCCGGACACCATTTTACGCCTTCGATAGGAAACACTATTGCATCCGCCATACTCCCTGGACATTGCTCCGTCCGATTATAATCTGTTCCCTTCCTTGGAGAATCACCTTAAAGGATGCCAGCTCAAATCCCTAGTAGAGGTGCAAAATGCACTTGATACCTTCTTCGCTTCACGGCCCACCAATCTCTACCGCGATGGAAGGCTTCACGGCCTTCCAGAAGGTTTTGCAGAAGGTTGTCGATCTATTCTTGATCTTCCAGGTACGTGTTAGGTGACATATGAATGTTCGGAAGTGGTGGGTGAGAAAGCGGTAGAACTTCCTTGGTTATCTTTATAGATAGGTTCTGTGTATTGAAATAGTTATGCACAAACGTATAATGTTTCGTCCGGGCAATAGTTCTTGGTTAAACATAATAAAAACTACCTGTAATATAATTTATGTAAAAATTAACAACAACAACAACAACAACAACAACAACAACAACAATAATAATAATAATAATAATAATAATAATAATAATAATAATAATAATAATAATAATAATAATCTAAAAACAGTGTTTTTAGTTTTCGTTAAGGAAACCAAAATTTTCCAGTTTTTTTTTCAGGCTTCAAAAACACTAGCTGCAACACTTTTTTTTTTGTAGATTTTAGCTGGCCCCTCTTCAAAAAGGACGGGCACCTCCTACAGAAACCTGCTGTTTACACCCCTGAAGGTAACTAAAGTATAGCTACCTTCTGCCTACAATAAACAATTAAATAAGTTTGCATTTGAAGAAGTGCATTCGCTTGATGGTAGTAGTATAATACATTGTGTGTAGGAGGGCGGATCAGAAAGTGAGGTTCCAAGGGTCAATATTTCTAGAGTTTCGTCTGTTATAGAGGAATGAGGAGAATACGGTAATTTTAATATATGAAGTTGGTATCTGTGCAGAGTTTCAGCCACCCACTACATCCGGCGCTAGTTTTAGGTAAACACAAATGACGACTATCATGGGAAATTGTTCTCGCGAATAAGTCCGCGTATTTGTTCGATTTCTGTGAGCGAAATATGTAACCACGGCTGAAATTTAGCTTCAACTTGTAGATATTTAACGTTTACGGAGAGACTGTAAGTATGTCAGTACTGTCTTGTCAGTATGTCGTACAGTGGTGTCTAATGTATGGAGCTGATAGAGAAAACGTCATAGAGGATGAGCAAAGTGGCCGGCCGAGCATGGTGTCAACGACAGCTCGTCTCCTTCCGTCCCTACAGCCCGGACATCACTCCAAGCGACATTCATCTGTTTCCGAACTTGAAGGAGTAACTCGGAGGCCGTCGCTTTGCTTCTGACAAGAAGGTGAAACACTTCGCGACAACATGGCTGAATACACCAAGACAGGATTTTTATCAGGAGGGAATCTTCAAACTCGTCCCACGATGTGATAAGTATGGTACTTGTACCGATTATGGCCCAGATCTCTAATATGGCACACCTACCATATCTCTGCAGATTTACGTTGGTGCTACTAGATGACCATATAAACTATGTCCTCTGAGCCGCGCAAATATGTTTACGCTTATGAGGACATAGTTTATATTGTCATCTAGTAGCACCAACGTAAATCTGCAGAGATACGCTAGGTGGGTCATATTAGAGACCCGGGCCATAATCGTTACAAGTACCATACGTCAATTTATATGGAGACTATGTCGAAAAATAATCTAATGTATGTAATATCTGTTGGCAATGTTGGTTGTATGAAATAATATATATGCGTTTCACTGCACACGCAAAAAAAAGAAAAAAAAGAAAAAAAGAAAGAAAGAAAAGAAAGGTTACCCGTAAACAAGGAAAAGTTGGATAGTAACCAAGTCAGTTTGTCTTTATAGAGACAACAAAGTCGTGTGTCCCAGCAATCAAGCCAAAAAAGCTAACGAGAGAAGGTGATCGGAACTTTGCGTCAGGTTAATATTGCTAGGTTACAGGGTAATAACTCACAGGGATAGGCTAACCGGTCACGTAGTTACCACTACAGATTATAACCGGTAACATAGCATGTTAGAACAACTGACTTCTCGGTTAACAAAAATAGTGTGCGTCAACTTTCTAACCGCGTATCTTGGTTATTATAACATATTTAAGTAATTACAATAAATAGTATTATTCTTTCAATCCCTTTTCTGATTATGAGAGATCAAAAAACGCAATATTAACCCTTATAGGATCTTGGCTTTTTGGGCTATTTTTTAGAAGCTAAATTTGTCGTTCATTTGTACTTATGGAATACCCTTGCAGGCTACCCATATCAGAAGTATCTAATTTGTTTGGGTGTTAGTATACTCTTTCCTATAAGCAAAGCTGTACAAGATTTTCGGTATTTGTACCGTAAAGCACAACGTATTATGTTTAATGTAAACATCACGAAATTATTGTTAAGAGTATATGAGTTTTTTGACAGCAGTTACATGGTAAGTAGTGCTACCATCTAGTGTGATTATTTGTACTAGAAACATGTTTCTCAAAATTATTTTCATTTAAATGTCAGAAAATGCATAAACCTCCGTAAATAAACTTTCCTTCACATTTCTCTATTATTTCATGTAGAAATCATATTTTAATAACTGTTTTCCTATTCCTTCGGATATATTCACAATTATTAAAACTTTTTATTCTTAAAATTGCAAATGGGAACGTTCCTGTCTGTCCTTCTAGTAATGCAGTGTCACCAGTAAATAAGTTCTGGAGGATTAAATTTACCTAGTGTGAAAATCGGTTGTTAACAACAGAGTGTTTTAAATTAAATTAGCCTTCTTGAATTGGTTACCTTCTTCTACCCTACTTTATAGGTTAATAACAACCAAACACTGTACTGTTTCTATGCATTTTTTCAGTAACCTTTTTCGATTGATTACTCACAAGGGTTGTTGCAAATTATTAACTGGTTCTAACAGCCAAATTGTCCATTAACTTCGACTAGGTTACCGCTTATTTTTCTCAGTGCAGGCCAGGGGCGGATCCAGGACTGACTTCTGGGGGGGGGGAGGGCGGTGGGTAGTCATATTGCTACTTTTAAGGCTCCAAACTTTGGGATGGGTTTTATTTATATATATAAAATAAAAAAGTTTTCTCTTCTGGGGGGGGGGGCGACCGCCCCGATCGCCCCCTAGATCCACCCCTGGTGCAAACTTTGTAAGCTTACTTTCTAATCCCTCCTTGTGATCTCTTCATTACAGAAAAACGATATGGAAAGTTTAAACTGTGATGTATTACAATTGTTGTACTTTGTTTTGTTTCTGAAGATGAAGAATTACATTTAATTTTTCATACTTGTTTGAACAGGGATAACTGACATAATGGTTTTTGAACAGTTTAAACCAGTATTTAAATCAGTGTTACGTAATAATGAGAGATTGCAAAAAAATATTGATGTTTCGTCAATACTCACATAAATAATGTTGAAATAGTACGAACTTTCATAGGCTTTTCATATGTAAAGTGAATTTTATCCGTTTCTAAGATTTTTAAGATTTCATGTTTTCTCTCTTCTGAACAAGGAACTTGTAACATTTGTTTACTTTCCCTGAACTTAATATTTACTTTCACAAGCTGCTACAATGGTCTAGGTATAAAATAATGATTATAAAGAACCAAGAATAAACAACAACAACAACAAAAATCGCATGCGTTTCACATAACTTTCACGTAGATATCTGTAATTTAAAAAGTTAAATTTTTGGAATTACACTAGGGTTGCCAAATTTCAAAAAAAGAAAATCCGGAACGCTACTAAATTACGGGAATCTTAAAATGCTTGAAATGAAAAGAAGTGTTATATAATATTTACGTTCTTCCATTACATAGAGTTGTTGAATTATTACGTAATCACATTTTTAGTAATTTTAGTAGACCTTTTCCTCCCTAGTTAAGCAAATGTTCAGATGATTTACCCTCTCCGACTGGTAAGCTTTTTCTTTTTTGTTTTTTTCTCAGGATCTGTTATGTTTCGTGGCTTTCAGAGTCTGTTTTAGCTCATTCAAGGTATGACGTTTCCTTTCACACGTTTTGCCTGTTCGTATTGTATCCTTTTTTTCAGAATGGTTAATTCATTTTCAGTATGTTTCGGCGCCGTTTGTTACCTTCGAAGAATTTCTTTCGTTGAATTTTTACTTTATTCTGTTATTTTCAAGTTTTTATGTATCAAAGTTTTTTTCTTTGAAGTTCAGGTTCATTTATGTATTCTTGTTTCTATTATTTTCTTTCTTTCTTTCTATCTGCTTTTTTTTTTTTTTTTTTTTTTGAACTTTTGAATTGTCATACTCAGAAGTTGAAGAGAATAATTATACAGGCCTACCAAATTCTGTGAAAAAAGCAAACTATAATATCCTCTTTCTCTCTTCTTTGCTGAAATCCGGCACATTCAAGCGTCCCGAGATATATATATTTTCGGGACGCCTTAACGCAGATCTCGATTGCATGACGGTCCTGGATTTTCCGGGACGTATGGCAACCTTATATTACACTCGTGTTTTATTTATTGTTTTTTTAAACATGATTTAAAGGCATTGATTGTGTTCATCATTAGAGTAACTCATACGGCATCACAAGGAAAAATGTCGTACTAAAAAGTGAGATCATTACTGTAATTATTTTCCATCTATTCATTCCCAACAGCGAGTCAAAACGGTCTTGTTTATAAGAAACTACATGAAATTGTGCTATCTAAATCGAGTTTCTTCGGTAAACCGAAAATCGATTTTCGTGGTTGAATTTTTTTTTAATTCGGTTTTATGTTTTCTATTTAAGATACACCTCATGGACTTCTCCATGATCCTGCTATGGAGTGAATCAGAAAGCTATAATGTGGTTGAATCCTCAAAATCAACAATTTTACTATCATGAGAATAAATAAAAGTTGTCATACGTTGGCAGAAATGTCTCGGTCACCATGGTGATTATATGGGAAAATAATTATTGTGCTCCGTATATTGAACTGCTGTTTTAACAAAAGAGACACTGACCAAAGCTTATATGATGGAAACAATCAATCCAAAGCCATGAATAGTCTTACTATTGAACTGTTGGTAGTGCAAATGCATTTCCTTTATAGCGATAATTTCAACACTAAGAAAACAAAGACATTAGTTTTCAGCATGCGTTTGTACAAAGTCCAACATTACCTTGGCAAAACCCTAATATTGCGTTTTTCTTTTAATCGAAAAATGCACCATAATTCTATTATATTTACTTACTAAATAATGATTAGCTTGATACTAAATTTAAAAATAAGTTGACATGGCGAGCAAAATAGTACCACAGCTTCCGAATTTATAAGCATCTACTTTCTCTTTCTTTCTTTAAGATCGGATTGACATAACAATAGTTTTTAATCATATGTTATATCTAATTATTCTTGTTTGGAACTTCTAAGTTGCACGTTGGATGCAACCTCCATAAGTCTTATGTACGATCTAATTTTAGAAAATAATTTCCGTAACTCACTTGTCAATGTGCTTCATTAGATTGTGTGTTCACATTATTATACAAGGTGGTCGTGCATCAATGACGGAAATTCGGGAGATGATTCTACAGGTAAGAACAAGCAAAAAAATGTCATATGAACATTGGGTGAATGCGGCTTCGTTTGGACGCTAGAGGCGTCTGAAATGTCACCTTCCGAGTCGGCAATTTGCAATATCGCAAGAACGGAGAGAAATACGAATGTCGGGTCAAAAGATATCAAAGAAACTCCATCCGAAGAATCCAATTATGCATAATTGATGGCGAAACAGTGGCGGCGCTAGTGGGGGTCACAAAGAAAGTGAATGAAACATGGAGAAAAGTGAACAATTTACACTGAAAAATTGTAGGAGGGGATGCTACTTGGAACATGCAGCAACAAATGTTAATGAACAAAGGCAACAATGGCTACGCGGTAGGGACACTATGGGAAGCGGAATGTAGGAATAAAGTATCTTTGTAACGGAGAGGAATAGGAATGTCGGGTAAAAAGATATCAAAGGAAACCCCATCCGAAGAATCCAATTATGCGCACGTACTGCGTAACAGTGGCGGCGCGTGGGAGCTACAAAGAAACTGTTAAACACTCTTAGTGATGAAATGTGCAAATCGTACAAAACACGTACAGAAGATGAGGCCCAGTGTACTGTAAAAACAAGAGGTATTGTACTTACCGTGGTCAACATAATGCTGTCTTAAAGAAGGTGTTCAATATGTGCTTCTTGTTCTTCTAGACAGACAGTTACACGTTGGCGTAAGGATTCTCTGACTTTTGGCAATAACGCTGGAGTTTGCCGTAGTGTGGCAAATGCAGCTCATACACGCTAGCGAAGATCTTGAATGCCATGCACGGGCCGTGTATACACGAGACTCTTCACATAACCCTACAGGAAAAATGTCTAGGGTATTCAGCTCGGGTGAACGTGGGGGCCATACTCCTTTGCTTCCACGATCTATGTACCTGCGTGGAAATTTTTCGTTCAGATATGCACCAATAGTGGGACATGAATGGGAAGGGACGGAAACAATTATAAACCACATATACTGTCGTGTCCTCAGTGGCACGTCTTTAAGTAGAATATGTAGGCCCTAGGTCAGAAACTGGAGATACGATATTGTTCGCGTTCAATCGCTGTAGTAAGAAGTGTTATTACATAACGTCGTCATCAATAATACCAGCAACGCATGGAATTGGAAACACTGATCATGATTCGTCTCTACAATTGCATGCGGGTTGTTGGGTGTCCATCGATGGTCATTGCGGATATTTGTGATGCCATCTCGTATGAATGCTTCATCCGAGAACATCTGTGCTAGAGCTTTTCTCTGCGTTTCGTTCACTTTCTTTGTGCTTCTTGGGCCGCCATTGCTTTGCCATCACTTATGCATAATTGGATTCTTCGGATAGGTATTCCTTTGAAATCTTCTTACCCGACATTCCTATTTATCTCCGTTATACAGATACTGTATTCTACATTCCGCCTCCCCTAGTGTCCGCCTCTCAGTGTTGCCTTTGTTCATTAACATTTGTTGCTGCATATTCCAAGTAACATTCCCTCCTACAATTTTTCAGTGTAAATTGTTCACATTTCTTCATGTTTCATTCACTTTCTTTGTGCCTCCTCTAGCGCCGCCACTGTTTGGTCATCACTTATGCATAATTGGATTCTTCGGATGGGGTTTCTTTGATATCTTTTGACCCGACATTCGTATTTCTCTCCGTTCTTGCGATATTGCAAATTGCCGCCTCGGAAGATGACATTTCAGACGCCACTAGCGTCCAAACGAAGCCGCATTCACCCAATGTTCATATGACACTTATTGCTTGTTTTTATCTGTAGATTCATCTCCCAAAGTTTTCGTCATCGATGCGCGACCACCCTGTATAGACTTTACATATAAATGTATGTAAACAAATGTGAATTCCACAGCCTCTTGGAAGGAGTTCCAGCTTAAACACTAGAAATATTTACTTTTTATCAAGTATTCAAACTAACAGTGGCATTTTGCGACCTTTATTCTAGTTACGCGACAGTCAGTAATCGGATAATTTTATGCCATTGGTAATAAATTAGTGATAATACATATTATAATCTAAAAGTGATGTAGAAGTCACTCTAGTGCTTTCTTTGAAACAATGTTGAATGGAAATCTTATCAAATGTTGTTTGCTACTCCTAAATGGATTACCAATCTGAATTGCACTTGTTCAGTCTTTAATTTGACACAATCTTTGACAAAATATTATGATAGAAAAGTAATCGTATCTAAACGTTGTATTCTTTTAAATTCTGTGAAAGAACTAACTTAACTGATATTTTGTCAAGCACCGCACAGAATTCGTGGTAATATTCTTAACCTTACAAGTAGTGTGTGTATGTCTCTCATTGTTAATGGCGTCTATTACCCTTAGCACGTGGCAAATAAAACAGCTTATTCCAGTTTAAAAAAGCTATATTGTTGGCAAATAACTCACATTCTTTAGTTTCAGTTCCAGTTTCTTGGTGGAATCTTGTGAAGAAGTTTCAAGCTAACGGCCATGTCTTCCATTTGTACTGATTCGTAACAGTGAGGCATTCTCGTATGTCAGATCCGGACAGCTATTCTCGCGCGTCCAAGTTTCGATTGTCCCGTTGATAGTGGTTATGGTCATGGCATAGGATGCATTTCTCATGGTGAACTTTTGCATTCCAACTCAAGCAATGATGTGGTTGGTGAATGTGCTTATAGTGCCAGAATTTCGCCGTGCAATAGTGCTGAAGTGCACTCAGAAGCAAAATATCCAGGTTATCATGAATCTGATGATCAATGTGATTAAGAAGCGTTCAGTGATTGTCCTTGTAGCCTTATTCTGGACCACTAAAAGGAATGGGAGGTGTCATCTTGCTGAGTGTTTCAAGACAGGATGTATATGCATGAGTATTAGGAAAATCAGTCTTTGACGATGATTTTAAATGCTAAGTTGGGAGCTGAGAAGAATGAGAAGCAGGAGGCTCCAAGGCTATCTTAGTAGTCACAATAAAGTGGGTTGCGAAGGTTAGGTGGTGGTCTAGAATGGCTCCGAGGTATTCGGCTTGGCGAATTTCCGTGTTGGCGAAGTTAACTAGAGTTGTCTTTTCTGTGTTAATTTGGATGCTTCAACTATCGATCTACTCCTCCAACAGAGCAATGTATCTTCGGAAGTACAATATGGGTACTACTATCTATTTCATAAAGATAGGCCCCTGACTTCGCGGTGCTGCCATGACGTCCAGTCAAAACTTATATTTCATTGTCATACCTCGTTGGAATTGCTGGAATGTTGTCTTTTCAATACTTAAGATATAAAAATTTTCTTTGTACTATGTAGTGAGAAAAAAATAAAAATTAATGAAAAAGTGCGTATTTTTTCGTACTTTTTTGGTAGATCAATGTTTATAGAGCTATATCTCAGAAAAGAGATCACGTGAAATAATTTCCTGTGTACAGTATGTAGATGCATCCATTAACTGTAAGATGTGAAAAGTTCAATTTTCATCACTTGATATTTTTTGTGTAATTAAAACAAATGTACGACGCTCTGATCTCCTTTACCAAGGTAGGTAGAGAAACGTACAAAACACTGTTCGAAAATTTGGAAGTCTAGTGTTCCAAATATTTGGAACTATAAACAAAAAAGAGTTTAGTTGGTAGAGTATTTATTTTTTTTAAAAAAAATGTTTACTTCAACATATTCTCTGCGTTAAGCGGTGAGCCATGTTGCAACCCAATCTTTAAATTCCCCGCGCTTATATGAAGAAACAGCATACAGTAAATGGAAGTGCGGCAACGCTGTCGTGCACTGTTGTCGCGTTCAGGAAGCTTGTAGCGCGAAGCCTACTTCATAAGAATGTAATAGGAAAAGTATTTATTATAACCTTTCACAACATCATAAAAATATTAATGCATGCACACTTATGTCCAAAATTATTGTCGCATGTCTATAAATATGTTATTGTAGGAATATAATTTGATAACGAATTCGCCTGGTATTTCTTATAATGTTAGTATGTGTATAATCGGCAAAGACATGTATGTGGCAAATTTCATGTCAAAAGAGCAGTAAATAAGAACAATAAAACGAGTATTAAAAGTACCCTGCAAAATCATTATCAAATTATGTTCTTACAAGAACACAGTTATAGATATGCGACAATAATTTTGGACATGAGTGTACACATCTCAATGTAATCGAAATAAAACGTTGAAGAAACACATCCAAAAACTCATCTCTCAATCTACTTACTTCATTCACTTTCGTCATGGCTTTGTTGACTCATCGCTGCTCCTGCTATCTTCCCTAATATTTATAAACAATGGCTCCATTTCTACCTCAAGATTTATCAGCATACACACTCTACAGCTTACGAACATGTTAAAGGTTAAAAAGAAATGTTGGCAATCATGTGTTCACCCAAGTTCTGCGATCAATTCCCCTGCCGAATGTAACACAGAATGAGTCCTTTGTTTTCTTTCAACGAAAGTAAACAATGCAATGAGTAGGTGACGAGGGCTGTATTTGCGTCTAATCACGTCGCACTGATTAAATCTTCAACACTTCCCTTCGGTTCGTAGGCGTCAAAAACTTCCACACACACTCACATCATATGGGTTCATTGCAATGAAACGGACGAATGGGCATTTATATTTTTGTGAGTATATCTTGTGCTTTTTGATTGAAAAAAAATAGATATTCCTTCACGAGCGGCGATATTACAAAAAGAAGAGGCAAAATGTTTAGCGATAATGAAATTGCAGAACTGATAAATGACTCCGACTCAGACGGTTATGAGTTAGTAATTAATAGTAAGGACATTGATTATTCTGTGCTCAGTGGCGTATCCGGGAGTGAACAAGATAGTATCTCTGTTTCAAGTAAACCTGAAGCTGCGCCGAAAAAAAACGCGTCATTCCTATTCAAAGGCAGATTCTAATGTAGCTTGGAGCTCTTAGATCTGGAAACAGATTTTCTGTGAAGTGTAAACTCAATATTACATATCAACTAAGGTTGTATCATATAATAAACTTTGTGCATGTTTTTGTTTCTGTGCAAGTGTATTTTGAACTGCGTACAATAAGTGAAAAACTGACAAACAGCAACAAATTTTCGAGGACCATCACATGCAAATCCAAACAAGATAAGAGTGTGCTTTTCTAAATTTGAACACTTGGTACATTTACTGTATATCCTGTTAATTTCTAAGAAATTGGTTTAAAATCTGTGGAGACATTACATTTTAAAAATATCTCTAAAAAGTGCCGGACAGTGTGCGTGACAAGTTTAAATACCCGTCCGGCTGAGAGTCTATACGCGCCAGGAAAATGTGGCAACGTAGCACTCCGTATAAACTGCGATAGCGAAGGGCGCAAAGCAGAAATAATCATAATGTCATATTTGTGATTGTTTATCTTTTAAAACAAGTCAAAACAGTTTGGTTGAAAAAGCTATTTTAAGATCTTTCTAAAAGTTTTTTCAGATTGTTAATACACCGCAGCAATTCAGAGATAATGATGTCTCACTTTTTACTGAATAACAAGAAAATTACTACGTGTTGAGTAATGAAATTTTCAGAACTTACAGGTAATAGATGCACCTACATATCGTGCACAGGAAATTATTTCATGTTATCTCATTTCCGAGATATAGTCCTATAAACATTGACTTACCAAAAAAGTACGAAAAAATACGCACTTTTTCATTAATTTCTATGTTTTTCTCACTACACAGTACAAAGAAAATTTGTATGTCTTAAGTATTGAAAAGACAACATTCCAACAATTCCAACGAGGTACGACAATGCAGTATAAGTTTTGACTGGACGTCACGGCAGCACCGCGAAGTCAGGGGCCTATCTTTATGAAATGGATAGTAATAGTTGCAATGTATAGCGATGATGGCCAGTGTCGTCAGCGATTGCGGCCGTGAGGGTAGTCGATATTGTAAGAAAATCTGTCGTGGTACAAGAGCAGGAGTCTTGTGAGACTTCGGCACTAATCGGTCTTGATGCTGTTATGTACTCTGCATGTTCAACATGGAAGATGCATTCTTGTGATTAGCGATGGATTACTTTCACTACAGAGCTGAGGAATCATTTGCTAAGAAGTTTGTGCAATAGTCCAACATACGACACCTTATTGAATGTCTTAACTACACGTGGCAAACGTTCCTAGGTGTGGTCCAGTTAATTTAACTTGTTGTTAATATTGTCGGTTACTCTCCATGTTGAACTAATGTACTATGAAGAGGTTGGAATCCAAATTGATTATTGTGTTTTCTCGTACATGGCGCAGAAGACACCGAAGAATGATCTTCTCAACGATCTAGGTAACATGTGACAGCAGACTAACAGTTCTGTAGCTTTCGGGCTCGTCCAACGTGCACCAGGCTTAAGAATAACGCTTAATCGTGCTTGTATTCATTCGGAAGGGAATTAGCCGGTTTGTAGGATTGCATTGATTGTTCGACAAAGTTGCTTTCAGCGTTGTGTTCTTTAGTGTCAGTGGGACAAATCCATACGGCAACGCTGCGCTGTCGAAGTGGAATCTCTTGATGACCTATTGAATCTCGCGGGGAATCGACAGTGCCTCAGTGGGAAAATTTGTTATTACTTGTATGTCCCGTAGACTCTAAAGCACGTTTGCTTGAATACCGGTCTCCCGGAACGTCTTCTCAAAGCGAGCAGAAAAAAAAATCCTAAAATATGCAAGCTGGATGGTCAAGATTTTTTGATCATGACTGTACATGTAAAATGATTAAATAAGCACATTCTCTTAAGAGCTAACAAAGACAATACAATATGATCTTGAAGCTTTGCTGGCGTCTACTATTAATCCAATGTTCTCGGGATTGCTGCCAGAGTGAGTGTTGCTGTGCTGAGCTTTCGTAACGAAAGCTCAGCACAGCAACACTCACTCTGGCAGCAATCCCGAGAACATTGGATTAAAAGACAATACAATTGACAATACATGAAATTAAATGAAATCTTTCAGTTTAACATACCACGATTATGCCGTTTAGGTTAAAGAAGACGATGATTAAAGCAAGTGAATGATGATGAAAGAATCAGTGGAGTGAGTAAATGGGAGGAAACGAGAGTATCCCGAGAAAATTCACGAGCACGATGTTGTTCACCACAAACTCACTTATCCGGAAATTGAACCAGGGACCCCATGCACCAGATATGAGTGCTCTATCAAAGTCTTTTGAGCCACCATGCCTCCAATCGATAATACAGAAGAACTATAGCACGAGAAATTCTCCACTTATAACGCGTTCTTCTCATATTGGGTACTAGCGTTTCCATGAGGAAAAAACATTTACCATACATAGTCTATTTCTTCATGGCAATTAATTCCTAACAGTTACCCTAATGTTATTCGGCTTCCATGGTTTCAAATTAATTTTGAGCCATTTCGGCACTAACGAATCGCATAGATTAGAGCAATAGCAACGCCAAAGGAGAGGCAAAGGGTCGACTGTCAAGCTGGTGGCAATATCTTGCCTCAATCCCCAGACATATTGTAGTATAATGTATGTCAAATAATATATAATTATCTTTTTCAGTATACGGAAAAATAGCTCTACTCCCAAAATTTACTTAGCCCCTCACTTTGCTCCCTCAAAGAAACTAAAGCTGTCATCGTCACTGCTACCGTAAATCAATATAGAAGCTTCCAAAACCATTAATTTTGCAAAATATTGAATACTCTATCGGAAATTTACCAGAATTATGCTAATTATCATGTAAAAAGATAATTGTCTTAGTCTCAATATGTCTTAGTGTTATTGGAATATTTAATTATTTATAATGAAATTCGTAGTGGATGAATTGCAAGTTTTGCTGTAATGGTAGAACAGTTCCTATTTCTGGTTTGATTGATTGATTGCAATTCAACACTCGTTGACTGGAGCGAAGCTATTTGAGACGAGATCTGGTGATTCAACAATTTGAATCCGAATTAATATTCGGATTTGTGAACGGGAGAAACATTCCTTCCTGGAATAAAGCGCACTGAAAACTAGCTCGTTACCCATTTACCGCGAAATTAACATTGGGTTTCTGGCGTAAATTAATTTGACTCGTGTCTTAAGTTTAGTTTTGCCTGTCTAGGGATAAATAATGTGATCTATGCTCTGATAAAGGAGGTAAAATACATATAGCAAATATAGAAAGGTCAATTTTACCTCCGAAAGAATGTGAGCCATTTGATAAAGATATACATTTTTGCGTACCTTCTATGTTATATCACGATAAATAAGAATCTATGTGGCTACCCGTCCCCCATAATTAGACATGTTAAACCATAGAACCCTATTAAATAAAACATTTCTAATTTTACCATACTAATTTGTTAAGGAAAATTCAGTAACTACATGGTAGCACTCAACTTAAAGATAAAAAAGGTTCTCAGTGTTCAACATGTCTGATTATGTATTACCTACTCGATGGTAGGGGTTTCACGCTTGCCAAAGACGCTCTTTGTAGCGGGCTTTTGGGAAACGATGATGCAGTTGCCCCACTCGAGGATTTTTAAAAAAAAATAAACTTGCGGGAAAAATAAAACATTTACATGTCAAATTAAGAAATGACGTTATGTCCTAGTAATGTCCTCGCTTATTTTTCTGGACGGTCCGGGAGGACATTACTAGCAAAAAAGACAAAGAAGGTGCTAGTAATGTCCTCCCGGAGCGTCCAGACACAAGTGAAAACGACGTGACTGCTAGAACCTTTAGTGTCGCCGTCTGGATCTCGCGTCGAATACCACCCCCTTGGTTCCATTTTGTTGGTGATAACCGAGTATGAGTTACTGGTCATACAACTATTTCAGCAACTCCGGAAAATGTAAACACAATCTTAAATGTTTACAATAGCAATTATTATTATCGTAGTACCTTCGAATGGGGTACATTATTACTTTCTGAAAAAAAATATCACTACTTGAAAATATACGAGTACATTTACATCTATTAGTCAAATTGCTTATCTATTAGTCATAAGATAAGCATTTTAAATTGTTACAAGTTGCAAGTTAAGGCATTTACATTTTTAGCAAAATATTGTACAATTTTCTTTCTGCTATATGTAAAAGTATATTTAGTCTACTTCCGAAGACGCTTTAACATTCCTATGTTATTATCCTATTTGAGAAAATCATGCTTCGTCCTACTTGTCGTTGGATGGGTTTTTAATTCAAGTGAAATATTTAGCTGAAGAAAAAAATGAAAATGAAATCTTCAAGATTAACATCCCACTCTTATGCCGGTTATGCTAAAGAAGACGGTGATAATGAGAAATGAGTGAAATGGTGGAATGAAGAAAGTGGGAGGAAACGGGAGAACCCCGAAGAACCCACGAGCACGGTGTTTTTCCACCACAGTCCACACGGCGCGAGCTGGGATCGAAGTAGGGACCCCAAGCACCGGAGGTGAACGCTCTACCACTGAGCCACCGCGCTCCCATTTAGCTGAAGAGTATATGTAGCTGAATGTGTTTCCTTGCTCCCACCAAAATATTACATCACAGAGCCTTACGCAAAGCAGACACTCGTTTGTAGAGCCGTACTTGTATCAAAGCCCCGTATTGTGCAACCCTACATTAGAAAATAGGTAGTCATAGGCGTTGTGTAGTTTTGTTACTGATTCAATTTATAAATTTTGTTGATATCCTACATGTACTTTGAATGTTATAGGATAGAGTGGTGTACGCAGAGAACATTTCCGGATTTAACCCACCCCTTAATAGGATCTTACAAAACTATTTAATAAACATGCATTGATTTTTTTCACATGTCTTTCACTCCCATCCGGGGATGGGCGGGCCGCAGAAGGTTATGCCTTCTCTATGGCCAGAGATATATAACGACTGTTAATGATGAGAAAGTTAGAAAGTTGCAGGCTGTTATGAAATGATGTGAAACAGAAAGGGTCTTCTAAATGTGAGTTGAAATTGAAAGTCAGCTATTGATCAGTAAGGAGTGAGATATTAAGCGATGTAGGAGGCCAGGTGGTGATCACGGACGATGGATATGTACATTTTGGGTGTAGATACGACGATGCGGGTTGTATTGCGCAGGTGAATGGTCCTGTTCATATATGGCTAACAGATGGTCTATTGGTGGATAGGCATATTTGGGTACCACAGGCGTTTGTTGGAGCAGTTCGTCAATAATAAGATGTGCATTAGCAATACGAGTAAAGATATAGCTCGTGCGTAAGCGGCGAAGATATTGAATTAAGATAAACGTTTATAGGTACATCCTACAACTATATGAACTTGGCATCTTAAACCTTTTAATAAAATTCTGTGTACTCCACTGATATAATTTTGTTTTATGACAAGTATTCTAAATATAAGTACATGTAAAAACGCAACAATGTCCATTATCTTCAACATGAATACCAATGTCGCGGGAAATTAATAATCAGACAATTCATCTGTTGCCGAAGACGAAAATGTGCTAGAATTGCGGTTGAATTTGACGATAAAACTTTGCAAGATTTTCCTGACTTAGTCGTGCCACACAAATACTCGCCCAATACGGAACTCTTATTCTATGGCAACCTACAGTTGTTTCGTGAAGCACGGGTACTTCACATGATGCGTCGTGAAGCACAGCACTCCCACGCATTTTATTAACCTTCCATCCTCTCTATGTTCTTCCACTTGCGAGTCAATCCGTGCTTTCTTTTGAGATTTGCATTTTTAATGTCCAGTATTGTACGAGTTCTATATAACTACCTTTGAATTAAAGTTCAATAGCAGCTACTAGATGTCAGCCAAAGTTTTTGGACACATTCATAACCCTTTTTATTTAATTTTGCTCTGAAACTAAAGTAACTTGATCTAATTATACTTTCTAACACATTGCTTTAAATTAAAGCTATGCAAATGTAAATGATATGTTATATTATCATAGAATTCGGGTATTGATATATAAAACACCTTGAAGGAATTATTGAATTTTATTATATTTTGTGAGAAATTTCAATATTAGTGCTAAATGGGATACGCTTTTCTATTCTGTAACTTTATTTCTTTTTGGAAGGCATCCAGGGTGATTTATGCTCTGCCTGTAGAATAGTACATACAGCCTTTCTTTTTGTGTGCTGGCTAAATATGGGTGTGATCAGTGGCGTATTTAGGGGGGTGGCTTCCGGGCTTAAGCCCCCCCCCGAAATCGTACTTAGTATAGTAAAGTAAATTAAATATCTTGCAGAATTTTCACATTTCCAGGCAAAGCCTCCACCGAAAGTTAGCAAAGCCCCTCCTGAAACAAAATCGTAAATACGCCACTGGGTGTGATTATAATACTCTCTTTATTTTATTGCTGACAGGTAAAGATCACGTCCTATACATTCCTACTCGGTTATTCAGCCTTCTGCCATCCTATCAGACTTTCTTTTGGAACACTGAAATTAAGACAGTGTATTGACACAATTATTTGCAGAGCCAAACAAGAAAGGGATTTTATGGAGGGAAATAGTGCGTGGTAGAGATGAATTCGTAACAGTGGCATTCCAATTTTAAATAAGCAGGTCATCGTTTGAAGCAACGTAATCACAGAATGATATCTGTTTGTTTTTAATTAGATGTCTCCTTTAGGTAGTTTATCTGCTACAATTATGCACTACCGTGTGCACAGCTTTTAAAATAAGTGGGATGTATGAATGTTGAACTGAATAACCCTATCTTCGGGACTAGTCTAGATTCTAGTAAAAATAGCCATGAAGTCAGAATGAATAGAATGAAAATAGTCAGTGACTATGAGACTATACTACAAAAAAGTTTGTAACAGGAGCGCACCCACGGGGATGGTCCATCGGGTCCAAACACCCCCAAAACTACGTGACTAAACAGACATTTCTACATTTTCTTAAGAAACTTATGGTTGCTTTAAAAGAGAAAAAGTTGATACTTGAAAAATCTGACCTTACACTACATCTGTACTCTTTCTTTTCTTATGAAAACAATTTAGTTGTATTGGTTTTGCTGAGAATGTAGGTGGCAGTATTTTAAAATTACGTATCGTTTTATCGAATGTAAACAACACCAGCTCAATATACCTAGACATGGTGACTACTACTGGTGGGCCTCCAAAACTTCGACTCATAATATCGATATGTATCGAATGCAATTATTGATTATGTACTGTAGAATTATAGAAGTACTAATTGCTGCAAGAATAAACTAACTTAAGGGATGCTTTTAGCAAGTCTCACAATGTTAAGCATATCAATGGAGCCATGACGTAGAAGAGATAGATGCATCACTTGTATAGAAAATAGTTACACATATTGAGTCGATTACAATAAACAGATTGAAAGGAGGCGAGTTTAATGTAGATACGAATTAGAGCCTTTTGGCATCTGTGACCATGTTATCACACTTACGAGAGATGATGTCCCTCGTCGATTTCACTGCCCGGGGAATTGAAGAAGAAGAAAGGGAAAAGGAAGGAGGGAAGCGGACTGAGACTGTTAGTTAGGTACCATCCTGGCATTTGCCTCCGGTGAATGAGCAAAATCCAGGAAAACTTCACTCAGGATGGCAGAAATGAAAGAGCGTTTACACTTTTTTTGACCCATTGTCCTCACCGGTAATCGAACCAAAGACAAGGGTGTATTGTAGAGATGATTCTTTAGAGAAGAAATAAGAACAATTGGCTAGCACAGATAGAATAAAATAGAAAAATAATATTTCTGCTATAAAAAATTTTGGAAATCTTAACGAATAGGATTAGTTACGATAAAGGTGTCCGTTACCCATTCAGGATATCCCAATGGTCCTTGGGCGATTTGCAGCTAATACATCACATTTTCTGCACTGTTGTACAAACTGCAGTGATGCAGTCAGCACCAAGCTCTTGTCCCTCTAGCCTTAAAATTCCCCAGATACCCAATTAACAGACAGTAGTTGAAATCCTAAGTAGAACGATGAAAATACAAAGATTCAAAATGCCTCCAGTATTGTACCCTAGTCGTTGTCAACGACGCCAAAACGGCTTCGTAGGATTGTTTTAATAAATGGAAACATTGCTTAAAAATAAATTTCTCAATTCTACACAGGCAGGTAATAATCATTCCTTCATGCCTTCCAACATGAAGGGTTGATGACCAAAGGCTAACCATCTCTCTTATGATAACGGAGAAACCGACGACTACAAATCTACAAATGTAATGGCAATTAATCAACAGGAAATTCTCATTACAACGTAAAATATCTGAAAATAATAAATATGTCAGAATATATAAGCAAAAAAAGAAAAAAACTCGTAGTTTTCATTGCGAGTTGAGATGGTCGTTCCATATGGGCCAATCAACCCTCCATATAATATTTTGCTTAAAAAATAAATAGCATCCAGGGTGTTACCTTAAACCTATTAGAAATAAATCTACAAGATACTCATGGCATATCTTAAAATTAAATTTTCGCTCTTGAAGTTCCGAAGGACTTTAGCTAACCAATCCGTGATTTGAATGTGTGGGCTCTGCACTGGTAACACCTCCTACTTCAATCCCAACGGTTTCCTATCCAAATAGTCGATAGAACCATAATGTTGGGGTTCAACATCTCATTGGATTCTCTAACACTGTGGATGGAGAGTTGATATGAGTATATGTTAAACCTAGCACAAAAAAAAAGTATTAATATAGTTGTGTGAGATTGCTCTCCGTGGTAAAAGTTTTATCAGTTCTTTCTACCGAAAGGGATTTTGGAATCGGTTTACTCAACTTTGAAATATATTATTATCTTACGAAACATTTGACTATGTAAATGATTAGTAAAAGGTGCGTATACAAATAAATTATATATATAACCAAATTATTTTTTTACCACACACTTTAATTTTTACCACACCCGTTAATAAAAGCTGTACAATAGTGCTAACTGTAAAATTCATTTCCAACGGTTCATCCGTTTTTTAATAATAATGAGACAGATAAGAGAAAAAATATAAGTATTTTCTTCTTTATCCTCTAAAGAGAGAATTTCACAATTCAAATACGTATGCAATTATTTTAAGTTAAGAATTTATGAGGTGAATTTTCTCACCTCAAGCTAAAGTAAATAGCTTAAACAAAAAAATTGTAAGTTAGTAAGGGCTGACTTTAATATCACACTAGCCCGTTTTTCCCACAAAGAACCGTAAATTTCGAAAACGCTAAACTATAGTTTCCATGATCTCTAGCTAAGAGTTCAAATTAATTTCACATCTTGAACTTAAGCAAGTCCTTGCATACGGTATTTGCTGAACAAATAATGTGAAATGTTAATGTTAGAGAAATTGGCCCTCGTTCTATCTTAGAGGCGGAATCTTCCGGAACGCTGAAATACGTTTTCAATTATTTTTAGTTAAGAGTTCAAATGTCGAATTTCGTATCTCCAATTTAAATGAAGGATATAGTATACAACAGTTCCTCATCATTTCCCGAGAACTCACAATGTTCAGTCTTTTACGGGTTATTCATTGAGGATCTGGGTTTCTTCTGTGTTCTATTACCACTTGTACATGGCATACCACCATTTCTGTACGTGGTGCAAGAGTAAGAACTATCCTCGAGTACGGAACACGATGAGGAACTGTTGTATACTATTACCTAAATGAATTTAACATTTGGCATTTTCTGAATGAGTAATTTGAAAATTAGAGAAATTGATCTGGTAGCTCTTTAAGTGCAGAATGTTTAAAGACACTAAAAAAATGTATCATATTCAACGGTAAGTTGATATGCCGAGTTTTATCTCTCTAGCCTAAGAGATTCGCAAGATATACTATTCTGAAGTTTACTCCACAAAGATATGTATCTCCAAATATCCGTTCTCATCCCTTACTATTGAACTTAGAAGTGTTACAGTTTTCTAATTCCACATTTCTATCTATACTAGTATGTTCTTGACAATAATGAGTCAATTACTTTTTCTCTTTTGTTGTGTTGGTGCGAATCAAATGTCCTCACAGGGTGGTGCCCAAGAAATTGAAAACTACAATACCTGATTAAACAAAATAGTATCCTTTCGCTACCACACACGTGTAATCGGTCAACCAACGATTCCGTGGGAAAATGTTTGGAGTCTACAATGCAAGGAAATACTAAACCGTATGTTACACCTGCAGATCGTCAGAACAAGTCTTCTCTGCTAAGAACTGAAAGAGATAGTTGGAAACGAGTCAGTGAGAGAAATACAGGAGAAATACAGTGCGTGAGGAAGGACTTCATACTGCACTTCATGGAGGGGTTACAGCGTCATTTGCCCAACATCTGGCCGAGAATTATAGTCATACATCAGGTACTATGTGTGTTGACAATTACTGGATTACTGCAGTCAAGTTTGTGGGGCATTTCATGGAGATCAGAACTGTAACTATCTGCATTGATGGTTTTACCTTGCCTGACAGAGGCATGATGGACTATAGAGCATCATACCTACAACATATCTATGGGTAGAGGGAGCGAACGTTGATCACGATCCAACCGTTTCACCGTTTCTGATCACCATAGCAAATGCATTATTCATGTTAAGCTACAATCCGATGCATGAAACTCACAGTTAGCCTATTTCTTATGCTCAGAGAACTGCACATCTTCAGACGGTGATTATTAGTGAGCGCTGTCAACCCATGTGTAACCAATCATATCAACGTTTTCACCTTATTGATTGCACGGAGAAGACAGTGACAGTGATGTGGTGTTATGTCTAACTTATCTGCATTTGGCAATAACACTTTTCCGAGGGTCTGTTTGCACTTTGTTCCTGAGTAGTATATGCAAATATGAGGTTTGTATGTGCTCATGGGATACATTTTGCACCGTTGTGTCACCGGAGCAAACTTTGGCAAAATCAACAGCGAATGGCACGTTCGTTTGCGTTCATGTTCCAAAGACAATGTTAATATTTTTCGCTATGTGCTACGTAGAATTTTTAAATTTGATTTCGTGAAGGAAAATTACTCGCAATTGTGTGTTCTTCATGGTGACCCTGTTCAACCACACAGGGTCTCTTGACTCTTTTAGTTTATTTATAACGCTTGGCTTTAGTTCATCTCTGTACTAAATTGTCGAAGTGAGTTTTCCACCAATCATCAAAGAGAACACTTCTTTCGCACGAACCTTATATATATTTATTAGTGATCGTTATTCAACTATCAGGAATAGAGCTCCCTCGTGGCTAATCAGTTAGCGTGCGCGCCTTCGGCGTGGGAGACCCGGGTTCGATTCCCGGCAGGAGCTCATGTGGTTCGGATTCCACGTTAATCAGTAGGTCCACGTCTCATATAGCCTTGCTGCTGAACGGGACGCTAAACTAAAAATCAACTCAACTCAACTCAACTATCAGGAATAACTTACTTTGTGTTATTCACTTTTGGTAAGTGCTTACGTACTATTTGCGAGTGATTAATTGTAATATTTCAGCAAGAAGCTAAATAATTTTGAATTCGCAATAAGCTTCTATCACAATTGGATCAATCAATAGGAGATAACTAGTAGCAATCAATTAATATTAACAAAAAAAAAAAAAACTCCATTAGTGTTCACGCCACATTTTATATTGAAATTATAACTGTAGAGAAAAGCAAACTGTTACAATTACGTTATAAGAAAGCATTTTCATTATTCTATAACAGAACTTTCCAAGCATAAGCAAATTACTTCGAAACAAAATGCAAAGAGTCGTTCGAAAAAAGTAAACCACACATACAATTCTTGCACTCTAATACATAAGAGAAGTTAAATAGAGAATATATGCTTGTTTAAGATATGCACTTCAAGCAAAAACGCTGAATTATCCCTTGAATAACTGTGAGAATATAATCTTTTAAAGTAAGATGATGTACTCAGTTTCTTGTAGAACGTAATTTTTGTACGTGTACATTACAATACCGACCGCTTTACAAGGCAATCGGCAACTATAATTTTATCGAATAGTTGAAATTATTAACAAAATTGAATCACTAACAAATACTCTATAAACAAAAATTATACGAGTAAAATACCTCATTAAATTGTTGCTGGAAGAAAACTACAAAAAACAGGACAGATGTACAAATGACTAATCGTTCAACAATCATTTGCGAAATTTAATCACATTTAAAATAACTAAGGAAACAGAACTATTATTTTAAGTCTCAAACAATATACTTTAAAAAAATTACTAGACTTTCGATCGTATTGTTTTAACTGACAAACTGTACACTGTCATTGTCGTCATCATAGGTATTTTGCCATTATAGGCAGGTCATTTGCTGCAACTGAGATGCAGCCCATTACAATTACACACGCACCCCTCTTCACCCTGTCTATGATGCCTGTACATCGTATATGGCTCATTTCGCTCAAACATGACATACAAATTAATAAATCTCATTAAGTGAAACAAAATTATATGTATGTGTAATTAAAAGCATTGAGGGTAAAGTTTCAGATGTAATTATCAAGAAAATAATAATACTAATATATATATATATGAGGACTGATCATAAAGTAATGAGAATTGTTGATAAAAACAACTTTATTACATTTTTAATCAACCAAATGTGATCACCTTCAAAGTACTCCCCTTGTGCCTGCACACACTTACTGCATCGGCGTTTCCATTGTTGGTAGAATCTTTGGAAGTCCTCTTTTGGGATGTCTGCCAAAGCCCGTGTTACAGTTGTTTATTGTGTTTGTGTTTCAGAATGGCCTCCTTTAAGAACTGCTTTCACATTTGGGAACAGAAAAAAAAATCAAAACGGGGCGATGTATGGTGAATAACGAGGGTGTGGTAGCATTGTAATGGATTTTGATCCCAGATACTGCCGAACAAATAATCTCCAGTCATTTTTTGTTGCTGTGTGATATTTTTTGGAATTAGTTTGGTAACATACTTTTCGCATTAGCAAATTTTCAGTTAATACAAGACGCGCTGTTTCTCGATTCATGTTCAGTTCATTCGCAATCATTTTCACGGTTAATCGTCTATCAACTTGCACAAGTTCCCTCATCCTGTCTGTGTTCTTTTCCGTTCGTGTTGTTGTGGGTCGCCCACTGCGGTGTTCATCTTCGATTTTTGTTCTGCCTTCCGCAAACATTTTGTGCCAACGAAACACCTGTGTCATTAATAACACTTCATTTTCAAAAGCCTGCTGAAGCTTCCGGTACGTTACCGCGTTTCACACAGAAGGAGATTGCGTTGTTGAGTTGAGTTGATTTGAGTTTAGCGTCCGTTTCAGCAGCGAGGCTATATGAGACGTGGACTACTGATTAACGTAGATTCCGAACCACGTGAGCTCCCGTCGGGAATCGAACCCGGGTCTCCCACGCCAAAGACGCGTATGCTAACCGCTTAGCCATGGAGAAGCTCTACAGAAGGAGATTGCGTAGCGCTGCACAATATTACGTGCTTCCATTGTTGTGATGAGGATGCAACACACGACCGCACTCTTCAACCTTTAACTCCACAATAAATAATATTTCGTTAGTGCCACGTGCTGTGCTTGTGGATCAGGCCTAAGGTCACACGCTGGTGGCGGTTTCAGTCTGCAGGGTTGCCAGCATCAGCTGAAAAAATCTCATTACTTTATTATCGGAACTCGTATATCACTATATTTGTGATTTCGTACCTCTTGCTCTCGACCAAATTTTCAACATAGATCAGGTTCAGTCCTGGGAAAGTTTTCATCATTTCACTTTGATGGCATAACGCCGCGGAGAGATAGGAGGACATCTAAAAATAAATAAAACTTAATAACTCTTGGGCCACTATACCAATCTCGATCAAATTTGTCATATACAGGGTTTTCATAAAGTCTGGACGGATTTAATTTGCTTATAATTTTCATAAAAATGCTCATAATGAAATCAAATAAAGTGCAAACGGTAGCGGAAGGATTAATTTTTTAGTTGGCAACACTGTTAGATAAGCAGCAACTCTGAACATGTTGAGACAAAGAGAGGGAGGGCAAGGGTCAGTTTCTTACCAAATTTCATCCATTGTTGTTTTCATTGTTGTTTCAATGTTGACTGTTAAAAGTAAGTTGTAAGCTGTATTGGTGTGTGTGTCTTTTAAAGAAATAAATAAATGAAAAACTCCTCTGAGAAGAATATTTTTTTTTACCGTATCAAAGATGGCGTCGGTGAAAGAGAAAGCGCAATGTGTTCTGTGGTACGCAGAGCTAAAATAACCAATCCTGGTGTGTCGAAAGTTCACCAAAGAGTTCAAAAAGCCGGCACCGACTGAGAGTGCAATCCGAAAGTGGCATGCTAAGTTCTTGGAGACAGGAAGCGTCCTGGACCGTCCTCGAAGTGGGAGGCCGCCAACATCCCCTGCAACAGTGAGCAGGGTAAGGGAAAGCATCATCAACAGCCCACAGAAGTCGATTCCTAGACGGTCCATGGAACTCGGAATTCCACAGACAATCGTGTTTAAGATAGCCAAGAAGACGATCAAGGCCAAAGGTTACAAAATCAAGATAGTCCAGGATCTGCATGATGAAGATTTGGACATCCGGTTCAACTTCTGTGACGCCATGCTCAAGCAGTTGGAACATGGCGACGTTCTCCTTTCAGCCATCATGTGGACGTAAATGGCGCCCAGTTGGAGGTGTGGCGGTGAATGAACTGAGCTGGTGCAGATTACAGGTAAAAATGTAATCCTTCCGCTACCGTTTGCACTTTATTTGATTTCAATATGAGCATTTTTATGTAAATTATAAGCGAATTAAATCCGTCCAGACTTTATGAAAACCCTGTAGACGAAGGTCTGGCCTGGGATGGTTTTTATTACTTCACTTTGTTGGTGAAACTTACTGTTAGGGAAAGGGGGAGATATATAAAAAATACATAAAAAGGAACTACATTTGTGACTTAATAACTATTGAACCCCCAATGATCTCGATCAAATTTTCATCATAGATCAGGTTCGGGCCTGGGATTGTTTTTATTATTTCACTTTGACACTACAGCTCATGGGAGGGGAAGGGGGAGATATTTGAAAATGATCAAAAATGACCAATATTTGTATCGAATCCATAGGTTTCGGGGTCGCTGAGATGAACAGTGATACTTCAGATGCAGTTTAGATCCAAATTCAGATCGTTTATGTCCAAAGTGAAATGTATTCTCTCCGTGGGAGGAACGGGTATTCTGCTAGTAGGAATAATAACGATAATAAGTTTTGATAGGCTTCGTTGTCAACAACATAAAACTTGACACAGTAAGCGCTCGAACTCCAGGTTTTCATGATTCCAACACATGACGCTGCTAACGTAGTTAGGTCCAAACGAAATAGTGAGAAAGACTATGTGCTTGCTTCAATTATGGCAATTTGTGTTCGTCATGTTTGAATATGTTATGAATATAGAACATTGTTTTTCTCTCTGACTTTGTGAACAATCTTAAGGTGGATCACTAGGTGCTCTCGGTGCTATGATACAAACTGCTTGAATAGTGCGGCGTTGCCAGCTAGGGTCGAGTGCTTACTAATGCCATATAATAGAGGAAGTAATCATGGAATCTGCTTGGATACTTACAGGAGAAATTAGTTTCCCACCCTTACAGCAATTCACAGCTAAGTTCCGCTTCTCGAACTGCAACGCTAGAATCCAGGAATTAAAAGTACAAATTTGACAACAACGCATTACTGAGTTCTGCGCAAATTTCTTCTCAAAATCTATTTCCTTAAATGTAAATTAATATTTAAATAAAATGTGCAACATAACACGAAAAACGATCAAAAAATATATCAATTTCGTAATAAGATCGTTACTTTAAAATACTTTACACATATAAATAAACATTTTATAAAATTGATCACTTCTAGTAAGGCCATCTTGTGTGCTCATTGCAAAACGAATCAAATATTTTCTTTTGCTTTATGTTACTTTTCTCGATATCAGAACATACAACCAAATGAATCAGTGTCTTGTGTTGTAGCTGAAACATAACTTTATTTTATAGTACAATATTTATAATATATAACATTTTATTGCGCAGTAGTTAAGGGAATGAGCTAAAATATATACTGACTTTTGGGTGGTGATCCACCTTAAGTTCATTTTATCTGGTAATTTACTGGGGTCGAAAAATAAGGCTAAAAGTAATGAGAATTTTTAATATCAGTAAATATCTGAACAAATGTTTCTCAAAGCAACTCAAATCTCGAAGCATTGGAAGTTTATTGTATTCTATCGATGTAGTCTCCCCAAAATACCCAATACTGGTTAAATTTCGCAGTGAGAACCTATATGATATCATTTAAGCAAGTGTAGCGTGCTTCTTGATTTCACCCGCAAAGACTCCTAAGTTTCTTCAGACGCGCAAATATATTCTCATAACATTAAGGAACGTCATAAAAGTTTCTTCAAAATAATATGTTATTTACTTCCTCTTTGAAGGCTCTCAAGCGACAATTTTGAGTTCATTTAATTAAACATACCACTCATTCCGTGAATAAATATTTCAGTTATCTCCCTCTTTTCGAATTCATTTACATAAAGCTCGAGATGGAACTTCGAAGCTGTAAGGGACCCAGATCATGCGACTAAAATACGAAACCCTATGAAAATTAGTGGTGGCCAAAAAACCGGTTTTTCGGTTTTTAGAAAAACTGAAACCGGTTTCTGAAAATTAAAAAAAACTGTTTTGGTTTTTCCACCGGAACCGGTTTCGGTGAAAAACCGAACCGGTTTTGGAGAAAATCAAAATGTCGGTTTTTCCGTTTCGGTTTTTATAAAAACCGGTTTTGCCCATCCCTAATGAAAATTTACAGTATAGTGATAGTTAGGCACTTGCTTCTTGCTGAGGAATTAGAAATTATCACTCGCAAATCAGTGTTCGAAGTGAATAAAAAGCAGAGGTGATATGTTTTATCACTATTTTGACTCGACATACCGGCTATCTGAATGTTGAAGTACAGTGAGAGTATGCTCCCTAAAAGATTGTATTTCTATTTATGTAACGACTGAAGACCATTGGAGAGCTTCTCTTTAGTTACGTGCGGGTGGAGAGACTGATTTCTCACTAACAATTTTCTAAAAATAAATAAATAAATAAATAAAATAAATAAAAAATATCCCCTTATGTTACATTATAGAGAATTATACACAAAAATGTTCAAAAACTAAGTTTTTATATTAACAATTTCCTGCGGGAAATCTCCTGAACCTTCCACTCGACTGAGGGATATTCCAAACCCCCGGAAGATCCATCCCTCTCAGCAGATAACTCCTAAATCCGCCCATGCTCAAAACACGACATTTATATGCATTTAGTCAAGACACACACATACATAAGAAAGAAGCAACTCAATATGGCACACCAAAATATTAACTAGATGAACTTCTTTGAAAACATTATTTTAAAAACAAAAGGTAAGAGAGAGATAACAAAAGCGTCGGTGTTGCCAACTTAGAAATTATTTTTAAATAGGAAATAAAATCTTTTTACGTACAAAGTTACTCGTCAATTACTTGGTATAAAAATGGATTTATTAAAGGTATTTAGCATCTACTCTCCAGTAACGGTACGCCTTCATCAAGTATGACAAGTTGGAAGATTTATCTTTGACTCAAAAAGCTTTATACTTGTATGGAGTATAAATAGTTCTAATTTCGAATAAGATCCAATGATCTACAATATAACAACACGAAATAAAATATCTGCTATGTAATAATACTAACAACAATTTAACCCTTCGTAAGTGTGGTGAATTTCTGGAACATCTTTAGTGTGACTGGTCTCAAGAGACCCATTTCTCTTACGAATTCTTTTTCGTTATTAAAGTTAAATATGGTTGTATTGTATTACCATCACCTTTATCAATGTACAACTATGATCATTTCAATTATTTACCGTAAAAATATTTTTTGAGCCATGAATAAAATATACACCAAAAAACATCAAATTTTGAATAATGGTAGGAGACAAAATAATTACAATGAAACGGATAATTCTTTTATTATTTTCTAAAAGTGCCGTAACAATTGGCGGTGCAAGCGGTGCACCGCACATTATGTACGAAAGAAAATCATTGTCAATTTTAAAATTGCCAGCAATTTTAGAAATATCTTCCCTGTTGTTCGGATCCCCATGCTTAGAGGTCTCGCTGAACCCATTTATTACTCAGTACTAAATACTCATATTGTTACTAGCATAAATTACCCGATTCGCTGTGTTAAATTAACCCTAGAACTCATACTCAAGAAACTTTACGCTTTTACATAGGTGGGGTCTAGAAGACCCCATCTAGGTATCTCAGTGCAAGTAATTATAGTTACATGTTTCGATCACTGCCACATAAGGACAGTTTGTGCTACTAGTACCACTGCTATTTCCACTTACATTTTGACAACAAAATCTTTCGATATGTTTATCGTGAGAAGTATAGAATTCACCTAACTATTTACATGAAGTTCCGTAGGCGTAACATTTTACCATCTTTTCTTTCTTTCTGAAGCTTTAGTTCTCCCTTCAAGATTTGTGCAATATCAAACATATCTTGTGCAATATAAACATTTCATCAAACATATCTTGTGTAATAAAATACTCCTGTGCGCCCTGTGGAATAGTTGTTTTGAGGCTACGTGCTGGTCCTGATGTCTGTGAAACACATTGTGTTGACGAGTCTGACTATGACGTATACTGTATGTACAATCTCTCCTGGTTAAAATACCTTATTTACCGGCTTCTGAATGCGAAAACAAGTTTCGTTGCCATTAGAAAATTCAATTCTCCTTGAACTGTAGGTTACGGATCATGCATGCTGTGCATTTTCGAAGTGTAATTCTGCATCACTCTCCTCATGAGTATCTTTAGGACTTTCCTCAGAAGATAAAACTACTTCTTCTGCAAGCCACTCAGACACAGCTTCTGTAAAGATACTATCTTTTGAACTCACTTAACCTTTTCCTGAACTCATTTTCATTGGCTAGTCGGCATATCTTGAAACTAACACCAAATTACACTCACACTTAATAATATAACACTAATTTCACCCGAAATAGAGTATTTCCTCTACGCCATTAAAATTATGATTAAAAGAGGTTTGTTATTAGCAAGAAGGTTCATAAATACGTTTATAGTCTGGGAAACGTACACCAAAAGGATTACGCAGAGAAAATGACAAACCAGATATAATGAGTTCTCTTTATAGTCAAATACATATACAAGGGCGCCCATGTTGTGGTTTCCAAGGAAGGGGGGCAAGTATAAGCGATATTTCAAATATAGTTTCAAATTTTGCTGTAACTAATGTAAAAATCCTATTGGGTTTTCGATATTCCCAAGTACAATTTCCTATAGGGGGTGAGCACTCCACCTTGCCCCCCCTGATGGGCGCCCTTGTAGATATATGAGTTTTCATTTCATAGACGAGCGTTATGATCTAAAATGAAGTTCATTCATAAACGCAACTTATGAAACACCTGTAAAAACTTAAGTATGGCAATAAAATTCATTTATCTAAGAACGTTCATAAATAGCATTACAAATATCGAATTATTTCTTGTTGGGGTCTGAGAGACCCCAGGTATGCAAACTTGGAGTAGTGATATAAAATAACAGAAATCTCGGAAATTGTTAATTGCACAAGGCTAAAATTACATAACATACAAAAACACGTTTAGATATATGATGTCACGAAAGATGAAGATTTGATGCAGATTTATTATACCACAAGGCACTTTAATTACCTCTATGGGGTTTGTCAGACCCCACATATGCGTTCTAGGGTTAAGAAAAAATAGTAACATGTTCCGTTAGTCAGTCACTTTTTACTATTACTTAAACGCTTTCTGGTATCGGTCGTTTTCGATGATTTTTGTATATCCTCCTCCCCTCCCCATGTTGTGGGGCACGGCATCGGAAGTGTCATTGTTCATCTCAGCGACCCCGAAAACTGAATTCGACACGAATATCGGTCATTTTCGATCATTTGTAAATGTCTTTTCCTTCCTTTAAGTTACATCGTCAAAGTGATATGACGAAAATCATCTGAGGTTTAAATCCATAAACCAAATTCAACATAGATGAATTTCGGACGTGAGGTAGTTTTTATCATATCACTTTAACGGTAGATCTTAGAGGAGGAGGGAGGGGATATATAATAATAAATAAAACTTAATAATTCTTGAACCACCGGACCGATGTCGATCAAATTTTCAACCTAGATGAAGTTTAATATGGTTTATGGGTTGAATATGGTTTAAGCGTGATGAAGTCACAAAAACAGTCATTTTTATTTTTACTTTTTTGACATCCCCCTCTCCGTCCCCTTAGTTGCACTGTAAAAATGAAGTGAAGAAAACAACATAGGACCGAACCTCATCTATGTTGAAAGTTTGATCGAGTTCGGTAGGGTGGTTCAAGAGTTTTATTCAGTAAGTTTTATTCATTTTCTTACATTTCCCCTCCTCCGCTCCCCCTCCACTAAGATCTACTGTCAAAACGAAATGACAAAAAACTTCTCAAGTTTGGACTTCATATATGTTAAAAATTTGATTGAGATCGATCGGGTGGTTCAAAAGTTAATAATTCACGAACATAGTCACTTTTATTTTTATATTTATTGATTTTTGTATATCTCCCCCTCCACATCCTCCCCTACGTTGCTCCGTCAAAGTGAAATAATAAAAAATCATGCCAGTACCGAACCTCATCTACATTGAAAATTTGATCAAGATCGGTCGGGTGGTTCAAGAGTTTGTAAGTTTTATTTATTTTTTCTACATCCCCCTCCCCCTCCCTTAAGTTTTACCGTTAAAGTAAATAGCTAAAAACACTCCCAGGCTAGAACCGCTTCTACGTTAAAAATTTGATCGAGATCGGTCGGGCAGTTCAAGAGATTAAGAGACACAAACATAGTCACTTTCAATTTTATAATATAAATATTAACTTTTTATGTATGGGAAAAAATCATTGTCAGTATTACAATTGCCAGCAGTCTTAGTAACATTGTTTTCTTTCTTTTGGGATCTCCCAAGCCTATAGGTCCATTTCTTATGTATGAGAAATAATCATTGTGATGAAATTCTAGATTACTAATAACTTACGTAACTTTTTTTGTTTTTGGGGTCCCGAAGCCCAGGGGGCTTTGCTAAACTCGTTTAGTACTCGGCACTGTATACTTACGTTATTTATTTCTAATGTTAAAGAAGTAATAATTGTGAAATTTTAAATTATGAGTAATTTTGGTAACATATTTTTCTGTTTTGGGGCCCCCAAACCAATAGGGACCTGCTGAACCCATTTATTAATTATTGAATATGTTCTTATATTCTGTTATTCGTTTCTTATGTGTGAAAAATAATCATTGTGAAATTCTAGATTACTAGCAGTTTTGGTAATATTATTTTCTGTTTATCGGATTCCCAAGCCCAGTGGCCGCTGCTAACCTGTTTATTGCTCAACGTGTGTGCTCTGAACGTTCCATATATAAAAAATATTTTACAAAAAATGAGTTGGAGCCAAATTTATCCTGCAACCCAAGGTTGTTCAAAATGCATAAAATTAGTTTGCTTAGTTTGATTGATTACAGTCGAGCATCAGTAGCAAGGCTATATGAGACAGGGATTTCTGTCTCATATAGCCAGAGACAGGGATCCGAACCACTAATTTTAAAATCTCACGTTGGATCGCAGTCAAAATCTATACCGCAAATTCCGAGTCTCGTGTTTCTACACTCAAAATTTAATGTTAGAGGACCGAAAATTGCGCCCTGTAGCGTGGTGCATACATACAGACAGACGAACAAATTGAGATCAAATTGTTCCAGACACTGACGTTCGGCACTGTTGTTACAATAATTATCACGCTTTAATGGTTAGTTACGCGGGCGACTGCCATACCTTGCGTTTTCTGGCCTGGTCCTTTCATACAAGCGACGTCAAGTTGTAAAGTTTTTAAGAAAATTTAGAACTGAGATGGGTAAGATGGCCGAAATAAAATTTTCATAATATAATGTAAAAGATATTGTTGAAACAAAATTAATTCTTATGTAAAGTTCCCAGTTGCATCTCAACCACATCTCTGACGTTAGAATCATCAGAAGCAATTCGGTTCAATACTTTTACCATTTGTTTGGGTTTCCAGTTTTTCCACAGCATTACATTTTTCATAAGGATTCTTCATTCTTAAAAACTAAACCAACTATTTCTTTCTTACACGTTTTTCAACGAGCTCGTATGGTCGTTCAGTTATTTGATGGAGTTTGAGTTACTTTAGTAAAGTTGCTCCAAATGATATCTGTTTTCTACCTGTAAAACTCAAGTTAAAGGATTCCAAGTTGAACAGAGACTGAGAACCAACATGTACTGTATCAACGAATGCCTGTGATATTTTAATTTCAGAATCGCAATTTAGCGAATAACCTTTTGTTTGTTTTCTGAATACAACAGAAAAATATATTCCAATGATAATTATTTAATTTATTTTTTTAATATCAGTTCAACAAGTAGTCCAACCTTCCACTATGACGCCTTCTCGCAAGTAAACTGAGAAGCATTTAAATAATAAAATATTCGTTTAAAATAAGGGGAAAAAAGAAATGAATTGTAGGTCTCCACATTGACCTGCTGTAGACACGAGAAATCAAAACATCCACATGGGAAGAAACTACTCGTTTGAATGTGGAGCATTTTTAGGCAATTTTCTTTCTCTGGCAGATTTTTACATAAATAAAATAAAATAAAAATAAACATATGTTTAAAACAAGTCTTAAAAATACACGTGTTTAAAACAAAATGTTTAAAACGTATGCAAAAATTTGTTTTAAAAAAAATCAATTGTTTGAAACAAGTTTTAAACATTTTGTTTTAAACAAAACAACCCTGCTTAGCACCCGTTCCCACGGAATGACTGAAGTGCCCAATAGCTTTTCTTTTCTCACCCTAGCAATATTGTTGTCTGCATCTGACGAGTGCCTTCAGAAATCTGCATATGACTTCGCTATAAAGTACAGTAGTGATGTAAACTCAGATTTTCAACGGCAAATACTGGTATTCAGAGATTATAATAGGGCTGAAATAGGTAACCTTCAAACAATTCGGGAAATAGCTTTGTTCTTAGTGGAAAATGTGTATTCTACGTCTTTTCCTGATGTGCTTACCAAATGTGCAATTTTTCTAACGATGGCAGGAAGTGTGGCTTCTGCAGAACGCTCGTTCTCGAAATTAAACCTCATAAAGAACTACTTGAGAAGTAGTATCTCACAAGAAAGGTTAACAAATGTTGCTATATAAACGTAGAACGAAAATAAACTTCAAGACTAAACATAGACAAGATTGTTTCAGATTTTGCTGATGCTAAAGCTAGGAAGAAAAGCATTTTGAAACGACGTTAAATTTTTGTTGTATTGTATGGTACTTTGCATGTTTGAATATTTGAATCCATTACAATAAGTTTATTTTGAAATTGTTTCAGCAGTTGTGCAACATCGCTGATATTACCTTTTTATTTCTTAATCTTGATGTTCTTTTCTGTAAATAGCATAGCTATGGTACACTATGAATAACATCATTTGTTATATCTTTTGTTTTCTCTTATAACGTGCATATAATTAGTACCTTTTTCATTTTGACTAATATTGAAAAGACATTTCACTCATTGGATATGATGCTGTGCTTTTTAAAAGCTCTGTAAAAATATCGTAAATTGTGAAATGCTGAAAAATGTAATTATAAGTTTTGTATCTTATGTTATTCCATTATTTAAGATTACTTTGGAGACAAGTATTTCTGTGTATGTGTGTGCGTGTGTAATATTGTGTTTGCTGCTTTTACTATTATATTGAAAATACGTTCGCTTGTATGGGGCCCCCAAATATTTTCTTGCAGCGAGGCCGCGAAGAGTTTTGTTACGGCACTGTTTTCTCACATTCCTCTTATAATTTACATTCTTATGAACATTATGTCGAAATATTTTTAATTTTCGTTCTACAGAACCTGTGAATATTTGAACTAGAAATATGACCAAGCAGAAACCGTATACTGACTACCAGTTCAACGATTGAAGAACTCACTGACACACATGACATTCAAGCACGTTGCGGGAGAGAAAGGTACCAGGAGGTTCGACTCCCACAATCTGTTGCGAAAAAAAATAAATAGATAAAAATTAACACTAGCCGAAATCTGAGAGGGTACCATACTTACGAAGGGTTAAATGAGAAATTTGGGCCGCCAGTGGCAGACAAGGAACTACATATCAGAAAACAAATCATTCTTAAGCGGCTATGAACGCAACGCACATCTAACAGAGAAACGAAAGATAACATTTTGGCCACTCTCATTACCTATTATAAGGTTAGAAGATCCCAAATTTGTCCTCATTCTTTTGTGAACTCTGTTACTATATTAAGCATTCGTACTATAAATTTCATATTGATGCGGAAATCCGTTTTTATTAAGTTATGAAACTCAACTACTATATAATTAAATCAAATTAGTTGAATTATGTATCAATAGATGTTACTATCAATATGTTCGCAATTGAAGAAATAGTATTCTAAAAGAAATTTCTTCTTATTTGTTAGGGCCGCGGTAGCTCAGTGGTAGAGCGTTTACCTCTGTCGCATGGGGTCCTTGGTTCGATCCCAGCTCGCGCCAAGTGAGATTTATGTTGGAGAAAGACCGTATGTGTAGGTTTTCTCAGGGTTCTCCGTTTCCTCCCACTTTATTCATTCCACCATTTCATTCATTTCTCATCATCACCGTTTTCTTTATATTAGCCGGCATAAGCATGAGACGTAAAACTCAAAGATTTCATTCCATTTCAATACAATTTATTATTCTTAGTCGTACAGTTATTTCAATTAAAAAGAAAAGGTCAACTAAAACCTAAACTACTTATTCTAATATAATGTTTAACAATTTTTAGTAATTTTGTACAAGACATTAAACCTTATCTAACATTATGGTATCTGTAAACAATTTGTTACCAAAAAAATTGTATATTATATTTCCAAAGATATAAAATTCACATGAAACTAATCCAACCTGTCTATTGAGTTGACCCCTTTCCCTACTCATTTTACAAGGTCTTACTTTAAATCGAAAGTAAAATTTGACTTGGAAAGTATTTAATTACTTTTTTATTGTAAATGTGGAATAGACATGGAGGAAATTATAATTATAATTGTGAAATGTCAAGACCTATTATGCAAGTCTCTTCATATTATAATTCGAATATTTATTTTCTACAATGCGCAGATTTATAATGATTCGTCACAATGAGTAATTTAAAAAAAAAACAATTACTGTAAAAATTTAACTTGAAGCACTTGGAAGGACCACTTGTATTCGGAATTTAGATCTTAAAGTCGCATAATCGACTGACACATTTCAAAGTTCAATATTGCGCAGGCGCAATAGCTTGGAATGGGTTGTGGCTGGAGGATGGAAAGTGGATAAGATGTTATTTCATTAGAACACTGGAATAGTTAAAATGGACCTTTAGAGTAATGTAAGGTAACAAAATGTCTGAACAATCGCTGCCAGTATTTCTTCCAGACATGTTTTTTGGGAGGCACTGCACCCTCAGAGCTCTGAGAGTGCCCCCCGGAGGAGACCAAAATAATACGTCTATAATATAATAATAAATAGAATAGTACCAGGAGTACCCCCCATAATAGTAAGGGTGCTCCTTCGGAACATTTTTTCTGAAAGAACGATGATCGCTGCACTTTAATGACTGACTCCGTTTCATAATAAGTATGAACATAGAAAACACATTGTTCAACACTCCAAGCATGTTCATGGTAACTGTTATGGTATTCCTATAAAATGGTATCCTATTCTCTTCCAATCTCTCACCCATAACCCACTCCAAGTTCTCGCGCCTGCGCAATATTAAACATTGAAATGTGTCATTCGGTTCAGCGGCACACTATATTAAACGGTATTGTGTGATGAACTTGCTCACAGCCTTCGAGAGATCAGGTAACTTTATTTAAGCAGTCATAATTGTGTTATCCATATTTCCACTTGCAATTACTAACTATTTTTCTACTGTAGAATCAGTTCACTTGGATGGTCTATATAATAAACAACATTTTGGAATAACCTACCTTAGGTTCTGTAGAACATCACCCACTTCAGAAGAATATGACATAAGGTATACTTCTCGCCGTAGGAGTTCATAGTAGTCTTCAAAAGTACTTTAAAACAACAAGACGTTCATATCAGTTCCAACACAGAAAGTATTAGTCATCAATATACTATAGGTTATAGTGAGATCTATCAAAAATTGTTAAACTTACGTAATCTGTAACTTTTCTTTTATCAGTCTATAACTCTATCTTGAGGTTAATAAATAAATGGTAGAATGCTCAGAACCACAATATAACAAAATATAAATACTTAATAAGGGGTATAATTTCGGTCACACCCCTCTCCTTGGCTAATAAGGAATTTTAATATTTGTTTACATGGTAACACCCATATAAAGTATATGAAACAATGCTATTTACAAGGCTATGAATATAATTTATATATTATTTTATAATCATCGGATTTCTGAAGCTGCTAACTAAGAACCTATTCGTGTCAATTTTTAAAATTTAAAAGTTCTTATCATTACACCCACAGGGAACTATCTTTAGTGACGCCATTTTTTAAACTAATGATTTAAGTGCCCGAATATAAAATTTGTCGAATACAATTGGAAATGGAAGATTAATTTTAAAAGCTATATTTAAAAGTTAATTTATGAAATGAAAACATTGAAACGACATCTTTACAACAGATTCTTGAACTTCTATTTGAAATATCCCCTTTTAGGTTAATCATTTTTACTACTCGTTAAGAGAACGTTCCGGACAATCCGCAATATAGCAATAGAATTTCCTTCTACCAATTTTCGTAATATTTTCTTTGATTTTTGTTCAGGAAATAAATTCTAATATTCACCTAATAACATGTTCAAAGCAAGTAATCAATAATAATAATAATAATAATAATAATAATAATAATAATAATAATAATAATAATAATAATAATAATAATAATAATAATAATAATGGTTACTTTTTATGAAACATTATGAACATTCATTTAGGGGATTTCGATTTTATGAAATTGGGCGAATTTCCTTATTTGTTTCCACTTTTCTTTTCGGAAGGAAGAAATAAAAGTAAGTACATTACACAATTCACAGTCTAGGATCTACAGAATGATCACAAAGTCCTGCTACCCCTATGTATTACATACATGATAATGGATTGTTGTTTCTTATTGTTGCAGGTTCTGATATACATGTAAATCATGGCTGATGAGTCCACTTGTACCATGGAGGAACGTGTCGTAATGAGGACATGGGTTCACGAAGGCAAGAAAGTCAATGGGATATATTCACCATGATATCACTGTAAGGTTTCAGAAACGTTCCCTCCAAAACCAACAATTTTATGGTGGGAGGAAAAGCTCTTTCCAACTGGTTGCATAAAAGATAAGTTTCGCTTAGGACGAACACCAACACGACTGGAAACGTGTGTGGAGGCTGCAGCATGTGTCGAACGTTCGCCAGAAAAATTCAATCGTAAGCGGTCACAATGTTCATGCTCGACATTACAGAAACATTGATGAAAGATTTGCAGTTAAAGGCATTTAAACTTTTATTTGTAAACCACTTGATTGATAGTGACATGCGGAAACGTCAGCAGGATTGTGGGCGAATGCTGGATGACTTTATAACTTTTCCTTCAAGGGAAAAGTTTTTTTTCTCTCTCTCTCGGACGAGTGTGTAATATATCGCAGTGACATTCATTTCTAGAGTAAATAAAACCCACATTTTAATGAAAAATTTGAACATAACCCAGTACATCTCATAATTTGGGCTGCAATGTCTACGACCCAGTTAGTAGGTCCTTATTTTTTGCTGTGAATCACATTGTGGGAGGAGAAGATCGCCTCTTGGCGATGAATGGAGGCTCGTGAGACGGTAAATCAGTTCATGGTGTAATATACAGGTTGAACCTTCCTGCTTGCTGCTCCACACTGTATTTATTTATTTCTGTTGTTTGCTACTTGTAATTCAATGTGGAACGTTCGTCAGCAAATGTGCTTTCTTTGAACACGCTGGTGCACCACCATCCTTCTAGGTGTGGTTTGTGACTTTCTTAACAAAAGTTTCGGGGCAGATGGGTATTCCTAGGTGTCTCAATTTGTATATCCACGCTCGTCCGATTCAATTGCAACAGATTTTTCTATTCTCATAAGTAGGAAATTCGTCTTACCATTCAGTCCAAACGCTTTTGTCTTCGCGAATTCGGCCGAGGAATTTGCATAAAAGGAAAATTATGTATCTTACTGAGGGAAGAAGGCAGAATCAAAGTATTTGAAAATAAAATTCTGAAGCGAATACTAGAGCACAAAAGGGACGAGAATGGGAAATGGAGGGAAATTCTTAACGAGGAACTGCATAGTATATACCGTCTGCCTAATACTGTTAAGGTCTTTAAATTAAGAGGCTCAGGTAGGCAGATCATGTAGCGAGAATAGAGAAATGTAGGAACGCTTTCGAAGTTTTAACTAGAAACCAGAATGGTCTTTTTTTTTAAAAAAAAAAAAATAAGTAGACTTGGACGCAGATGGGAACACAATATTAATGTGGATATCGTATGAACATGGAATATAAAGTAGAAATTGGATGCAGTTGGCTAAGGACAGAAGTCAATGGAGAGCTATTATGAATACGGGAATGAACTTTGGAGTTCCATATAGCATAGAGCTAGTTTAGTTATTTAATCAATGGATAAATTTCGTAGAAATTTGAAATTAGGGCGAACACACGTCCCGTTTTGACCGGGATGGTCCCTTCTTAGGATGGAGTCGCGACAGTTTGGTCAGTAGATGGAAAATAGTAGAATTATTTGTCCAGTTTTATACATTGTCCAGATGCCTTCTCCTTCGCTCACCTAATAAGTCTCTTTATCCTAGGCTTTTTGAATAGGACTTGGTGACTTAGTGCGTATGTTCCACACAAGCAACATGTCATGCTTATGTTATACGTATAATCTTTGCTATTCTTATAATACTCTGTGACCTGTAGTTGTTGCGAAATAAAAGTTTGTATAGCGTTTTAATTCACCTGAATATTTGCCTTTTCTGCCCCAAATATTTTTATTAACATTTTATTTTCGAAACTCCTGTTTCCGTTCTTCTATTCGTTTTAGGGATCAACTTTCACATTCATTCAAAATCATGCGCACCGACTACGTGGTTGCTCCGGGGCTCCGGTACCCACACGAATAATCATGTGAGTGCACCATACCCACAAGATTTTTAGTTTGGACCTGGGTGTGAACCCGTTTTTCTTGCGTTTAAATCAGTCGTATTACCTTCTGAGCTAGGACTAACATCCTTATAGTACCGGTATATTTGACTTTATCCAGCAAAGCCCTTTGTGACAGTGTTCATAAAATATAAACTAAAAATAAATCAATCAAATATGGAGACTTCCCTTCAAACATATAGGCTAACACGTCTCGCCATTTATATGCACCCACATAAATTTTGAAAAGTTCAAAATAATGGGCGGATTGAGCTCTTGTTGATTTTAATGTCTTCGATATTTGTTAAGACAATAATAAAATGTTTTACAGTAGGGTAATAAGGAATACTTTTCTTAAATATAAACATAAAAAAACCTAATTGTTTGTTACTCCGGGTTGCGGTGCTTTCTCAACATTAGTTGCGAGCGAATTGACATACAAATTCAAATTTGAAGATTACACGATTGTGTCTGTTAGAAAAGCTTCCCTCCCTGTGAAAGTCAATGACTTGCTTCCCCCTTCTGCAGTGGTAAGTGATGGGAGATAGGAGAGTTTCCTATCATGTTACCTGAAACAGTTTAGTACTGAAGCTGCCCGCAAGCGTGGCTTCTGCGCCTTGTAACATTGTGTTTTAAAAAAACACAAGGTCAGTTGTCAGTTGCTTAGTTCTTTGTAAAACAACTTATAAGACTTTTTTCTTTTATACAAATCATATTGTTGTTTGAAGCCTCTTCCTTATAAAAACAATATATCCAGATTCACGGAAGCTCACAGGAATTGTAATAGAAAGTTGAAAAAATATATCATTCAGATCCTTTATTATTATTAGTAGTAGTATTGGTATAATAATAATAATAATAATAATAATAATAATAATAATAATAATAATAATAATAATAATAGTTATTATTATTATCACATAATAGTTTTCGTTAGTCCTTACAGCAGTTAATACTTAGCAGCAAGGGTAAAAGTGCGTGGGAAAGCGGCGTACCCCATCCCCTCACCTCCAAAAAACTGTGTACTGCGTTCCCCAGTTCCTAAGAAATTACAATGGGCAAAGATAGACGTGGGGGACGGCGTGACGTCATGCCGCTACCTACCGTCCCCCTACCTTTTCAGATGATTCCATCCCATCTTACCTAATTCCATCTCGCCCAGAATGGCGGTGTGATGCAAGGAGGGAATTTCTCTACTAAAGAGGGAATTCCTCTACTAGCATTTTAACCAGATATTTCAATCAATATTGGCAATCTCTGTCAACTACAATATAAATATATAAGTACTATAGAAGAAGAAAGCATAGGGGTGAGGCGATGTAGTGAATTTAGTTCACTTTTGGTTTTTTTGGGAATATTGGAAATTGATTGGCAAAGAGAAGCTAATCAGAAACAGGATAGAAATAACATCCACAACGATTTGGAGCTGATCCTGACACCAAGATAAGACAACCTGGGTGCACAAATCCTTCCTCTTGGCGCCTTGACCAGCCAAAACCCTGTCGGAAAAATGCCCAAAACAGCCGTAATTCGAGAACAAAATGTCGGATCAAAGTCGGGGGAAAGGAATGTATATTATTTTTAGCCATAGCTTCCATTAATGCACAACTCGATATGGTACAGGTCAGCACAAAGATCACCCCAAAGAAATTGAAGAATTATTGGGATATTTTATGAAACGTTGACCGAGGCAAGCTAACTACAATTAAATACAATATTTCAACTAATAGGAATCTTAGAACACGGTCAAATCTACAAGAATATCGTTAAAATTATAAAAAAAGGAAGATGCACACATTTGATTGATCTACTTTGTCTCAGTATAGAATTGGCTATCGAGGAAGAACTGAAATTATATGAAGTCCATAAAGTTTAAATGTTATGCCTTCTAGACTAATGAAGACAGAGAGATCACGTGCGACTTTCGCATAGGAGACCCGGCTCCGATTCGTGGCGGGAGCGCAAGCAGTTCGGAACTCACGTTAATCCGTAGCTCCATATCTCATGTAATTTTGCTACCGAAGAGATGCTAAACTGAAATCTGATCCAATAATAGAGAGAGGTAATAGATGGAAGCTATTTTGGGAAATAATTCGTGAAATGAGAATGTAGGAGAAACAGGATAATCCCGAGAAATCTCACGGGTACGATGGTATCCACTACAAATTTTATAGTCTGGAATCGAACGAGGTCCATCTCGCACCAGAAGTAAGCGCTCTATCACTAAGTCGCCCTGCCCCTACTTTGGAGGAAACACTATGATTGTGACAGATGTATCGATGTACTAAATATTGAGTGTGATAAACCAACATACAAGAAGGACAAACGGTCAGAATGTGGGATTCGTGGAGTTTCCTTCGTGGTTTTACGTAAAATGGTAAGTACGTTTTTCTGTCAGTTATTCTTAACTGGAGGTCCGCGTCTCTTAGTTATTGGGGGAGGGCACGGTAACTTAGTGGTAAACAAATTGCCTCTGGTACGTCGGGCCTTTGGTTCGATCCTCAGCCAAAAAACTTTGTGGTGAACACCATCGTATCGCATGTGAGTTTTCTCGGGATATTCCAATTTTCTTCCACATTCTCATTCCATCATCTCTTCCATCAACACTCACTTGCCTTAATCATTGTCTCCCTTAGCCTAAAGAGCATAATCGTGGTTCGTTAAAATGAAATACTTCATTTCATTTTACAGGGGTTGCTTACAGTTTGTCGGTGGGTTACCGTTAACATAGTTTTTAATAGGTTGTATTATTGATACTATTATTTGTAAGAAAGTAGTCTATGGGGCTCATAATTTTCGAAAGGCTAGGCTGAGAACTATAATTGTACGTTGATTGTAAGAAATACTAAAGGAACGAACTAAATTCGATTTGTGAGTCTTTTAGCATTATTAGTCGTATTATGGACACAAAATAACTCACATATCTACAAACCAAGAAAACTAACAGTGAAATGTGATATTCGACAGTGAAATATAATAATATACAACTTGGATATCAAATTTTGAGGTTAGTTTTCTTGGCTTTGAATACGTTCAACTTACATCTGTTTTTCGTGATAATCCAAACTTTCAACATACGGATATCAGTCTCCTAGATTTTCGTTAATAAGTATGAAGATTATCCTAAATCTAACAAATAAGTTCAGATAACGATCACTAAAGTTCATAATTGACTTTGAGAACATGCTGGCCCTAACTGATATATCACAACACTAGCTTTCCCTTTCCAAAATTATCACAGATTTCAAAATGTCGGATTTTAAGATGGCGGATTTCAAGATGGCGCCGGAGGTTCGTGATCTAATCTGTTCATTCTTCTTTTGTCAATACGTGAAACTACCACCGTTTGCATTGTCCATCTTTTGCTATTTTCACGATTCAACAGTTTATTTCATGTATTTCAATAACATAGCATAGCCCTTCTCCCATCAATTTTGACCTCCCTCCGTTTCTTATGACGTTCAGTCCTTATTACTTTGCACATATACATATTTCCACATCCTCTATCAGTCGCACTGCGTCTCATCCCGCAACTCGATTCATCCATTCGGACCCTTTACTTGTCAGACAATTTCTTATTGATGGAGGAACACGGAAAATAAATCTACAATGACTGACAAGTAACACTTCCCAAGTGTAACACTCCGATTTTGATAAAATTTGGCAGTTAGATACTACACATAAAATAAACGAATAAGTGTATTTTTATTTTCTGCGGTAAAACTATTTTAGGGGGCAAAACCAGCCACCCAAAATTTTGAAAGTTGACGCTCGAAAGACAAAAACAAGTGGACCGAAGTGAAAGAAATTCTGCACAGATATTGAAAACGTAAAATGAAGAAATACGGGTTTCGTATTTTCCTGGAAAAAAGGGCTGGGTTGGGCCCGGACCCCTCCAAACCATTGATCACGAAAAATCATAAGTGCTAGTAACAGTGTCAGATGTGGGAAAGGACATGAAGAATTGCAACGAAACATTGTGTATGGACAATACGCAAAACATAAACGAATACTGTTTTTTTTTATTTTCTGATGAAAAACGGTTTTAGGGGGCAAAAGCTCTCACCCAAAATTTTGAAAGTTGACGCCCGAAAGGCAAGAAGAAGTGAACCAAAGTGTATGAAATTGTCCACAGATACTTCAGACGAAAAATGAGGATACGGGTTTGGTATTTTCCTGGAGAAAACGCTTTGGTGGGGCACCGGCCCCTCCAAACCTTTGATCACGAAAAATCAAAAGTGCTAGTAACAGTATGTTAGATGCGTGTAAAGGACATATAGAATTGCAACATAACTTTGTGTATGAACAATAGGCAAGAATTAGACGAATGCTTTTTTATTATCGGGGGAAAACGCCTTTTAGGGGCAAAAGCCCCCATCCAAAATTTTGCAATTTGACCCCGAAAGGCAAAAAGAAGTGGATCGAAGTGAATGAAATGTGCACAAATATTATAGAGGCAAGGTGAGGGAATACGTGTCTCGCATTTTCCTGAAAGAAAAAAAAAAAACTGTTGAGTGGACTGAGGCGTAGAGTGGCGAGAGGACAAAACCGAAGCGGATTAAATTGTGTGTAGATATTCGACATGTAAAATATGCCTTTCGTGTGTCACAAGTGTCCTGTCTCCATGCGATTACTTCAAATTTGGGAGATAAACTACACGCACAAACAATATAGCGTATTTTATAGTATTTCAGGAGGCACCTTTTACACTTACAATGTTTTTGCATATAAACAAAAACACGTGTCGATTTATTTCAAGTTTGCTCTTGATCTGCCAAATTTGAAGCAAAATGGATGAAAGAGCTTATTTTACATAGGGTCTATATAATATCTACACACAACTTCATTTGCATCGGTCCACTCCTTCCTTCGCTATTACGGTATTATTTACTGCTTTTTCGGATGGGACCTAGTCCCCAACACAGTTTTTCCGCCAAAATTAAAACACGTTTCATTTATTGTTTTGCAAATTGTCCCAATACGAACTTTCGTTGCAATTCTCCATATTCTTTAGGGATTTCTGACGTATGCGTATTTGTATCCTCGTCGCCAAAACTGCCTTTACATCTCCGTGACGGGTATGTGAAAAGCGTGGTACTCCAAGGAAGGGGTGGTTGTATAAGAATTTGTGATTAATTTTGTAGAATTTTCATTTTGACTAGAGAATTAACATAGGTATAGAGAGTAAATTCACAGATTTGAAGCATCAGTGTACTGTCATCTCTGAAAAGATTCGTTTTCTCAGCTATTCTATTTATTGTTTTATATGTTAAGTTAAACACCACAACATGTAGGCCTATCACTGATATCGTAGATCGTATTATTTTTTAAAATCGTGTCTGTAACGAGTTGTCAAAACATTTATCTCCAGACTTGATGTAGAGAGAAGAGAAAGATATACATCTATAATATATGTGTATGTGATTTATGAAGTAAGTGTATGAATTACATAGTTAAAAGCACACGCAAGGGAGCGAAAAGGAGATATACAAGTCTGAAGTTTCAGAAACGTCCTAGATAGGTGAAAATAAAGTTAAAAATTGCAAAAGGTATCACGTAATTTATCTGTCTTTCCTAATGTTCTAGTATACTTTATTTCACATCCAAACATCTCTATTCAGAATTACGAGATAAAAGTGAATAGAGAAACATTTCCACCTGAAGGATTAAATCAAAAGAAAATTGTTTGACTTGGACCAATTTCAAACTCACAACCCTTGAATCCATGAGTCAGCGCTCTACCGATTGAACTAACAACTGCTGTTGCAAAAGACTCATTTCTACAACTACCGGCTGATGAATGGTGTGTATTAACGAAGTTGGCCGAGATAATTGCTTTATATAGCTAGTCCTATAATAATAATAATAATAATAATAATAATAATAATAATAATAATAATAATAATAATAATAATAATAATAATAATAATAATAAGAAGAAGAAGAAGAAGAAGAAGAAGAACAAAATTTTAAAATTCGCATTTGTTAAAAGTTTGTCTTGCGGAGTAAGTCCTAATACGAGATTTAAATACATATAAATGTAAGCGTGTTTTATTCGTGCGTGCTGCTCAACTCCGCAACTCACTACTATAGTTTCATAGTGGTTGTACGAGTGTAGTACAGTACCCTTGCATCCTCCAACCATGAAGAAAGTTTCGGTTTGAACGTATGCGTGTCCTGAGGGGAGGAGGGGATTCAAAGAGAGAACAGTGGTTTAGAAATTATAGAAAAGTAGAATATCTCACGAGGTAAGGTGATATAGAGTTTAGCATCCCTTTTATCTGCGAGTCTATATAAGACATGATTCAACAACTTAACCTGTAATCCGAACTATAGGACTCCCGCCGGGAATCGAAACCCGGCTGTCATGGGGAACCCAGAGACATGTAAAAATAATATAAAATGAACGATATTAATGTCAAATCCATAGCTTTTGAAGTCAGTGATATGAATTATGATACTCCAGATATCGTTCGCATCTAAGTTTAGCGTTATCGGCATGGAGGTTTAATGGGAGGGGTGAAAATTAAAACTTCCTAGTTGAAAGATATGAGTGTCTATTCAATAGTTTTCGGGGTCGCTGAAGTGAATAATGATATTCCCTATCCATTAAAATCCAAGGCTTTATCCTTCGTTAGCGGCAAGTTTATTCATTTGCTCCTGCTGAAAATGGATCCGTACTATTTCTTTCCGATTCAAATACGTATTCTACTGGGAGAAACTGATCTCAAATATGTATCTTTGTAATATAAACCCATTCTCCCTGTGGAACACCGGGTATTTCAATTAGTCAAGAAATAATTTAAGAAAGGTGAGTATATTTAATGGAAATAGACATATGTATTGTTGAATGTTGTATATGAATTGCTAATTCACGTTTTATCTAGTAGAAAATGGTGCACACAGGACATATTTTGGAGTAATATGGAGTACTATGGGAGGAGTATTTTATTTAACTACTCTCAAATTTGGTGTGGAATAATTTCACACAATTTATTTCGAGACTATCGAGACGAGACTGAGACCGCTATTTGCCGATTGAAAGGAGACTAATACTGTAAGCAGTCTCGTATTGTCTCGTTTTGATACCAGTCCTACTTCGGGGTTTGTTCTCTAGTAATTGGTTGCGTGGTGCACCTACCTAAGACGTCGTATGTTTAAATGTTTGAGAACTTACCCCACCTCCACTTTACGGATCGTTCTAACTAAAACTACCAGACCGTTTATGTAATTTTGCGTTTAAGCACAGGTCCTATCCTTATGCCAATTATTTTCTTGCAACAGAGAATGAAAAATGTAACAGTTATAATGTTTATCGCGCAAAATCCTGTACAGATAAAAGGCACTAGAGTGTCGGACTCCGTGTAGTAAATAGTTACTACCTTGGTAAATTCATCAGCGAACGCGTTTCCGTCCTACTCGCGAAATGACGTCACCTTCGACACACGCTTGGGACGGGACCACAGGAGTAACGCTGTTGTTTGCTTGTTCGCCTGCTGTTGTGTATTCTCCTTGGAACCTGATGTGAAATTACTGTTTCCTCTTTACTTTTAGCTGTATTTGCTATTTCTAATTTAGATGTGTATTATATTAGTGAAATTTTATTCCGTCATGAAAATATATTTTATTTCTTTTTAAATGCAAACTAAAAAAGTCTATTTGGACAAGTTTACCACACTCTAGATTGTCCGTGGTGCGTTTTTCTTTTTTTTTTTTATTTAAATGTTATCCCCATTAGGTCTAATCCACTTCCGTTTGTCAATCAGAGTTTCTTTCCTGAACTTTTAATTCTCTCACTTCAGCACTTTCTTCATTTTCTTTTAAAATGTTCTTTTGGAGGAAGAACTTTTCAGTTGCTTGTTTACTTCATTTATTTTTATGTATGTTCTAAATCGGATAAAATATTAAAACCTCCGGTTCACACTTGCTAATAAATTCATTTTTTATGATACTTGTTAATTTTCCAATGATGTTCTTTCCTTTCCGAATAAATTCTCCATTACATTCAAGAAAATATTCGTCAGCTATTTTGATTGTGTGTAGAAGTTCCTTTGATGAAAATGTTAGTCCTCGTTTTGAGATGAATTTTGTCCAGTTGCACTGTAGTCCCTGAAGAGTTTCTTTGACCTAGAGCTGTGAATATTTGACTTTAAATTAGAAAGCTAGCTTGTCAGCTATAAATGCAAGATTTTGTTCTTCAAGATTATGCGTATTAAATGAATATTATTGATCTTCATTTTCATTTTCATCTTCTGGTAAAATATGCGTCAACAGCTGTACAGTTTAGTGATGTTGGCTTGGCTCGGCTCGGTTCAACTGAGCCATCGGATCGAGCCGGCTCTGTTGCGATGAGCCATCGGCTTGGTGCTTCTCGGCTCAGGTGAGCTATCGTCTCGGTTCGGCTCGATCAGATGAGCCATCGGCTCGACCCGGCCCGGTTGCAATGAGCAATCGACTCAGTTCGGCTCAGCTCAGGTGAGCCATCGGCTCTGCTCTGTTTGAGTGAACTGAGCCGAGGGCTCGAGCCGGCTTGGTTGGGTGAGCGGTTGGCTCAGCTCACTTCTCGTCTCGGAGGTGACAACCGTGAGCCGAGCCACTCGAGCCGTTGACAACACTGCTTCCAGGAAACTACGGTCTCAACTTTCAAACTCCGATTGCTCCTTGACCTTCACTCGGTTCGATTTCAACCTCTGAACTGCAAATACCATTCAACCTCCAAACTCCAACAATCAATCAATCTCCGGCAACCTCAACCTCCGAACTCCAAGTATCAATCGACCTCTACCTCCAGTCTGGAGGTTGAGGTCATATGAGCGTGAGTCCTATGTATGACTGTGTGGAACTGATAGAGTGCTAACTTGGGTGAAAACTCCCTGGTGCGAAGACTAAGACCAAGTATTTATATGCAAGACCGAGACCAAGATCAAGTGTGCAAAAGCAAGTCCAAGAGCCTAGTCCGAAAGACTCGGACAAGAATGAGAGCCACTTGCGAGAGCCTTGCAGTCTTGCAACTTAAATACCTTTATAAGTAGACGAATAATACAGAGGTTTTATGTCTTAAATATTCATTTTTTAAATTATGGTGTCTATTTAATCTATGGGGATAGATGGGGCGTTAGGTGGATGTAAGTTCTTCTTAAACAAGAAAAAGTGATAATCGTAATCTTTTGAATTAACCCAACTGAGGAAAGAATGATGAGTTTCGTATTGTATTCCCTATGTATAATGATAGAATTTATCGGCCCAAAAATTACTAAGAATAAAACATAGTAGAAACTGGCTGTTGGTCCATTGGAAACACTTACATGTGAAGATCAAAGCATTTTAACAAAAGTCTAAAGGAGTGATGCACTTGCGTTACAAATCAGCAATAACGTGTAGCTGTTAAAGACGCTTGCTTGGGAGTGCGTTTTCTTGCTTGTGGTAAACATGACAAATAAACTATTATTATTATTATTATTATTATTATTATTATTATTATTATTATTATTATGGAAACCACCAACAAAACTGTGTGTTCCTTTCGCCTCCATTGGGAATTAAACCTGAAGACTCTTGCGCCAATCATAGGTGTTATACATTGAACCATAGACGGCTCACGTAACATGTACAAAATTGATACATACGCATTTTGGACATAAGTCTTCAAATTTATCTGGTTATTTTGTCATAACCTTTGCAATTATAAAGTTTATACTTTATGCAGTTTATTAAGATAATTAGTTGTTTTACAATGAAATAAATCTGTGATTAAAGTTGCTAACTACTTGCTACGAAATGTTATAACAAAAGCTCAATTTTCGAAGTCGGATTACGTTTAAAACAAAATGTTTTATATTTGCGTTTGTAGTAACTGATTTGTTAATCAATCTCTTAAATCAGTGTGCACTAGTTTGTCATCTATTGTAAATATCATTCAGTAAACTAATGAAATAGAAGTACAAATATGTAAAAGTTCGAGTACACCTAAAGCTTTTAGTGTTACGTCGTGTAATATCATCTATGTAGTTTTCTAAAGGCATCCTTTGTGTTTATCTAGAGACTTGTTTTCTTTTATTACTTCCATCTATTTATCAATAATTGAAAAAAAATATTTCTAAGCGAACTTTTATTTTTCTTTGTTGTTAATCAGGACGATGTTGTGGCCAACCGGCTCGGTTCGGCTTGGTTTGGTTCAACTGATTTATTGGCTCCAGCCGGCTCGGTTCTGCTCGGCTCAGATCAGCCATCTACTCGGTTCGGCTCGACTAAAGTAAGAAATCTGCTTTAGCTGGCTCCGTTGGGTGAGCTGTTGGCTATGGCTCACTTTTCGGCTCGGCTCGGTTGTGACTGGGCCGTGATCCGAGCCGCTCGAGCCGTTGACAACACTAGTAGTGTTGTAAATAATTCATCATGCAGTGCGAAGTTTCTCAAGTACGTATATATTTAAATAAATGCAGATATTACAGTTTCCTGCTGTGTAAAAGGTTCTTCAACATTTTCACCGTAGAAGGCTTTTCCATTATATCCGCTCTTATCTATACTTAAATCCTAGAAAATCCGGATAATCATTGCATGAACGCATTAATTTTCTAGGTATCAGGACATTTGCGGTACATTTTAGAAAACCAGTTTTCCTGAAAGCTGTGAAAGAAAACAAAAGTATAAGTATTTCTAGAAGTTCCCTTTAAATATTATGGACAGGCGTTTGACCAATGAGAGATAAGGATTTGTTCACATTTTCCAATTTTCACCAATCACAAAGAAGCTTTTGTTTACATCTTTCAGATGTGTCTACCATGTATTCTAGTAAATGTTTTTTTTTAATTTTCTGTATAATTGATCCTTATATTTGGGTTTACATATTCTTAGTGTTCTGAGAAAGTTTGTACGTATGCATTGTGTGTTAATAATGGTTTCATATTCTGAAAGAAGATTTTAGTCTGCTTCTGGTATGCAAAATACCCCCCGAGTCCCCTAAAAAGTAATGTTATGTTCCCCTAGAACAACATGCTGGATACAGCAATGTTATAAAATTTGGTCTTTGTGTAGCAGTTGATACTGCGTGCTTATCCTATAACTGCACTCGAAAATATTCTCTCTCAGCAAGGAGAATAAGAAGTTATTTCGAATACTATCGCAAATGTTCCAGTATCACAAACATCAACACTCGAAGTACCGCAAATGTTGCAGTATCGCAAATGTCGATACTGCAAGTGTTGCCTTTCAATTTTCTAAACAATCTTCATTTAATTCCCCAGTCAAAAGCAACTTTTGCAGCACAATTCTATACTTTGATTCTTCGTCAAAACGAAAGGAACAAGTATCAGCTGAAATACAAACGGAAAAGGGCGAACTTTACTTCTTTCTTGATCTACATAAACAATTTTAGAAATACGATTATTTTAAAAAAAAGAAACGTGTGACATATTAAAGGAAAGTGCTTAAGATTGAAACTTGCATAACAAAAGCCTCAGCTATGAAAATATTCTAATAAATTATCTTCTATCTTCCAGATAAAGAAAATAAAATTGATATAAATTACAAGAAAAGTATATGAATTTAGATGTAAAATTTGATTCAAAAATACCCTCTTATAAACCGCAACTGAATTTTAGAAAGTAAACACATGGAAATTGAAGTTATGTGACTAACTTGGAGCTTCAAAAACCAACACCCAGAAAACGTCGTGTAAAGTGTAACTGATTTTTTAATTGCATAACTAGCTTTCGGCTAGGTGGGGAGTCCGCCTCCAGACGCTTGCATTTGCTCTTTCTCCGGCTTCTCACTTCTCATATTCCTAAGATCTCTAATCTTAAGTGGTTTTGAGATATGGCTTTCTTATTATAACAATTTCAACCCCTACTTAATCTTACCAACGTTTTTCTTCTAACCGTAATATTAAAAAAAGGTAAAATTAAAAACCGTAATATTAATATTTAATCAAGATGTTTCTACTTTTAAGGGACTTCGGAATATGGCCATTCTATTTTACCAATTACAATTTAAACGTTTTTTCATAAGAAAACATTTAAAAAAACGCAGAAACAAATTTTTAATTGTTTTACATGAAAAACCTAAATTCAAATTTTCATTTCCTGAGGGAGCTCATGTGGTTCGGATTCCACGTTAATAAGTATGTTCACGTTTCATAAGCTTCGCTGCTGAACGGGACGTTAAACTCAAAATCAACTCAACTCAACCAATTTTCATGTCAATAACCTTAACGATTTTCGAGATATGACCATCCAATTAGAACAATTGTAGCTTCACCCTACTTTCTCTCTTTCAGGGGCAAATATCATAACAACGCCTACATACATATCTAATTGTTTTAATCCATATAATTATTTTAATTCAAATGAGTAATCCATATACAAAATTTCATGCCTCTAACATTCAAAGATTCCAAAGTATGGACATTTTAAGATAATAATTGCCACTCCTCTTTCTCCCCTTTTCCTTGGAATTTCGAAAAATTCTTATTTTAGTGGGACCTTACATTACCAATCATATGCCCTTTCTAAATTTCAAGTTTTTAGCTTAAACGGTTTGGCTTAGGCGTTGATTAATCAACCACTCAGAACATTCTTTTATTTAGAAAGATACATAATAAGCAAATTGATGACAAAAGTATTCTTACAAAAACTCTATGGCAAAGAACTCATATAGTGTGTTAAAATATGTAGATATTCATTCATTTGGTAAAATTCATAAAACTAATTGCATAAGTTTAGCGTACGCCCTTTGGAGTGGGAGACCTGTATTTGATTCGAGGTCTACGTCTCATATAGCATCTCTGCTGAACGGAATGTTAAACTCAAAATCAGTTCAGCTCAGCTAAAGGCATAAGCAGGGTGGAGCTACGGCTTTTTGCGTCCAACCACTGATGACAACGTTACACTCCTATTGTTTTAAATTGCTACTTTGGAAATGAACGCAACTTGATATTCTCTTCACCAACTTTTCTATTTCGTGTGTTCATTATAAAGCCGTACACACTACATGAGGGCATCCTTAAAGTTTTCAAAGTCAATGTAACAAATAAAAAGTTCTATTTACAATATATATAATACAAAATACAATTGTGTATATATACAATACAAAATACACAATAATATTCCACATACAAAATTTCATACACAACAGTATATAGCAAACTCATGAAATGTTTAAGAAAACAAAGAAAAGGTATATCTTCAACACAAATGCAACTAACAACCTGTCACTGAAAGGGCCCGACAATGCTGTCTTCGAAGGATCAGTGATTTTGTGTCGAAGGTAACGTCAGGCGAAAAGACGCGTGGGTTTACCTTGTCTTATTTCTACCATGGGTGTTAATAGTTGGTATTTTCCATCGCAAAGTACGTTTGGCAACATTGCTCTTGGTCAAGTGGCCTATCGCTTGTGCCTTTAGGTATTTGCCTTAAAGCTATACAGCGAGCTCTGTGCGTTCTGTGTCACTTCCTCTCTGCCCCTAGCTGCGCTTGCGAGAATATTATTTGCTTTTTATGGATTGGGATAAGAGGTAAGACACCTTCCACACCTTGGGAGAGTGGAAGGGAGTAGTAACATATAACATGATCGAAAAAATACCGATGTTAATGCAGAGTTCATAGTTTCGAGGTCACTGAGATGGTTAGGCGTAATGCGATCAGGCATTTTCTATTAGTACTTTCTTCATATACGTCTACCAAGTTAACGAACCGTGACTTATCTGCGTACATTAGTTGGTTAGTTTATCCTCGATTGTCATCTTGCAGTACCACTGGGCAAGTGCCTGGATACTTTTAATACTTAAGGTTTGACAAATTTTCTTGAAAACTTTGTTCTTATATTGTTATTGTTTCAGTGTAAAATGTCATTTTGCTGCATGGAAAATATTTCTAGTAAATAAAATATAGTAGATGAATGGTTAGTATAAGGGACTCCTACTTGTATGGCCTAGATTCAAATCCCGACTGTTCTTATTGATTTTGTCCTTTAGCTACGCTCATATGTTGCATTACAGAAATTCAATTTTGAATTAAATGTAGCCGCAGCTAGCTCAACCGAAATTATTTTCAAATATATTTGCTATTACATGCTTTTATTTTACTTGCGATGTTTCAACTTTGATATTGCATCTTACAACCTTAATGTAACTCATTTCCCTACGTCATATCATGATGAATGGTTTCACAACAATAGTTGGACGGTATTACAAAATTCTATTCTTACTGTAATATATGTATACATATTTAGAATAATTTGACTCAGAAAAAAGTGTATAGTTGAACGTACGATGCAAAGTGGACTCCTGGAGGAATTTCAAACGAATTTAGTATACGTATAAATTACACTCTAAACAATTTAAATCTAAAAAAGTTTTCGATCCTTGAAATAAATTCATGTCTACGCCCCTGTAAAGCAGTGAGAATTTTAGGAACTGATCAGTTGGTAATGCCTCCCTGAGCAAGGACAGTTTCCCAGAAATCATCTCTGATAGGTCTTCATGTGACACCAGTATTTGTGGATTACCACTTTTCACTCTCAGTATATTGAAATTTAAGTCAAAGAAATCGTTCGGAAATCTTCATCGGTTCTCTCCTCTGAACTCCATGCCTTTGGTCATATACCACATCTGGAATATACTATTTATGTCAATAATCCCGAAAACTATGTATGTATTCGACACAAATATAGGATGTTTTCTTTTCCTTTCTTTTGTTTTCTTTTCTTGCCTCTCACCCTCCCACTCTGAACTCCATAGCAACCAAGGCTTAACTTGAACTTAAGAAGCAGCAGCAGCGTCACTATTCATCTTTGCGACCAGAAATACTATGATTTTGACACTAATATTGTTCGTATTTGACTATTTTTGGATGGCATTTTCCCCCTTATTAGTGATGTTTTCAGTGTGTCGCCCCCACAACTATGGAGGAATTTCAACAAACGTAAGTATAGCTATAACGTATAAATCACCATCTGTAAAAAAAAATGGGTGGGAGAACGATTTCGGAGAGGAATACATTAATTATATTTTTTCAATATCACTGTGGTGGATTTTTTCGCTTTCTATGCTAAAGATTGCCAAAGCTCAACTTCATCTGTACTATTGTGCTATGAATATAGATTTTAATGGCATTCAGTTTACAGAATGCTCGCTTAGGAGTTGTTCTCGTCACAGGAAAAGTGAGATACAGTTATAAATGAGTAGGGGTCTAAACAAATACGGAACACTATTAGCAATGACATTACTAGAAATGAGTTTTCGCAATATAATGAGTCTAAGCTGCAACACGTATCTAATAATTTTAAATTAGAAATATATGCATCGAGTTTAATATCCTTAATTTTAAGGTCTTCTGAGTTAAGTAAATGAATAAACTTGCTGCTAACGAAGAATAAAGCCTTGGGCTTTAATGGTATCGGGAGTGTCATTATTCACTTCAGCGACCCCGAAAACTATTGAATAGACACTCATATCTTTCAACTAGAAATTTTTAATTTTTACCCTTCCCATTAAACCTCCATGTCGATAATGTTCAATTTTGATGTGAACGATATCGGGAGTATCATAATTCGTGTCACTGACTTCAAAAGTTATGGATTTGACATTAATATCGTTCATTCTCGACTATTTTTACATGTCCTTGGGTTCCCCATGACAGCCGGGGTTCGATTCCCGGCGGGAGTCGTGGAGTTCGGATTCCACGTTAAGTTGTAGAACCGTGTCTTATATAGACTCGCAGCTGAAAGGGACGCTAACTCTATATCACCTCACCTCGTTTGATATTCTACTTTTCTATAATTTCTAAGCCACTGTTCTCTCTTTGAATCCCCTCCTCCCCCTTAGGAAACGCATAGGTTCAAACCGAAATTTTCTTTGTGGTTTGAGGATGCAAGGCTACTATACCATACGCGTACAACCACTATGAAACTATAGTAGTGAGTTGCGGAGTTTGAGCAGCACGCACGGATGAAACACGCTTACATTTATATTTATTACTAGCAGCGTTCACCCCGCTTCGCTGCGGTCACCCCGGAACGCAATAAACTTTGTTACTTAGATAATTTTTACTTTTTCGCTTTCAAGTGATATGACAAAAACCATAGAAGATTGCAGTAAATGTTAACATTATATCGCCTGTCATTTATGTTAACCCGCCCCGCTTCGCTGCGGTCACCCCGGAACGCAATAAACTTTGTTACTTAGATAATTTTTACTTTTTCGCTTTCAAGTGATATGATAAAAACCATAGTAGATTGCACTAATGTTAACATTATATCGCCTGTCATTTATGTTAACCCGCCGAGTGACACGGTCATGCGGGTTGCATATAAATACGTTTATTTTTACCTATGATGAACTAACAAAGGATTTGTACGTTATGGACACTTGAATGGTCAATTATCTCAAGACACTGGTAATTGAAAATTAAAGTGATATGATAAAAACCATCTAGGGTCCAAATCCTAATAACCCCCCAAAAATGAAAGAAATTGGTTCAGCCGTATTAGCGTGATGAGGGAACAAAGGATTTGTACGTTCTCTTTTATATATAAGATAATCTCATGTTAGGACTTATTCCGCAAGAGAAAATTTAAAAAATGCAACTTTTAAAAGTTTCTTCTTCTTCTTCTTCTTCTTCTTCTTATTATTATTATTATTATTATTATTATTATTACTATTATTTTAGCAATAGCTATATGAAGCAATTATCTCGGCCAACGTCGTTAATGCACACTATTCATCAACTGGTAGTTGTAGAAATGAGTCCCTTGCAACAGCAGTTGTTAGCTCAATCGCTAGAGCGCTGACTGATGGGTTTAAGGGTTGTGAGTTCCAAACTAGTGCGAGTCAAAATATTTTCTTCTGATTTAATCCTTCAGATGGAAATGTTTCTCTATCCACTTTTATCTCGTAATTCTGGATAGAGATGTTTGGATGTGAAAAAAAAGTATACTAGAACATTAGGAAAAACAGATAAATTGCGTGATATCTTTTGCAATTTTTAACTTTAGTTTCACCTATCTAGGACGTTTCTGAAAGTTCAGACTTCTATATCTCCTTCTCGCTCTCTTACGTGTCCTTTAACTACGTAATTCATACATTTACTTCATAAATTACGTATCTTTGTCTTCTCTCTACACCATGTATGGAGATAAATGTTTTCCAAACACTTTAAGACACGATTTTAAAAAATAATACGATCTACGATATCAGTGATACATGTTGTAGTGTTTAACTTAACATATAAGACAATGAATAGAAAAGCTGAGAATACGAATCTTATCAGAGATGACAGTACACTGATGCTTCAAATCTGTGACTTTACTCCCTATACGTATGTTAATTCCCTAATCAAAATGAAAACTCTTCAAAATTAATCACAAATTCTTATACAACCATCACTTGCTTGAAGTACCGCGAGGTCACGGCGATGTAAAGGCACTTTTGCCGACGAGGATACTTTTGATATTTCGTAATCAACGGTTTAGAAGGTCCGTGCCTCACTCAAGCACTTTTTTCCAGGAAAACACAAACCCCAATTATCTTATTTTAGGTTTACAATATCTGTGCACAATATAATTCAATTTTAAAAATTTTGTGTCTGGACTTTTGCCTAATAAAACCGTTTTCCCGCAGAATAAAAAAAAATGTATTCTTTCATTGTTTGCGTATTGTCCCTGCACAATGTGTCGTTTCAATTCTTCATGTCCTTCAAACACTTCTGACATACTGTTATTAGCACTTTTGATATTTCGTGATCAAGTGTTTGGAGGGGTCCGTGCCACACCCAACCATTTTCCCCACAAAAATGTGAAACCCGTATTCCTTTATTTTACGTCTGCAATATCTATGCACAATTTCATACACTTCGGTTGACTTTTTCTTGCCTTTCGGGCGTCAAATTTCAAAATTTTTGGTGGGGGCTTTTGAAATTTAAACCGTTTTTACGCTGAACATAAAAAAAACGTTTTCGTTTGTTTTTAGCGTGTTGTCTATTCACAAAATGTCGTTGCAATTCTTCGTGTCCTTTACACACAACTGACATAGTGTTAATAGGACTTTCAATATTTCATAATCAAAGGTTTGCAGGGGATCGTTGCCCCACCCAACCCTTTCTTCCAGGAAAATACGAAACACGTATAATCATTACAAGTTTTCAAAATCTGTACCCAATTTCATTCACTTCGGTTTACTTTATTTTGCCTTTCGGGTGTCAACTTTCAAAATTTTAGGTGGGGGATTCCCCCGCTAAAACCGTTTCTCCGCGGAAAATAAAAATCAGTATTCGTTTATTTTTTGCGTGTTGTCAATGCACAAAGTTATGATGCAATTCTTCATATTCTTTACACACATCTGATATACTGTTACTAGCACTTCAGATTTTTCGTGATCAAATGTTTGGAAGGGTCGGTGCCCGATCCAACCCTTTTTCCAGGAATATACAAGAACCGTATTCCCTCATTTTATGTCTACAATATCTGTGAACAATTTCATTCACTTCGGTTTACTTCTTTTTGCCTTTCGGGTGTCAAATTTCAAAATTTTGTGTTGTGGGAATTTGCCTTCTAAAACCGTTTTTCCGCAGAAAATACAATACCCGTATTCGTTTATTTTTTGCGTATTGTCCATACACAATATTTCGTTGGAATTCTTCATGTCCTTACACACATCCGACATATTGTTACCAGCACTTTTGATGTTTCGTGATCCAATATTTCGAGGGGCCCGTACCCCACCCAACCGCTTTTTCCAGGAAAATACGAAAGAAGTATTCCCTCATTTTATACTTGCAATTTCACTCACTTTGGATGAGTTGTTCTTGCCTTTCTGGTATAAACTTTAAAAATTTTAGGTGGGGATTTTGCCCCATTAAACCGTTTATCCTCAAAACATAGAAAACCCGTCTTTATTTATTTTTTGCGTATTGTAAATACAAACAGTTTCGTTGCAATTCTTCATGTCTTTTACAAACATCTCACATACTGTTACTAGCACTTCTGATTTTTCCTAATCAAAATTATTTTGGGGCCCGTGCCCCACACAACCGTTTCCTCCAGGAAAATACGAAACCTGTATCCTCGTTTTAAGTCTGAAATATCTGTGCACAATTTCGTTCCCTTCGGTTCACTTCTTCTTGCCTTCCGGGTCTCAACTTTCAAATTTTCGGAAGGGGCTTTTTGAACCCTAAAACCTTTTTTGCTTAGAACATAGAAAACCTGTATTTTTTCTTTTTTGCATATTGTCCATACACAAAGTTCCGTTGCCATTCTTTATGCCATTTACACACATCTGACATACTGTTACAAGCACTTTCGATATTTCGTGATCAAAGGTTGGGAGGGGTCTGTGCCCCACCAAAATTTTTTTCCAGGAATATACTAAGCCCGTATTCCCTCATTTTATGTCTACAATATCTTTGCAGAATTTCATGCACTTCGGTTCACTTCGTTTTGCCTTTCGGGTGTCAAATTTCCGAATTTTGTGTTGTGGGAATTTGCCTCCTAAAACCGTTTTTCCTCAAAAGATATACAAAACCTGTTCATTTGTGTTTTCCGTATTCTCCATACACAAAGATATGTTGCAATTCTTCGTGTCCTTTACACACATCTGACATACTGTTATTAGCACTTTTGATATTTTGTGATAAAAAAAATGGAGGTGTCCGTGCCCCACCTAGTCATTCTTTCCAGGAAAATAGGAAACCGTATTCCTTCATTTTATGTCTACAATATCTGTCGAAAATTTCATTCACTGCGGTTCACTTCTTCTTGCCTTTCGTGCGTCAAATCTCAAAATTTTGGGGTGGGTTCTTTTGAACATAAAACCTTTTTCCGCAGAAAATAAAAGACATTATTCCTTTATTTATTGCGTATTGTAAATACAAAAAGGTTCGTTGCAATTCTGCATGTCCTTTACACACATGTGGCATACTGTTACTAGCCCTTTTGATTTTTCGTGATCAAAGGTTTGGAGGGTTCGGTGCCCCAACCAACTGTTTTCTCAAGGAAAATACGAAAAATTGTATCCTTTGTTTACGTCTACAATATCTGTGCAGAATTTCATCCTCTCTGGTTCACATCTTTTTGTCTTTCGGGTGTCAACTTTCAATTTTTTGGGGGGAGGGGGATTTTGCCCCTAAAATCGTTTTTCCGCAGAAAATAACAAACGTATTCGTTTGTTTTTTGTTTTGTCCATACGTAAAATTTCGGGGCAAATCTTCATGTTCTTTACACACATTCGACATAGTGTTACCAGCACTTTTGACGTTTCGTGATCAAATAATTATAAGGGCCCGTGCCCCACCCAACCGATTTTTCCAGGGAAATACGAAACCTGTATTCCCTCATTTTACGTCTGCAATATCTGTGCACAATTTCACTCACTTCGGTTTAGTTGTTCTTGCGTTTCCGATGTTAACCTTCAAACTTTTAGGTGGGGGCTTTGCCCTTAAAATCACTTTTCCGCAGAAAATCAAAAACCCGTGATCTTATATTTTTGCGTATTGTCTGTAAACAAAGTTATGTTGCAATTCTCCATGTCGTTTGCACACATCTGACATACTGTTACTAGAGCTTTTGATATTTTGTTATAAAGGTTAGGAGGGATTCGTGCCCCAGCCAATAGTTTTTTGCAGGATAATACGAAACCATACTTTCTCATTTTACTTACAGTATCTGTGCACAATATCAGTTACATTGGTTCACTTCTTTTTGCCTTTTGGGAGTCAACTTTTGAAATTTTGGTTCGGGGATTTTGCCCCTAAAACCGTCTTTCCGCAGAAAATAAAATACGTATTCGTTTATTTTTGCGTATTGTCCATATACAAAGTTATGTTGCGATTCTTCATGTCCTTAAAGACATAGGACATACTGTTACTAACACTTTCAATATTTCGTGATCAAATGTTTGGAATGGCCCGTGCCCCACCTAACCGTTTTCTCCAGAAAAATACGAAACCCGTATGATCACTGCACATCTTCAATATCTGTTCAAAATTTCATACACTTCCGTTAACTTCTTCTTGCCTTTGGGGCGTCAACTTTCAAAATTCTGGTTTGGGGCTTTTCACCCCTAAAAGTTTTTTCTCAGAAAATAAAAAAAAACATATACGTTTATTTTTGCGTATTGTCTATATGTAAAGTTTCGCTGCAATTCTTCATGTTATTTACACACATCTGACATACTGTTACAAGCACTTTCGATATTTCGTGATCAAAGGTTTTGGAGGGGTCCTTGCCCAACCAAATTTTTTTCCCAGGAATATACTAAACCCGTATTCCCTCATTTTATGTCTACAATATCTGTGCACAATTTCATTCACTTCGGTTTACTTCTTTTTGCCTTTCGGGTGTCAAATTTCAAAATTTTGTGTTGTGGGAATTTGCCTCCTAAAACCGTTTTTCCGCAGAAAATACAATACCCGTATTCGTTAATTTTTGCGTATTGTCCATACACAATACTTCGTTGGAATTCTTCATGTCCTTACACACATCGGACATACTGTTACTAGCACTTTTGATATTTCGTGATCAAATGTTTGGAGTTGCCCGTGCCCCACCTAACCGTGTTTTCAGGAAAATACGAAACCCGTATAATCATTTCACTTCTGCAATATCTTTTCAAAATTTCATTCCCTTCCGTTAACTTCTTCTTGCCTTTGGGGCGTCAACTTTCAAAATTCTGGTTTGGGGCTTTTCACCCCTAAAACTGTTTTTTCTCAGAAAATAAAAAAAAAACAAATACCTTTATTTTTGCGTATTGTCCATATGTAAAGTTTCGCTGCAATTCTTCATGTTATTTACACACATCTGATATACTGTTACAAGCACTTTCGATATTTCGTGATCAAAGGTTTTGCAGGGGTCCTTGCCTAACCAAAATTTTTTCCCAGGAATATGCTAAACCCGTATTCCCTAATTTTATGTCTACAATATCTGTGCACAATTTCATTCACTTCGGTTTACTACTTTTTGCCTTTCGGGTGTCAAATTTCAAAATTTTGTGTTGTGAGAATTTGCCTTCTAAAACCGTTTTTCCGCAGAAAATACAATACCCGTATTCGTTTATTTTTTGCGTATTGTCCATACACAATATTTCGTTGCAATTCTTCATGTCGTTGCACACATCGGACCTGCTGTTAGTAGCACTTTTGATATTTCATGATCAAAAGTTTGGAATGGTTCGTGCCCCACCTAACCGTTTTCTCCAGAAAAATACGACACCCGTATAATCATTACACGACTTCAATATCTGTTCAAAATTTCATGCACTTCCGTCAACTTCTTCTTGCCTTTGGGACGTCAACTTTCAAAATTTTGGGTGGAGGATTTCCACCCCTAAAACCGTTTTTCCTCAAAATATATAAAAAAAAGATGTTCCTTTATTTTTTCCATACTGTTACATAGACATACTGTTACTAGCACTAGAGTGTGTTACTGGCTCTTTTGGTCTTTTGTGATCAGGGTTTTGAGGGGTACGTGCCCCATCCAATCGTTTTTTTTCCATGAAAATACGAAACCCGTATTTTCTCATTTTATGTCTACGATATCTGTGCACAATATGAGTTCACTTTTTTTTCCTTTTGGGAGTCAACTTTCAAAGTTTTGGTTGGGGGCGTTTCCCCCCTAAAACCGTTTTTCGTCAGAAAAAAAACATATACGTTTATTTTTTGCGTATTGTCCATACGTAAAGTTGCGCTGAAATTTTTCATGTTCTTTACACACACCTGACACACTGTTACCAACACTTTTGATGTTTCGTTACCAAATGTTTGGAGGGGCCCATGCCCACCCATCCGTTTTTTCCAGGAAAATACGAAACCCGTATTCCCTCATTTTATGTCTGCAATATCTGCACAATTTCACCCACTTCGGTTCAGTTGTCCTTGGCTTTCCGGTGCCAACTTTCAAAATTTTGGGTGGGGCTTTAATATTATGTAACTTTATGTAACTTTTTATTTCTTATGCGATTCTTTTTTTGGGTGAAGAATAGAAATGGTTTTCTCTGATATCTGTTTCTTGCCATTCATCTTGTTTGAACTGCTTAAGTAAGATAATTTTGTAGCTTTGATGTCATCCAACTCCGTTACGATAATAAAATTGTCATTCCTAACAATTTGTTTTATTCTCTTATTTCCAGTGCCACACTGATATATTTGTTACAAAATTGAGGTTTAGTCCAACGCGTTTCGAATTCGCAACCAACCCAACCGCCGAGCTTTTTGGGTTGCCTGCTATTGCAGGAAATGGAGAATTGCAGGTGGTAATGCACTTTGGAGTTGTGCATACAAGTCCGATTTGACGAATACTCTGGGAGACAGCGGTGAGATCAGCACTGAGAGACGACGACGTGCAGTGTTATTTGCTTCGGGAAGGTTCAGTGGAAGGACGTTATTATTTCACTAAAGGTAAGATTCCGTTATTAGTACCGTGCTAACTTGGAACATTGCCGATTGTTTACAGCAATGTACGCTTTATTTCGTGTCCGTCTAGGAAAACTTTGTTTTGTAAGGGTAATTTCAGTATTTGTGAATCCATGGCTACTAAATCAATACGAAGCATGGCGCAGCGAAATACGCCAAGGCTTGTGCAGGACTGACTGCAGAAGACAAAGGTGTTTTCATTTGTGTCACATGTTCAATGCAATATTGGTGAAGTTTATTTTTAAAGTCACAATACAGGGACACTGTATATCTTCTTAAGGACTAAAACTTTTCAGTTTGTTACTTCATTTCAACTTTGGAGATTATAGTTTTTACATTTTATCTTTTTATCTTCATCTTTCACTTTGGTTAGGGTTGTTATTCGTCCCGGAAAATGCGGGATCGTCACGGAACGAGATCTGCGTCCCGGCGTCCCGAAAATATTTTTCCAGACGATTAAATGTCCCGGATTTCAGCGAAGAAGAAAAAAGGGAGTATTATAGTTTGCTTAGAAGGGAATACAATATAACAAACTCCTCCAGAAGATATTTCCAATGAATTAACCGTTTCATATGTAAAAAAAGGAAAGAAAATGAAAAGAAAGAAAGAAAGAAAGTATACAACGTGTGAAAGAAAACATGAAACCTTGAATGAGCTGAAACAAACTCTGAAAACCCCGAGGCATAAGACATCCTGAGAGAATTTTGCTTACCAGGGGAAGAGAGTAAATCATGTGCTTACGTTTGCTTAACTAGGGAGAAGGTCTAGTGAAATGACTAAAAATGTGATAACGTAATAGGTGAAAGTAAATTAGTATACTATCTAATGGAAGAAAATAAATCATTGCCATATTTTCTTCTACACACACAAAAGGCTACTCTGCAACGCACATGTCTTGTTCTTTGTGTTTCATGAGAATTAGGGCCATAAGAAAATCAAACACCCTTAACTTGGCGTATTTATCTGCACCTACCTTATTTGAAAAATATTATATTCTACACTTAGAAGGAACAATAATAACACTACCCACGAAGCTGACAGTGATCACATGTGTAATGGGTATTTTTTGATTCGATAAGTATGCAGTTTCATGATCCTAGCCATCGCAGGATTAACACTACACCCATCCTTCATTGAACTTTTCACCACAAATTATGCATTCAGTGGTGCTTTCCTGTCATCTGGTCGTATTTTTTCTTTGCCGGTGCGCTGGTTCATTAGCTTCTTGCGGCCTTCATTTGGTAGTTCGTGTGCTGAAGTCACTTTTGTTTCAATTTGCGTCTTATATGGTGAAGATATTAGTATCACACTCTCTCCAGTTCTTCTGGTTCCTGACGCTAAACGTCTCTTGCGATTTTACAGTAGTGATGATAACTGTTCACTAATTGAGAGCTCTTTACTAGTTGCTGGTTGAACAGGTTCTGATTCCTCGGTCATATGTGGAAATTATGGATCCACTGCAGATAAAGAATAGGAAGTAGCCCCCTTTTCCTCAACCGCTGCCAAAGTTAAAGGTTGTGGGTTTTCACAGGTAGGCCTAGTGTAACACCTTGCAACATGAATTACGTTTGCGGACAGATAGTCGTTGTCTGTAGATATATGAATATTCAGTGAATATAATCCAGTGCACGCAAAATCAATTGAGAGTAATGTCCATTCGACACATCTTTCGGTATGCATCTGAAACATTGTTGCACTACATCTAGCATTCTTGTGCATCCACAGGGAACTTAATCGTATGCGCCTTTAAAGGTTTCATAAAACACCTGTGTCAAAGGGTTGAGTCTTATGAGTTGTACGAGGAGGAGTACTGAGCAGTGAATACTGTGATTCATCGCATATCGAATCACTTTCAGTTCTTTATGGCTGCCATGTTTATAAACAATTAGCAGAAATGAGTTCTGAGGGAAAGGAAGACAGAATTTCACAAGCGTTGCAACCAAGTTAAAAAAAGTATCACACATTATCCAACCAGTACATTTTGCTAGAGCAATGAAGCATCAAACATCTTTCTCTCACTCATTCTCTGATGCGGAAATATGAAGAGGGGTGGTACAAACTTACCAGTAACACTCATGTGAAACATCAACGTTATATTTCGACCTCATTCGCCCGAAGTCAACTTGTCCACAACTCGTTTCCATTTTTTACGTATCACTTTGGGATGACACGAAATACACGAGTCTCATCCACGTTCAATGTTTGTGATGGTGGAAAAGAATATTTCTCCATCACTGTGCAATAATTCGAAAAGAGCTTTGCAACTTCTTCCTCATTGAAAGTTGTTGTTCTCAATATACTTGTAGACACAGGAGTTCTAAAAATCAAATCGGGATGTCACTTCATAAAATCGTAGTAAACATCTTTTACAGATCTCAGTTTACCTTTGTTGGACCCGTCATTTTCAGTTCTTTGGCTAAGTCTAACTAGCTTCAGGTATTGGTTTCGTGATAATGGCATTAAGCGATCAGCTAACTGTTTCACATGGCATTTCAACTCTTTTTTTCATACATATGGGGAAAAGTACTTTCAAATCTCCTAACTTACGTGTAACAGGTAATTTCATTCCTTGCTTTCACTGTGACAGTAGGGTGGTCTTTATTTCTCATGTTGTGTAAATCTCAGACCGCACCCATTAATCTCTTTCCTTTTAATGAGAGAAGTGTTCTCTGTGAATTTGAGTTCGTTAATGCGACGATAAATGGTGCCGCAAAGACATTTTAATCTTTATAGGAATAGGATTTAGAAAACAGTAGTTTTCTACGTTGTTCAATAGATGGCATTACATTAATAGGTTTAAATTCTTCTATTTAATCCCATTTTCTGTGCAATTTGGAGCAGATTTATGGAAAAATTAAATTGAAAATAATAAACAAATGTCAAACTATTATCTTTTACGACCATTTACAACTAAGTCATTCTCTCCTTTGCTTTTAATTACAACTGTTATTGTGAATAAAATAACTTTAGACTATTTCTAACATGGATTTGAATTTTCACAGCAGCGTGTACTGAATCAAGGAGCCTAACCTCTCTTGTGCTAGTTAGTGTGCCAGCGAGGAACAAGTGTTGCAATACGCATTTGGGAGCAAAGCACACATACAACACTTAGAGGATTGACGGAAGTTTTCACTTTCGAAGGGCAAACTTGCTTTTTGAACTTCATCTGATCATCTTGTTCATCCTTTTCATCCTCGTTTGGGCTTCGGCCCCGGGCAGCTTCATTAAGATGGCGGACTCTAGCAACACTAACCGGCAATCGAATCTTGGGAAGCATTTCGGATTACCTGCTACCGTTCCTTCAAATCTAGGCGCTCAATCTGCACAGACGGCACCCATTGCACCTTCTAACCGCACTCGTCACTTCTCCTGGGGAAGTCAACCATTACCGTCTACATCTAGAGAAAGACATCCATCTAATGACTCAACACAGTCAGCAAAACGCATACGGTCACGGTCCCCAACGGTCACAATGGATGTAGAACTCATTCCACAGAATACCAATATTGCTACTGGGGTTCAAGGTACATCCTCAGTACAATCGAATGTCGATCCTGTCTATCATTTCATACTCACAGACTACGACACAAAGTACACTAATCCCAAACTAATTTTCCTGCAAATCATGAAATATGTTCCACGGGTACGGGATACTCTGGTCCAAATTGTTCCCACTAAAATGGCTACATTCTTAAATCTAAAGATCCGAATTTCGGAATTACTATTCGCAACAAAGCCTCCTACGAAATCTTCGGTAAAAACGCAAAACTAACCAAATTGACGGATAAGCGGCAGAAACAACCTCCACCACCTCGGAAACCACCATTTCTATCAGTCGTTATTAGAGGTGTCTCTCCAGAGCTTACTGATGCAGAAATTCAAGAGGAATTAAAGCAAGAAGGAATCTCAGTAGAAAAGTGCATTCGTATTAGGAATAATAATGGTCCGACGTACATGGTTCGTGTCCTTTCTAAGCAACAGGACACTATTGATTACCTGTTACGTTTTGGAGCACCCATTTACAAGAAAATACATCGCGTTGAACCATCCAAAACACAAGGACCATTACCTATTCGCTGCGAAAAATGTCAGACGTACAATGACCATACCACAGCAGCTTGTACCAACCCATCTAAGTGCGGTTATTGCTCGGGTCTACATGAAACCAAAGCATGTCCCAACTTAAGAGGGCCACCTAAATGTAACACCTGTGGCAGTGTGGATCACCCTACATATAGCTATCTTTGCAAAGCGAAACCAGTACCGAAACCAGAGCACCCGGAGCTAACAGTGCCACTAAAAACGACCGATACAACAACTCAACCTAACCAATCAATCTTACCACCGCTAACAGTCGAAGATCTTCTTCGCTACATCAGTTTGGTGCTTCAAAATATCTTTCCCTTTCAGCGAACCAATATCCTTCACCACATTATCACAGCCGCAAAATCCATCTTTCACATCAACCTCTATGCCACTTATTCAAACAATTATGTTCATTTTCACATTGGATCACTGGAAACTACTGTTTAATACAATCCGCATAGTATTCTTTATTATGGGTATTACTTTCTTATTTGTTAACATTCGATCATTTTCGCAACATAAACTATTATTAGAGGCACTGTTGTTGGAGGAACATATCAATGTTTTTGCACTGAGTGAAACCGCTTTAAAACCAAACATGCCAGCTCGCATTCCGGGCTATCAACTACATCGCCAAGACTATCATAATCACTTGACTCGTGCACAAGGCGGAGTTGCAATAGGCTTTTCTCCAAAATATCCAACTAGAGCGTACAATCCTCCAGCTTTCAGTACTTTCCCGGAATATCTTCTTTACTCCATATACTTTCCGTCTATAATCATCAATTTTAGTACGATTTATATTCGTCCACGTCAACCTATCCCGCTAGAATATTTCCGATACATTGCCAATAATTATCGAAATATTATTATCATGGCGGACATTAATCTCCATAGTTGAAGTGATCGTGAGAAAGCAGATTTTCAACAGTACTTAACTAACGATCTCCATCTTCATCTACATGTCCTTCCATCGCACACTAGACCTGTCAGTCAGACCACGCCTGACGTTGTCATTACTTCTCTAAATCTTCTTTCAGACTGTCAGCTAGAAGTTTTGGACTCGATTGGGAGCGATCACCATCCAGTAAAACTCACACTAACTCGAGGGCAACGACCACGCCAAGAAATCGCCCCTCGTCATGTTCCGAGATATGATAAGGCTAACTGGCCTCTTTTCCGGCAGGATCTTGAACGCATTCTTCATTGTGAAAAGCCTCCAAATAATGAAACTGAGTTAGTTTCCTGTGTTACAACTGTCACTAAAGCCACCCAAATAAGTGCTCAGAACCATATTCCAACAGAGGAAGTGCACGCACACAGACCGAAATTACCGCCAACCTACATTCCACTTATACAGCAAGCTCGAAAACATCTTGGGGAATATTATAGGACTGGGAATGATTCATATTTACGCCTACATCATCAATGGCAAAGAACGGTCCGTAACTATCTTGTTGCGTATAAACGTAGAAACTGGATAAAAACTTGTAACAGCTTATCCGAGGAAGCTCATCCTTCTCGCTATTGGAAGCGGTTTCACCAGCTTGTTGGTAAAAGCACTACAATAACCTACCCTCTCATAGCTGACGGTACACCTCTCTATTCTGACACAGAAAAAGCAAATGCATTTGCTGCCCAGTTACAGGCCGTTTTTACACCATCAGCCGCTTCCAAGCGTTGTGAACGGACAGACATATCATGTCTTCCTGCCTTACAACCTTCCACGGAGCACGCCGTTGACCCAGACCATCCTCTTACTTCACCCATCACAGTCGATGAACTCCATACGGCACTAGCCGAAAAAGAAATACTGCACCTGGGATCGATTCGATCTCTTACCGACATATCAAAGAAGCCCCGCCATCACTCCTGCTACTCCTAGTAACAATATACAATTTCATTCTTAAAACTGGTTTCTACCCTTCAGATTGGAAAGTCTCCAAAATTTGCATTTTCACAAACCTAATAAACCTGTACATTCAGTATCCTCTTACAGAGCCATCCAGCTCACCTCAGTCTTCAGTAAGCTACTGGAAAAAATTATCGTTTGTCGACTCCATAAGTATCTTGACACAACTTCTCTGTTACCTATCCATCAGGCGGGCTTTCGCCCTGGTTTTTCTTTAAATGACCAGCTACTTCGTCTCAGTACAATAATTAATAACCAATATAATAAAGCTTTACCATCATGTCTTATTCTCATGGATTTAGAGAAGCCGTTCGATAAGGTTTGGCATTATGGCCTTATTAAAAAATTGCAGTCGTTCAAACTTCCCGTGTGCTATCTTAGGTTAATATATTCTTTCATTTCAAATCGCATTGCATATGTTACAGTTGGTACAGCCCTCTCTTGGCCGATTTTTCCTCTAACTGGTGTACCACAAGGATCAGCTCTCAGCCCTTTATTATATATCCTTTATGCGTCCGATATCCCTTCTGTACCACGCAACGTCTTTATTTTTCAATATGCTGACGATACCGCTTTTCTTGCACTCGGCAAAACTGTGCACCAGCTTAACATTGCTTTGCAAGCAACACTCGATAATTTCGTCAAGTGGTGTAAGAAATGGCACTTAATGATCAACTCCGAGAAAACGCAAGCTCTAGTATTTCTACCGCCTAACTGTCGTTCCAAAGTCCATAGAAACCCAACTCTCTTACGCCTAAGTGTTGATGGGTACCCTGTATGCCCTTCCACCACTGCTACCTATCTAGGCGTGGTTTTCGATTCAAAGCTCAGCTGGAATGCTCACTTGAAAAAACTAACGGACAAAGCTAATCTTAGATTAAATCTTTTGCGACGCCTCACCGGAACAACTTGGGGACTAAAAGCCGATATTTTGCTTCATACTTACAAAGCATTCCTTCGTCCGATCCTTACCTTTGGGCATACCGCTTGGTGCAATGCTTCCGTTTCTTTCTATGAAAAGCTTAGCATCCTGGAACGACATGCTATTCGACTGGCGCATCGAATTAAACTTCCATATCCGACGTGGCTCACGTATGAATACATAGACTTTCCAAAGATCACCGAGCATCTCGCACAACTTCGCCTTAGATACATAACCTCTCGCATCCAAACAGGCCATCCGCTTTTCTTGGATATACTTCACACTGACGCACTTACCGACGCAGCATACCGATACAAGCACTCCCCATTAAATATCTTCGTATCTATGTATGTAAAACACGAACATCTTCCTGCGGCTGAAAGGGAAATATATGTATTATATGTCATTAATCATCATCTTCCTCATCTCTTTCCATCTTAGCACATATATCCTCATCACTAACAGGGGCTTCCCAATGTGTTCATTAGTCCTGAGCCGCCCCGGGACAGAAGATTTAACCCTGCATCTGTCTCACTAATCAAACTCTGTTTGTGACGTGTAAGCACTTCACCTCATTTTCATAATCATTGTTCTTTATTCTGTAATATTTCTTATGTACTGTAATTCCTATGAGTATCCTAGCACCTCAAACATATATCTGCACTTTTCTATTATATAAATAATCTATGGATTTAGTTTGCATTTACTAATCTATGTGTTCATGATTACTGCACTTTGCCCATATATCATTACCTTGGAATCAATAGTGATACTTTGAACTCCATGCCAAAGAGAGGGCGTAACCCTCTAATGGCTGGGAGTAGGAAGTTATTTTATAAAACTAAAATTGATGAATAAAGATGTATATGTTACCCTATTCCCGTACCCCTAAAAAAAAAATTCACATCATCTTCATATCAGCTGTGACGTACCACACGTCAAACAGCTGCCTTTTGTAAATACCTTGCTCCTCCGATTTGTTCGGATTTCCTGCCTTCACAGCGAGAAAGAATCGACGCAACGTAGACGGGCCTGAGCTAGGACAACGACTACGCTGCTAGCTTTCTGTATTGCTGTGTTTGGCCACCTAAGTACCTATCCAAACGGGGTGCTTTCTACCTCTTACCTTTTCCTAGTCGGCTGTACACAAGAGCGTGAGGGTTGCTATGCCCCGTGGGCACTCGCAACCGGCCAAGCGGAGTGGTCCCAAACCTCCGCGAGGAGACTCTGCAGCTTCTACACCTTCAAATTCGCCTAAACGTCCTCGCACGCAAAGCGCACGTCATCCTTCAGACAATGACAGTAACCGCTCTCGCTCCCCTCTTCCATCTACATGGGCTGAAGCACTATTGATGGATACTGGTGCTATGGACGTTGTCCATCCTTCTAATGCTGATCTATCCAACTCACATCCTGGCACCAACACCGCGTCTGATACTGCTACTGCTTCTGGTACAGATACTAGACACTCCACCGGCCGTTCTCAGTTGTATAACTTCCTACTTACTGGATTTGACACCCGATTCAAAACAGAAAAGCATGTCTATCTTCAAATAGTCAAATATCTTCCACGGGCGAATATCCAGGAAATTGTCCGGACCAAAAACGGGGTAATTATAAAATCTTTTGATCCCCATTTTGGCACTACTTTGCGCAATAAAGCTTCCTACGAGATATTCGGCCCAAATGCAAAGCTCCAATCGCTGTCTAGTAGTACCAAAAAGACGCAACCTCCACCACGCCGAGCACCAATGCTCTCAGTTGTAATTCGAGGTGTTCCGCCAGAATACACCGAGGAAGAAATAGAAGCAGAGTTACGTCTTGAGGAACACTCTTTTAAGAAGTGCCTCCGTATTAAAAACAATACCGGACCAACGTACATGATTCGTCTTCTAACAGATTCTAAGGACACAATAGACGATCTGTTACAGCATGGTGCTTACATCTATCGTCGCCGCTACAGGGTAGAACCATCCCGCTTACCCCCTCCTCTGGCCATCAGGTGTGAGCGCTGTCAGACCTACAACCAGCACCCAACATCTCAGTGTCCAAATACTCCAAAATGTGGCTATTGTTCCGGACCACATTCCACATCATCTTGCAGCAATCACAACCAAGCTCCACACTGCCTTACCTGTTCTGGTGATCATCCTACCTATAGTTACAAGTGTCGCGCCAGACCAGCACCACAACCTGAGAAACCAGAACTTACAGTTCCCATTCGTACAATAGATTCCTCAACTCTTCCGAACAATTCTTTGCGTACACCTCTCACGGTGGAAGATCTTCTGCGCTTCACATCAGTTGTTCTTCAAAATATTCATCCCTTCTTGCACACTCACATTTTATCACAAGTTACAGCTGCTGCAAAACTTCTTTTCAATCTTCAGCTCCATGCCACATATTCCGGAAACACAGTCCACTTCCATATCTCATCACTTGAAACCTCTGTCTAATATGGCTTCGATCTATTACATTATGGCATATACCTTTTTCTTCTTAAACATCCGCTCACTCAACACCCACAAGCTTATGCTTGAACAGCTCCTCCTTGAAGAAAAAGTTCATGCTTTTGCTCTAAATGAGACTTTTCTTACCCCACCTCATCAAGTCAAACTCTCCGGATATCAGTTCACTCGGTTTGACTGTCCACGGCATATAGCTCGTGCACATGGCGGCACTGCCATTGGCACTTATAACCATCTGCCTATCCGCACACATGTTCTTCCTCCTCACATGCAACTTCCTGAACATAATGTTGTTACAATCTACTTACGCAATAGAACTATCTCATTCTGCACTATTTATGTCCGACCAGGTCAAAGAATACCACACAACTTTTTTTCAGTATATAGACAACAACTTTCGTCACTACCTGATCATGGCTGATATCAATCTCCATAGTCGATCGCTGGGCGAAAAACAACGCTTCATAGATTTTATTAATCAATCCACTGCGGCAGAAATCTTAGATCTTCCTTCTGCAACACGCCCAATTAGTCAGACATCACCAGATATCGTCATAGCATCTTCTAGTCTTACTGTATCCAACATACGAATTCTGCCTCCTTTTGGTAGCGACCATGCACCGATTCTTCTCGATGTTCCTTGTGCGGCACCACCAAAAATTTCTTGAGAGCCCATTCACTATTATGATTATGAGAGAGCTAATTGGCAATCGTACAATCCGATATCGAGCACGCCCTAAGAGGAGTTTCTCCTCCCAGCAGGGACGTTGACCTTCTCCACGTCGTCCATACTCTTCCAAATATCATTTCACACGCAGCAGAGGCCAATATCCCCCTAAAAAGCATATACCCTCATAAACCTCCAGTGCCACCTCAATATCATTCCATTATTACTGCATCTCGACAGGCGTTTCGAGACTACTTACACACTCAAAATCCTGAAGCTCTGCGTCAGCATCGTCGGTGGAACAGAATGATACGAAACTATCTTGCAGCCTATAAACGTCGACGCTGGGCCTATACGTGCAATAGACTTGCAGAAACACCTAAACCTTCCGTTTATTGGCAGAAATTCCATCAACTTACTGGGACTAAGGCTCGCACTACTTACAACATTGTCGAACATGGTCATGCCCTTCAAACAGATGTCGAGAAGGCATACGCATTCGCTAACTATTTTCAGGATATATTTACGCCTCCTCCTCATCATTTTGCCACTCAGCTTTACCGACATATCGAACGCCTAACAGATCCTACCCGACCGCAACTACGCCCTGATTGCAATCATACCATTGATCCTGCACAACCTCTCACTCAGCCAATCATTTCTTCCGACATTGACACTGTACTCCACTCTAAACGAAATACTGCACCTGGTTTCGACAAAGTCACATATCGCCTCATCAAAGCTACACCTCCTTCCTTTAATATTTTCCTTGCTTCCGTTTATAATTTCATTCTTCGCACCGGCTTTTACCCTCCTCAATGGAAAGTATCTAAAATACTCTTGTTTTCTAAGCCCAATAAACGCCCTCAGGCTCTCTCGTCCTATCGTCCTATTCAACTTACTTCGTGCTTTAGTAAGATCTTCGAAAAAATTCTTGTGAACCGCCTTCATACCCATCTCACTACCTATAACCTCTTGCCAGTTCACCAAGCCGGCTTCAGACCTGCCATCAGCCTTTCAGATCAACTTCTTTGGCTTACCACTACTATTAGTAATCATTACAATTCATCTCGGCCCTCATGTCTCTTACTCTTTGACTTAGAAAAAGCCTTCGATAAGGTATGGCATATGGGGCTTCTGTATAAACTTCACCGTTTCCGCCTTCCAATGTGCTACATACGGCTCATCCTCTCATTTCTTACCTCTAGGCTTGCCTACAGTACTATCAATAGCGCTCTATCATATCCAATCTTTCTACACTCTGGTGTACCTCAGGGCTCCGTTCTATCACCTCTGTTATTCCTTCTGTACATAGCAGATATGCCTCCTTTGCCACCAAACGTAAAAGTTTTTCAGTTTGCTGATGACACGGCGTTTCTATGCTTGGGCACTACTGTACAGCATATCAATCGCACTTTACAGCCTGCTATAAATTCATTTCTTGACTGGTGCACTAATTGGAAACTGACTGTCAATTCTGACAAAACGCAAGCAATAGTCTTTCAGTCTCCACAAAGACGCTCACGTATCGGACGAAACCCAAATCGTCTCGACCTGACCATTGATGGTACTCCCATACCTTCCTCGAAGCAGGTTACTTATCTAGGAGTAGTCTATGACCGCAAACTTCAATGGAAACCACACGAGCGGAAACTTCAATTACAAAGTACACGCAGACTCAACCTTATTCGAAAATTAGTTATCACATCTTGGGGATTGCACTCTCATACCATTCTTACCACATACAAAGTATTCTTACGCCCTCTTCTAACTCATGAACACACTGCGTGGATATCAGCACCAGCCTCCTTCTATGAACGCCTCCAGATTATCGAAAGGCACGCTATTCGCCTTGCATTTCGCATTCGCCTGCCTTTCCCTACGGCTCCACTCTACCACCGTATCACCTTTCCTCCTATTCTACACCATATAGAGTCTCTACGCACTAACTACATCACCAAGCGCATGAGCTCCGATAATCCTGTATTTTTTGATACTATCCATCTTGACATGGCTCATGACGTTCCTCCAAAATATATATATATACCCCTCTTCAACATCTTCTGACCCTGTACTCTCAGACTCGCCCTGCCAATGACCCTCACAAACTACAATATGACATATATCATCCACATCATTATTCTCACTACGTTTATCCATCTTTGCACTTGTGATATCCTTCTTTACTAACCAGGGCCTCCACTTGTCACTCATTGGTCTCGAGTTGCCCAGGCAGAAGATAACCTTCATTTGTTACTTTAACAGCTTCTAAGTGTTGTCTCGTCTACTGCACTTCATTTCATATAAACCCAATACATGCCCATTGCCTACACTTAACTAGTATAATTTATTTTTTTTTGTTATCGTTTCTTTTATTTCATCTGTATCATCTTCGTCACTTTCGCTTCTTTTTATATGTATGTATGTATATGTCAATATTTCTTTCAGCAAGCGATGATCCTGGAATGCAGATCTATCTACATCTTGGAATTGATGCAGACCAATTGATGCTTAATAAAGATTAATTAAAAAATCCTGAAATGCAGAGAAATCTTCTATGTAGAAATTGCTAGACACAATTGATGCTTAATAAAGATTAATAAATAATACCCCTTTGATCCCAAACTACCCATAGACCATCCATAGCTATCCTTTCTCTCGTAAATTTTGCCCTCCTCTCTTTCCCAAGAAAGGGTGTACCCCTTTGACGTGTGAACAGTTAAAAAAAATCACATTTTGTATTTGTAATGTTTTGATATGATTGTTATTTTTAGGGGGTTGAAGTTTCGTTGTGGGTCTTGTATCATCACATGTGATTAAATGAACAAAGATATGATTTTATGTATTCGGTGTAAATCAGTTATCATAGTGGTATTTACATCGTTGGTAATATGAGTGAACAGATGTTGGGTTGTAAGTTACTGTCCAACAGACAAGTACTTGTGCATTTTTTTTATAACTTACTAATGTGAAATTACCTTTAGGAGAGAATGCTCAGTTAACAATTCGTGAAACAGAAATGTTTTGGTCTAAAGCAAGAATACTGATCAAGAATACTCACCACAGCATCGATAAACTCATTGGATTGTAGGAAATGTGACATCCGTTTCAAAAATCAAGTATAGGAAATAGTGAAGGGAAGAGGAGACAAGACATATTTCTTAGATATGTTAGACGATTTATTAGATATAGCGTATGCAAATGCTTTAGACTTAATACAAATTCAGGAGAGGACAAGGAATTTCTTATATCTCAAAGGCAAAAAGGACTTGCGAAGTGAGCGAAACGGGTGAATAGTCGATTATCAATTCAAGTGGTGAAGACGAAGATGTATGCCAAACAGAAAATACATTCCAATGGAAGGAGAAGATACTGATGAGGTAGTGACAGGATCTTCGAGAAGAGGGAATGTACGTTTTATTACTCCACGACTCGTTGTGGCTTTTGATCGCTATAAATTGATTGATAGAGCTCCATGCACATATTAATCGCAACAGCAGAGGCATTAGGACACTACTTCTTCTAATACTGGACGTATCAATGGAGCTTATATACTTCTTAAACAGAAATTGAAAAAAAAATCTTTTATATCTTCCGTGTGGGCATCACATTTTTGAATTTATATTTTGAAGTGTGTATTTGAAGAATGTGTTTCAGTTTCTTCCGGTCCAAAGGTGTCAACTTTTAAGCGTTTCCAGAAAGAGTGGCCGAGATATCAACACAACAATTTTGTTACATGAATTTCTGATCGAAGTGTTAATTCAGTACTTTGCAATATGAAGAAAGATACGCTAGTTTTTGCTGTTCAAAATTTGGAAATGCAGAGAACCACTGCAGAGAAGATTACAGAGAACTTTTGGATCTTACAATAATTTTTCTAGGAAGTACGCCTCCTGGGGGTATTTCTTTCCGTTTCCCTGGAGCTGTACATCAGGCAAGGTAGATGGGAAAAGCCTTATGATGTTTAAAAATATTTCTCTTTAGTAATCAGTTTAAATTAAATGAGCGGGAAGAAGAAGGACTGCGTCAAGTGTGTACTTTTCTTGTTCTAAAAAGCTTGGTTTATGTCGTATGTGAAAGCTTGGTTTACTTGTCCCAGTGCATCTCGTTCACCACATCAAGATTTACAATTTTTGAAGAGCCTTCAAACGTACAAAACTCATAAACTCTGATGTCTCGAGAGTGGTTTTATTGAAGTTTTCTTAACATCTTTGGTACCTCTCAGAGGAGTGTGAGCACTTCCGTTTTTTGACAAGAATGTCAATAATGTACAAAACACAAAATAGCAGAAAAATTTAAAAATAGTGACAGTTCATATAAAACGATCAAGCGATTTGAACTGAACGCTAGTGAAATAGATGATATTGAAGAAAAAGAAATTGCTGATTTTGTGATAGGAAACACGAAGTTCTTCGAAAGGTTTCGGAAATTTACAGGTTTTCCAGACGTTGATCCGGTTTGTTGGTCGACAAATGATGAATTTGTTTTCGGGATAAAAGTAGTTGATAAGCTGTATGTTACAAATGAATTTGCGGAGAGCGGAAAGTTAATGGAAGATCACAATGCAGTTCTAATTAAAAATGAAGAACAGAAACAATTCCTTTTGCAAGTGATGAGAGACTATACAAACTTGTTTCCAGGATGTGGAAAAGCTACCTTGCTTACAAAGTAAAAATTATCATTAAGTCAATCTACAATTCAAATATTTTTGTCCGTTTTTTGGAATATCAGTCACTATATTTTTTTTCTGTATTTATTAGCTGATTGATTTCTAACTCATGTATATTTTACTAACGAAACAAGTGGCATGAAAAACAGGTCCAAATATCTTTTCCACAGTTACTCATAACACTGTGCATTACCATAAGTACTATATGTACGGACGATGATCATGATGCTTGTAGCTTGTTGCCTGATAAACCAACCGACTGTATTTGAAAATCAGTTAATTCTGAATTACTGAAGGAAGCTTTATATTGTCCTATTTACATTTGAGATAATTATTATACGTTTTTGACAAATAGTAAATCGAGTGCCATTGAAATTCAAATGAATTTCTTTTTACAGAAATCAACTGCTTTGCGGCACGGGTTAACGTTGATGGATTTTTGTGAAATTTTGTGTATGATGTTTCTATTACCAAAGGAAAAGAAATAGGGGGTGCGGCGGAAGAAATTCGAAAATTTATTTTTTCCCATATACCTAAGGACCACCCTACTGTGACAGTCTGCCTTGCACCAAATATGTTTGTTTAAAGTGTCCACGTGCACTACTAGCCGAGAAAAATGCCTGTGACGGATGGTCTGATAGTACCAAATCACAAAACAAATAACAGACGTAGATTCAAACCATAGAATTTAAAGAAAAGTGTTTCCTGTAAAAGTTGTTTCGTTTTCAATAGTCCTTTCAAAGAAATCGAAATTAATACCAATTTCCATTTGAACTTTTGGAGTTGACCCCCATGGTAGTATTCACGCTACGCCACTGGATATGGAAGCATCACCATTTGATTCTTCACATACGATCTGGAAATTCAATTTTTGTTTGAAATATCTACTTTGACTACGAGCCGAGAAAAATACGTGGGACGAGTGATCTGATACACTCTGATTTAAAACTGTTTTTGAAAATATCTGGAAAACTACAAATCAGAATTTTAAAAAGTTATAACAGAAGTTGTTAGTCTTGAAGGGGGATATACAATGACACTACACTCAACCCCCTGCCCCCACCCCAAGGTGCGGGAGGGGTCAACTTTGAAATTTTAATTAGGAACTCCCATTTTTTATTGCATATTCTGATTCTCCGTGAAAAAATACGTACCTTTTGCACTGAACATTCTTTTCGTTGCGTGATAGATGGCGCTGTAATCGACAAAAAATCGTAATAGGTAAACACTGTTAGGGAGGGCACGAGTCAAACTACGAGTTCTGAACCGAGCCACTGTTTATGAGCTCAAGTTTCGAGGAGAGTTGAATTTGATAAATTTGTTGCTCGTTCAGCTCGTTTAACTCGTTTTGAAATCATTGCCTGATTAGACTACAAAGCGAAAGTCATGAGAAATGTAAGCAATAATGTGGAATACTATGTAGTATCCTATCTCCGTACTATGCGGCTTAGTTTTGGAAGAATATTTCTTTCTAATAAATTGAGACATATATAATGACATGTAATTTGTGTAAAAAAAATTTCTTCTCATGTTCAGTTATTTTAAGGATGTGACTTAAAATGTAAGCAATGCTGCACAAATTTTCATTTTTCAATTTTATTTTTTATAATAAAATATTGAAACGCATGGTACAAAACATATGAAATGATAATTAAGTACTGGTCTGTAGCAAGTAGTCAGAAAAAATAAATAAGAGCTGTTTTTGGAATAAAAATGGTGGTTTTAATGGTATGGGTGGGTGGTTCATGAAGTGAGTATTTATTGAATGTTTTTTTGTTATTCGATCTGATCATTATGCCGGATAGTTGAGACTCTATTGTATTAACAGAAAGTTGTTTCAGATTTCATAAAAATACTTACAAACTATACATTGAAATAGGAGGAGTGGCCAAAATAAAATTTACTGTAGGCAGCCTGTGACACCCTAAAATAAACTTCTGCCCTTTATATCTAACATAAAGCTACCGTCGACTTGGCGGTTTGTTGATGCTCTTCGGAGGACAGAAAAAAAGCAGGACTTAGTGTACGAGACAATGCTTCGAGAAGAAGACCCTTACAAGGAAAGAAGAAAATATATTTGGGCAGATGAAAGAATTCTCACTATTGTACAGAATTATGAAACATTGAATATTGAACATTGAACATTGAACTGAGTTTGGCCCATAATTCCGTCATGTAATGATGATGTCATGGTAAATGTAACATAAGAATTTCTCTTTCTAAATTATACAAAAAAATTGACTAGAACTAAACTAGGCCTAAGCATCTAATGCAACCGAGACTTTCAGTGTTATACTATAATGTGACTAAAATTTAGTTTTTGAAGATTTTTAAAGAAAATTGGGGTCAAATTTCATCTTTCTGACTTTCTTAAGTTGTGCAGTTATTTTTTTATAACAGTATTTGTGATACTAGTACCTATTTTTAAGGCTTTTAGTTCGAAAACATCCGGGTTCTCGTTATGAAATACATTTTTAACACATTTAAATAGATTAACCTATTTAGATATACGGGTTTGCGCCCAATCGTGTGCTACTAAACGGCCGCGTAAAAAGGTCCTGCTCCGGATGTTGAGATGCAAGAAGACACACATTAAAAAAGCATCCCGAAGGGAACAAATTATTACTGCATCTACGTCGTTGTTCCTTGGAAACGCTAAAACTAGATTTTAATACACTGATAAAAACAAAGCATGAATGTTTCCAACTACTATCCATTTCAGTGACATCTGTGACAGGAATTACACCAACAATGTGGACAAAGTAATGTATTATGTTTTGGAGAATCAAGTGTTTTTGCTGTAAAACACTGGTTTCTCATTACAGATTTTAGAATACAACTTTCTAACCTCCTGAGATGGCAGTGGAGAATACTATGGTATCATTTGATAGCATTTGCAAAGATATTAAAAGTATTAATTTTCCTAATGTGATCTGTATTTTTTGAATGTTGTTTCTTAACTGTTGTAACTCATTTTGATTTTGCCAACTGTTTGTAACCCATCTTGATTTTGCCGATTACACTACAATCTATCACGCAAAGAAAAATGTTCAATAGAAAAGTTATATATTTTTTTCACGAAGAAGCAGAATTTGCAATAAAAATTGATTCCTATTTAAGATTTGAAAGTTGACCCTCTCCCGGTTACGGGGGTGGGGGCAGGGGGTCGAGTGTAGTATCATTGTATGTCCTCCTTCAAGACGAATAACTTTTGTTACAACTTTTTTAAAATTCGATTTGTAGTTTTCAAGATATTCCCCAAAACAGTATTAAAAGCCTCACTCGGTATATATATATATATATATATATATATATATATATATATATATATATATACATATATATATATATATATATATATATATATATATATATATATATATATATATATATATACTATATGATCAAAAGTATCCGGACACTTCAAAACATATGTTTTTCATAATAGTTGCATTGTACTCATTATCAGCGAAATAAGTAGTCATTAGTCATCGTGAGAAAGCAGAAAGCGCTCCGCGGAACTCACGGACTTCGAACATGGTTAGGTGATTGGGTGTCACTTGTTTCAGAAGTCTGTACGCGAGATTTCCACTGCTAATCATCCCTAGGTAAACTGTATCTGATGTGATAATGAAGTGGAAATGTGAAGAGACCCGTACAGCACAAAAGAATACAGGCCGACCTCGTCTGTTGACTGACAGAGACCGCCGACAATTGAAGAGGGTCTTAAAATGTAATAGGCAGACATCTATCCAGACAATCACACAGGAATTCCAAACTGCATCAGAATCCACTCCTCCCTTGGTGTAAGGAGCGTAAACATTGGACGATTGAACAGTGGAAAAACGTTGTGTGGAGTGACGAATCACGGGACACAATGTGGTGATCCGATGGCATTATGTGGGTATGGCGAACGTTATTTGTGAGCGTGTGTAGTGCCAACAGAAAATTCGAAGGTTGTGGTATTATGGTATGGTCGTGTTTTTCTTGGAGGAGGCTTGCACCTCTTGTTGTTTTGCGTGGCACTCTCACAGCGCAGGACTACATTGATGTTTTAAGCACCTTCTTGCTTTCCACTGTTGAAGAACATTTCGAGGATGGCGATTGCATGTTTCAACACGATCGAGCATCTGTTCATATTGCACGGCCTGTGGTGGAGTGGTTACACGACCATAATATCCCTGTAATGGACTGGCCTGCACAGAGTCCTGACTTGAATCCTATAGAACACCTTTGGGATGTTTTGGAACGACGACTTCGCGCCAGGCCTCACCGACCTACATCGATACCTCTCCTCAGTTTAGCAGTCCGTGAGGAACGGTCTGCCATTCCCCAAGAAACCTTCCAGCACCTGATTGAAAGTATGCCAGCGAGAGTGGAAGCTGTAATCAAGGCTAAGGGTGGGCCAACGCCATATTGTATTCCAGCAGTACCGATGGAGGGCGCCACGAACTTGTACGTCATTTTCAGCCAGGTGTCCGTATACTTTTGATCACATAGTATATATATATGTATGTATGTATGTATACATATATATCTCCAGAAGATCTGTCCTGAACGTAATGTCAGTGAATTTGTGAAGCGTCTGTACGTCGGAGCCTGTCTAGCAGCTTGAAACTGGTAGTGGGGCAACCCAGCTAAGCAGCGCTCTGTAGTTCAGTGTGCTCCAAGCATCCGGAGAATGAGTGAGGGTTGTTTTCGATCTTGTACTGTTTTAGAACTCAGACCGACTCTTAAGTGTTCGTTTAATGGCCGACATGTTAAACATTACGAAAACACAATTTCATGCAATCGTTACAAACCATATCGGCATGCGGCAGGTGTGCCCAAAAAAGGGTTCCAAAAGTGCTCACTGACCACCAAAAGTCACGCCGCGTTGAAATGTGTCAAAAAAATATCAATATGTGCAAACGTGATCGAAAATATTTGGACAATATCATTACTGGTAACGAGATTTGGGTATTTGCATATGACCCGGAGTAAAAAAGGCAATAATCGGAGTCACCTCTCCCGAAGAAAGCCCTGAATTCGTAGTCCCTCACTCGCATCACATTGCCATTCTAGTTTGCCGTGGATGGCCGTCCGGCGCGGTCCTCATCGTTGACTTCTTCCGGACCATCCGTAAAGCCCTTGTGCCATCGAAATACTTGCCGATCTGACAGGCATGTTTTTTGTAAGCAGTCTTGATCATAGTAACAGTTTCCGTAGCGTTGTTGCAAAGTTTCACCAAAACTTGATCGAAAATCTTTGTTCTAACGAGCGCTGCATTTTCACTTGCACAAGATTAAAAATAAAAACTCACAGACAGGCCCGTCGTAACTCTCTGGATTCTCGGAGCACACTGAGCGACGGAGCGCTGTTTAGCTGGGATCTCTCACTAACAATTTTTGCCGGTTTGACCGCGCTCCGACGTATTGTCGCTTCACAATAAATTCACTGACATCACTTTCATGACAGATCTTTATATATATATATATATACAAGGTGTTAATGAACTATACCGACAACTGTAAGAGGTGATTTCCCGCATCAAAATAAGATAAGTTCATGTGGACCTATGGTGAAAAGTGCATAGTTTCAGAGCTAAGGCTGCCAAAATCGTATTAAAAACTAAATTTCAACAGGCCCTATTTCGAATTCCATAAACTGTGGATGGTGGTCCTTAGCAGCGTAAAGGAAGCCACGCATACACAATCCAAAATTGCATATTTTATCAATTTTCAATAGGTGTACAGAGTAATTCTCAGATATGCTCTTAATGGAGATTTCAGATATACCCTGATTTCAAAGAGGGTCCAAAGTGGGCAGGAGGTAAGCTTTGACAACAACGGACATCCAATGCTTCGGAGGGAAATTGGAAGTTTTAGGTACCAGCAGCTCCATGCTTTTTAGTGTTCAGATTAATGTATGGTGTGATGCATTTCGTCATGGTATATTTCACGTTTTCTTCACTTACCAGCATGAAAGAAAATACCGCAGCATGGGTTTTCCCGAGTACAAGAGATTGTCCTGTTGACGATCCTTAACACTCCGGACATCGCGCCAAAGTATTCCGTGTTCACTTCTATCAAGACTTATCGTTTGCCTATTTTGGACCAATAATAAAATCAGAGCATATCGCAAAATTCGGTTATGGAATGCCTAGGAATTTCAATCTGCAAGGAATACTCTGTGCACGCACTAAACATTCATGGAAAGTGCATTTTTGGACTGCGTATGCATAAGTTCCTTTACGCTGATAAGGTCCACCATCTACAGTTTCTCGAATTTGAAATAGGGCCTCATGAAATTTGGCTTTCTCGCGATTTTGGACAGCCTTAGCTCTGAAATTATGCACTTTTTCCCACAGGTATTGTAAAGGAATCAATGTGTCTGTTTCAAACTCACTTACATCAGAATCACTAATTAATAACTCTTTAGCATCGGCATCGTTCAAATACCGTTTTGAAGCCGTTACTGTGCTGTCTGCTCTCAAACAAAACAAAGAATGAAAACTGTATTTGACGAAGCACAAACTCTATTTTAATTTCTTTCTTTTTCCTCCTATTCTTTTAATTAAGCAACAATTGAAACCAGCCGAGCGCAAACTCGCTAAATATTGTCGGGATAACATTACTCATACTATGGGCAATATATTCGCTATACGCAATACGAAATAACCAAAGCAAAACGAAAGCGTATATATACGCCATCCGCACAGCAGGTGTGTTTTGAAGACACGAGTTAACTCGCTACCCATACTGAAGGAGTTAAGGAATATTTTTAGGCACAAAAATAAAATTATACTTTTACCCTATGCTGAACCAAATAATGGAAAACGAACTATTAATTGCTGACTCCGCACTCTTACAAATCTAACTATCAACATTACTTGGAAGAAGCACTGGCGAATGCAAGACCGCAGAATTCGTTTTAAAGAATTTTTCCAAGTCTTTCCTCTTCAGTAATAGCCGATTCTTTTATTCCCCTATTAAGTCACTCAATAAAGCAGCCGCCGTATTGTATTCTTTGCAAATGACGACCTTGAACAAGTCGGGCAATAACCCTTCTATGATCAGTTGTATTCGCTTTTTCTCAGGCGCGGTAGGATCTTCTCTCAGAATGAGATCCTGTTTCGCATACACATAGTAAACAACTGACTCATCATCGCCCTGTTCCCGTGCTCGCATTTGGGCCTCCGTCAACTGAGAAATCACATTATCCTTAAACGATGTTATCAATGCCTGTTTAAGTTGTTCATAAGGCATCTGAGCAAAACACGGCTTTCTTTTCATAGATGCAAACTAAATTTTGGCTGAACCCCTAAGCACATTCCCAAGTACTAGCTTCCGTCTCATCCCATCCCAACCATTAATGTCAGCTATAGACTCGTATTTCCGTACAAAACGTTATACGTCGTACCCTAACCTAGCATAGAAAGGCTCTGGTCTAACAATGGTGTTAAAAATACGCAACAGTTGGTTATCGCCTCCTGACATCATGTCTAAAATGGGCTTCTCAACAGTAATTTCTAAAGAATCGGGGGTAATATCGGATAGGACTTCAGAAAATTCTAACTTTTTCCGAAGCTTTTCTAAATAGTTTCTGGTGAATGTAGCCGATAAAGGGAAGAACACGCCGCAGAATCGAAATAAATTGAGTCACTAAGATTCAAAAAGTCATCACCCGGTACTAAAAGTTCGTCAACAAGACGTCGCAAAATATACACAAAAATGATCTAAAATGAGCACTAGTTTAACGAAATACACAGTGTACATATATCACTACTTAAGTCTGAATTACACATGCAAAAACTTTGAAGAGAAAAAACCAGCATCTTCGCCATTCCCCAAGGAAAAAATACCTAATCCCTCCACGTTTTCTTTATCACAGCAATAGAGACTTTTATAGTCGATTTCGGAAGTGTTTCTGCGCACCTTATATATATATATATATATATATATATATATATATATATATATATATATATATATATATATATATATATATATATATATATATATATTGTTGCTGTTGTGAATTCATGAATGCAACCATTTTCACAGAACATCTGTTACTGAGCAGCTTAAGGCAGTAAATAAAGTAACTCAAGATTTTTGGAGGAAATACTCCGAAGAGTGGGACAGATATTAGTTTTATTCATATGAAATTAGAGCTATCTCAACAGTGCTGACTTCTTGCTCAGACGCTGAGTAACGTCTTAAAGAGCTTGCTCATACTTTTCATCTTTGTTCATATTAAAAAGAGTAAACTCTCCAATTTTAAAGTAAACTCACCTTGCTCAACTTTATTCATAAGACACATTGTGTTGACAAAAGATTGGGTCCAATAAAGAATGTTTGTTTTATCAGCGTTAACCGGCAGTTCTCTTAAATTGCAAGGTAAGATTAGTACACTCCGCCCAGAAGCTCTAGCAGGTTATGTTCTAAGGAAGGGGGAGACAAAAATCTACACACGAGCAAAGAAGCAAATATTCACAACTTCATGCACAATTATTGTCTATTAAATTATAATTATTATTGAAGCACGTTACATAACTTTATTTTATACAGTTGGCGATATATTTTGACTTTCATTTCGAAGAACCATATTTCTATCGAAAATCCAAGTGAGGCAGTTGGCTCCTTGTCCCCCGTTGCGAGCGTATATGAGTCCACTTGTCTCACTCGTTGCTTGCGTTTTATTTTATAATTTTTCCGTAAAGCCGATAGGTGGGGGTACGTATTATCTTATAATTGCAGTTTCCAGCGCTTAGCGTCTTTAGCTGTGTCACTTAGATTTAAGGCCTGATTCTGTTTCCAAAATAAAGTATTTCCATTTATGTTAGTAAATATAAAAATTATGCTCGACGTAGTGGAACAGTTTCCACATTTATTTGTTGTTCATGCAACATAGTGTTCTTATATATTTATAAAGAAGCTGAGATTGGTTAATAGAATAATAGTAAATGTAAAAACACCCTTTTTATTATTTATTTTTTGAGCAAAATGCAGGAGCTTGTGAAACAAGCACTTGCATGCGAGAGAATAGAGAATCAGCAATGAATCGGACAGAAAGCAATTTGTGCTATTTAAAAGAAAATCTTCCGGATTTAAGCTTAAATCGTATGTACTAAAATTGGAAAATGTATGGACCCCATCTTAAAACTTGGAATTATGATTGTACTTGTCGCGGATTTCATGGGTGCATTCACAAAACGATTTAGGAAAAGTTAAGTGGTAATTCTCTTAAGCACTTTCATAATTGGTGACATCTAAATAGCACCTTGTCATTGAAGGACTTCTTAATCATTCTGAGAACACGACTTCCTACTACCCTGGGACGTAAAACTCAAAGATTTCATTGTTTGCTTGTTCCCGGTGGGCAATACAGTTGAAGGACAAAAGTGGTTAGTATTCCACTATGACCAGTAGGTCCACGTCTCCTTGAGCCAAGGAGGCATAAGTATGGGATGCTAAACTAAATCAAATCAAATCGTAGAAAAATTTCATCCTTTCGTTTTACGACTTCCTACTAAAACCGTAGCAATCCTTCCGTCAACCAACATAGATGCCAAGTAGAGGGTTGTACTTCATCTGCACTTCATATTCTTGCTCAATTTTGTCACAACCACCAGTTCATATCAACAACCTAGACGAATGCCTAGGGCGGAAACATTTCGGAGCGGAATGGCAGGCATTTCTTTTAATCAAAATTAGCCAAAACGTACAGTCAGCGACAGTAGAAACTGGAGGTTGGATACATAAGAAATGATAGCTTTTTCCAGTAGGAGAATAGTTTCACTCGATGTCTGATAGTTGGACAACCAACATGATAGCAAACACGTGCCCGAAAACATAACATGCCAGGATATTCCTCCATTTGGAGGAAAAAGTATTACTATCTGAGAGCATCACTTAGAGAAACAACCACGAGATAAATCTGCAGAAAATCCATTCACTTTAAGATCAAAGAGATAGGAATTAATGCAAAGGGAACGAAAAGAATAATACGCATCATGCAGAGACCGAAAAAGTATGGAAAGCTAAACAAAATGAGAAAAGAAGGAAAGAGGGAAAGGAAAGAGCAAAAGACATGGGAATAAATTAAATTTTAACACTTGAGGATAAACAGTGTCCGTCTTTCCCCTGACCCCATCATGGGTTTTCTCCCTTCATAGGATAAATCTCTTTCAGTATCAAACGCGAACATCATTTATACTGTTGAAAAAAAATAACTCAGTCTAGGCCGAGACTCGAACCCCACACCCTTAGAATGACAGTCTCACGCGGTACCCACTTACCTACACAGGCTCTATCTATAAACCAGCTATTACCCGCGCTGTTATCAAACGTGTTAAATCAGCCATTGTCGGTGAATCACCCCAGTTCCATTTGAAGTTTAAATTTTATTTACCTCACTTAGCCATCTATGGGTAGCAGTCCCCTTGCTTTCATAAAAAACATTTGTTCTGTAGATTAAAATCAAGAATGAATTAATCTGTACTCTTGGGAGCTTACTGGTGCACCAACATATCTATCTATCTATCTATCTATATCTATATGTGTATCTATCTATCTATCTATCTATCTATCTATCTATCTATCTATCTATCTATCTATCTATCTATCTATCTATCTATCTATCTATCTATCTATCTATCTATCTATCTATCTATCTATCTATCTATATCTATCTATCTATCTATCTATATATATATGTATGTGTGTGTGTGTGTGTGTCGAATTGATTTTGGATTAAAAGAGCGACTTCGTAAATTTACGGAACGCGTGTTAACACGACAGTAAGGACATCTCGTAACGTTGTTAGGTAACACACGCAGTGTAAATAAAGTTTCAAAACCAGAAGTCGGAAGATATGCCGTGGGTAAGTCGGTAAGACGTCTGCTTGCTGAGTGCAGAAATTCGGGTTCAACTCTTGGCTGTTACGGTTTTTTTTTTTTTTTTGTTCTGTTGAAAATACATTTCTATATTTTTGCGTTTGAAATTGCTTTCTTTCATTTTTTGTAGATTATCTTAAATTAGTGAAGGCCAAGTAAGGTCAGATTACATATATGTCTGATTTATCTGTGTGTACAGTCCAGAGATGGAGTGAGTCAATTGGGTCAAGATTTGTGAGTAGGTCAGTGGATCGTGGGTCAACAGGACGTGACTCACTGTGACACACCACCCCCCGTGACCTCTCTGACTCACACTGACCCTACATTTTAAATTTTAAGGTCTCCCTCTTTATTCGGCCTCCCTCCTTATTATTAAATTCAATGTATAGATAATTATTGAGTTGAGTTGATTTTGAGTTTAGCGCCCTTTTCAGCAGCGAGGCTATATGAGACGGGACCTACTGATTAACATGTAATCCGAAACACATGAGCTCCCGTTGGAATCAAACCAGGGTCTCCCACGCCACAGTATATAATTGTGTTTTATATAGCAGTTAATATTCTTGCTATAAAGTATAAAGTTAAAGAAAACTTGTAGCTTCACGAAAGGCATTTGTTGGTCCTTCAAGGTCAACACAAGAACAAAAATGAAAAACTAATACTAGGTGTGCCTTTACAAGTGACTACTATGATAACAACAGAATGCTGCCTACGTTTAACATATTATGCCTCCGGGGGTTAGTAAAACGCTTAACTGTGTGAAAATCGCTGCACACAACAGGTCTTAGGAACACTCGCAAATACGTAAAATTGAAAGAACAGAAAATAGTGCATTTTTGAAATGAGCATACAATTCACACTTCACGCAAAGTTCCAATATGGGAAATCAGTCAATATCTTCATTTGGAATTACTGAAAAAGACAGAAACTGGCTATTTAAAATTCCAAGTGTAAACCTGCGCTTGGAGCGATTCTATTAGCTATATCACAACGCATTTTCGTGAGTTGCCTCTGTGGTTAAGCGTGCTTAATAGCGCTGTTAAAGTTCTAGAACCGCAGGGCGGCGGTTCGAGCCTAAGTATAGTATTTTTTTTTCAAAATAGGGATGGCTTTTTAAAAGTATATATAAAGTTGTATTTTGAAGTGATTGTAAAACAAATTCAGATGAACTTTCACATTTCCAAGCTCACTGGATTTTATTCGCCATGTCCCAAATTTCACAGACATAAATCCCTACGTTAAGCGGGTTTACATATCCAGACTCCTAACAAGGAAGGGTCACGCAGTGGCTCCGCTGAGATCCGAACGAGACAAATGTGTTTTCATTTGATATATTATAACTAGATAGATCCCAAAGTTATACGTGCAACCGAGCGGAATATCGTGAGTTACAATATATTTTGTAATGTAAGAACTACAAAGCTGGCAGAATATTTTGACCGAATCATTTGTTCGGAAACGGTTGGGTAAATGGAAAACTCGGATAATATGTAACCCGTCATTTTCAAGAACACACCTTTTCGGATAAAAAAGTTTGCCCAGGATCCTCGCAGGGTCCCACATGGGGTCCAACTCAAAATTTTCAAATGACAAGAGGGGTTAAGTAGCACATCGTTTGAAAGCTGTTGCAAAATGAAAGAAGATGCAGCAAGTCTCGACTCTCTACGACAACCCTGTGCAAAATGGCGGAGGGTCAAAATGTAAACAGATACTTAATTGAAAAGTCAATGGTCACCCCTATAAATCGGAAACGGTGAAAAATGTGAAAATAGGAAAGGAAGTGTGGCATTATTTTCAAAGTACAACAATTTAAGGTAAAACGTCTTGTCCCAGGGTCCCCACATGGTCCCAGGTGGGGTCCAACTAAAAAGTTTCAAATGGCAAGAGGGGTTAAGTAGCTCATCGTTTGCAAGATCTTCTTAAATGAAAGTAGATGGAGCAAGTCTCTACTCTCTACGACAACTCTGTCCAAAATTGCGGCGGGTCAAAAAGTAATCAAAAGCTTATTTGATAAACTATGGCCACCTCGAATCCAAGATGGCCGGTTAAAACTTATGTCGTTCATAACAGTACAAATTTAAATCTCTATTTTTCTCTATTATATATTTAGAAACAATTGGAAGATTAAAGAACAATTGAATTTCGATTCACCTCAACTATAATTTCATTCGGTAACAACACATATATGTTTTGTTTGGTTCCCTCGCCATCATTTACTTTAATATAACGAATATGCGATGAACACACAACTCTGACTTCCTCTAATTTTGTCATACGTAGTTCATGCATAAAGGACTTGATGCACCAGTAGGTGGGTGGCTCTATTGTAATTCGTAACTGCGCATTCGTGGCGGTTACATTTGTATGTCATTCGTTGGTTTGATCACAATACTCCAAGCAATACCAAATATACAAAAAAAAAATCATTTGCAAGATTGGCGAGTAGTACCAAACCATGTGTAAGTCATTTCAGTATTTCGAGTTGCGCCAAACTTTGTTGGTTTAATTACGGTATTCCAAGAAATAACATATTTATATACAAACTCATTTTTCACGCTGGCAGCCATATTGGATTACCTCCAACACCAGTGGTTTGAGCTGGACATGCGTTCGATACATACTATGGCATTTTGAACTCAAGACGTTTCGTTTTTTGAACATTTCGCATCTTTTCGTCATCCACTGATCAACATTCATGCCAAATTTGGTTTTCCTAGCTTCAGCAGTTTGGTATGCCTATCCTTTCGATATAGGTTTTAAGCTGTCTCTTGGATTCAAGGTGGCCATAGATTTTCAATTAAGCTTTTGCTTATATTTTTACCCGCCGCAATTTTGGACAGGATTGTCGGAGAAAGTCGAGACGTGCTCCATCTTCTTTCACTTAACAAGAGCTTTCAAACGATGTTCTACCTCTCTTGCCATTTGAAACTTTTTAGTTGGACTCCACCTGGGACCATGTGGGGACCCTGGAACACGACATTTTCACGTTGTGCTTTGAAAATAATGCCACGCTTTCTTTCCTGTTTCCACATTTGTTTTACCGTTTCCGATTTATAGGGGTAGTCATGGACTTTCCAAATAAGATTTTGTTTACACTTTGACCCGTCGCCCTTTTGCACACGGTTGTTGTAGAGAGTCGAGACTTGCTGCGTTTTCTTTCATTTTACAACAGATTTCAAATGATATGCCACTTAACCCCCCTTGCCATTTGAAAATTTTGAGTTGGACCCCATCTGGGACCCCGCGGGGGACCCTAGGGCATTTTTTTCTTACCACAAAAAGTTTCTCGTTGAAAATGGTGGGATAAGTGCTGGCAGAGTTTTTCATTTACTCAACCATTTCCGAACAAATGACGGTTCAAACTATTCTGCATGGTAATTTTTTGTAGTTCTTACATTACAAAATATGTTGTAACTCACGATATTCCGCCCGGTGGCACGTATAACTTTGGGATCCATCTAGTTATAACATATAAAATGCAAACACAATGGTCTCGTTCCGATCTCAGCGGAGCCACTGCGTGACCCTTCCTTGTAAGTGTGAAAACATTTACGTTCACTCCAACCTCAATCATTTCATGAATTCAACCTGATTTACATATGTTATTAGGACGTAAAATTGAATGTGATTTATTCTACAAACACTTTTATACATTGCAAGAGCTGTGACGTCTAAATATTCACTGAGAACTCATAGTCGTATCGCAATAAACAAAAGCGAGTATGGAACAGTAAACTGCTTTCACAAAGGTTAAAAGAAAGCCTGCAAAAGCATGCAAAATGGTCGAGTGGTTTAGGTCGATACTCTATCAATCATATGTTTGTGTTTTAAAACCCGATAATAAGTTTCTCTAAGTGTCTTCCTATTTTCATTTGGAGGCGGGAAACATTTCTTTGAATAACTCATTGGAAACTTCTTTTGTTTCAAATTCGGCTAAGACGGAACAATATATCAATTGCAAATCTAAAATCCATAGCTGAAAACAAAATATAAAGTATGTTTTCCCATTATTATCCTCCGATTTGTAACGAGACCCGGGTTCGATTCCCGGAGGGAGTTCATGTGGTTCGGATTCCACCTTAATCAGTAGGTCCACGTCTCATATAGCCTCGCTGCTGAACGGGGCGTAAAACTCAAAATCAATCAATCAATCTCCAAGAGAGAGAAATAAAAAAAGTTTTTTTTTTTGGTAAATTCTAGTTCAAAGTTCGAAGCACTTGCTTTTGCACGTGATATTTTGTTTCTTTTTTCAGGGAACAGAAAAGTTCTGGCGCCTAAGAAATTATACCATATAATATTGCAAATTTGCAAGTGGATGTATTTACATTGCAATTTGTGGTAATAAAGATGTTATGATTAGAAAACAATATTGTAATAAGTAAGTTTAATTTCTTCATCCATCGCCAGTCTTAGGGGCCCCTTATACCTCGCCGCCCCCCGAATATCGATATCGAAAATTTCGAATGATATATTCATGTCCATATATTCGCGATATCGAATGTTGATATATGATAATATATATATATATATATATATATATATATATATATATATATATATATATATATATATATATATATATCGACGAAAGCGATTTATCGACATATCACAGGCCCAGGTCCGAGAAGTGATGCTTGAAATATACTGGAATCAACAATCAAATTCTAAATAAGTTCTCCATTTCCCTATTCAATGTTGAGGGGGAAGAGTGTGAACCCGAATAGAAATTTTAAGAAAAACAAATGTTAAGATAAAAGTAGGTTTTCTTTCTCCCCTTGAATATAAAAATTAACAGAAAACTATTACTGCAATTTACCTTTTACTTCTGTTTCTGATTGTTATCACAAATCAGCGACAGTACACATACTTTACATAGTATACCAATACCAATACACTCTATAACTTTTCACAACCAAGCAAGCCGGAAGATGAATTTCCTGTAATATTAAAGTGGAATATTCTACAAAATAGTCATAATTCATTGGCCATATTTCTATCAGTACTTTGGTACGGACTAAGAGCTACAAGACTAACAGAACTAGAAATTAAAGATTTCATTCCTTTTTTCTCTCAGACTAAAAGACTTCTGCATTTTCCTAAGATTTTCATTTTCTTAATATAAGTCCCCTATCCTGGGCTAATTCTGGCTACCGCGGTTTCGAGGTAATCGGTAAACGAAAGAGCAAAGTTTGTCGACTCTCAACTCTCGACAGTTTGTAAGAAGATATTTCACAGTTCATGTTGTTATTTCTTCGTTACAAAAACACTTCTAGTTGACTCTATTCATGGTGAATTACTGAACTTATAAACATTGAAAATTATTGAAAAATGAATAATTATTTTTAAACATAAAAGGCATTACAGTTCACTAGGATGCAGTAGTAGAATGCAGAAGTGAAAGAAAATATTGTTTATTTGTTGAGATGCGCAAACTGAATGTGAATAATAAGTGTTTCCCATTCTCTTGTCCAGAGGTGGATCTACGATGGACTTCTGGGGGCTCGGTGGTTGGTAATACTCCTATTTAGAGCTACTTTTAAGAGCTCCAAACTCTGGAATGGGTTTTATTTCTATATAAAAACACAAATATTCCCTTTCTGGGAGGCTATCGCCATGATCGCCCACTGGATCCGCCCCCGCTCTTGTGTAGCAGACTTTGAAGATATTTAGCTCCTGCGATGGTGATTAAGGATTGTAACATCTGGATAATTTTTATACTGATATCGGATAGAAACTTATCCGGATTTGCAATATCCGGTTGACGGACAACAAAACGGATGACGGATAACGGATAATATCAGGATAATGGATGACTGATAATATCCGGATAGCGAATGACGGATAATATAGAGGTAACGGATACTATCCGCATGATGGATAACGGATGACGGATAAGATCCGGATAACGGATGTTATCCGGATGTCGGATAATATCCGGATAATGGATTTATCCGGATAATTTATAAAATTAAGATAACGGATAATATCTGGATAATAGAACATTCGGATAACTGATTACATCCGGATGACGAATAAAGGATAGTATCCGGATAAAGTATGTGGTTTGGAAAAAAAAATAGAGGAGAGAGACTTATCAATGCTTTCTCCTCATGGAGTTATTAAAAGACGATCATCGGGCAGTGGTCTTTACCATTGAAAGATATTGCTTCTTAAAATGTTTCCTAGTAACTTCCAATTTTCTTGTTCTTGTTGAGCGCGGTGGCTAATGGTAGACCGCTTACTTTGGCGCGTGGGGTCCTTATTGTTTCGATCCTCGGCCAAATAAGTTTGCGGTGGACAAGATCGTATCCGTAGCTTCTCTCAGGGTACTCCCGCTTCTTGCCACTTTTCACTCCATCAATTCTTCTATTATCATTGACTTGCTTTAATCATTCGACACGGCAGCTCAGTGGTAGAGCGCTTCCTCTTTTGCGTGGGGTCCTATTGTTTTGATCACCACCCAAGGAAATTTGTAGTGGACAATATCATATCCGTGGTTTTTCTCAGGGTACTCCTACTTCTTCCCACTTTTCATTCCACAAATTCCTCTATTATTATTGACTGGCTTTAATAATTGCGCGCGGTGGCTCAGTGGTAGAGCGCTTCCTCTGGTGCGTGGGGTCCTTATTGTTTCGATCTCCAGTCAAGTAAGTTTGTTGTTGACAAGATCGTCTTCGTGTTTTTTCTCAGGGTACTCCCGCTTCTTCACACTTTCCATTCCACCAACTTCTCTATTAGCATTGACACTTTAATCGTTGGGCGCGATAGCGCAGTGGTAGAGCTCTATCTCTGGTGCATGGGGTCCTTATTGTTTCGATTCCCGGCCTAGTAAGTTTGTGGTGGACAAGGTCGTATTCGTGGGTCTTCCCAGGTACTCTCGCTTCCTCCCACATTTCATTCAACCAATTCTTCTATCATCATTGACTTGCTTTAATCATTGGAGATGCCTTGGTCCCTTGAGGATTGCGGTGATGTAAGAAATCAGATTCGATCCCAAGCATTTGGGTTGTGATGTAAACCTTTGCTGTGGTTCAGTCTCAGTATTTTATTACGCGAGATAAAGCCATCCATACAGCTATAAATGTTGTTCTATCTTGTGCAAGCAGGTATTGATTTTGAGCCAATTCGGAACCACATTTTTGGCGCTTTGAGGCCAGAAACCGATTTCGGACATTACGCTGTCCTCAAACTACTAGGATCTTTTCAATGTTACCATCCGCGTCCAACAACCCCATGTTTAAAAGGGAAATAGAAAGGACTCGTGTCTAAAACTTCCGTACCCAGTTTCTTGAGGTTCAAGAGTAGGGATCGATTTCTGATATCACCATTGTGCTCAACGGATCAAAACCTTTGAAATGTCGCCAACGCCGTCCAATAACTTCATCTTTAACAGGTGAATAGAAGGGACCTGAGCCCATAACGTCAGGACCCCATTCCTTGAGCTTCGTGGTCTGAGCCTGATTTCTGACATTACTACTGCACTCAGGGGCAGTGGTTAGGGATGGGCACGAGCGAGTTCGAGTGTTTTTTTTAAACTTGATTCGACTCGAAACAGACATCTTTTAGCTCGACTCGGGAACTCGACTCGAAAAATTTCTTCTGACTCCACTCGAAACTGGACTCGAATTTGGATCGAGTTTCGAGTCGAGTCGAGCCAAATCGAGCCAAATCTTGTGTGTAGTTTCAACTTCCTTTTTCACTTATTCTGCATAAACAATATAATTATTATCAATGTTGCTACTTCCACTACAGCTTATTATTATTATTATTATTATTATTATTATTAAATTCTGTAATTAAGCTTGAAAGATAGGCGGTTTCCATCTGAATACTAAAAACTAGTTAACTGCCGATTTCGGTAGTCGTGAAATCTAGGACACAAGGACATCGTTCACGAGGTTCTGGGTTTGAGTTCCGGAGGATCAAGTATTCGTGCTTGGGCCAAAATTTGTTAAAAGTTATAGCGTGCCAGGAAAACATGTTTAAAACTGTTCTGCCTGGGTCTACGGTTGTCAACGACTTGTGCGGCTTGGCTCACAGCTTATTCAATATCGAACCGAACCGAGAACCGAACCGGATGTGCACGAGTCGAGACACAATTTGTAAAATTCGAGTCGAATCGAGACTGCTCGTAAAAATCTTGATTCGACTCGAATGTCTCAAAACTCTTCACATATTTTTAACAATAGTTTTGAAGAAACTAATCACTCAGAAACAGTTATATATATATATATATATATATATATATATATTATACAGGTGCGGATCGAAGGGGAGCTACAGCCCTCTTGACACTCAGGTATACACTGGATAAAATAGGCTTCAATCCTGCTTTACACTGGATAAAGCGGCAAACAGTGATTTAGTCACTCCCTTGATCATATCCTGGATCCGGGGCTTTAAGGGTTCATAGCTGTAAAACTATGGGACCTATCGTTAGGGATGCGCACGAGACGAGTCGAGACAGAATTTTCCTGACAAATTTCGAGTCGAGACACAGCTCTTGCAATAAAAAAGAATACATTTTTCGAGTCGAGACATCACTTTTACAGCACATTTTCGAGACGAGAAAGCCTCAAATCTTGTCTCGTGCGCATCCCTACCTATCGTAGTCGGGTTAAGACTTCACTTAGAAACTAATATGTGCGCTATCCAAAAATACAATGTTTCAGAATCTAGAGTACACATGCGACAATTTTTAGAGAGGAACTTTGGCTATGTGCATATAATTTGAAGTACTCACCAAATACCTGCATAAAAATTGTTGCAGAAGTATGTTAGAATTCTAAAATATGGATATTTGGACAGCGCACGTACTAGTTCCTAAATAAGGTCTTGACCGTACTACGGTAGGTCGCCTAGTTTTGGAGCTATGGACCTTTAAAGTTCATTTCTTCATGTTTTTGGCAGCCTATAACTCCGAAATTAAGCATTTGTGCGCCCAGGTTTGTTAGTACCTTTTGTCTTATCTTGGTGTCAGGAACAGTATTTCTTCCAGATATGTTTTTGGGTCACTGCCCCCCTCCCGGAGCTCTGAGAGTGCCCCCGGAGGAGACCAAAATATTACGTCTATAATACAATAATAAATAGAATAGTACCAGCAGTGCTCCCCTCACCCTGAACATTTTTTCTGAAAGAACAACTGGTCAGGAATCTCCTTGCATTTTTTAAATGGAGTATCGCATCGCAGTTTGCAGTGCAAATGGGAATGCAATGCAGCGCAAACATGGAAATGCAACATTGCATTTACATGTTTGCACTGCAAATTGAAAAATGTATTGCAAATTGCGATACATCTTTGTGTCTTAAATTACTACATAAGCTAAAATAAGGAGCAAGTTAAAAATATATTACTATTATTTCAAGAAACTTCCCCCGACTTGAAGGGTCGGTTATTGCAAGAAAAAATGCCTCGACTTTGAATTACAATAGTTTTCCACTTTTGTATTTCCTTCCCTTTGTCAGTTTATTGTTACTGGGTCATTCTCCAGATCTTCTCAGGTTTCGGGTGATTATCCTTGTTTCTGAGCGTGTAATAATAAAAAAAATGTTCCTTGAAGAAAAGGCGCATTGGCAGCAGATTGGACCTAGCCGATATATGGTATATATAGCATGATTGTGGGTTGGTTAGTAAAACGCAGAAGTGCGTACAGTAGATCAATAAAACAGTAACGGTATTCTTCAATGCCAAAAATACAGTATAGGAAATTACTCATCTTTATCTCTCTTTTCTTTTTGCTTTCCATTTGAAGTACTGATATACCTGATACCCATTTACGTTCCTTGTTAAAAACAACATATGTTTTAGCAAGATTTCTTCTTGGGAGACGCCGCGAACCTCAAAAAACATCCCGAACAAATGGACTCTCTCTTTCTGTGTGTGTTTAAACCAATGAGTTGTTTTTCCTAAACCTAATTGTTGAATTTGCCGCTGTGGTAAAACTATTTCGCTCAATTTGACAAATAATATAATAAAATATAATACTTATCCAGCAATGAGCGTGGATTGCAAGGAAAAGCAGTGAACTCTAAAGTACCCCTGTAGCAGGGGCGGATCCAGAACGGACTTCTGGGGGGGGGGGGCGTGGATTGTAATACTGCTACTTAGCTAGTTTTAAGAGCTCCAAATTTTGGGATGGGTTTTATTTATATATAAAATAAGAAAGCTTCCTCTTCCGTGGGAGGGGGGCGATTGCCCCGATCGCTCCCTGGATCCGTGTCTGCCCTATAGCCTCTCCTCGAAATTAAATGCATTGATCTATTATTTCCAATTCGAAGTCATTTTCGCTTCCATGTTAATGGTGACGGAGTCCTTGTCCTTTGTATCTCTGTACTCAAGAAAATAATAATAATAATAATAATAATAATAATAATAATAATAATAATAATAATAATAAAGCATCTGTATAATGATATTTTTAACCCCCCTTCTTTAAACTTTCTGTGTATTTCTCTGAATCTGGATATGTTGTTTTATAGTGTATAATACAAAAAGGCTTCAAACAGCAATCAGGCAAAAATTATTTGTGTAAAAGACACAAACGCCTTATCAGTGGCTCTGCAAAGAAGTACTAAACAACTGACGTTGTTTCTGCTTGCCTTTAAACATAATGTTACGGTTTACAAGGCACAGACAAAAGTAGAGAGCAACGTGAAATTTCGCCTAAGGGCACCTTCGTTGCTAAACTGAAGACTAGCACTCTGTCAACATATTGCATAGCTATCAATAAGTCACACTCAAAGGTTCTTTCCAAACGTTTTGGTATAACAGGTTAATCAAACTACGCTGTTGTAGGTAAGGGATGAGACTCTGAATGACCGATAAGTGTTGGAGTTCAGAGCCGTAGCTAGAAATTTCGTTGCCCGGGGCGAAGTAGAATTCGGCGTCCCCCGACACTCACCTTACCAAACTTTGACTTTTTCTTTCTGTGCTTTTATTTTTAACATATAAGAGAAACACCTTTTTGTTGTTATGCTACGCTGTTCTTTCTTTTTTATCAAGCCGCTTAGACAGACCATTGCAACAGCCAAAAACGATCGTTATGTATTCTTTAACAAATAAGAGCCACTCTCAAGAGGCTTATTTTAGACCTGCTGCTAAACTTGCCAAACTACCTTGTATACAAATCCATTTGGAGAATAATTATGAAAAAAGCATGGAGTCGATTCTCCTACGTCAGGACGACCATGTTAGACATGGAGTTGCTGGACGCGAGTGGTAGCGTTGGAAAGGCCCGGGTCCCCTGAGTGCAGTAGTAATGTCAGAAGTCTGGCCCAGGCCACGCAACTCAAGGAATGGGGTCCTGACGTTATGGATTCGGGTCCCTTCTATTCACCTATTAAAGATGAAGTTGTTGGACGGCGTTGGCGGCATTTAAAAGGTTTTGATCCGTTGAGCACAATTGTGATGTCAGAAGTCGATCCCTAAACTTGAACGTCAAGAAACTGGGTCCGGAACTTTTAGACACGGGCTCTTTCTATTCCCCTTTTAAACATGGGGTTGTTGGACGCGGATGGTAACATTGGAAAGATCCTAGTCGTTTGAAAACAGCGTAATGTCCGAAGTCAGTTCCTGGCCTCAAAGCGCCAGAATGAGGTTCCGCATTGGCTCAATATCAATACCTGGTTGCGTAAGATAAAACAACATTTATAGCTGTATGGATGGTTTTACCTCGCGTAATAAAATACTGAGACTGAACCACAGCAAAGGTTTACATCACAACCCAAATGCTTGGGACCGAATCTGAATTATTACATCACCGCAATGCTCAAGGGACCAAGACCTCTCCAATGTTTAAAGCAAGTCAATGATGATAGAAGAATTGGTTGAATGAAAAGTGGCAAAAAGCGGGAGTACCCTGAGAAAACCTACGGATACGATCTTGTCCAACGCAAACTTACTTGCCCGGGGATCGAAACAATAAAGACCACACGCACCAGCGTAAGCGGTTTACCATTGAGCCCCACAACAAGAACAAGAAAATTGGAAGTTACTTGGAAATATTTTAGAAGCAATATCTTTCAATGGTAAAGACCACTGCCCGATGATCCTGTTTTAATAACTCCATGAGCAGAAAGGACTGATATGTCCCTCTCCTATATGGTATTTTTCAAACCATATACTTTATCGGGAATATTATCCTTTATTCTTCAATTCATGAATTGTTTGAGGTTGAAGTGAGCGTAAATGTTTTCATACTTAGGAGTCTGGATATGCAAACCTGCTTACCATGGGGATTTACTTCTGTGAAATTTGGTCCATGAAGTTATACAGAAACCGGTAAAATAAGGAACGTTAACATTCTTACAATGAGAACAGATTTCAATTCCCGGTGGGAGTTAGCGTACGCACGACTTTATCCTGGGAGACCCGGGTTCGATTCCCGGTGGGAGCTCATGTGTTTCGTATTCCATGTTAATCAGTAGGTCCACGTCTCCTATAGCCACGCAGCTGACCGGGCAGTTAAACTCAAAATCACAATCACCACCACACGGCGGGAGTTTACATGGTTCGGGTTTTACGTTAATCAATATGTCCACGTCATATATGGTCTTGCTGTTGAAAGAGACGTTAAACTCCAAATCAACTCAACTCATTAAGATAAGAGTTCTGAGTTTAATACCAACTTGAAACCATACGTTCAAAGCAAAAATTGAAATAAAATGAAATCTTTATGTTTAACGTCCCATGGTTATGCCGGTTAGGCTAAAGGAGACGGTGATAATGAGAAAGGAGTGAAATGGTGGAATGAAGAAAGTGGGAGGAAACGGGAGAACCCTGAGAAAACCCACCAGCACGGCGTTTGTCCACCACAAAGTCCAAACGGCGCGAGCTGGGATCGAATTAGGGACCCGAAGCACCAGGGTGAACGCTCTACCACTAAGCCACCGCACCCCCCAAAATGAAAATTATTCATGCTTCTGATAACTATATAAAAATGGAGAGGGAGAGAGAGAGAATAAATATGGTTGTATTTTTCATAGGGCCAAAGTGGCTTAGTGGTAGAACGTTCACCTCTGGTGCATGGGGTCCTTGGTTCGATCCCAGCTTGCACAAAGTCAGATTTGTGGTGAAGAAACACCGTGTGCGTTCGTTTCTTCAGGATTCTCCTGTTTCCTCCTACCTACATCGTTGCACAATTTTCGTTCACTTCTCATCATCACCGTCTCCTTTACATAGCCGACATAAGCATGGGACGTCAAACTTAATTTAATTTCATTTCATTGAAAAAATTACTATAATTCACAATCTGCATCTTTATAAAGCAACTTTAACAATCATATGGATGTATAATGCTTAAATTGAATTAAATCGCAATTGCAGTAATCTGCAATATTTTAGGTTTCTCATTTATTTACATCAAATGTTTAGTTATTTGATACTTTATAGCAAGAATATTAACTGCTATATAAGACACTATTATATACCTGTGGCGTGGAAGACCCTGGTTTGATTCCCAACGGGAGCTCACGTTTTTCGGTTTCTATGTTAATCAGTAGGTCCCGTCTCATATAGCCTCGCTGCTGAAAAGGGCGCTAAACTCAAAATCAACTCAACTCAATAATTATCTATACATTGAATTTAATAATAAGGAGGGAGGCCGAATAAAGAGGGAGACCTTAAAATTTAAAACGTAGGGTCAGTGTGAGTCAGAGAGGTCACGGGGGGTGGTGTGTCACAGTGAGTCACGTCCTGTTGACCCACGATCCACTGACCTACTCACAAATCTTGACCCAATTGACTCACTCCATCTCTGGACTGTACACACAGATAAATCAGACATATATGTAATCTGACCTTACTTGGCCTTCACTAATTTAAGATAATCTACAAAAAATGAAAGAAAGCAATTTCAAACGCAAAAATATAGAAATGTATTTTCAACAGAACAAAAAAAAAAAAAAAACCGTAACAGCCAAGAGTTGAACCCGAATTTCTGCACTCAGCAAGCAGACGTCTTACCGACTTACCCACGGCATATCTTCCGACTTCTGGTTTTGAAACTTTATTTACACTGCGTGTGTTACCTAACAACGTTACGAGATGTCCTTACTGTGGTGTTAACACGCGTTCCGTAAATTTACGAAGTCGCTCTTTTAATCCAAAATCAATTCGACACACACACACACACACACACACATATATATATATATATATATATATATATATATATATATATATAGATAGATAGATAGATAGATAGATAGATAGATACATACACATATAGATATAGATAGATAGATAGATAGATATGTTGGTGCACCAGTAAGCTCCCAAGAGTACAGATTAATTCATTCTTGATTTTAATCTACAGAACAAATGTTTTTTATGAAAGCAAGGGGACTGCTACCCATAGATGGCTAAGTGAGGTAAATAAAATTTAAACTTCAAATGGAACTGGGGTGATTCACCGACAATGGCTGATTTAACACGTTTGATAACAGCGCGGGTAATAGCTGGTTTACCGATAGAGCCTGTGTAGGTAACTGGATACCGCGTAAGACTGTCATTCTAAGGGTGTGGGGTTCGAGTCTCGGCCTAGACTGAGTTAATTTTTTTTCAACACTATAAATGATGTTCGCGTTTGATACTGAAAGAGATTTATCCTATGAAGGGAGAAAACCCACGATGGGGTCAGGGGAAAGACGGACACTGTTTATCCTTAAGTGTTAAAATTTAATTTATTCCCATGTCTTTTGCTCTTTCCTTTCCCTCTTTCCTCCTTTTCTCATTTTGTTTAACTTTCCATATTTTTTCGGTCTCTGCATGATGCGTATTATTCTTTTCGTTTCCTTTGCATTAATTCCTATCTCTTTGATCTGAAATTGAATGGATTTTCTGCAGATTTATCTCGTGGTTGTTTCTCTAAGTGATGCTCTCAGATAGTAATACTTTTTCTTCCAAATGGAGGAATATCCTGGCATGTTATGTTTTCGGGCACGTGTTTGCTGTCATGTTGGTTGTCCAACTATCAGACATCGAGTGAAACTATTCTGCTACTGGAAAAAGCTATCATTTCTTATGTATCCAACCTCCATTTTCTAAAGTCGCTGACTGTACATGCGCCACCCATTTAGGAACAGGAAGTTAATGAAAGGTGCGATCTCCTAAGATCGATTACTGGTCACCTATATGGGGCGGAGGAACATCTACCTGGCCATAGTACGTTTCCGTGTTCTCATTGTTCATTCTATGACTAAAGAAGACCTCTTGGGTTATCTAAATTTCCAGATTCCGGATACTCGTAGAAATGTCACTGACCTAAAGTTATTTCTATATAAGGTAGTCAATGATAACTTTAGGTCTGAGGTCCTACCCTTCACATTCCTACCAGTGTAGCACCAAATACACCTTTCCCACTCTAGCCTGTTGATTATTCAAAAGTCCTTCTTTCACAGAGCCCCAAACTTATATAATAAGATAACAACTGAGGTGGACATTTTCTAAAAAAGTACTCGACTGACAGAATAATTACATAAATTTAAAATAAATAAAAATGAATTAAGGAACTTCATCTTTGCTTTGTTTTAACCATCTTTTGTTTAACATTTACAATGGATATCGACATGGTTTTCATTACAATAAAATTAGTAAAATTTCATTTCACATCCCACAGCAATATAAATGTTTTAAAAAATAATTGTCTTATAGATTACTTATTAATACCATTGAGAGAGGAATTGGGAGTAAGTTTTATTTTATTTAAAGCTTAAACAAATGGTAACAATGTGATGATATGGTGAAAATGTCAGTAGTGCAATGCTTGACTTTGGATTGGGGTTGGGGGAGGAGATTATGGGGACGCAAACATGTTTTTCGCCCAGGGTATAAAATATCCATTCACGCTTGACAAGCACTATACATTAGATGCATGGCTTCTATGTACTCACACTTTGGATACTACAAATCACTCGAAACTCAACGTAGTTAAACTGTAAATAGAATATAACAAATAAATAAAACGTAAATAGCAAAACATTCTCATTTATGAATGAATCAAGTTTTTAGTTTAGTGTAGCAACCTTTTTTCTCCAAAACAATCTATAAGAACATAGAAGCTAATTTAGGATGATCAGTGGAGTTGGGAGACACACAGTTATCAAACATTAAAACCCATTACTTGAAATCTGACGGAGACTTTTAATTATATTTTGTTAGCGATTTGTTTTCATTAAATAACGCCGTTCTCGTGTGGGAGTCAATTTGGATTATCGAACTTTTGGAGAACTCTTTAATTCATTTGGAAGTAAATTTAATTTATACTATATACAGATGAAGACGGTTATAATGACCCCGAATGGACAGCAAATTTACGGCCGTTATGGCCGACAGTCGCACAAACCAGGTCTCCTTTCCTTCCTCAAAATGTAGGCTGTACACTTACATGGTTAACGAACAGAATAAAGCTAAAACTTTACTGAAATACAGCACACAAAATACAATATTTGTGGATTGGGATTGAAGAGGATTTTTTCTTTTAATGTTTATACAGTACCTACAGCAATAATATTGTATGACAATAAAAAATGAAAAATATGTGAGGAAAAATTAACAGCAGTGTGAATTGTTATATAATGTTGTACACCCAATTGGCTAATGAATGAAATAATATGTTAAACATGTTTTAAACTTACTGTGTGTGTGTTGTATTGTGAAAGTCATGAATGATACATCCTCGTACCAGTTACTGTATTACAAAAACCAATTTATTAGAGGACAAAATTTAAAAAAAGTTTCTCTATATAAATTATGTACAGTCTGTCAGGAAAGTAAATGTACACCTGTTTTTTGAGTCTGGCATTTCTGCGCTCCATCCATGGAGAGTATGAGAATTAAATCAATAAAATGTTTACTGAGGAGCAAGAACAAAAGTCTAATCTGAATAACACATTGCAGAGCGGTACAAGCTGTGAATACGAATAGTGCATAGTGTAAATAAAGGGTGACAACGAAAGGGAAAGCCAGAAACAGCTGCTAAACGGAGAAAAAGAGTAAAAATTGGTGAAGTGGGAACATAAAATACAAATACAAACAAATATGCCAACAACTAAGTGTTTACCTAGCAACGAGCTTGGTGTAGTGGTTAAGGCGCTAGATTACAAATCCAAAGAACGGCGGTTCGAATCTGCTCCAATTAGTACTTTTATTTTTTTAATAATGCATACAGCACATGAAAGGTGGTAAAAGAGATAGTATTACCCGTTTAATATGTTTAGTGAAAACGAGTTAGGAATTTCGATGAAATTTATTAGAGAAGTGAAACAATGAAAATGAGATAGCAAGTATATTTAATCACAAGTGTGTATCAGAGAGTGGTGATTGCAAAAACTGCAAATATTCCCGAATTTCGCACACATGAATCTACGATAGGCAAATTTCATCAGAAATGTGCCTATTGCAGAGACCATCATGCCAGAAATGCTGTAAAATGCAATTTTGCCCTTTGCCTATCATCACCTCTGAGACGGAAAGAGAGAAAGAGAGAGAGGGAGATGTTCCCGTAACTGAGAGTGAGGTGGTTCCATTCAAATCAACGAGATGGCACATAGACGCTTACATAATGAGAATGCGGAATACAAACAACTATAAAACATCAAAGAGATAATTGCAAAAATTATCTACAAAGGTTCCAGAACCGTGACGGTCAATGAAACATGATCCGATGTCGGACGTCGAGAAATAATTTGATAATGAAATGAAAACAGAACTTTAGAAAAGAAATTATTATGCTGCACTAGACACAAAAAGATTACCTGTTTCTTCTCCTCATGTTAAATTGTCTCATTGTAGCGATGCGGGACGAAGCCTATGTCTCGTCTCGTGGCTATCCCAGTGTCATCTCGTGTTTCCGAAACGAGACAATTTGTTATCTCGTCTCCTTTCGTCTAATTGTCTTTCGTAAACCACATAATAGAAGTAAAATTGGAAGCCGTGCGACATCGAAATATAACGAAGTTTACAAGTTAGAATTGATAATCGGACAAGAGAGGACTACGGAATGCTTTCAAGACATTTAAAACGCGACGAGTTCAGGCAAGGACATGTCACGTCTCGTCTCGTAAAATGAGACGAGACAGACGCTTTGTCTCGTCTCGTATCGGATTTAACAAAGCCTATATTCTTTCGCTCAATTAGAAACCTCTCACCAGAGTTTAAGTGTATCGGGTGTCAAGTGAGACACGTGGGTCAAGATGCGTAAGTTGGTTAGTGGGTCGTGGGTCAACAGGATGTAACCCACTGCAACCCACCACCCACCGTGACCCACTATAAACCAGCGATCCACCATAACCTACTGGCTCACTACGACCCACCGATACACTCTGCTTAGTGCACTGTTCTCCATCCTCTGAACAGTGGAGAATTTGTCTACATTTTACCTTTAGGGTCTCTGTTTTCTTTTTTTCTCCTTTTTGGTATTTGTTTCTATTTACTTACCTGAGATGACTATTTCTAACAAGGAAAAAGCAGACTTTGTTAAATGAACTTTCACGAGGTAGTAGTGCATATTTAAAGTGTTAATATTACAAACTGAGAGAGCGCAACAGCCAGAACTAGCGCAGAAAATGCGTCTTAATGTTTCGACTCGTCGTGTATATGATACGACGCCTAGAATTACCAAGTGACGGTGTGGTAGAGTGTGGAGCATTCACGCGTAAAGGATCCCGAGTTCGATTCCCGATCGAGTCAACTTGTTTTTGTTTTTACCAATAAAGTAGTCATTTATAACTACAAGTAAAATATTAATTCGTCATATGTTTATAATGCTTGAAAGAATAAGAATTTTAAAGTCAGTTTTAAAACTTTTCAATGTTTCATGTGAACTAGATACAAATATAACCTATTTCGTAAAGTCGTTAAATGAAAAATGTTCTTGACGATTCGTGTCTATATCTGTGGACGGAGTCCGAATTGCAAGGAGAATAATTCGGAAATCCCCTTTGGCTATAGCATTCATACAGTATTCCCTAGCGGATTGCCCTCTCATCTCCCTTGCAATTCGCACACTGTCCACAGATATAGACACGAAACTTCGGACACAATGACTGTGGTAACCATAATACAGCTATGATATCAATATATTTATGATATTGGTTATATTTTGTATCTAGTTCACATAAAACATAGAAACGTTTTACAACTGATTTGAAGATTCATATCGTTTAGGTGAATTAATATTTTGCTTGTAGTTATAAATGACTACTTTATTGGTAAAAAGCAAAAACAAGTTGTATCGAGTAGGAATCGAACGCATGACCCTTTACACGTGAGTCGTGAATGCCACACCGCCACTTGATAATTTTAGGCGTCGTATCATATATACGGCGAGTCGAAACTTTAAGAGCTTTTTCTAGTCTATTTCTGGCTATTGCGCTCTAACAGTTTGTAATATTAACACTTTAAATGTGCACTACTACCTCGGGAAAATTGGCCCCGAAATTCATTTAACAAAGTCTCCTTTTTCTTTTTAGATATACTCATCTCAGGTAAGTAAATAGAAACAAATGCAAAAGAAGAAGAAGAAGAAGAAAAAAAGAAGAAAATGGAGATCCTTAAAGTAAAATGTAGACAAATTCACCACTCTTCAGAGGATGCAATATAGAATGCAATAAGCAGAGTGTGTCGGTGGGTTGTAGTGGGTATGTAGATTATGGTGGGTCGCAGGTTTATGGTGTGTCACGGCGGATGGTGGGTTGCAGTGGGTCACGTCCTGTTGACCCACGGCCCACGATCTACTTCATCTCTGGTGAGAGGCTTCCAATTCAGCATGGGCGAGACAATATATAATTTGTTAAATCCGATACGAGACGGGACAAAGCGTCTGTCTCGTCTCGCTTTCCGAGACGAGACGTGACAGGTCCTTGTCTGGACTCGTCGCGTTTTAAATGTCTTGAAAGCATTCCATAGACCTCTCTCGTCCGATAATCAATTCTAACTTATAAGCTTCGTTACATTTCGAAGCCGCATGGCTTCCAATTTTACTTCTATTATTATGAGGTTTACGAAAGAAAATTAGACAAAAGGAGGCTAGATAACAATTTGTCTCGATTCGGAAACACGAGATGACACTGGGATAGCCACGAGACCAGTGGCGGATCTAGAAGGTAAAACCTGGGGCGCTGCCTGAATTTAGTCTATAAGTATATCATGAACTTACTATAAACTTTCAAAACTATATAAATAATACCGTATTTTTTGTCAATCTGAAACTGGGGGACCTAGGCCCCCCGGCCCAGAGTTAGATTCGACACTGCACAAGTCGAAACACGGGCTTCTTCTAGCCTCTCTAAAACAAGACATTTTCACATGACGATACGAAACAGGCATCCATGTTGCGTCTAGCACATCATAACCATTCCTTTTATAATATTCTGTTTTCATCTCATTATCAAGTTATTTCTCGAAACCCGACTTCGGATCATCATCTTTTCATTGACGGTCATTGTTTCCTTCACTAACTTGTGTTCATAATTGTAATTTAAAAAAAAAATCATTCTATTTTATACGATTTTCATTCCACGGTTTTCATTCTACCACTTGTGAAGTGTAATTAACATATGATAGGTTATAATGGTGTTGTGAATGTTTCTTATGTGTCTAATTGTTTGAAACCAGTTCCAGATGAGCATGCAATTGAATACCACTCCTAAGTAGATAGTAGTGGGTGTAGTGTTTACAATGGATCCATTAACAGTGACTCGTAAGAGAGTTGGGTTCCTGTCAACTTTGGAACGCATTCAAGGTGATAAGTACACTATTGCTTGTGTTTTACCCTTTGTTGGTATAGTGCCATTTGTTGCACGCAATGAAATTATAGAATATGGTTTGAATAGTAATATTAAGTTTCACAGTTTTGCCATGAGCGAGGAAAGCTGTATTGTCAATATATTGAAAAGAAAATACATTGTGAGGAGTTGGAGGTATGCTGAATAGTAATATTAAGTTTCACAGTTTTGCCATGAGCGAGGAAAGCTGTATTGTCAATATATTGAAAAGAAAATACATTGTGAGGAGTTGGAGGTATGCTGAAAGTATATATAATTAGACTGATCCTGCAGAACTAAAAATAAATGGAAATGTAAGCGAAGAGAGGTCATGACCAACAGTGACATAAGCTATTCGGTGTGTGAGGAAGGTATAAATGCCACAGATGGTATATAGCAAGGTTGATTGACTGAATGTACTAAAAGTATTATTTTAAAACCCGTAAGAATTAGAGTCTATTACACTGGTTTGTTATTAGAGCGCAAAGCCAAAGCAATTTATCATTTATTGAGAAACGAGGTCTGAAACATGCTTGATGACTAGGTAGTAAATTACATGTTTCCAAATATGAATAATCCTACACATGATATTTTTCCAGTAGTTTACTGAATACTTAGGTAAGTAGAATTGGTCTGTAAGAGCTGACAGAATGTATAGGCTAATTTGCTTTTCAAATATTGCAACTTTTGAGGCTTTCCATTCCAATGGACGGAAACCAACTTGCAGGATGAAACTATGGATTGCTATACGAATTAGCGGAAGTGATTTTATAGCTTCTTGTGTATTTTGGTAAGTGATGTTATTAATTCCAGATGCTATATTTTTCCGTTGGAGTGCACTTTGAATATCAGCAGTAGTACTTGGTATGTAGGACGTGACTATTGTTAGATCTTTCTGTGGTTTAACACTATGAGATTAGCAAGTTTATACCGGCAAGCAAGGTATTCTGTTGAAAGGATAGTTTTATAGAGAAAGGTTAGCATCATATGAAATATAGGTGGAGCCTGTGAAAGTTGATGGTAGTTGATAGAGTCTGCTCCTGGTACGGTAGTGTGTCTGTTACGTAGAACGTTGTGTACATCCCCAGTTGTAATTAGTACTAGAAAATCATCGACACTTGTGAGTAGAACGCCGAACTGGCCTTGTAGTTATTGCTGATTTGAATTTACGCCTAGTTGGATACGTTGATGAGAAGTATACGCCTTGGTGATGTGCTTGGTCATAATCCTATCCAATGTGCGTCTGTCTCTATGACACAACACAGACTTGCGTCCACAGTGATACTTCGCTGATGCATTTTTTCTGGAACACTCGTAAACAGTCATTTCCTCTTAATACACCAAATGTTTCAGCTACTTTCGTCATAGAAGTTACCACCATAAGCACGCCCAAAACTTGCCATGTTTGGAACGATCTCAGCTAAAACATGACTCATGATATCCTGCACGGACCGGTCGCTGAACTGTAACTGGCCCATCCGTTCGATTGGCCACGTTGTGCTTGTTATTAATTTATATCTTTATTAAAAAGTTCACAAAATGAGACAGTGCAATGGCGGTGCCAAATGTGAATACGAAACGAAGTATAAATAACTTAATTGGGCAAAAATAATAAATATACAATAATAGGTTATAATGTGAATAATGAAATATAAAGCCAAGAGTAAAGAAGTGCAAATGAGCAAGAAGACGAAAAATGTATAAATGTATGTAACAGAAGTTTCGGTGAGTGAAACGTAAGATAATGTAAATATAATTTCGTTGTTTTTATGTTTTATTAATAATATCTTGTTACTGACAGCGAGAGTTTGAATCTTTTTGTTACCGTTTGCTTGCAGCAAGGCTATACTTCGATGACCAACTGAAAATACCATGCATAATGAAAAAAATATAAGAAAGTAACCAAAGTGATTAAGTGCACAAGAGCAGCACAGGAAGAGGGAAACTTATCAATAGATGGATAGAAAATCGAAGACGTTAAGACGTTCCCCTATTTATTAAGTATAATGTCTGGGGATGAAAGAAATGAAAAAGACGTAAGTTCGAGAATAGACTAAACAAGCATTCGTCAGCAAAAGTGGACTGCTAACGTTAAGAAACGTGCCGTTCGTCTTCGTAAATGGTTTATTAAGAACCTGGAATGGAGTGAGGCCCATTACGGATTAGAAGACGTGGACATTCAGAAAAGCTGAAATATCCAAACTGGAAGTATTTGAAATGTGGTGTTGAAGTAAAATGCTGTACATGTCATGGACCGAAAGGTAAAGGAATGAAGACGTACTGAGGGAAGCTAATTATAGACGGCATGTTATGAAGATAATAGGAAAAAAGAAAAAAAACAACATGCTTGGCCATCTCATTAGGCACTCCGATTGGATCACCATGATGCTAGAGGGAAAGAAAGAAGAAAACTAGTAAGAGAAAGACCAAGGATAGAATATCTAGATACAGTTACAAAAAAGAGACCTTATCCAAGTACAATCAGCTCTCCCAAAGGAGAGAAATGTTTTAAAATCCTAATGTTAATCTTGTTGAGGTAAACAGGGAGAGAAGTCATATAGGGAACTCATGAAGAAATGTGGGGCCGCGGTGGCTCAGTGGTAGAGCGTTCACCTCTGGTGCTTGGGGTCCCGCGTTCGATCCCAACCCCCGCCAAGTGGACTTTGTGGTGGACAACCACTGTGTGCGTGGGTTTTCTCGGGATTCTCCCGTTTCCTTCCACTTTCTTCATTCCACCATTTCATTCATTACTCATCATCACCGTCTCCTTTAGCCTAACCGGCATAATCGTGGGACATAAAACTCAAAGATTTCATTTTTCATTAAGAAATGTCTTTATGAAATGTTGTATTCTTTGGAATTTCACATCACACTTGAACTTGTAGCAAACTCACAACATGATTTGATACATAATCAAACTTAGGATACATGATGAAACAAATGCGTTTAGAAAACATGTCTTAATTTATGTTATAATTGGAAGAGGAAGGAAAACTCCTTCAGTGTTGTAGTTATTAGTAGTATCAACTAAACTGAGAGATTCAGACAAACGACTAGTATTAATTGTTACTTTTTATCGGTAGTCTCGAGCCCAGAATCTCGAACTAAGTAAATTTCATTCATTTTTACTTTCAGATAATTGAACTACACTCAACTGTCGTCAGGACGTGGTAATTTGGTATCCCTTCAGTGATACTAGAAAAAAATAGCAGGTAAATATTCGTGAGAAATATTCTTCCTTGAACGGGCCATCTCTGTTTTAAATAAAAGGAAACATATTATTTATTAGTTTTTTCGATCACGAGAAAGAAGATGTTGATGAAGAAATTCTTTGAGAGTATATATGAAAATTAAATAATTTCCTTCTTTCGTTTTTCTCAATTGGAAGTAGACATTCGTAACGGAAATTGTGCTTTGGCAATACCATAACAACTTCTAATATTTTAATTTATTTACTATAGTTCTTTGAGTAAGATTTAAAGTCACGAATATGTATTGAAATAGAACATTGCTTAAATATTAGGAAAATCGGTGTATTCTTGTACTAAAATTCTTGGTTAATCATAAACAAAACAAATCTTCAACATTTGAAACATGATGTTATCCTTTAAGTTATTCGTATAATTTCTTATTTCAACCAGTTAAGTAATAATTTTAATTAAGTAATTTGTTAAGAATTCGAAATTATTAAACTGCTTTCTACAACTTGATTATTTTATCATCTTAAATGTAGCTATATACCATTGATAATCGTCAGTTTCAGATCATCTCCTCGTATTAGAGTGGAAAACAACTTGAGTGAAATCTCTTCGTTAAACTCTTAATCATCTGTTTTATTATTTTGATGAAGTATGAGTGTGAAATCCAGATGTAACTGGGTTTATAGATTCAAACCGTCTGTGCGAAGTAGATTGATCATTATTCACATAAGGATGCAGTTACGTATGCCACGGAATGTTCGATTCCTGTAATATTCTACACACATTTTCCCTATCGAAGCGAATCACTCGACAATCCATTGGTTGGTTGATTGATATTAAGTGTCTCTTTCCAGCATTAAGGGTATATGAGAAGTGAACATATATTTTAAGTTGGAACTCTAATCGGTAATTCCTTCAAACTATAATGTTCACCAACGGGGAATTGAACCCTGGGACACAAATAACAAATAGGCTTGTATACTAGTCACTGGAGCAGTGAGAGAAACAGCAATCTAGAATGTAATAGAATGTTCTAGGAAGGTCTATAAATCCGTGACTTTAAAATGAAAAAAAAAATGTGTCTTGTACGTAAAATCAATTTATATGTCGGTATAGTCTGCTTTCAGCTCGACAAACTTTAAGCAAAATTTTCCCAACGTTGGCATGTATTTCAGAATCTAAAACTTGCCAAATTTAACAAAAAGGTGTTTTGGCAAGCGTGGTCTCCTTATATGATTGAAATCTTGTTCCACTGACTCAGGACTTCTTGCAAAATATTGTGCGAATCCAATTCTGGATTTCATGATGGATTTAGTAAAGGTTCGTAGTACAATTGAAGTGGTTCCTCCTTGGGGATCTCCCAGTTGTGGGCTGGAGCATTGTATTGTTAAAGGAGAAAATTTTATACGCTAAATGACCCACATTTTTAATCTCTTTTCTCTATAAATGACCTAATAATGAAACATGAAAGGGAACAGTAAAAATGATACCCTTTCCAAGTCAATAGATGAATACAAACTCATGAGATTCCCAAACATTTGAAGGCATGAGTTTGCCAGCAGATGCAACACGTAACATATTTTCTGAAAAAACATTCTCCATCTGAAATTTATTAAATTGTACCCTCGTTTTTCTTTAATAGTTGGCAGTAATGTATCTAGTTCTTATCAACAGCAACATATAACTTCAAAGAGCAAAATTCGAGCATGAGGAAACGTGAATCTACGCGGGAAGAGAATGCCTTCCAATCTCGTCTTAATTCATTGAGACTGGCATGATAATTATCTTAATTAAAACCAATAATGGAAATGGACCTTATTTACGCCGGGATGGTGCCGTATACCTCTTTTTCCAACTTCACAAAACATTACGGAATTTTTAAAATATATATGAAAACTTTCAAAACCCTTTTTATTGCTGCAACTTAACAAGTCATTAGTTAACAAAACAATCTTGGTGTTATTATTTTAAGCCAGGCAGAAGTCACTCTACGGAATTATGGGTTAGCAATTGTCAATCAAATAATCAATGAAGCAACTTGCTTAAGTATTTGCCAATATATCTGCGTGACTCTGATTAAACAAGTAACATCTTGTTGAATGCATATTAATGTCAAACAATGCGAAATTGTGGTACAGTGATTTAGTTTTATGAAACAATGCTGACGCGTTTATACTTAGGCTAACTTTAACGACTTGGTCACCTTGAGTAAGTACAATGCACGAACTCTCGTCTCCATTTTGGTTGTCCCTGTCTTTTTCTTTCCTAGCTAGTTCTTTATTCCTTATGTGCTATTTAATCACCCATTCATCAATAATGTTATTTTCGGAGAAATGCATATGTTACACTTGGCCTTTCTGGGATGTTGGAACGAAATATTCTCCTCTGCAACATTGTGAAATGTAAATCTCCAAATAGGAGCAACGGGTCTATTCGCATTTTCAAGTAACATTATTTTATATTCATGATTCAGTTCCCACAATATTACCTCCAGTTGGTTCAACGTAGATTTTATTGGTTGGTTTTGGACAATAATGGGAAGGTCACCGAGGCAATAATTCCGAAACCCTATCAAGAATTTCCTTTGTCTCATTTCCGACTGATTTTCTGAATAGTCGTGATTCTTGATACTGTTTCGAAGTAGCCATTCCATGAACTTAAGTACTGGAAACCCAATTAAAAATCACCCAATTTCTAAACCAAACATGTTCAAGAACATCGTCTTACAAACTTGAATACTTTCACCATCAGATTTCTTTAGCGTCTAGAAATAACTAAACTTTCTTCTAGATTGATCTCCCGATTTTTATTAGTTTTCTTTTTCCATGATTTTGTCACAAGGGACACCATGAATATCTTTCTCGCCCCATGTCAGTTTCTTCCAGAAATATATTAATATCTCTTTCCCCGTAGATTCATCTATATTTGGAATATTTCTCAACTTTGATTTCATACAACTTTTCTTCGTACATGGTTAACCCATTTATCTTTTCTTGCTTATTGGGCTCCTTTTTCCTTGTCATTCTTCCCTCTTTTTCATCCGCTATAGCTTTTTCCACTTTCTCGCAAATCTTCTAATTTTTAAATCGTGCCACTCGGAATTGTCAGAAAATATTTTTTCTTTGTTTCCTTAAACTATCAATATTCAAGTTGCTTTGAAGCACATTTTCTGCAGAAAGTTCTGGTAATGGATCTTGGATAAATTGTAGTGGATCTTCAGTAACTGGGTCTTCATTCTCAGATGCATTAGATGAATAAGGCGGGATCCATTCAGGATCGTCGGGGTCATCGTCAAGTATATAGTTTGTTATACACTTATAAAGGTTGGAAATCTCACAAATACTTTCTTCATTACTGAAATGAAAACGTATAAGAGCAGAATCTTCTCCGCCAAAATATGTTATACAGTTAGACTCTTCTGTTACTGCCCTACTGTTAATTCCTATCTACTGTATTCTATCTTAATGTCATACACTACACAATCCACAACTTCATATTTGGTTTGTAGCTTCCCTATATTTTCTTGTCTATTCTTTTCAGCAGGTTTATAACTAGTAGCCTCACATTCATTACGTATGGGAAATTCAGGGTAATGTTCCTTCAGAGATAAATAATGTCCTCAATGGAGGTGTCATTTCCCTCTTTCTCCATTTGAAAAATCTCAACTGAAAAAAAGAAATATTTCAAGTAACAGTAGATTTCCAGTGTTTCAAATGATTTCTGTTTCACCTGTGTTCAATCTGCAAATAAGGTTCCATATTAAGAAACAGTTGAAAAAGAAAACAGTACGTCGGGGGTCATTTTAGGGATTAAAGGAAGTATTATGTCAGTATAATGATAATGCCATCACTTACTGTCTTAAATTGTATATACTATACATATCGCTTCGTGAGATCTAGCGTGTCCGGAAAGCACTTTTACTACCACTTTGTGTGTTTGTGTGCAATAATATTATAAATTGTTATAGCACAAAGAGAAGTTGAGTATATCTACTCTCAAAGTCAACTTTTTCAAACGAGTTCTTACTTTATCAAAAGTACCTTAGATCACAAATGATTTTCAGCCAGTTTCTTGAATATAAATACAGGGTCCGTTTACATTTATACTACCTAAAATACAATATCCCATATCAAGACTTCAATTCCGTCATAATAATCGACTTACAAATTCGCACTACAATCGATCATTTCGAGAAGCTCGAATTGTTCGGCGGTACCAGGTATCAGTAGCAAGTAGATTAATTTTGTCTAGGAGGATTCATGCAAAAATTTCAAAATTGGTAATTTGAGGTCTCATATCTTCAACGACGATATATTACATTCACTCAAATCTTTCTTCTGAAACTATAACCTGTAGAAATTACAACACTAATATTCACAGTCCAAAATCTCAAAAGAGATCGGAAGAAGTTATTTTTGATACTATTTTAACGTCCGAAGAAGTTCCATTTCCTGCCTGTAGTGTGACTGGAATTATTAGATGTTTTCGTTCGGTTCCAGTATTGAGTTCGAAAAGTTTGGAAGTAAATGTTCATCAAATTTCACATACTTGGATTTTGAATCAGATCTATCTTCTGTGCTATATCAGTTATTAGAAGCCAGGTGCCGCTTCATAAGCTCCCAACTTGTCTCTTCCAGAAAGAATATTTGATATCAGCTATAGAAACAAAACGACTTACAATCTTACACAATTGTTATGAGTACCAATAACAACAGTCTGTTAGAGAGACGGCATATTAATATTATAATACAATAATGACAATAAGAAAAATTTCTATACAGGTAACATACGCATGAAAAACTATTAAACCCACTATATTCCACCACCTTCACTTGGAAAGAATCAAAGTAATCTTTTATGTTTTCAAAGACAACGTTTTAAGCGAGTTTTACTACCACCTATTATTTGTAAGAAAACTAAAACTTCATGTTATAGGATAGTAATTAGTTTCTCACTTTTTAAAGCTTGGGACAAAATGGGAAGGGATGAAAATTAGTGAAAGAGTTGCTCTGTTACAGAAGGACGAAATTAATATCACAAAAGCGATACTAAAATTTAAAATCCAATTTTTAATTTATTGAAGAATCAAGTGGCTATTAAGTTACCTCTTCGCATTGTCTGATCTCAGTTCGGATGCTGTGCTCAAAATTTGTCTCCTCTTCTCAATTCTTTATGTACACTTTCTACACTGGCATGCTTCTCCAGTTCGGTTTCCACTGTGCAGTGATTTTCGAAGCACTTACACGGGGATTCAACTTCATTTTCATCACTATGAATTCTTCTTCCCTAGTGGAAATCTTCATTTAACGTCCTTCCCCGTGACGTAATTCAAGCTGTTTTTCTTCCTAAAAAGTTTCACTATACTTCAAGCACCGTAAATATCTTTATTCGTGGAATGTTTGCAGTTTGAAAACAACTCTTGCACTTTGCGTTATTGTAAACGATCAGTTAGCACTGATTCAACTTCTTCTTGTCTCTCCGTTCCTTTGAGTATTCTAGAACTAAAGTTATATCCTACACGCTTACGTCAACTAAGATCTGGATATAAATTTCGACAGCATCGATAAATGTGAATAGCCTCCTTAGTGTTATTATGTTTCCATTAATCGTTTTAATCGTTAACCGAATAGTATTGTGGTGTACAGTATTTTTTCTTGAGATAATTGAAACATTTTGTCCTTTTTGGTTGCTTAATCATGTAAGTCTCTCGCGGTACTTCATTACACTTATGTATTTCGTAGCACGAACACTAATATGTAGGAATGTAGAATCTCCATGTTTCCGAATAGAATTGTGCGTCACTATATATATTGGCGGCTTGAAGAAACGTAATGGTATGTAATATTATCTAACTTTCGAATAAACTTGAAAACAAGGTTCAGTATTCCAGATAATTCAATGCAATGACATACCAAACAAGCTTCCAGTGTCATGTTGAAATTGTTTTATTTCCTTGAGCTACCGAGTCCTATAAAGTAGAAAAAATAATTTTTTTTTAAATATTGCAAAATTTCTGATAGTACGTGGTAATTGTAATATTTTTCCTCATGCGTTATTCAACACAATATAATGTTCTTAGTATTATTAATTTAAATATTAATGATAAACATTAACAGCACCAGATCCCGTTCAATCTATTTACTAATATTTTTCTTTTCCATTTTCGTGATATGTAAACAGACACATTTTGTGAATTTTCTAAATAACAACCACATAATATGTGCATGACTTGACACCACTATAAGGTATAGTCCAATTGGAAACCTATTTTAATCATTGTTCAATCCCCACTTTGAACTTTTTGATTCTTTAGTGCATTATTCAAAGCAAGACTATATGGCACATTAGAAACAAGAATTATGTGGTAGGAAGTAGAGTTGTATAAGGGAATTATCCTTTATTTGCGTTAGTTCTTTATAAGACGTTATTAGAAGTGAACGTTTCAGGCAGAGATGGAGTGGGTCAGTAGGTCAATTGTGTGAAGTTTTCTGAGTGGATCAGTGGGTCGTATGTCAACAGCATGTGACCCACTGTGACCCACTACCCAAAGTAACCTACTGCGACCTACCACCCACCGAGACCCACTGCGATCCACCAACTCAGTCTGACCTACCGACTCACTCTGCTCCCTACATTGCAGACAGTATCTTCTGAAGATTGGTAAATTTGTCTGCGTTTTACTTTCAAGACCTTCATTTCCTTTCCTTTTCCATTTGTTTCCGTCTTCTTACCTGAGGTGAGTATATCTCAGTGGAGAAAAGAACTTCAGGCACTTTTGGATATTAATATTTATAATTGTAATAATAGCAATAAGACTCGCACTACTACTTGGCTTTCGAGGCCTGTGAGTTTTTAGAGGAGCTAACTACTGGAAAAATACATTTCTGAATCACTATAATATATAAATTATTATATAAAAATATTGAATGTAACTGTGTGCCTGATCATTGCCGTCAAATTACAAAGTCAAATCAAATGACTTTTGATATAGTATATATTGTTAGGTCTTAATGCAAACTGGGATGTTATACTGCTTTCATTATAATACATATCCTAAGGAGGAAGTAAGGATCCGAATTTTTTGCGAAAAAAAATGGAGTATCTGGCAAGCTATTAAACTTATGGAGCTAAAATTCAGTGTATCAACTCTTTATTGAAAATAAACAGACTGTGTCCTTTTTAAAACTCTTCTTTATGGGGGGGGGGGATTTTCTATATATGGAAAATTGGTAGTGAGTTGGTTTGTAAAAATGATCGAAAATAATCGATATTAGTTAAGAAAAAATTCAGAAACAAAAAATGCAGTGCTTCGCTTCATATATCCTTTGCTTTCTACTGTAATAATTGCTGAAGCTTATGTTTATTATATGGAGCGCTTCAGCACAAGGCAATTATCCCATAAAGTTGTGAGAAAGATAGACATAAAATTTGTATTGTAAGCTTAATTACACTGCACTTTTAAGTTTGGATTGTACGCATAATTATATAGAAAATTTTACACGTTTTTCCCCTTTTACGTTGGTCTACTTACCTAGATTGGGACTTTCAAATTTCACCTTTCTTCCACTGAAAAGTATTAATAATTCAAGGAAATAATTATACTATGATAATTTAATTGAAATTCATCGTACTTTTGCCCATGATAGACAGCAATGTTGTAATTGAAGGGGAAGAAGGGGAAATTCCCATTTATCTCTGAACACTTCCCCGGGAGCTCGTTCCCTTTTGCTTTCTAGCGGGGAGAGGGAACTTGGTAATGACATCTAACTTTCATGTTTAATTACAAAAATTAAATTTACAAACAAATAAAAAATCATTAGTTTATCAGGCTCTAATTGATAATTTTTGCACAAGATTCCCTATCAAAGGTATGGTAGATGAAGTTTCTGTTCTCCATGACTCCACATTGCTAACTGACATGGACGATATGGAAAAAATGTTGTATGGAGATAGAGAGGTGATACTTTTTGCTGAGTATTTCAAAACTGACCGAGAAAAATTGTTATCAGACGTAAGTCTCACAAGCAGATTGTCGATGAGGAGTTGCAGAAATTTCTACGCCGGGTAGAAGTATTATCAATTTCCATGACAGGATGCGAACAGGGATGACTGGTATTAGAAATAGACTAAGTGTTTAACCATTGTCTAACTCGTTGTTCATCAATATTAATGGCCCACCGCTAGACAAGCTCAAAGTAGATGAGCTAGTTATTTCTTGGCTGAAGGATGGACATCATTCCGCTGCGGACGATTTACCACGAAAAAGTGCTGGAGGAAATAAACCCGATTTCAGATTTGTTTTAAGTTGGCAAATTACGAGTTATGGAAAATTTCTACTTCTATTACTAATGGCTTATATGTGTTATTCAATTTTGTACCTAATTTTTAATAAGTCTCTTCTTTGCTTTTCATAAGCTAGAAGGAAACTACTTTGAATAAATATTCTAATAATTGCAATTGTGCATATTTGTAACTTAAATTGAACGTGATGTTTTAGTGATTACACAAATTACAATTATGAACATACTCTATGGAGATGTTTTCACATACGTGAACTGAGATACCATAATATTTTCCATATTGTACAGGGGTATTTTCTTTTGGAATGCCTTGAGAAATTAACCTTGCAAGAATACTCTCTTAGTACAAGTATATTTTATTCACACACTAATTTCCCTTCACCTCGAAGGGTTTCAATTTTCTCACTGACATACATTTTACCATTTTATATCGTAAAGGTCAGGTCCACCGTTATTGTAACAGAGTAGTGCTTGAGCGATTGACTGTAGAAATTCAAATCCGATTTGTGACAATTTCAGTCTTGGTTTATTACAAGTGTAAACTCTTTAGTTAGTAGAGAAGAGGCCGTGGATCATGTGTCAGAGTTGATAACAATGGATTTTGGTGAGTCAGAGTAGATCACAGTGGATGAGAGTGGTTTATGGTGGGTGGTGGGTCAGAGTGGGTCATGGTGGGTGGTGTGGCAGAGTGGATCGTAGGTCAGAGTGGGTCATGGTGGGTGGTGTGGCAGAGTGGATCGTGGGTCAAATTTTCATTGACCCACGCTAACTCTGGTTTCAGGTAGAGAAATGATCATAACACTAGGAGATATGTGTTGAAGTCACATGAACGGAAATTTAAATCTTGGAGTATAAATACAATATTTAAATATTTTGCGTAGTTTACGAAATGTAACATGAATTTGAAATAAATAAAATCCCTTCAGATAAATAGATGAGAAAATACAAATGTATTCAAAGCTTTATTAATATTATGGCGTTCTGGTTATTCATTACATTTCACATCCTCTTCTTTTGAAACTATTTCTAATTCTATCATTGGCACCATGTGGCTATTTATCTTGGTGCAGAGTGGGATGTCTTGACTCATCTTGGCACTCATATTTAAATATAACAGTGCCGGAAATAAAAGTTGTTTTTACTAAGACTGGATCCAAGGTGTAGAGTAATAACGATTCTCTTCAATTTTATTATTTATATTGTTATGTTAAAACGCAAGCTCCTACTGTTCATTTCCAGCCCGTAGGTGCATGACTATCAACATGTCAACATGTCACGCGCACAAAATATTCGTCCATCCCATATTCAATAGGGATTCATCATCATCTTAATCTTTCAGAAAGCAATGCTGAGAATATTATGAAGTCAAGCTTTCGATATGTAACTTCATAAATAATTCAATGCCAAAATGTAAAGTTAAATGTTCCAACACACTTTGATATATTCTATGCATGAATGCAATTTCAATCTCAAGCACGTCATAATAATGTACTACAGTCTTAAAATGTTTAACTCCGACAACTACCATTCACTTTCAAGAAACCCAATTCTTCGATGAGAACCTAGATTTCATTTTAAAAAATATGTTAATATATTTTATTCTTTGTATTGGTAATGTTAATGAAGGCATTTCTTTATTTTAATGTTTCTGTGTTATAATAAAGGTGGGAAATAGAAACTGTAATGGAATAGTTATTGAAGTTTCTTTTCACAACGGAAATGGCAACTCATAATCAATAAATCATGAAATGTGTTGTTTAATTCATTGAAGTCAAAAACAATACGATAATAAATGTGAAGAATATAATACATATACATTTATATATACTGTACTACTGCTATCTATTACTTTGCAAAATAATTTAGTAGGAATACAACATTAACGGTTATTGCAGTATAGTGGAGATTCTAGGTGTACGAACTGTAGGAAGTTCGATGTGGACTCTTTTCAAGCTCTATTTTTATACTTATTGGATTAAGTACCTTCACTAATATTGATTTATATATATATATATATATATATATATATATATATATATATATATATATATATATATATATATATATATATATATATCAACAAAGTCAACAATTACTGTCAAGATATTTATATATATATATATATATATATATATATATATATATATAACTTTAATATCAATATTGTTGGACTGAAGACAAATGTCGGAACTGCGGTGGCTAGTGAAACAGTGCCTCCCAGGAAACCGGTGTACGCTGAAACAACTCACGAACATGATGTTGTCCACCAAAAACTTACTTAACCGAGGATCTCACACATCAGAGATAAGGTCTCTATAATTGACTCACTGTGCCCCCTGATTGAGATCAGGAATGCTGTCCACTAATTATCTTTCAATAGAAAGCATTGCTATGCAGATATCTGTCATGTTATTCCAAAGGAAGTCTTTCTTTTCTTGAGGGTAGAGAAGCACCTCTTTCCTCTGAAGATGAGTACTGTGTTAATATTTTTTTTGCATAAATATAAGGATCAGAAATTACATTTTCAGTGACCATGTATTTCTTCCTGTTGCTGTGATATACGGTATAGAACCTTGAAATCTAAAGATATTTTCTCTTCGAGATATCATTTTCAAATATTAATAAAAAAGAATAATTTGTCGGGTTTCAACTAATGCTAAATACCATGAATTGGAAAAACCATCAAATGTGATAGCGAAATTAGTTTCAATATAGAAGTATTTCTTCTGAGAGTGGTAGAAGTATATTTCATGTGTCTCAGTTGAACGTATTAGATATTTCTACTATTACCAGTGTTTATTTTACTTAGACTATTATTATTTCTGTAGATGTATATGACGTGTGCCTGTTGAATCTTCCTAATTTTAATTCGAACGTAAAATTTCAAGACATCATTTCACTTCATTTCCTAATTTCAATTCTTATCTGTAACGATGGTTTAAATCGGGGAAATTGATGAAATGAAAATTAAGATACCGATTAAACATAAAAGGAATATGTAGGTTTTTATACACGTTAAGATTATTATAAAAATCCCCATTATCATTCTTTTACTGTCACAAATTACTTCTTAAATTAAAATTACTTTGGTCCCTAGTCTAATCCCAGCTCCTGCTAAGCAAGCTTTGTAGTGGACAAGCAATGCATGTGTGAGGATGTTCTCGTTTCCTAACATTTTTTTTATTGCATCGCTTCATTAATTTTCATCACTATCGTCTATTCTAGCTTACAGGACATAAACAATTGATAAAAACTGAAATATTTCATTTCATGTTTGTTACTAATACGGCAATGTAAATTATTGGCGAGAGATTAATTTTAGGTTACTAAACTTGGTGGGATAGGAGGGAGTATCAAAAATGTTCCTATCATTAACTGTATTTACACTTCAGTTTCTCATTAGATATGCATCCGTTTTTGACGTTGGAATCTACTGATTTTGCGGCTTGTACTTGTTACAATACTGAAAGAAAGGAAACATTTTGCTTCAGAGAGAGCCGACAAAGAACACACAATTTAAATGCGAAATTATTTCATAAGGTAGTTGCAGCAAATAAGACCCGGAGGGAAATAAGGCCCAGTGCAAAATTCCATAGGTCAAAATCACTGTAGGAGAAATCTGACAACATCATAAGTAGTGATTACTCACACATTGGCTGCTTGAGAGAGTTCATCTTCTTGTGCATAGTTAGACCGAACACTGGCAATATTGAAGCATCGAGAATCCAGTTTCCATGTGTTGATGTAATTTAGGGGGCAAAGTAAGTTCATTTTCTTTCTGTGTAGAATAAAGGTAGCCCGAAATATCTTGTATATTTATGAGGGCCAAAGTGTTTAGTATTTTGGATAGTAGTTACTTCGTTTTAGTTTGTATCATGTATGTAGATAATAATTTATAAAATGACGAGTACATGGTAGGTAAATAAGGCCCATCAAGAATCTACTGGTCATCATTACCATACAAAACGTGTATACATTGTTAGAAACTGGCAACTTGAATCGTATTCGGGCATAGTTGTTGACTATAGGGTTCGCAAGTTCGAGTTCTGCGTTGTTGTCTTTCATAATGTAAATCACTATTTTTAATGCATAAGAATGGCTCATACTACTGTTTTGGGTATGTTCTATGCACATTTTATTCATTTACTTATTTCATTTATTTTATAAGGACAACACAACAGGCTTAATGCCCAGTTATAGTGTCATATACAGGATTATTTAACATACACCATTATACATACATTATATACATACACAAATATACGTTATCTAATTATACATAAGTTATTGCATGATAATTCTTTTGAACTTGTTCTCTGACATACTAAATACATCTACTACATGAAATCTAATCATTTCGTTATATGAAGCACACATTGTCCACAGAGGAGACTTATGTAATATGTTAGTTCTTGCTTTTCTACAATAGAATGTCCCAGTGTTTGCTATTATAGTCTTACTTGTTTGGACACATAATAATACTTCTGAAACTAACTCTGGACAGTAAATTTAACCTTTAAATAATTTATGTAAGAACAACAAATCAAAAACACATCTTCTGTTAGCGTTTGAGGTATCGTTCATTATGCGACAAACAATGAATCGGTGACGTGCGAAGCTGTAAAGGGTGCGGTGTATGGTACACGACAAATGCATTGGCTTGGTTGAAAATGATGGTGAAGAATTAATTTGGTCAAGTGTTATCAAGTGTAAACATTGAAACTTAGTGTGAAATCTGATTCCAACGGTGGTTTGTTTATTATGTGTCCAAGCTTATTCTTTGAAATTCAGTTAGTTGCAACGACTTAACTAACAACTGCAGAGCACAAAGGAGATACTTGTATCCCTACTATGTCATATCCGTATTGTTACTAAATATCGTTTTATTGTTAGTATTTGAAGTGCTCTAAAAATGTTAGGTGTTAATTGAGTTCCACTGATTTCTCAGGTTGTAAAATTTTACTTTCCAAACGGTGGGCATTATTTACCTATCTTGAGGGTAATAAGGCCATTTTGTACGTTTCTCTTTTAATACGCTTTTCATACATTTAGATTAATGTTTAAGTTAAAGTAATTATACCATAAGATAAATAGACCATTGGCAAATAAAATGCATATAAATTTTTGTCTATTACTTCATATGTGTTTAAGTAATATAGTATTTATACTTAGGTAGGCCTTGTTTGCCGTAATTATCTTATTTTAATAATTTATCTGTTCTACTCACAATTAATACGTAGGAAAATCCTACAAATCCGCTGTAATCCATAACCAGACCTCCCTCATTCAGAAAAGGAGTTAATCTTCAAGCTCCAAAGCCATGGCAGTGCTGCCTGCATTGCAGGTCTTAGCTCTACGCCAGTAGTTTCATTCATTGTTTTTACAATAGCACTCAGAAGTTCTTCCAAAGAGAAACATCAGGGAAGAAAAAACAAAATCTGAGGGGACTGCACGAAGACACTGTTTCAGTATATTGGCTGTGGCAATTTAATTTTTCTTAGGTGCATGGAGAGGAGGGCAAAGCCATCGAAATTATGCCTGGAGAAAATACCGCCAACATTACACACGTACTTCGTATTTGTGAATTTGTGTTTTGTCAATCAATTTCCTTCTTTTAAGTTGCCACGAGTCACCCACCATGCTAATTGAGTCAAGCGCTGTAAAGAGGAAGAATTCACAACAGTTACAGAATAAAAACATTATTGGTGTTACAAACAAAAAAAATGCTGCTGCACAACCCTGCAACCAGGCACGTAGACAAGGGTGGTGCAGGGGTCCGGACCTCTCCCTTCGAGACCAGAAATGAAAAAAAGTTAAGAATGAAACAAAATGAAATGAGAAAAGAAGGATCAGAGTTAAAAATTTAAAAAAAAAACTACAGTAAGCTTTTGGTTATTCTTTCTTATGAGACTATTCTTTCTTACTTGCAACACATGGTGGCGAGGTGAGCAAGATATCCTAAAAGAGTCAGGGAATTTGAAATTTCTAAAAAAAAAAAAAAAAAGTGGTTACAGAACTCTCAAAATTTCTGCTACTAGTCAGGGAGATTTCAGCCTATCAGCATAGTGCTGTTGAGTAACAACGTGGAAATTTTTTATCATAATTTTTTGTCATCGCATCCTTGCAGTATCAAACATGTTACTTCAAATACAATTTTCTATTACTCCCTTAACCTGTCATTTGGAGCCGACAGTAGTTGACGGAATAATGAAAAAAAAATTATGTGGAAAGAAAGTTCTATTAGCATTTGATTCAACAGAGAAAGGAACGCAAATATTGTAAAATATTTTACAATACATTATTGAAATACTTTTTACATTATTGAAGTACTTTTTGTAATAGTGAATATGTACTTTTTATAATAGTTGAGGTCATAATGAAAGGAAAATTGTTATATTTGAATAAATAGAGGAAGGACGTAATATTGTAAACTCTTTTTCAAGGTTTTTTTTTTTTATTATTTTACTCGAGATTTCTTCATAGTTTGTTATTAAAATACTTACCAAGATATGCTAATTTTATTGTCCTAACAAACCAATATATGTTGATAGTAAAGTAGTTTAGATTGAACAAGCTCCTGGGTCTTCTGGGTTTCATGTCACTCCCCTCCCCCCGTTACGAAATCCTGATTAAACGAACCAATAAGGTTGCCAGTAAAATAGTTTAGAGTGATCGAGCCCCTGGTGTGGTGACCACAGTATTTCATGTCACTGACCCCCTCCCCTTCACGAAATCCTGGCTGCCTGCCTGCTGCAACCTATAACTGCAGATAAATCTATAAAACTATTTGATAAAGGGTTCATTTTTATTTGAGTTTGAACATTGAAACACGTTAACTTGAAATATAAAATACATTCAAGAATGGAGAAGTGCAAAGTTTGAGGCGGTAAGTATTCACATAACTTTCTATCAGACAATAAATCGTTTCCTAATATCAGCTGATATGAATATTGGCCAAACAAAAAATGAGAAATGTCTACGTCCATTTAGACAGACCCCCCACCTTTTCAGATTTAATCGGAAATTGTCTCAATCGTTTGTACATCGTTTGTACAGAAATGTGCAGGCGAAATTTTCGTTTGTACACAATTAGGGGCGCCGCCAGAACGAAAACAAAGTGGGGGGGCTGTCTAAATGGTAGCCCTCCCCACCTTTGCAGATTCAATCGGAAATGGTCTCAATCGTTTGTACAGAAATGTGCAGGCGAAATTTTCGTTTGTACACAATTAGGGGCGCCGCCAGAACGAAAACAAACTGGGGGGCTGTCTAAATGGTAGCCCCCCACCTTTTCAGATTCAATCGGAAATGGTCTCAATCGTTTGTACAGAAATGTGCAGGCGAAATTTTCGTTTGTACACAATTAGGGGCGCCGCCAGAACGAAAACAAAGTGGGGGGCTGTCTAAATGGTAGCCCTCCCACCTTTGCAGATTCAATCGGAAATGGTCTCAATCGTTTGTACAGAAATGTGCAGGCGAAATTTTCGTTTGTACACAATTAGGGGCGCCGGCAGAACGAAAACAAAGTGGGGGGCTGTCTAAATGGTAGCCCCCCACCTTTTCAGATTCAATCGGAAATAGTCTCAATGGTTTGTACATCGTTTGTACAGAAATGTGCAGGCGAAATTTTCGTTTGTACACAATTAGGGGCGCCGCCAGAACGAAAACAAAGTGGGGGGACTGTCTAAATGGTAGCCCCCACCTTTTCAGATTCAATCGGAGATTGTGTCAATCGTTTGTACATCGTTTGTACAGAAATGTGCAGGCAAAAGTTTCCTTTTTCACAATTAGGGGCGCCGCCAGAACGAAAACAAACTGGGGGCTGCCTAAATGGTAGATCTCCCACCATGTCGAATTCAATGACAAACTGTCGCACTTGTTTGTACGTCTTTGTACAGAAATGTGCAGGCGTAATTTTCTTTTGCACACAATTAGGGGTGCCGTCAAAACGATAACAAAGTATATGCTGCCTAATTGGTAACCCCTCCCCACGTCCGATTCAAAAGAAAATTATATCAATTTTTTGTTCATCCTTTGTACAGTAATGCCAAGTGAAAGTTTTGTTTCTACGCTATCAGGGGCGTCGACAGAACGAACACACATGGGAGCTGTCTAAGTGGTAGCCCCACTATGTTCGATTGAACCACAAATTGTCGCGATCGTTTATACATCGTTTGTGCAAAAATGTGCAGGTAAAATTTTCGTTTGTACTAAATAATATACGGATGTGATTATTTTTAATGTTTGACCTAGAATGGAAGGAAAGAAATGGGGATTGCAATTATTATAATTATGTATATATCTCAGGATTTGCTCAAAGTTAGAGATATGAAAGTTGTTATTTCGACTTCTCATTTCAAATGTTAAACCAGTGTATCGTGTTTTAAGGTTTTTTGATATTTAGCCTAGAAAGTAAGAAAGGGGATTGGGCTACAGCTGTGTATTACTGTTTTTGCAGTTTAGCGATCAACGTTAACCGGCTGAATAACGATTGCTGAGATTGAAAATTGTACCTATTATTAGAACGCTAGATTGCAAAACACCAGTTCTCGCTATCTCCTATTCCGATAATCGTCAATATACTGTAAATGTATTAAGTGGAGTGGGTGAAACACGTACGGACTTTAAAAATACCGTAGTTGGAAAGGGTAGAAGCTGAGGGACAGTCTGTGAACCGAACTCAGAAGCTCTCGATTTGCAAAGCGTGAAACACAAACTATGTTGGTCTTTATTATTCCCATTTAAACATTACTTTGATTATTTCTATATGCCACTTTATGTCGATAAGGGCTGAACTTGAACTTAAAACGGCATTGAATCTGTCACTATTCATCTAAGTCATCCTGGAAACTGTTCCTTCGACACTAATATCGTCTGTTTTCGATTATTCCTCCCTCTGAACTCCCATGACAGTGGGGGCTAAAATGGTATTTAAATGACATCAGAAGTATCACTATTCTTTTCAGACCCTCTAAACTATGGATCCGACACATTACTTTTACATGTAACCCCCATCACTCCTAGGAGGTCAGAGAGGGTTTGCAGAATATAGCGATCTTTATTAATTAGGTGATAGGCTACTTAATCACCAAATTTGATTTAGATCTGAGCAGAAATTTCCAAGAAATAGAGTATCGCATACACACTTATCAGCACCCATAGGAGGATCAGAGGGGGTACCAAATATAGCTATATTCTATTGACTTGCTCACGAAATTTAGTTCAGATCCAATCAGTATTTACGGAGAAATAAAACATCACATTCACACAGAAGAAAGAGAGAGATAGACAAACCTACAAAACATCTGGTAGGAATCTATAAGCTCCCATATTCATACGGCGGGAGCTAAAAATTATTCTTAATATTTACGTCATTGCTTATCCATATCAATTTCTATCTATTTATTAAATTGTGTTCATATTGTACATCTATGAATGTAGTACATTTATTTAATCGAACATGGAGCAAAAATTCACTAAGACATTCTTTTAAGTTACAATAAATTTGAAGCAACAATTATTCAATTGATTATTATTTCAAAATATTTTCATACAGTTCCGTATATTTTCCTTCACATTATACCTTGTTATCATTTTTACTAAATTTCAAATTCAAGAATAAAAGTTACAGGGGATGGACAAAAATATGGATTCCCTTCATGCACATTACCTTCACTAAGAGCAAGTAGGACCGTGTGCAGAACGCCCTGTAGTCGATGGGGAATGGAGAAATACAGGTCGCGTATGGTTGTCAAAGAGACGTTATACCCTTCTTCCGCCAAAGTAGCGGTGGTGGGTAGCGGGTATCCAAAACTGACCACAAGGACCCGATGATATTGAGGTGTGGCGATTCTGGGGGCCATGGAAGTTGCGACACTTCATATTTGTGCTCATCGAACCAGTTCTGGACGATGTGAGCTGTATGAGCAGGGACTCTGTCATCTTGGAACATGGCATTACCATCTGGAAATAAGATTTGCATCGTGGAATGCAGCTGGTTACTCAAAATGGTTCCTTGGTCCTTGGCAGTGACATGTTCATGCAAGGTGATAATGAGTCTGGCAGAATACCAGCATATGGCTGCCCAAATCATCACTGGGCCACCAAAACTGCCGAAATCATCACTATTGGTAACAGAAGTCTGTATTGTACGCTTGTGCCGGCGTTTTCCACACGTAAACTCGACCAGCACTTGGAAACAATGTAAAGGAAGACTCATCCGACCAGATGCCAGTCTTCCACCTCTCCATTGTCCAGTTTTTATGGGCGTTGCACCACTGTCTCCGTATAGCAGCATAGTCAATAGTAACGAGTGGTTTGGAAATGCAAAATCTGCCATAAATTCCTTACTTGTGGAGTTCTCTTCTGACTGTTTTAACACTAACAGGCTTTGTAAGCACAGTATTCAGCTCAGCATTGACTTTTCGCGCCATGGTGATCTGTTTCGTCACAATCCTACCCAATGTGCGTGTCTCTGTCACGCAACGCACACTTGCGCCCACGCTGGTGCTTCGCTGAAACGGTTTTTCCGAAACATTTGTAGGCAAACATGATCTTCGAGACTGTAGCGGAAACTAAAAATTTCCGCTAGTTTCGTTACGGAAACTCCCACAATACGTACACAAATAATTTCCCCTCTTTGAAACTCTATCCGTTCAGACATGATTCACGATAACCTGCACGGACTGGTCGTTGAACTGTAATTGGCTCTTCTGTTCGATTGGCCAGGCTGTTTACCTCAAGGGATGTGCCGGTGACCACAGCGACACCATCATGTTCAGACTCAAATCGTGTTTGAAATGGCTCAATCTTTTATACCAGGTGTTTCCACTCTTTTTGTATATCCCCTGTATTTGCATCCCATGTCTTGTTAGTAAATACTCCATAGTATATGACACATTTTTTAATGTTTCACTAACCAGTACTTTCAAAGTTAATTGCTTCTACTATAATATTACTATTATTATTATTATTATTATTATTATTATTATTATTATTATTATTATTATTATCATCATCATCATCTTAGGACTAGCAGATGGTCCAACGTGCAACTGTGCGCAATATTTTGTCTTCATCCTGAGTCTTTAATATAGAATTAATCCAAAATCCAAAATCGCGAATTTCGTGAGCATTTTAGTGAACCCCCTTTCTTACATTTTAGGTTAAGTATCAGAAAACGTTAAACCATGATATACTGGTTTAACATTTGAAATGTGAAGTCGAAATAACAACTTTCATATCTCTAAATTTGAGCAATCCCGAGATATATACATAATTATAGTAATTGCAATCCCCAACCCTTTTCTTCAATTCTAGGTCAAATATTAAAAATACTCACATCCGTATATTATTTAGTACAAACGAAAATTTTACCTGCACATTTTTGCACAAACGATGAATAAACGATCGCGACAATTTGTGGTTCAATCGAACATGGTGGGGCTACCACTTAGACAGCTCCCATGTGTGTTCATTCTGTCGACGCCCCTGATAGCGTAGAAACAAAACTTTCGCCTGCGCATTACTGTACAAATGATGTACAAAAAATTGAGATAATTTTCTTTTGAATCGGACCTGGGGAGGGGCTACCAATTAGGCAGCATATACTTTATTATCGTTTTGGCGGCGCCCCATTTGTGTGCAAACGAAAATTTCGCCTTCACATTTCTGTACAAACGATTGAGACCATTTCGGATTGAATCTGAAAAGGTGGGGACTGTCTAAATAGTAGCCCCCACTTTATTTTCGTTCTGGCGGCGCCCCTAATTGTGTACAAACGAAAATTTCGCCTGCACATTTCTGTACAAACGATGTACAAACGATTGAGACCATTTCTGATTGAATCTGAAAAGGTGGGGGGGCTGTTTAAATGGACGTGAAATGCATTGGAGAATAGAAGTTTGCGTGTCATGAAGTATTACTCGTAAAAATCAATCTGTTCTTAACACTACATAATGTGGTTATGAGTTGAAAATGGATTATTAATTAACGGGTGCTCTGAAACAGAATTGAAGGAAACATCTAAAATAATGTTTCAGTAAACTAGGATCATGTAATAGCAAAATATTGTGATTTATCTGAGGCCTCATGTGATTTATGTGTACAGAGAAGAGGATTCGAAACATTCTAACCAATGAATGTGTCCTGACTGTAACTGCAAAGGTACGTCTGCATTTTTTTTAAATATCAGACAGTTAAGCTTTTTCTATATTTATACAGGAAAAGTTTATATCATTCACTCTTAAACTCTTACCGTATTTTGAAGTGTAATACAGCTTAATTTGAAGAAAAATAAAACATCAGAAACGTAACTAACAGCTTTCTAGAACTTCGAAGAAAAATGAGGATTGAATGTTTTTTTTTTTTTTTTTCTACCAAGAATAGACTCTCCGATGAATCTTTAAAACCAGATGACACGGACTTATTTTTAAGCTATAGGTTAGAATTGCTCTCCCCTTAAAAATAAAAGAACAATTGAAAGAACATTTTAGAATATGCGATGTAAAATAAACAAGCTTTGGAAGGCAATAAAATGTATTACGTATTAGAAGTTTCAGTTTCATCCAGTACATGTCAACCGCTAGAGGATGTTTACTTACATCTAACGACGAGATGTGCAACTTCTACTTTGTTCCAGTAGTAGAAAATGGTTTAGCTATCTTTAAAGTAAAAATGTTAATAGATTGGCCACAATTAGCAAACTCAACAGAGATATTCATCCTAGATAGCTACTGCAAGAAATAAAATTTAAAATTTTGTTTTTATTCGAGATTTACCGTGTAAACTAAGAGACTAAGTCGTCATTACTCATTAAAATGTTAATACATTGATATCATTAAAGAAATCGACCGATATTTCGATTCCGTCTAGTGATCTATTCCGAAAAAAAATTAGGCATTTATTCCGAAGCTGGGCATCCGCTTTCGACACGTTTTTTCGGTGTTATATCCTTTACACACTTTTTGCAATTTGTTAGTAGGTTCATTAATCCGTGCTCTTCACAAACCTTTAAAAGATTTTGCTCGTTATCAACGTATTGCTTCACAAATGTTAAAACTGCCAGTTCATTGCCCTTGTATATTCGCCAGGTCGATAATATAAATGCTCGTTACTCTCCCACAATGCAACTGTTCGGTTACATTGCGCCAAATAGTTCCCTCCGCTCACCATATAGTCCCATGTTTATAACCGCTTATATATAACAAATAAACAGATTTTTCGACACATATATTATCAAGCACACAAATGATCAAGTGATCCATATTTTTCCTGTAAATTAAAAAAAAAATGCTAGAAACGGACGTCCAACTTTGGAACTTAAACCGAAAATTTAAAAAATCACTTTAATACAAAAGTTATAGTGTGAACTACCGGGCGTGGAAAATGTGAACGGATTGACTGAATTAGTAAACTCGTTCCAGCTAATCATTGTTCCCTATTTGCAAAAATGGGAATCGAATATTCGCTTTCGTTCGAACGTTATTGTGTGGAGTAACGTAAGGTCACAATTCACCGTTAGACTTTAAGATAGTAAGTGATTGATTCCATTAACGAACGCCGCGATGATAATTGCTTTGGCTCTCTGTTGCGATAATGGAATTCTCTTACGTTCAAGAGTTATCAAGTAAAGGTAACACACGTATGTGTTAAGATTACAATATTATTAGTCCCACTTTCTTGACCTAATAAAATCAAATCTACATGCAACAATACAATTCTGTGTTATGAAGGCTTCTATAATGTAGGTAATAGTGGTCTCCCTGCTAACCTGTTCTCTAAAATATTACTGGTTTCCTGATTTCTGTATAAAGTCTACTAACGTTCTACATGGCTGTTTGGGTAGGAACATGCAGGAAACATGTAGAAGTAAGTGACTTTGAAAAAAACATTAGGTTCGTGAAATACCTTGTATCATATATTCAACACACACACACACCTTCTTCCTCACGCACGCACTCAAGGAAGGCTTCAAGGAAAAGTAATTGCTCTCTGAGTTTCAGAAATACAGGATTATTGTAAATGATATTCCAGATTCCAAAGCTTAATAATTTGCATTTATTTATTGTCAGCGACATGCAACTTAATTAAATGAAATAACAACACAAAAGAGTATCTGTTTCTTGAATACATACGTATAATGTACCAGGTCAAAGATGCTCGATATTAGTTTCTTCTGTAATTCAGCACACATCAATCAAATAGTCTAATTCTCGCTACTTCCCTTCCAGCATCTCATAGTGAATGAAAACAATTGCTTTTACTCAAAATTTACGTAAATTGTTAGGTAGGAAAGCCTGAAACACTTAATTTAAACAATAACTACTAAAACTTCGCACGGAGGGATATCTGGCCACTGGGGTTAAGATAAGGTATAATATAACATATTTTGTATAACCTAGCATCTATTAGGGTTGTTATTGTACAAACATGACGAAGAATAACATACATACTTCCAAGAAAGATGCAAATGCATTCTATGGAGGATTGGCCAAATAATATTTTACGCCTTTTGGAGCGTTTCTGCAACTTCTGTATTTTGAATGGACAGTACGAAAGGCTTAGTTAGCCTTTCTGAAGTCATTAATAACAACCCAATGCATCGCACATCGGACTTCGCACCTTCCAGTAAGGATAAAGATCATAATCTCTCCAGATGGTTATGAGACCACCAGGAGAAGTGGCTCTTAAATCTCTTACCACTGTTGCCACAGTTCTAGCTCTGGAGTGGGCTGAAAAATAGTACCAAATTGAGGCAGAAAAGGGCTGAATTCATAATTTTATGCCAGTGTAATACATGGCTCTATAACACGAAAGAGATAAAGTTCTAGTACACTCCTCCCCCTCTTCCAAGAGTCCAAATCAAGAAAGTGCTCTTCTTGAAAATTACTTTTTAAAAACATCCAAATTGGAGCACTAGAACAACCGTGGAAGTAGATGAAACATTTCTCGCACTAGGAACTATACGTGCGTAGGGCCGACGAACTTTTCTCTTACAGAGGCCGCAAATTAAAAGGAGAAACAGTTATCATCTTCAGTAAATATTGTAAGAAAACCAAACTACCGACCGAAGTAGCTCAAGTGGTAGAGCGTTGGCTTCGCATTCGGGAGGTCGCGGGTTCGATTCCCTCTGCCGACCATCCTGATTGGGGTTTTCCAGGGTTTCCCTCAATCCTACCAGGCAAATGCCGGGATGGTACCTACTAAAACAGTCCCTGGCCAATACCTTCCCAAATCCTTTCCATTGTTGTTGTTATTGTTATTGTTATATATCCAGTATAAAATGGCCTCAGAGCTGTTTCTGGTAATTGTTAAATAAATAAATAAATAAATAAATAAATAAATAAATAAACTAGCCTCTATTTCAAAGTGATCAATAAACGCTATTATGGCAATATATGAAAACATATATACAACGAGGAACAAATAAATTATCTCCGAGTTCGTGTGTAAACAGTACATTATAATAAAATATTAAAATGTAAATTATTGCACCTTATTCTCGCTTATTTCACTACTGAAGGAGAACAATAGACTGTAAGAAGAATACAAGGTAAGTAAACTGATAATTGTAAAAAAAATATATAAAACAGATCCAGGGTCCAAGAACCTTTCCTTAAAGACAACACATTGTTAATAATTTTAACTCACAATGGTTAAGTCACTAGTGCAGCAAATATACACATAATATAGATACGGAAACAGTATTTGTTAAATGCTGCAGAATTGGGTAGAATTGTACCAACTTTTTTTCTCAAAAGGGGCTGAAAATGCCAGCGTGGTACCAAGGAGCCAATGAATGACAAAAAGGGCTGAATTTGGTACATTTGTACCAAGTCTGGTAACACTGACTCTTACGCTTTACCTCCTGTAAATCGAGAACATTCCAGATTGACTGCTCGTCTTACATATGCCGAGGCTTTACGAAGTCCACCGAAGGCTATAACAGGCTCATCAATCTCTACTTCAGCAGTCGACATACCCATCCATTGTAACTATCTATGGAAGGATTTCTTTTTAGTTGCGGAATAATCCCAACCTTTTTACTAACCTAGAACATAATTTGCTATTTTGTAAAATGTTTTTGTTTTAAGCTTATACGATATTGCACTTGCCTAGATTTACTTCAACTTATCAAAACTCAGAATATTTATAATGATTTATAATATTTTATTATAATGTACTGTTTACACACGAACTCGGAGATAATTTATTTGTTCCTCGTTGTATATATGTTTTCATATATTGCCATAATAGCGTTTATTGATCACTTTGAAATAGAGGCTAGTTTATTTATTTATTTATTTATTTATTTATTTAACAATTACCAGAAACAGCTCTGAGGCCATGTTGTGGTTTCTGAGGTGGGACAAGCATAAGCGACATTTCAAATGTAGTCTCAAATTTTGCGGTAACTATTCTAAAATATCTATTGGGTTGTTCTGTGACGATTCAAGTTGTAACCGGAAATAATTAATGTCAACCACATCCGGCTCGAGTAAAGGGTCATTGGGGGTATGGAATCTATTCTTCGGCTAGGGAATCTACTGCAAGAAATCGCTTCTACATAGGTCTTACTGTTTTCGCTCTGATATCTGTCTACTGATATGTGGACAGACATGGCCTTTCTATAAGGTTTTCGACACTGATTCATAGTATAGTTTGAAAAGTTAGGCTTTGTTGGACAACCATTGAATATTCACTCTCTGTTTCGTCAACTGACAAATGGAAGTCCGTACAACGTGCATTGGACGTGAAGTCCCTACGTTGGACGTTAAGTCACACGCCTACTGGACGTAGGATTACAGTCGACACTGTGTGTTTGTATTGCGCGGGTACAGATTTATGCTGATCCTGTCAATTAAGTTGAATAAAGTGTTTTGAAAATAAGTCGAAGTAGGTTCATTTTAACCATTTATCTATCGTAAATTTAGGTCTACACACACACACAGCGTATTGTTGGCTACAGTTTGTTAATGTATAAAAATACGGTGCGACGGTACGTAACAGTCTTTATAGGTTTGACTACTATACTACCTAATAACAAATGCTTTCGTTTCTCAGTGAGCAACTACGGTAGACTTTCAAACTATTCCCAATTAAATATTTCTTGCTGCTTTTGCTCCACAGATAAATGCATTGTAACAGCAGTAGTACTAAAAATTATCTCCGGTTTTCATCAAGGGTTGCGGATTGTGATGATATGATCTCTTGAGATATTGAATCAGTTTCAAATTCTGTTGTCGCTATCTAACACCATTTTTGTTATATAACGATACATGTTAAAATCAGAAATGGTTAATTTGAATATATTTCGGTATGGAAAAAGGTTAAGAGAGGACATAAAACTACTCGTATGGATTGAAAAAACACATTTCGATATCTTTCACTGATTTTGTAATTTTGAAATCAGCTTTGAAACCGGAAATTTTAGTAAGTTTCAACCTCTTCCCCTTCTGGTAGAGTGTTGTGGGATATGTTGTTAAGGATAACCACTTATTGCTGCTTATTACCATCTTTTTCTATGATGATAAGTGTTGATATCCGATATGTCTGATTTAAAACACTCTGGTTTGAACTTAGCATTAATGGAGAAGTCGAAATGAAACCACGTCGCGATAGCTCTTACCGTTATTGCTTTGTGGAAATCAGCAATGAAACAGGAAGAAATAAGAAATTTAAACTACTTCTGGTTGCTAGCATGTTGCGAATAATCATGGTATGTTGGCTTCAGACTCTGAATCGTTTCCAGAAAAATGTTTTTCACCCTCTGTTACAATTTTGGTTTTATGGCGATAAACTATAAAATCGGAAGTGGTTATTTGGACCACTTCTATTTGTAATAGAGACAAAAAAGATGGAACGTGTTCCTGGAACGCAGAATGGATTGCAAAAATCGCTTCTCAATATAACTTACCGTTTTTGTTATATCCGTCGACAGACTGACTGTCGGAGGTACAAAACCGTTTTATAGGACTTCCGAAATCTATACAAACCATAGTTTGGAAGTGTAATGATAGTGCATGTTGATTGAAAGTCACTTCGTTTCACTACTACTTATGACAAATAATAAACCTTCCTTTCCGAAGAAGATATTTAAGTGCCGGTATCTACAATGATATATTAGATATTGGGATATATCTCACAAGTAAACCTTACGTTTGGGTGAATCGAGTTGCTGACTGAGACACATATGAGAAAGTAGTACTAAATGTGGTCAGTATTTCCGTGAAGTTGTAGGTGCGAAGCTCCAGGGGTTTAGGAGATACAGCTACCAGAACATCACATGGAAGTACAGAATAGTCTTCATACAATTGGAGGTAAAAGCTCTGTAAGACCTCTTGTAACGACAAAAGGTGAATAACAAATATATGGGTACATATTAGGACTAGGGGGAAGTCATATAGTAAGGGTATATCTGACGGCGGCCATCTTGAAATCCGCCATTTTGAATTAAAGTTAAGTTTCTAAAATACGAATAAGGGCATGTGATACATGATTTAAGACGCAAATTTAATCAGAAGAACAATGGTGACGTTAATTTTGATTTACGCGCAATTGGTAAAAAGTTACAAGGAAATTAAATATTGTTGCAGCATATGTATTAGTCCTTTTCCTCACCTTGTAAATTTTGTGTTAATGATAATAATTAAATAAAAAGCAGGTGGATAAATATTAGGTCTATGGTAAGAGTTGCCTTGATGGCGGCCATGTTCAAATCTGCCATTTTGAATCAGACAAAAGTTTTAAACAAAACGCGTAACATTGACACCTTATTAATAGCAAATTTTACCATAAATCCAATGTGTCACTGTTATGCGTTTTGTTTAAAACTTTTGTCTGATTCAAAATGGCAGATTTGAACATGGCCGCCATCAAGGCAACTCTTACCATAGACCTAATATTTATCCACCTGCTTTTTATTTAATTATTATCATTAACACAAAATTTACAAGGTGAGGAAAAGGACTAATACATATGCTGCAACAATATTTAATTTCCTTGTAACTTTTTACCAATTGCGCGTAAATCAAAATTAACGTCACCATTGCTCTTCTGATTAAATTTGCGTCTTAAATCATGTATCACATGCCCCTATTCGTATTTTAGAAACTTAACTTTAATTCAAAATGGCGGATTTCAAGATGGCCGCCGTCAGATATACCCTTACTATATGACTTCCCCCTAGTCCTAATATGTACCCATATATTTGTTATTCACCTTTTGTCGTTACAAGAGGTCTTACAGAGCTTTTGCCTCCAACTGTATGAAGACTATTCTGTACTTCCATGCGATGTTCTGGTAGCTGTATCTCCTAAACCCCTGGAGCTTCGCACGTACAACTTCACTGAAATACTGACCACATTTAGTACTACTTTCTCATATGTGTCTCAGTCAGCAACTCGATTCACCCAAACGTAAGGTTTACTTGTCAGTAAATAAATAAATAAAAAATATCAAAGAGTAAGTAGGCTATATAATTATGTTCAGTTAATATTTCTTCATTTCTTGCAAATACAGGGCAATCATATTATACCTTTTTAGAAGCAACAAAAGTAAAAGTTAACTCAGCGTATACTTAATTATTCTGCAACGTTACGAAATAAAAATAATTCCGAAATATAGAATGGTTAAGTGATTTAATTATCATCATTTTCTTAACATCAATCATCCTCATTTTCACGTTGCTGATAATTGCGATATTATGCTCAAGACGATCCTAATAAAGATGGGGAACACAGAAGGTTGTCACTGACTCTTTATAAGTTTAAAAATAAATCCATGAAGTGAAGAGAGAATAATTTAGAGACCCAATCTTCCTAAGTTCAAAAATAAGGAAAAAGTAGAGTACAAAAGAATTAATAAAAGAGAGAAAACAAGTACACACATTAAACTGAACTGTCTAACAGGAATATCTATGTATAATGAAAGGCTTAAATTAAAAAAAAAAGCACAGATAAATGAAATTTTACTAAATAAAAGGAAGTAAGAGTAAATTGGTTTAACAGTAATAACTATTATTGTAACTTTAAAGTCCGTCTACTATTGAGGAAGGTAAGGGACATATAGGCAATGAAATAAATTATAGTGGTAAAATGAACAAAGACGAGGAGAACGTGACGAAATCGATGTATATGGTCTATGTCCACCATGAAGCCAAGATCGAAGCCACTAAGCGGGAGCTAAGATCGAACCAAACATCCCACGAATTAGAGTCATGCACTCTACCACAGAGCAGCAGCCAGTCCTAGCTAAAAGTGTCTAAACAAAGTTTCTATATATATATATATATATATATATATATATATATATATTTCCTTAAACTTATAGTATGGAATAAAAAAAGTAATCAGAAATAAAGTAAAAGAAAAGAAAACTCTTGTAATTAAAAAAAACTAAAGAACAGAATTTTAGTAAAGAATTTCATTTGAGGAATGGGCTAGAATTTGAATACTTACGGAATAGTCAGGTGACATTTTGACACCTAGTTCTAAAGAAAAGAAGTCCTTACTCTATTAAATAAATCGAAAATAGAATATGTTTTATTTATCATTTTATAATTAGTTTCCATTACTTCCATAAGAATGTATATGTAAATATTGTCCACAGAGACTGATGTACGAATAAAAGAAAAAATATCGAAACGTATTACAGTACCATTCCTTTCATATAAATAATGAGTTAAATTATGATTGTTTAATAGTCCCTAATAAATGATGAGATTATCTTCAAAAGGGGGCCTTTTTCATCTCAATTTTTTAATGGACCTTTAATAGTTTCCCAGTCTTTGGTATGAAACCTTTCACAATCATTAATTTTATAGAAGTGGAGATACTCATACATTTACGATTTCTACCCCAAACATTCCCTTTTGCACTAACACTACCATGTAATTTAACAGAGTTTCACTCATAAATTCAGGAGATTTTCTTTTTAAAATAACTCCTACACAAATGTAACCTGGATTTACATGTATAATTTAAGAACAAATTTTGTAAAGAATAAACTAATAGCCTTTACACTATAAGTTAGTAATTTTTCAAGTGTCAATGTCATTCTATTGCAGTAATTACACTTGTAAGGAAAATTAAAAGAAATATGTATATAAATGGTCGATTTTCCACGCAGAACGCAAATCATTTATATGATTTGCATTAAAATCTAATAAATTTGAACTATTTAATATATATATATATATATATATATATATATATATATATATATATATATATATATATATATATATATATATATATATATATATATATATATATATATATATATATATATATATACAGGCACACCCGCAATACAGCATTTTTCATCACGATCAGTGTTTGTGAGGAAATTTTGGTAATTTTTAAATATTACCAAATAAGACTTGCAATCACTTTGTATTATCTATTAGATATCCTCAATAGAATATTACACAAAACCAAGCCCATCTAAGAGGGGAAGATTTCCAAGACTTCCGATCAAGCTCTGGAAGAACCTACATTTGTCATACTTCTCTGCTGAAAGATCTGATGTTAATTAATATATATCACGAAATTAGATTCATTTGATCACCAGAGACTATTCCAGGTAAGATTTTCGGAATCGAAGTCAATATATCGAGTCAAGTTACGAGGGTCATTTAACTAGAACTGGCACGCTACTATGATTGGAGTGCCGTGTGGGTAGGAGACAAATGACGAATGTGTTCCGTGGATGTGTACGAGTCAGTTCAACGCTGCTGCGGTCCCATATTACGGTGTGTGTAGCGAGTAGACATCATTTATGTGGTTGCTGTGTATAATACCTTCCTAACGTAATGTTCACGCGTGCACAACAGTATGTGTTTATCAAATTCCAGGTGGCACGAGGGCAAGGCCGATTCACATCGAATTAGTTGAGGCCTGTGGTGAAGCTGCTCTACCGTATGGGTTGTATCATTTCAGGCGGGACGACAGTCAACAGAAAAAATGCACGGTGGAGGGCATGTGCGAACGGCTACGGATGAACTTCACCTTGCAAGACTACGGACACTGCTTGACGGTGATCGGGGCTGGACTTGTACTGAATTGGTGCAGGAGCTGAACATTTCATCCGGATCAGTGTTCCGCATCCTAACACAAGATGTTGGCCTGCAGCCAGATGCGTACCCCATGCTCTGACCGAGGTTCAAAAGTGGCATAAGTGGGAAAGTGCGCGCCTACACCTTCAACGTTACAATGAGGGAAGTGATGACTTCTTGCAAATTACTAAACGTGGGAAAGATCCTACGAGCCTGAATTGAAACGTCAGTCGAGTGAATGTCGCCACCCAGAATCTCCTTGACCGAAAAAGCTTAGGCAAGAGCCAGCAAACGCGAAGGTAATGAATATAATGTCACAGACCAGGAAGGCATTATCCTCTTGCATCAAGTTCCACCGGGCGTTACCTTTAATGCTGCATACTATCCTTCACAGCTTGGTGACCATTTGCGACCAGCATTGCGGCGCAAACGTCCACACGTCCTGGAGTCTGGATTAATTCTCCTACATGCCTATGCCAGATGCCATACAGCCCATCCAGTACAGACTCTGTTACGACGATGGGGTCGGGAGGTACTGGAGCACCCGCCATACTCCCCGGATATGAGCCCCTGCGATTTTGATCTTTTCCCAAAAATGAAAGAACCTGTCAGGGGCAAACATTCCAGAGACATTCCTAGCATTGTTCTTGCCTTAGATCGCACAGTCAACGCCGTCTCACAGCGTGGGGTTTTGACAGATATTCAACGGTTACCAGACATCTGGTTATGGATTCAATAGGCTGGCGGAGACTACATCGAAGGATTGTAAGCTTCTTGAGATAAGTGATTCATTACATTCCGTTTCACAACTATGTTGCCACATTGAGTAAAATGACCCTCGTAATTTTATAGGAATAAAAATATTACTACAATTAATGAAATGAGAATTCGCTGAAATGTTTAGAATTACTACCAAATCATCAAACCATTCAACTTACTGTCTGAAGCGTGAAAGGAAACCTGTTCACAGACTTGTGCAATTAAATTATGAGAACGATAACAAAGTCGATAGACAACTAGTACGCACAAAATTTAATGCATTCATATTAAGTATAGTACCTTAAGAATGAAATTAATATATTACCTTACCTTGTCAACAACATCGACTCAAGTAGGGTAGTTGTCGCTCGGGGCAAGAACTCGCCTTTGCGCCCCCCACCTCTTCAAACAAACAGAACTGCTCCCGTACTACACCTGATATTGGCATCACACAGTAATTCTCCTTTTCCATTTTTTCTTCAAGTGGTAAAGTTTGATTTCAAAATTGTAGTATATAATTTAATTTTTAGTACAATATAAAACATCTAAGTAATTAGTATTTGATTACCAAATAATCTGAGAGTAGTATACTTGACATATTCTTATAGTCTTTATCATAATAACTGCATATCACAACGTTTTTGGAATTATATCGCGACGTGCATATGTGTAGAATGAATCAACAGTCTGGTAGTTTAGAAGAGAATATTTAATTATGGCAAACAGTCAATCTGTTGCTTCAAGTATTATACTCGGGCATTTTACAAATGTCTTAAATCGATGTAAGTTAAATGAAAACTCAAGAAGATGGAACTAAAATTTAACTTTGCAGACTCTTTTGGCTCCAAAGATTTTTGGAATGTTCTCAAAATATAAATTTGAAGCTAACTTATGCTCTATGGCAGTGCTTCTCAAAGTGTGGGTCGAGGCCCATTGGTAGGTCCCGGACTGCTTTTAATGGATCGAGAGAAGTTTTCCTTTTAATTATGAAAATTTAATGTCGATGTGGAAAGATAAGCTGTGAAGCACGATTGACAAAATAAAAATTGGAAATTTGTTCATGAGGTGAAGAGTAAGTGATTTGATTACTCATAGCCTGCCCTCTTATACAGTCAGTAGAGATGCTCGGTTACGATAACGGGAAAAGTGTTTGACCACCTAGTAAGTTGAAACTCTCACGGGAAGGGCATTGCGTCGGGAGTAGTGTTAGCTTTGTGTTACATTTATATTCAAACTTTTTATCCCTCTTTGTGCATGCGTACAATTTCATATAACAAATACCACAACAGGCTCCATATCATCTCCAAAGGGTGTACACATAATCCTTCCACCTCTTACAAAATCTTTTCTTCATTATGTAGGCACTTCTTTTACTGTCTCTTCTAGAAATAAGTTAAATAATGTAGGATAGAGAAGGATCCTTGTGAAACCTACCTTCCACTTGCACCCTCGTTTGCCACTTTCTCCCTATTGTAACACTTATTTCTTAGTTCATATATAATATTTTTACGAGTCTTCGATCTTTCCAATTCATCCCAACATTCTTTACAGCTTCCACCAATAATTCTCAGTTCTAGATCAATAAATACAAAATACACATCTTTCCTTTTTTCCAATAATCCTTTCACTTATTTCCATTAATAACCAAATTGCATCTCTTGTGCCCTTACCTCCCCTGAATTGTTCATCCTCAAAGTTTTATTTGTTCTTGCATACAATTTGCTGTTCAGTATTCAAAGCATTTTTCTGCATTAATACATCTATAATCCTCATATATTTCTAGATTGATTTCTTATCCATCCGTATCGTAATCGTCTACAGGATTTTTTCGGCTACTCCTCTATTTCATATATTTCATTGCAGAGTTGGAATAATTCTTTCTTTTCCTTGTCCCCCAACACTTAATGAATTCTGAATCGTATATTATTTATCATGGTAGTCTTTCATTCCTAATCTAGTATATGTTTCCCTCAAACTCATCCCGAAGAATACAAAGTGACGCCTTTGTCATCCTCGCGTACTTCATTTCCTACTTCAACACCTAGGCCACACGGTCTATCTTATTCTTATATAAATCCTCAATATATTCCCATGAGTTCTCATTTTTACTTTCTAAAATGAAATGCAATCTCTAAGTTTAACGTTCCACGCTTATGCTGGCTAGGCTAAAGAGACGGTGATGATTAAAAATGAGTGAAAATGGTGGAATGAAGATTGTGGGACGAAACGGGAGGACCCCGAAGAAAACCACGCACACGGTGTTTGTCCAACACAAAGTTCGCTTAGCCCGAGCTGGGATCGAATCAAGGAGTCCATGCACCAGAGGTGAACCCTCTACCATTGAGCCACAGCGGCTTCTTCTTATTTTCTACTGCCATGGTAATACTCCCTAGTTTCCTTCCAATTTCCAAATATTTAATTTCCTTGCTCATTTCTTCATATTTCCCTACGGAAGGATTTGATTTTCTCATATTTCCCAACTCTTTCTAATTCTTCTGTGTTCTCACATTTACCTTTGTAGAACTCTTCCCTTGCTCTGTCTGTTTCCAACGACATTCTTTCCCACATTCCATGCAACAGCTGTTCTGTAACCAATCGTTTTTAATTTTGTGTTCACGATATCCTCCTACCTCTTTTGCAGACTGCAGTATGCAAAGCTTATGCTTCTCTTTCTGTTACTATTTGCATATGACCTTTAATCGTTTAAGTATGTTTCTTCGAATTTTTCAACAAACATATTTCTTATATTCACGTTTTTCAAATCTTTTTTACATGTTCAACACTTTGTTGCCTAATTCTTTTCTGCCTGCATTTTTCAGTTGAATATCAACTTTTGCCAACACAACGTAATTATCAGGGAAAATGTCGGTCTCAGGATGAGTCTTCGCGTTCTTCAAGCCATTCCGAATTGTTCTGACTCATAAGATATTCTATTTAATATCAACAACCATCTATTGAAGATTTTCATCTCTATATTCTTTTCATGTATTCTTTTCATGAAAGTTTGAACAGATTTTGCACCTGGCTCGAGCCGGATTTATGTCACGTCATGTTATTCAAATGTCTATCCTATTGCAGGATAAATAGGGTTGAAATTATATCCAAAACTAAAGTATCTCACCAGTACTCTTTAAGTTAGGGAGTTGAAACTTTGTACACAAAATCTTCATTAGAAGTAAGTGAACACGTATTAACGTTTGCAAAAATATCACTACTAAAGGGGAAAGGAAGTAATTTCTATACAATTTGGCGTTCCGATTTTTAGTTATAAAATGTTAAAGAACAGCTGAATTGTTAGAAATGAAATTTTAAAAATATTGTAGTAACTGTTTGATTTGAGTATTTATCATTCTGTTTCATTAAATTACATACCGAAAGTGGTATGAAAATGGTTTCGAAATACTATTCCTAAACATTATTGGTTTTAAACTAAGAACTTAATAAGAGAGCTTTTAAGTACGAGAGAGAAAATCCTGTTTCCGCAATTCGCGCTGCCTATTGAAATGCTTCTTCTTATTTTCTAATGGGACTGCTATAGGCTTATTTCAGAGATTTAGTGCTACTGATTATTTTAGTTTTCTAATGATGCTCTACTGTATATATGTGTATGGACATGTGGGAGTTTTACATACTATGTTTAGGTCGCATTTAATTAGAATTTGTGTGTGTTGTATGGTATTGTTTAGTAAGTGTACACTATTTACAAAAGTCAACATGAAAAGAATATCTTGGTGCAAAGTTTCCAATTATGCTAACAAGTAAGGGACCATAAGGTTGTCGCGCAAATCAGATGCAGACATACGCCATCTGATTGAGCATGAAAAGATATGGAGAACACAGAAATTTAAGGTGCTAAGGGCCATAGGGAGCGAAGCGAGGAAAGAGGAAACATTGAATGTCGGCAAAATTGAAGAAAGTCAGGAATGATGGGAAAAGTTAATTTCGTGCAAACAGGGAAAGAAAGTCAACCAAAAGAACGAAACTAAACATAACAAGGGCATCAAGGACGAAGAAAGATCATAATCAGGGTTGCAATCCGGACCGCAGTGTTGCCAACGCTGCATAACATTGATATGAAAGATATAGCACAGTATAGCAATTCATGCACAAGGAAAGATATTAGTAACACAAAAGACAATTGAAAAGACTCTGTACACGTGCGTAAAAAGGTTTAACGTAGTCGTGAGTGAATATTACACCCGCCTGAATACAAATGGAGGAAAATAGAGAACAGTACGCACCATTTATAGTTTAATTGCAGTTGACGTGAAGATCACGAATGAATGCATGGTCAACACACAAACATTTCTCGCAGTGAGCACAGCGGATGAAAGCAAGCTAGTCACCCGCGTCTTTATATTCAAGGGGTCCCGGGTTCGATTCCCGATGGGGACACAAAAGGTTCGGGTCCCTCGTTAAACTGTAGCTCCCGTCCTTTGGAAGGCAATAGCAAACCAATATGGGTTCATCCAGCCCAGGGACTTTCAGGTCAAAACCTGCCTTCGGGCAGAACACCAATCATCATCATCATCATGGAACGATGCTCCCAAGCACTTTCGTTTCTGTGTTATCATGTGTACCCCTTTCACTTTCATATCTATATTTGTCCTCCCTTATGTACATCATTCACTCACGACTATCGTTAAACCTTTTTACGCAAGTGTACAGTCTTTTCAATTGTCTTTTGTGTTACTAATATTTTTCCTTGTGAATGAGTTACTATACTGTGCTATACCTTCCATATCAATGGTAGGCAGCGCTGGCAACACTGCGGTCCGGATGGCAACCCTGAGTATGATCTTTCTTCGTCCTTGATGCCCTTGTTATGTTTAGTTTCGTTCTTTTGGGTTGACTTTCTTTCCCTGTTTGCAAGAAATTAACTTTTCCCGTCATTCCTGACTTCCTTCAATTTTGCCGACATTCAATGTTTCCTCTTTCCTTGCTCCGCTCCCTATGGCCCTTAGCACCTTAAATTTCTGTTCTCCATATCTTTTCATGCTCAATCAGATGGCGTATGTCTGCATCTGATTTGCGCGACAACCATATGGTCCCTTACTTTTAAGTAAAGTAGAAAAACTAAAAGTACAAAGTAATTGTTCTTGCCATATGAGAATTTAGCGTACCCTTCAGCAGCGAGGCTAAATGAGACATGGACCTAGTACTTAACGGGAAATCCGAACTATATGAGCTCCCACTGCAAATTGAATCCCGACCACCCACGCCGAAGGTACGTACACTAACCATATGGACACGAGAGAACTCCGGTGCAATTTTAGTACATTTTATTTTTACAGACGGCCCATTTTTACAAACAAGAAATGAAACAATTCAGGTTCACGTTCCACTCCTATGCCCTATAGGTTTACGGAGATGGATAAATAATGAAAATGCATTTTTATGAAAGAATTGTTAAATGAGGGCGAGGAAGGAAACGGTAGAACTCAAGGGAAAACCACAGACACCTTGTTGTCTACTCCAAGCTTATATAGCCTGGGATTCCTCGTACTAGAAGTGAGAACTATTAACAAAACGTGCATTCTCTAGTTCCGAAAGAATGACTACTTCAATGTTTCAATTTGCACTGTGTGTTTCCAACTAACAAACCAGTGAAAATGTTACATATCTTGCTGGATACATCGATCATTGAAGAAGAAAATATGACAAGTCAATATATATCATCCAGAAATGGTTTCCTCCCAATTAGGTAAAGCATCTGAGAGTTGATCAGAGTTTCTCTGCCTTGTAGTGGTCTCCATGGGCACCGATCATGGAACCTGCAAGAGCTCGCCCCACAAAAGTTTTAATAGACTCCTAGAAATTGAATATTGTATTTGCTTGAATCTTCGCTTGGTTACATGACAATGACATACTGATTTTTGCAGTACAGTACTGTTTTTCAATGAGCTGTCCTGCGTGTTGTGAAGACGTATAGAAAATTGAGAAATGTCCTGCGAAATGTCCTGAGTTAACTTATTTAAAATATCTTAATGTTTCATTCTCTCTTCACAACACTTTGAATCGCGGACACTCTTTTCCTGAATGATGAACCACTGTTATTCTTTAACACTCCTCAAAAGATTCGGGAGGGAGAACAGTCAACAAAACATTGTTTTGCAATACTCTGTTTTTACTAAGAAAGGCTTGTTGAGATATTGGTAAGATAGAAATGTTTTCTTATTTCAAGTTACGACAGTAATACGAACCAACTTAAGTAGAAGCTTCCTCGTGCCGTTCTAAATTTTGTCTCATTCATTAAAATAATACCACGCCCTGAAAATCGATTTTAGAAAAATCTTTAGCTCAACACGAAGTTTTACTGTACGTTCATAAAAATAAACCACTTTGTCATTGGTCAAAGCATTTGCAGTGGGGTGCGCTATGTCTAAAATTACATATCCGTGTGCATTTCTTGTTAAAATTGAATTAACACTTGATTTTTGTTCTTTCGGCGATGCTTTGAAATTCTGACAGGTTGTCATTTGTTTCGTTCAACCGAATCCAATATGGCGGCTATCAAAGATGGCCGCCTTCGCGAACGCACAGCGCTGTCTTTAAAAGCCTATATTTCCCAAACCAATTGACCAATCTTCATGCAGCAAACACCATACGACGTAGACAATAATAAAATGTTGAAACCTGATAAGAAGTATTACTTATCAATGCAAATAATAACGTGAGGAACAATTTTATTTCAAATTTTGCACATTTAATAATGTGTTTTCTTTATATTTTTTTTTTAAAAAAAATAACAAGTAAACGGCAAGTAATTGAGAACAACGTTGTATTGCGGAAACCGTACTATTATTGGCCCCCTGACAGTAATTGGCCATTTCGCAAACGAAATTCTATATTAACTACCCGGTCTTTGAGGCGATCGCAAAGCGTATTTATTGCTCATGCGTACTCTTTGAATACGCTGACCATGTATTTAAATGTAGATGGCTAATCATAAACGCGAAAGCAATAAAATCGCTGAGAAAACGTCAGCTCGAGTGTATTTGGTGCGGGTCGGAACAATAGACCGCTTGCTGTTTAAAAGATTTCAAAAGGAAGGGAAAAAAGGAAAGACGTGTTGTCAGGCAAAAGGATTGTAGCAAGAAACAGCTGCTTGGAAGATGGTTTGTGCAGAGTATTGGAACTCTGTTATTACACACCTGGACCTGGCAAAAAGACGTGGAAACCCTGACTGGCTCACAGTATGATTTACACATCAGGTGAAAGTAAAATTACTGAATAGCCACTTTGGCTGCGTTCGCTACAGGGGGTAACGCTTTCTCGACTAGCCTAGGACTTAGTGTTACACTTATTTTTGCTGCATTATCGCTTCACCAGGTTGATGCGGTATCTGTTCTTCATTTGTTCTGCTTGAGTTAATGGCGTGAGTTGATTACATGAGAAGTTATGGCTGGTAATTCTGAAACACATTCTGATTTGCAGGTAAGTCTTACTGATTTTATAAGGAATTGTTAATTTTTTGTTTGTTTAATTCATGAATTATTGCTGATTAAGTCATCAAGAATAAAGTCGAAGAGAAAGCATGTAATTTACTTCTGTATTTTTATGTTAATTTTGTTTGTTTTGGCACTTATAAGGAGGGTTGCTAATAACTCGACTTGCAATTTAGTTCCTATACAGTAACTAGCCACCTATGCCACTAACTATGTTTCCTTCATTAAGAATTATATATTGATGTTTTTATTAAAAAGATCAACGTTACGTTTTGGTTTACAACTTGTAGTTTTCTTGCGTCCCTATGATGTGTCTTTACAGTTAATAGCCGATGTGGCTAATAACTATTATTAGTGTGGCTAATAACTACAACTTCAAATACTTCTATCACTTCATAATTATTTTTCAATTTTGTAAATCCTGTAATGAATTATTCTATTAATCAACACTGCTAATAACATTTTTCAGCTCATTGATCATTGAATTAAAATGCCAAAAAGACCAAAATATTCATCTGAAGCTCTCAGGAAAGAACTTCAGAAAGTTACAAATGAAGGAATTTCTGTGAGGATAGATAGCAAAAAATTATGGAATTTAATGATCAACTATTCAGTTTAAAAGGAGATGCTACTTAAAATCTAAAATTATTACTTAGGAACAAACTAAAACCTAATTAATATAGTTTAGGGCGAGGAAGTTAAGAATACCACCCAGAACATTTTATTTCTTAACATTTTGAAACCATATAAATGTAAATAAAGTAGAAACTATGTGAAAAATCAAGTTTCCCTATCGTGATAAAAGTAATGTGATAAATAACATATCCATTTATGGCTCTAACGTCCTAATCTGAAGTTATATTACTTTCTAATAGGATAATTAAAGGTCAAAATAATGCGTTTTCCGAACGAAGAATTAAGTATATAGGAAAGGTTGGTAAAATGATTCTTTAACTTTACAGCGAAATTGGTGGCCCTGCTTATCATGCAACGTGCTTCCACTTCACACAACAAAGATTCTCGTAGTTCAATAGGGAAAGCAGGAAGAGCTATTTGAATTACTGCAATAGACTATTAGTTACTATTTTCTGGTATTTTCATACTAATGTTTTCATCATTATATACTAATTCCCGTGCTTTAAACTTTTCATTCACCAATGCAGATGTAAGTCTTCTCCATAAATTCTCAATAATGGAAGCCATATGGTAAAACAAAATAATCCCGGGGTTGTTTTCTTTTCGGATGATACTTGTTGCAAGCTCTCTATATTAGGATATGACAGAAAGAATGATTTCGAAAGATTTTGGGCACTAAAATTATAAATTTCATGTAGGTCTGCCTACACAAGTCCGACTATGTATATACCGGCATGCATGTATAGATAAAGATTCTAACAATAACAAACTAAAATCCCAGTCTGTAATGTCTATTTAAACTATGTAGGTGCCAAAAATATTTTCAATATTTTGTGTCTAATTTCAGTTGTCATGTTAGACTTTTGATGTAAGAATTACATTTTAATCTGTTATTAAATTTTGTAATTATGCTTCCTTTACACTTATTCACGTTATTACAGGTTCACTAGATTTTTATTATAATTTCAAATAGAGGGATAATTTTACTTAATCTCTAAGGTTAAATATATGTAAAATGAATATCGAAAATGTTCGAAAATATGTTACAGTTCTAAAATAATGACTAACTGCAGTGACACAATGGCCATACTTTGGATTATTCGAGGTAAGTTCTAGAGGAAAATTTGTCTTAAGAGAATAATTTTAGAGATCTTTCCAGAAATATTATGCCAACAAAATTTTATGGCCTTGTATTTTTTCTGGCATTTTCGTTTTTGATTTCCAGTTTAAATTTATGTAACCAGTAACGCATACGGTATTTAAATTCCAGACATTTGGTAAGATAGCGGTGACATGGTAGTTTGAATAATATTCCGTTTTCTTTTCCAGGAAACAATTAAACCACTGTAAGTGTCAATCAATAAAGACCGGAACACTTTCTATAGTTTGTAAAACATGTTAAAACCTTTAAAATTATCAGATTCTGCAATTGTCGGCTTCCTTTCACGACATTCTCACATGATCCTACTTTCCTTAGTGTGTATATTTAAAATATATAATTATCTGTCATAGTGCCATTTGAAAACAACAACTTAGTGTTAGGTTGACTACACCGTTAACTTGTTGTATCACAGTGTAAGCCAAACAATGTGCCCCCGAGGATATTTTCAAGGTACGAGATATCAGTGTTTCCTATCCATACTTGTTAGTCAACTACATGTTTGTGCTTTCATATTCTTGAACTGGTCTTCAGTTATTCTATTTGTAATATTTACATATTTTAAATAAAAGTATTTTATTTCTAAAAGTTCTTACCTTACACAATTTACTTTACTAATGCCTTACGCTAGAAACCAATTGATATTCGGAAACAAATTGGTTTGTAGGACTCGAAAAATGAAATGGAATATACAGTTTTGATACCTCGATTATGGGCTGTAGGATAAAAGAGACGGATGATTTACGAGAGTGAATAATGTTGGAAGAAAGGTGGATGAGAACATAGGAGGAAGCAGGAGAACCTTGAGAAACCTCACGGACACACTGTTATCCATCAGTAACTTAGACTATCTGGAATCGACACAATTACGTATCCTAAGATCGGTAAGCATCAATTTCAGCATCGAGGTTGTATGAAATGTTGCTCTACAGCTTAATGGGGCATGAAATACACGAGGTCCTACATCTCCTCACAAAAAGTGCACAAGTTAATCATATTGCAGCAGAGAGCTCAATGCAGAAATACTTGTCAGAAAAATATAACAATTTTGTTATATGGCATGTCCCTCCTAACATTGGTTAAATGGTAAACTGTTTTTCATTTGGGATTATCCGGAAGGTTGTCAGACCCCTAAATGATACGAACTTCTTTGTAGTTTCCTTCTCCTACATCCTTTTGTATTTGATCCGAGTGTTTCAATCGCATCGTTTACTGTATTTTTCCTTTTGACATTACCTCCATAGCTAGTAACAAATAACTAATTTTCATCTTTATGTTTTCCAATAAGTAATTTCTGAGTGTCTGCCGTGCGTTTATCCTGATGTATACACACAACTTACCGCTGAACATATTCCAGCAAAATGTTAAACTTCTATGAAGACTACAAGGGGAAGAGGAGGCAAATCGCTTATATATATATATATATAATTTTACACAACTGATCTGTTTTCCACTGACTTACCCACTTCTTTCCCTCTAGGCAAACTCTTTAGCATTAAATTTCTTAGTGACGAACATTCTTCTTACTGTGGGATTGAGTCCTTGCAGTCTACATCTTTCAGACTACACTGTTCTGCTGTTAATTTTCTACCATTTCTTAACCTACTGCTTTTTATCCCTGTAGTTTTCATATATAATTTCCAAGCTGCTGCCGAAACAAGGCCACTAGCCTTGAAAATGGTGATCGAAAGTTGCTTTCAACCCAAAGCCAGTTCTAAGAAATTTGTTCTTACCAATATAAGAATCAACGTGTCTGTGTGAGTGCTTGCCATCAGATTCACATAGAAAGAAATCAGGTAGAGCCATGCAATTTTGTTCACAGGTAGATCATTACCTGATCTGTTTGTGAAGAAGCCGTTTTTTTATTTTAGATTCGATGGAGATGGGAGCCACACGTTCTATGCAAGACAAACCCTCTGTTGTGTAGCAAGTTAAATAGTGTTAATAAGTGTAAAGAACAGGCACTTCTAGTACTTGATTAATCAATATTTCATTAACAGTCCTATTGTATAAGTCATTTCTCTTAAAAAATGTGTCAAGAAGGATTTTGATTAATCACATTTTCAACTCAATGATTTTTACCTATAAAATTGTTGTATGGAGACTATTTGATTGGCAATTTGTAACGAAAGCAGCAGTTTTTTTCTTATTTTTATCGCAGACGGTTGCGCCATCTTTGAGGTAGGAAATATATATGTTGCACCAATTTGACTTCAGGAGCGTCATTTCAGATTTAGCTTGAAGGAGGGGGCAAGCCCCCTTGATATAAGTCAAATTTCGCGTTTTTCACTGATTTACTCTTTTGATAAAATCTATATACATCTCAAACTCAGAGGGGACAAATGCCCCTCCGTCCCCCCTAAATGACGCCCCTGGTTGACTTACGCGTTTTTTCTATTTATAATCTAGATGGTTCAAGGATATTTTATGTTATTTTTACAATTTATATATAAACAAAAACAAAAAAGAACGTAAGTCACAGAGAAAACTTAACGATATTTAAAAATATGGGAAACGAAACAGTCAGGTACAAATCTTCTACCAAACTGTATAATTCAATAAAATTGCATTGTGTAGTTGAAAACTAATTAAAGGTGAATAGTTTTCTTTATACATTTTGTAATGCATTTTTAGACTGTCAAACTACCCCTTGCATAAATATGAAAACGGCTATGTCCGTTCATCCGTCCGTCTACTCTCTGGTCTTTCACAGATAGAAAAGGATAAGATATAATGAGAAGCGTTTTTTTTTACGGAATCATTTCAAAGTCCCACGAATAATTTCCTTGTCCCTCCTTAATTATCGATTCCAACTCGAAGTGGTAGAAGTCAACGACGTTCTGTTTCAATACGTTACAGAAAACATGATAAAGGTAGGGAAATGTCTGTTCATGTAAATTTGAAATTACAAGAACAGATTTGACTTCAAATTTTATTTTTCTATTTGAAGTGGAATAAGGATGAAACTCATGCAAGTTCGAATTTCAATATAGAGTCCTATAATTATCACATTAAAAGGTAACGAGGAACTGTGCTTGATACGAATATTCAGAGTTCGAAGGACAGGCCCATTTCATGACTTTTCCACCTATTGAAAGCAAAAGATTTATATACAGGGTGAGTCAAAAGTCCTTCGACACCTGCATAAGTTTGAAAATCGACGGGAAAAGTAAAAAGTGATGATTGGAACAGAGGTTTGATGAGGGGCTGCAACGTTTGGAGTGTACGTCATTCATGACCGCCATCTTGAAATCCGCCACTTTGGATTCAAGTCATTTTTTTTAAATGGGTAGGGGTGTATGAGACATCAAATAACACTAGCTTTAGCTCATGAATTTAGAGGTGTAATTTGTTTTTTTCTATCTTGTACAGTTTAGAAGTTATTAAATGTTCAAATGTGGGAAATTACCTTGATACTGACACAGTTCTCTCTTTGTTCCAGGTGATCTAAAATGGGTCAGACACGTGAACAGAAGATCGAAATCATCCTTATATCAGGGGAACGCAGCTACCGAACAATAGCAGCTGAGTACAACAGACGGCACCCAGACAGAGAACAGGTATCGCACAAGCACGGTGGCTCACGTGATCACTAAATTTCGGGAGACTTGCTCTGTTCAGATAGGGCACGTAGTGGGTGACTTAAGGCTGCCACCAATGAGGAAACTGCAAAGGGGGTTGTTGCGTCGTTTGTGAAAAGTCCTAAACGAAGTACCCGTCGTATGTGCCTAGCATGTGCAATAAGCCAATCCTCCGTTGTCCGGATATTGCACACCAATCAGTGGCATCCTTACAAGCTGCACATGCAACATAAACTGAACGAGGATGACACTGATCGTCGGTTGGAATTCTGCATGTGGGTTGCTGAACAACACGAACTGGATCCTGAAATTACCAAGGGCATACTGTTCAGCGACAGGCGTATTTCACTTTGAACGGGGAGGTTAATCGACATAATTGTCTATACTGGTGTGACGCAAATCCGAACTGGTTGACCCGAGTCGAGAACAAAGTCCAGCGAAGGTGATGGTGTGGGGTGGCATATGGGACACCCGCCTCATTGGATCATTTTTCATTTACAACACTTTAACTGCACCACAGGATCCGATGCTGCTGCAGGATCTTGTGTCCCCTGCCACACTGAACGCTGACGGCATTTTTCAATCTTATTTTCAGCCCGATGGAGCCCCTCCACATTATGGACTTGGTGTCCGTGAATGGTTGGATGAACAACTGCCAGGGTTGTGGAATGGCCGAGAAGATCCCTGACTTAACGCCCCTTGATTTTTACCTATGGGGACATCTTAAGCAGATAGTGTATGCTGAGACAATCCGTGATTTGACACACCTGGAGGAACGCACCCAACAAGCCTGTGACCAAATTTCAGGAGACTTTCTCCGTGCAGTCAGAGTGGTTGCGGCGACTACAGTTGTGCATTGCACGGGATGGACAACACGTAGAACATGTGTTGCAGCATTCAGTATCAAGGTAATTTCACACCTTTGAATAATAATAACTTCTAAACTGTAGAAGATAGAAAAAGAAAACAGATTACACCACTATATTCCTGAACTCGAGCTAATGTTATTTGATGTGCCATACACCCCCTTTCATTAAAAAAATAGACTTGAATCAAAAGTGGCGGATTTCAAGATGGCAGCTGTGAATGACATATACTCCAAAAGTTGCGGCTCCTCATCAAACCTCTGTTCCCATCATCACTTTTTACTTTTCCCGTCGATTTTCAAACTTATGCAGGTGTCGAAGGACTTTTGACTCACCCTGTATTTACTAACAAATGTCCCACTGGGTATTCTGAAAACAAAGCCAGTAGGTGTAGTAGATAATTTTCTAGATCTTTTGTTAAGAAAATGGACGGATGGGATGCGGGTGCTCTTCTAATCGAGATTGTCCTGGATTCAGAGATAATCTAAATTATATATATATATATATATATATATATATATATATATATATATATATATATATATATATATATAGATAGATAGATAGATAGATAGATAGGCCCTATTATTTCATTTACGATTCAGCTATCTGTTTTACAAGTTTAGAGGAGTTTATCAGCTAATTTTGCTATGGGAAAGCCTGCGTTGCTAAGCAGGCTTACTGATTTATTATAGGCTATTACTTTTACTTTAATGTCTCCTGCATATTCACCAAAAGAATTCTTTGAAACTTCAAAGTCTGTCACATTATTGTTATTATACTGTTGGATATTAATGGACTTTTTCTCACCGCATACCCTATATAATATCGATTTTACTGTGAGCTCGATTGTAGCTGATGATTTTCTTTCTTGTGTGCTAAATAAGTTTGAGAAATTTTTATCTAAACACTTTGGCTTCTTTGTAAGCAAGGTTCTCAGGTTTTCTTCATTGTATTGCTGGCCTCATTGCGTTTAACCTCTTAAGCGAGTAATTTGTCACCTGAGGCCATTAGCCTGTTGGGAAATTTTTTAAGATTAATTTAAGATTGAAGATTTATATTATAATATTGCTTTATAAAGTCTTTGAAACAAATAATAGTACTAAATTTTAGCTATATGTTATATTAATATAACCTACTCTAATACAACCCTCATGATCCAATAGAGATTTCACAGTTATAACCATCATAATCACAAACATGTCAGTTTGCCAATTTTTAGTAGTTGTTTTGCGTAGCGTCACGGAGAATCTAACCTTTGTTGGGGCAACCGCTTTTTGGCGTCGCGAAAATATCTTATCTTTTTCTAGCTGTTTATGCCGCGTATGGGTGTTGCATTTTGGGGAAACTTCTTGCCATGGATTTACCACATTCTTTTCTGGGGTTTCCAGCCATCTATTGAGCATATTTTCAGTGGGCAACTTGTTAGTCATTTGTCGAGAAAAATGGCTGCCTCTACAAGTTCTGCTGCTGATTCCTCTCATAGAAAACGAGTTCGTGATAAACTCTAGAAACAGCGCCATAAACAGCTAGAGAAAGATACGATCTTTTCGCGACGCCAAACAGCGGTTGCCCCAACAAAGGTTAGATTCTCCGTGACGCTTAAACGCGGTTCACCCAGTTAAGAGGTTTAATTTGTTCACATAGATCATAGATGACACGACAATGTAAAATATACTTTAAAACTGCGTTCGTGTTGGTCCACACGTAACTATTAAGTTAGTAAAATAATATTTACCTCTTCATGACACACACATATATGAAACTTGAAAGTTAAAATGTAAGATCTCTTCACTAATCCTATTATTTAATTTTTATTGATTGTAAAAGTAAAACTAACCTACCAGGCAGTGTATATGTTTAGGTTACCATCACTAAAGTGCCTCGGTTTGGAGGAAAATAATTGGGGTACGGTAACATTAATTATAAATAATTTCCGCGAAATCTCTGTTGAATCTATTCAGGAAAGATGGCACTTAAAAGATGGCTTGTATTTGACTAATAACATTTAGCATACATTTAAGATATGATCACGTATTCTAAGCACTCGAAAACTACATTTTTTATTATTACAATATTAACATCATAAATGTACCTATAAGTGAAAATCCGTCTTATCTTCAAATAACTTCTCTATCTGTTCGCAATAAATTAGCTAATATTAGGGCTATATATATATAAGTAGAAACTATGAAAAATAATACTATGAAGTGCAGTCAGAAATAACTCGTAAATATATTTTTGAATTAGAAAGTCAAGAGTCCTTCAAGGGACACTTGATTTCTCTAACTTGTAAGAGTTTATAACTGAATCATGTCTAGTGTACATTAACTATACTTGATGTGAAGCCAATTTCATATTTTTCAGTTAACCCTTCAGCACTCGCGCACAGACCGTCACGCGAGAACTCGCACGCGGTCGAAACGACCGGGCTGTAAAATTTGATGATAAGGAATGAATTACATAATTTTAAATTAATTGTATACTTGCCAAAAGCGGTGGTGTGTTGCAACAATACAGTCTGGGGAAGGGTTAGAGGGGGGTGAGGGGAAGTTTGCTTAAAGTCACTAAACAAAATCAAAGAATATTTATAGGTGCGGTCGAAAAAACCGCGCTACGAGCTCGAGGGTTAAACTTGAATTTTTTTGATTTTTTTTGAATTTTTTTCTACAAATGATATGTTTGTTTATACATTCTTAAAATAAGATCTTCTGTCCAAAAGAAGATTTGTATAGTTTTCAAGATGTGGGTATTAGGTGGTACGAAAAAAAAATCATTTTTCAATTTCCGAAACGCTATAGTGCGCAAACGTTGCCGTTGGTATAGACAAGAAAAAAACTCAAAGAGAATAATTTTTATTTACATATCTTCCGGTCCCGCATAGCCGTTGAAATTGGAAATATCCTGTAAAAACAAAAGAATTTCAATAAGTTTCTAAAACAACTAAAGAATATAGGATGACGATCATATATAGCCTAAAAAGTTTCTTCAAGTATGAAAAACAACGTTAATGTAAATAAACTATTTTTATATGATATCTTCTGATAGTACATGGCTGTCAAAAATTTGCAAAATTTGCGAATTTTGGCAAAATTTGAGAGTTTAACATGTTTTTAATTTTCTTAAAACAAGTAAGATAAGGACGATACTCACCACGATGGGATGACTGCATTTGGAGTTCCACTACCCAAGCACCCATCAAATGATTAGGGTGTATTATTTACTATTGTATTTACAAATTTATAATTTCACATAATTCGTCCCCTACAAATTTTCATTTTTCCCTTTATTTTTGTCCATTACTAATGATTTTAAACTCTGATTTATGCGAGGCTTAGTGATGATGCGTTCACTTCTGGTTCATGGGGTCCTTGGTTCCATCACAGCTCGCGCCAAGTGAGCTTTGTGGTGGGCAAATACCGTGTGCGTGGTTTTTTTTGGGATTCTCTCGTTTCCTCCCACTTTCTTCATTCCACCATTTTATTCATTTCTCATCATTGCCATCTACTTTAGCCTAGCCGGCATTAAATATTTCATGTTTTTCTGATTTATGCTAAAGATTTGGCATGGATGATCTTGACAATAATGTAGCTCTGATGAAGCCGTCTCTTGTACTGTGTTCACACACTCTATCAGCTATTGAGTTTGAACCTATGAATATATTGTGTGATTCCTGAAGTAGACAGGCAGATATTTAGGATAGACCAACTGTATTTAATGAATACATCAATAGTCATCCAGTTAGGGCACTGTTCTAAAGACTTCAGTTTCGTGGCTCTGGAACTAGTTAGATGCCTCAACAGAGCTAATAGAGTTCTGCAGCTATACATTAGTGTGGAAAGACCTTCATATTATGAAAAAAATTGTCATCTTTTTGTTAAAGTCATATATGCGTTTGTGGATTGCCATGAAGTCGAGCAACAATTTGACCAAAAGTCCACAACATGTTTACGATACCATTCAGAAAACGCGGCATTTTGCCAGAAAAACTGAAATAAGTTATAGACCCCGTTATAGAACGAAATGCTTACTTTGATCATCCTGAAAATGTGCTTTACACGATGATCATTGATTACAGAAACCACATTCGAGAGCTTGGGTACAGACGAATTTTGAAGGCAAGACAAACAGTTTCTGAAAGTGATTCTATCAGACATTTTATGCCACCAAACCTGAACTTTGGAGCTGCAAACTACACCGAAATAATACAATGGAATACTTGTAATCTTACTTCTCCTCCTCTGTTAAGATCATTGACTAATGACGAAATAAGACACTTTATAACTAGAGACTCTAAGCCCGTTATGAATTTTTAACAAGTTCCCATGCCATACTCAAGCTGTCGAAAGATGCGTTAAGCTTGTGAAGGAAGTTTCCGGTAGAGTGTATGAACACATTGCTAGAGACGGTTTCATCACAGCCACATTATTGTTAAGATCATCTATGCCCAGGGGTGCCCATCCCCCCAAAGCTGATGGCGCACTCCCCCCCAAAACTAATAATCTCTTCCCTCCTCAAAACTCAAGTCCTCTAAAAACAATTGCCCAGTGTAGCAGTAGTTTTTATAGTACTAGTAATTGTTATTTTTGTTGTTTTTATTTCCTGTAGTAGTATTATAGAATGGTTGTAGTAGTAGTAGTAGGGCCAGTAGTAATTATAAAAATGGCATTGCTTTTATTAGTAGTCTTGGTAGTGTACAATACTAAATATGTAAATGTGCCTCTTTCACATTATCCGGCGATTTGCCGGATCCGGTTCCGGCTGTTTGCCGGATCCGGTTTCGGCCCCTTTCATATTATCCGGCGTTTTGCCGTGGATGAAAAATATGCGAGCAGGGTTGCTGTGCAACTGAAGAAACAAAACTCAGTGACTCTTGTCGTGTTGTGGTGGTTGTAATGGACAGACGCAAAATGTGTTTTCTACTCGCCTTGTTAAGACACAGGCAGAAAAAAAAAGTCAGAGACACATATGGGTTCACCCTTTTTTAGAGAAGCGGTACTTGAAGGAGATTTTTCTATACTGTTTCCACAATTAAGGGAAGACGAAGTAAAATTCTTTAATTACGTTCGCATGTCTATCGCATCTTTTGATGAGTTGTTGGATCGCGTACGGACCCAGCTGCAGAGGCAGAATTCAAAATTTAGGAACTGTATTCAACCTCCAGAAATGTTGGCTGTAACATTAAGATAAGATAATTTGTATTTTTTATACACATAGATAACGTTAAATTTAATGTAATTGAATAGATGGTTGAAGAAAGGATCTGAGTCAATTTCGTATAGTCATAAGATATTGAACAAAAAACATGTTAAAACATTTCACTACAATATACAAGACGAAACACTCAACACAAGAAGTTAATTCCTTTATCAATAGTACCTTACATATATTCGCAGCTGAATTTCCAAGGTGATGGATCCAGGTCCTTTCTGTAATCAATAGAATAGTGTAGCCAGTGACGGATCTAGCCTGGGGCCAGGGGGGCCTAGGCCCCCCAGTTTTTTCAGTGACAATAATAATTTAACATATTATATATTTTTGTAAGTTTATAGTAAACTCATGATATATCTATGATAGCCTGGGTTCTGGCAGCCCCCCATGTTTTCCCTTCTAGATCCGCCACTGAATTTAGACTAAATTAGTAATAAAAATAATAATGTATGGCTAGGCAGAGTATAAGATTTCTATAACATTTTTCCCGGGGCCCCTTTTTCCTTGTGATAATTTCGAATTCTAAGGAGGAGGGGAATAATTTCACGCCAAAAAGTCCTTTTTTTCAAAGACCATTGAAAAGGGGACTTTTTTTCTTAGGTCTACTAATTCAAAACTTTGAAACCAATTCATCCAATTTGTTTTAATTCTAAATTTTTGATTTTGTTATTTTATTATTTTTTTTTAGATCATTATAATTTTCTCCCAAAATTCGTATTTTTGAGTTAGAAATGTTAGGCTCGGCCATTTTGGATTACTCCTGAGGGCAAAATAAGTTTCCAATCGAAAAAAAAAAAAAGTCCAAACTTGTTGAAAGTAAGCAAATACTACAGGATCCTCAGATTCGACCGTAAATTGACCTGCAAAAGGCAGATTGGAAAGACGGGTAGCAACCTCCTTTTTTTCTTTTTTTTTTTAATTTTTGAATATTTTCTTAGAAAGACCTTTTAACACATTTTAGGTCATATTTTTCCCCCTACAATTCATATTTTTGAGTCAGGACCGATTATCACGACCAAGTCACGATGAAGGGGGTTATAAATTAAAGTTTTAAATCCAAATCAAATATTTTGTCTTAAATACTGTCTCTCTTTCAATTCAGTACGCGAATAACTTTCGACGAACATTTGTTGTGTTAAAAGAATTGTGAAGAAATAAGTTAATGTTAAATTGTTTCACTTCAATAAAACGAGGGGAAAGTGGTGGGTAAGTGGCAGAGGATTCACCTCTGGTGCAGGGGTGCTTGGTTCGATCCCAGCTTGCGCCAAGTGAACTTTGTGTTGGACAAGTAACGTTTGTGTGGGTTTTCTCGGGGTTCTCCCATTTTCTCCCACTTTCTTCATTCCATCATTTCATTCATTTCTCATCATCACCGTCTCTTTTAGCCTAGCCAACAGAACCGTAGGACGTAATACAAAATTTAGAACCTTATTACTAGAAAACTTAATCCAGTAGTTATATGTTTTTTTTTTATGTATTTGAAACTACATCTTGATTGTGTGTTGTCATTTCATTCAAAGCTAATGTAAAATTAGTTCTTCAGTTCTAGTACTTCCTTTGCCAGTATAATACTAGTGGAATTCTTCTTACGACAAATAATAGGTATGACCAAATTTAGTGTGTGGTTCTAAAGATTTTCCGAAACCTGGAGTTTTTCCGAAATCCGAACATTTTTGGTCATCCTTCTTCTTCTTCTTCTTCTTCTTCTTCTTCTTCTTCTTCTTATTATTATTATTATTATTATTATTATTATTATTATTATTATTATTATTATTATTATACTATTTCGTGTTTATTCTTTTGTTTTAAGCGTTCCGACTATTGAATCAAGTCTCTTTAAAGCACTGCTCTAGTCTCTGAATTCAGAGGACTATTCAAGAAATTACAGCCAGATAATTATAAAATATATAAAATACGGTATATTTATCAAATATCACATCATGAATTCTCTCTTGCTTTGCGTAGCAAAATAGTACATAAATATATAGCAAAAGACTGTATTGCTGAAATATTTGATAGTGTATATTTCAATTTTGGGTCACCACAAAATTTACAGAAGGTCATTTGTCTAGTGCAACACGGACATCTCCCAATCTTCTATTACATAGAAAAATAATAATTTATATTGATTTCGACACTTCGGTAGTATTGGTAGTTTTCAATTAATTTTACATGTCATCTTTCCCCATATATTGTATATACAGGTTTGGTTAATTAGTCCAGATGTACTGGGCTAGAACATAACCACATACACAAACACACTTCACATAACACACAAAACCACACGCTCCCATATTATAGCAGCCACTTTCTTCTCTTTCCTGGCAACACTTGCTTCCTCCCCCAACACCCATCCGGTAGTTTGCCGCGTATATGTGAAGAGCGCCATTGCTTGTAATGTTCCGCTTGGCTATACACGGCGATTTGCCGCGCCGGATTCTAGCAGGGAGATCCGGCTGTTTTTGCTCGCCGGATGAATGTCCGGTGACCGCCGCACATATGTGAAAAGCTTCATTGCTTGCAATGTCTTTCTACCTCGTCCGGCAATTCGCTGGAACCGGATCCGGCAAATCGCCGGATAATGTGAAAGGGACATAAGGATATTGAAGGGTATAAAAACTTCTACACACTGTGTATGGCACAGGTATTCTTTTTTTTTTTTTTACAATTAGTAGTATTATTTTTTTCTTTACAAAATATTGATATAATTCCCTTGTACATGAAAAGAAAGACGCAAGTTACAAGTTATTGAGTTTGATACCAAAAGAAAATGTTATCCTCGAAATTGGCCTACAAAAAGAAGTGATATCCAACAAAAAAACATTCCTGTAAAAGACTGTATTGCTGAAATATTTGATAGTGTATATTTCAATTTTGGGTCACCACAAAATTTACAGAAGGTCATTTGTCCAGTGCAACACGGACATCTCCCAATCTTCTATTACATAGAAAAATAATAATTTATATTGATTTCGACACTTCGGTAGTATTGGTAGTTTTCAATTAATTTTACATGTCATCTTTCCCCATATATTGTATATACAGGTTTGGTTAATTACTCCAGATGTACTGGGCTAGAACATAACCACATACACAAACACACTTCACATAACACACAAAACCACACGCTCCCATATTATAGCAGCCACTTTCTTCTCTTTCCTGGCAACACTTGCTTCCTCCCCCAACACCCATCCGGTAGTTTGCCGCGTATATGTGAAGAGCGCCATTGCTTGTAATGTTCCGCTTGGCTATACACGGCGATTTGCCGCGCCGGATTCTAGCAGGGAGATCCGGCTGTTTTTGCTCGCCGGATGAATGTCCGGTGACCGCCGCACATATGTGAAAAGCTTCATTGCTTGCAATGTCTTTCTACCTCGTCCGGCAATTCGCCGGAACCGGATCCGGCAAATCGCCGGATAATGTGAAAGGGACATAAGGATATTGAAGGGTATAAAAACTTCTACACACTGTGTATGGCACAGGTATTCTTTTTTTTTTTTTTACAATTAGTAGTATTATTTTTTTCTTTACAAAATATTGATATAATTCCCTTGTACATGAAAAGAAAGACGCAAGTTACAAGTTATTGAGTTTGATACCAAAAGAAAATGTTATCCTCGAAATTGGCCTACAAAAAGAAGTGATATCCAACAAAAAAACATTCCTGTAAAAGAGCCATGTACGAGTGGCCTTAAAAAGAATTGAAATCACAAAAATAGGCACCAAGTTCTGGTGGACAACAGTTACAAACACTCACTGGCTCACTTCAAATTTAGATTTGAAACTTGGCTGTTATCTGTATGGTTACCACTAGCTCACAATTATGTCAAACTACTTTATAATTTTCAACAGACAACATAGGCAAGTTTCAAATCTAAATTTGAAAGTGATTCCTTGAGTGTTTGTAACTGTTGTTCACCAGAACTTGGCGCCATCCTTTCATATAGCAACTTGCGCGGTACTTCATTCATAGAGTTTCTAGGCAGGGGGTAGGGGGATTCATTCTCGAGATTTAAAAAAAAATCGCATCGTGTTCCAATGTTATTCTGACGACAGCAAAATTACTTATTCGACATTAGAGTAAGATTCTTCCCCAATTTTTTTATTCCCCCCCAATTTTTTTCTCGATGGCACAACTTGCGCCATTCATCCCTCCTGTGGGCGGCCCTTCTCTCTTTAAACGAACCAACCTTTCCTTTCATACGGCTACTTGCGCGGTACTTCATTCATCGAGTATCGAAGTAGGGGGTACGGGGGTTCACCCCGGAAAATTTTTGAAAATTAGCTTCTCAAAATCGTGTTTTAATGCTATTCCGACAGTAAAATTGCTAGTTCGAAAGTAGAGTAAAATCCCCCCCAAATTTTTTCTCAATGGCGCAGCTTGCGCCATACATCCCCCCTGTGGGCGGCCCTGTCTATGCCTACACTTTCGCATAAATCAGAAGGAGTGAAAAAATGAAATCTTTAAGTTTTACGTACCACAGTAATGTCGGCTAGGGTAAAGGAGATGGTGATGACGAGAAATGAATGAAATGGTGGAATGAAGAAAGTGGGAGGAAATGGGAGATTCCCGAGAAAACCACGCACACGGTATTTGCCCACCCAAAAATTTATAATTAGGGGTAAATAATACACCCTAATCATTGGATGGGTGGTTGGTAGTGGAACTCCAAATGCAGTCATTCCCTCCTGGTGAGTAGTGTCCTTATCTTTTTTGTTTTAAGAAAATAAAAAAAAAAAAAACATGTTAAACTCTCAAATTTTGCAAAATTCGCAAATTTTGTAAACGTTTGACAGCGATGAGCGGTCAGAAAATAACATATAAATATGGTTTATTTATTTTAAAGTTGTTTTTACATACTTTAAGAAACCTTATAGGGTCATCATCCTATATTATTCAGTCGTTTTAGAAAATTATTGAAAATTTATTTTTTTACAGGATTTTTCACATTTCAACGGCGATGGGGGACCGGAAGATAAATAAATAAAAGCACTTCTTTCTGCGTGTTTTCTTGTCTATATCAACGGCAACTTTTGCGCACTATAGCGTTCCGGAAATAGAAGAATAATTTTTTTTCGAACCACCCTAGTGGGTATAACATACTGCGATTCTACAAAGTGCACAATTGTTCGTGAAGGAAGTTTCCTACTTCCGTGTTTCCTACTTTCCATTTTCATAGATTTTTCAGTTGACTATTCACTTCGGACAGGACTACGTTATGATCAGAGAAAATGTCAGCCCCTTGAAGGGTCTTCACGTTCTGAAAGCTATTCCTTTACTTCTGCTGAGATCACAATTTATCTGGTACTTTCGGCTGTCTGTTGAAGATTTCTATGTATATCTTCTTCTACTGTGCTGATTGAACACAGTGTTCCCAATTACTAGTAAATTCTACCTACAGAAATTGACTGGTCTCTCTCGCATTTCATTTCCTTTGCCTAAACCATGCATGCACAAGTTGGAATAGGCGGGTAGATCAATGACAAAAAATTATTGACATCTAGGGCCATCCGTATTCAAAGGAGTTACTCGCTCATCGTCGGCTATCATTACAAGTGCACAAAATCTATTATAATGGTTACCAACTTATTTACTTACTAAAGGAAAGCAGAAAAAATATCTATCTACCATATTAATGGGAACATTTACTCTCTAAGTTCTGGACTAGACTAGTCTCTCAATTGATACACGGGATGTTTCAATACGAAGAATATTTTCAAAATAGGCTTCAGTTATCCATGAAAAAAATTCAGTTCAGTTTAAAAGACTATGTAACAAATACATTTTCAATAACGGGTCAGGCGGGGCGGGAAAAAGGGTTCAACGGGGCGGAATTGGCCCGGGAGCTGGATGTTGAAAATGGCTGGCTTAATTTATATTAGCCTACGGCACTATTTTCCTGTTTTTCACCCCCAACTTTCCTGAAATCTCCTATTACAATTACGCAGGCACCCCTCTCCTCTCTGTCTATCATTTATTACATTATCTCGTAATTTCCCAGAACGCCTTCAGCTGTATGCGAAGTGGTCCGGTTGTACCTGTCTACCATCACTAATTCCTTCTTTTTTCTTGAAGTCTTAAGATTATAACTCGATCATCCACGAATTCTACTTTCTTTACTTTCTATTTTAAGAGCTTTTCAATAATAATTTCTATACATTAAGACCGCCCTTTTTATTACCTGAACAAAACATTCTATATCTTTCGCTGTTCAATATCCAAAGACCTTTCTATCTAACGTCACAAACTCCTACCAAATCTAAATTATTTTCTTTCCTTCCCTGTAACATGGTGCGTACGTTCCATGTCTCTATCCTAAACCTTTTGCTCTTGCTTGTCTTTTTTCTCCATCTATCTCTTTGTTTAAGTTACCATAGCAAGTGCAAATAATATGGTACAGATTTTATACATTGTCTATAATTGCTTCCTTTTCGTAGCTTATATTAATTACATTACTACTGCTTATTACTTTCGCCAGATATACGGCACTCGCATAAACAAAGTTTTAGAAACACAAAATGTTGCAATTAGGAAACGAAACTTTTTCAGCTAAATTACTGTAGTTTTGACAAGGACGTGCTGTAATTTCCATCTCGAACCGTCACCAATGTTCACACAATACGGCTAAATGAAGAATCCTGATACACATCTACCACCACAAATATACTCGTCAGTGTTTCGTCAATAGAAGAGAAAGTGAATATCGAACACTTAAAGAAAACTAGGACATAAACATTTCAGATAAAGACAATGGTTTATTGGGACAATTCCCTTTTGTTATTTTCTCGCTTTTGAACGCCATAACAGATTCAATGCTAGTAGCAAGTCTGTAGAATATGAAGAGCACAAAGATTCAAGTATGCCTGCCAAAATAACTGAAATAATTTATAAAGTACGGAATATCATTTAGAATGACCAAAATGTAAGTTTCAGGGAAACATCAGAGTGGGCGAAGAAAGAGATTGTTCGACACATAATAATGGCAGATTTAAATAAGCAGAAGCTGTGTGCACGTATAGTGTCCCATTACTTACAGAAGGAGCATAAACTGGAAAACTTGAATCATTACCAGGAACTGATAACCGTTGCTGAAAAAGAGCTGAATTTCCTCCAGAACTTATTGTAGAGGGCGAGACATTGTTTTTCACTGTGATGCGAAAAACAACTAGTAAAGTGCCGAGTAGAGGAATCTAGATATACCTCAATCCTCATAAATCACACTTAAAAATCAAATATCGAAATATTTCTAATTTTTCTTCCAAAAGCACTGTTAATCAGAAAATTGTGCGCAGTCGATAAACTGACACTAAGGCCTTTTATGTGAAGTTCTGAAACTTCTGCCCGGAAGAAATACACATGTTATACTGGAGCATCGGAGTGGAATCCCCTGGAGGGTTTTACATGACAATTATTGTTTGAGTATTTGACCGAAAAAGGATGAATTACTACGACTCACGTACTCACCACACTTATTCCCCTGCGATTACTTTCTTTGTCCTAAAATTAAAAACGTTCATTGTGACATTATGTAACCTCTTTTGAATAAATTGAGAGATGAAGCTCATCCTCGAAGTTCTTTTGATAGACTTAACTATCAGCGCCACCATGTGTTAATATCCAGAAATGTACTTTGAACTCATCGTAACAGAACTGGTGGGGCTTTATACTGAAGCTCGTATTAGCAAGAGCAGAAGCTCGTAACAACAAGGTATAATGTATAATTGACAAATTAGGAAAACCTGTCTAATGTGCCTCTTAAGAAGAATGTGAACAAATAGAGCTATATATTATATTCTTTGGAAACTAGATAATTTGGAAGTATTTTTGTGCACCAAGTGGTAAAATCACTTGGAGTAAAATATTTTAAATCGAGTTCGGTTAGTTCAGCGATGTTTCTTATGAAATTATGCAATGAAAATTCAGATGTTCGGAGTCTGGTAATGAACTGTATTTGTGCTATTTTAACCGTATATATAAAGTTTGTTTTTCTTCTTAAAAACTAACGTCTTTTAACCTGAATGAAGAGTATAGTGAATACTCAAAGCAGTAGTAATTTGCACTATTTAGTAAAATTACAGAACCTTGTGGATCAAGAATTCCATGGTTTTCCTGCATTATTATATGGAATTAGATAATATTGTACCTCATTCTCTTCTCTTCAGAACTAACCAAATAAAATAGAACGTGGGACGACTTCTCTAAAAGTGTCACCTTAAATATACAACTGTCCCAAGATTATTTCGGTAGGCTACAGGAGCACAGCGTAACACCATTAACCCTTTCATGCATGAAGTATGTTCTCATTGACATATGATGATGATTTTTTTCTTACAAATTGTTTTTGATGTACTATGATATGTAAAACCTAAAATTTTGAAATTTGATATTTTCTTAGCAGAATTTAATCATTATCCTTATCTGTCCACCTCATGCATTTTGGGTAAGATAATCATTTCTCAATTGTGGCATATAAAGTTTACAAAATTACACTGAAAATGAATGGAATAAACGTTATATGGTAGAATACTTACCAACCTGATTTTGGTACAAACAATAAGAGTTAAATATCGATATATTCATCAAAATCGTACAGGCAACCAGCACTCCATGAATTTACACAAATTTTCACCCCCAAGCTTTCGGCTTCGTGGGTTTATATTGTTTCATGTTAAGTCTACCCTTAAATTACATGATTTGTCCGTCAATGCATTCATACTCTTTATCATTCACAGCAAATTGGAATCTCTTTTTCAGTTTATTCAGTACATATCATAACTTATAAAGTTTTTCTTTCGGATCTCGACGCTGTGAATTATCAAAGAAACTAAGATATCACCATATGAGGTCAAACCGATTTACTGACATTACCCCAGCTACAACTTTAAACGTAAAACTTCATCTGAAGACTAATACTGTCGTCTTCTTCGGTGACAGTTATAAGTCATTAGAAGATTTATTTCAAGAAACATTTTGATTTCACCTGAGTCAATCGAAAATGTTCCTTGCCATTTTGATTCATATACAGATTGGTCTGAAACATAATGTCATTTACAAGGTCATCTGGAAATAACTGCGAAAACAAGTCAATTTGTTCATTTTCTGTAATATTTATTTTGTTATTTCCAATAAATGGAGAAACATGTCGAGAAAACTTATTGCCACATTTTGACCACCTCAATTTTGTTTGTTGTCGTCTTTGGTTTCTTCTATTCAGATTAGGATCTTCAATTTCTTTTTCTTCATTCGCTGATGCTGATTCACTTCGGTTAACCTCAACATGCTGAGTAACATATGTTCCTAGCAATTCGTGTGTACAGGTCTACATGTTCCTTATTTCAGTTTGATTTTAGGAACTATGGTCTTTTGGGGATGGGTTCTGAACATATCAATTTTTTCTGCCACAACGTGTTAGAGTAAAGTGTGGCGACATCAACTGAAAATCGAAGCCAGAGGTGACATCAAGTGACCAGTGACATCAACTGTACGTTAGTCAGAAGTTTTGATTAGGTTCATTGCTTGTCACAGATGTTCCAATTATATTTTTGTAAGTGGCAAGGAACACCTTTTACAAAAATAGTCATATCTTCAATATATGCATGAAGTCCAATACAGGGGACAGATTGTTTCAGACAAATGTGCTTCAAGTGCATGCCGTCCACTACATGGGAATTGTCTGTTTGGATGATTTCTGTAGTTACAAGGACAAAAGCAGATAATATCATGATGTCAGCTTGTTTCAGATATTGTAACAAAAAAAAAAAAAAGAAAGAAAGAAAGAAAGAAAAAATATCACTTACTTGGCACATCATCTGTAGGAAATGTCAGCAAATATTCCAGAAGAACTCGCCACTCCTCTTGCCTGTTTCAAGCATGCACCGATGACGTCAGACCCCTGCTTTCAGACTTCCATGCTAGGTGGCAGAAAAATTCAGATCGTCAGACCATCCAGCTAACTTCCACTGAAAAACAGTGCACTTGGGTTGACGGTGGAGAGTTCCGACAGAACACAATTGTAATCAATCAGCAGTTTCCACTCCAGTGGACGTTATGCACGAAAAGTTAAGCTTAAATTTTGTTTACGATTATTCCACAATCCAGAAAGCAGTGACGACGATCTTGAAGACTCTTAGAGTTCGGGATTTCCACAAGTCATTTCATAACTTTCTAGAGCGTGCAAACTGTTTGTTTACAAAAGAGATTCCTACTATAAATTAAACGAGGTAAAATGACTCCATTTGTTAATGTTTTTTAAGATGCATTAGCGTTTGCAAATTGCCGCACTATGTATTACTTTTTCTTTTTTTTACTACACGAAATAGTGTCAAATATTGGCAACGAGACTCACGTGGTCTGATCTTATGTTGTAATAGTAGTAATTCTGCTTAATATTTATACCTGTGAGCTATGAGTGTTAAGTTGTAAGTTAATACTTGTTAACTTTTCAACAAATATCTGTACTTTTTTTTGGGAAAAAGGAAACAGGTTCAAAATTGAAAACTTGAGGTATGATCAATCTGCAAATTAATGTTGAGTCCTCATTCGTATGAGAGAACAGGAGTATGTCCATCATGAATATTTCGATTACTACTTGGCTGCTTGAAAAGGCAGAAATAAAAATTCATGATATTGTATTTGAGAAGGAGAGAGCATGTCCCACTCATGCCGTTCCTTCCAAACTGCTATCTGCTGATTGAGAGACCTATTCCCATTTTCCTGCTAAATGTTGTGTACAACAGAATCGGAGCGTTTGTATTAAAAGAAAGCAATTGTTGTGCGTGTAAAATCATTGTATGCAACATATGATCGGTACAGACTCCAAGGAAGACATCTAGTAGTTTTATGAAAGTTTTCTTGTTAATCTTGTTATACGTCAGGGACATAAAATACTTCAATACCAATAATAATGGAGTTAAACAACGCAAGTTCTTCTTGTTCCTATTAACTTATTTTTGTCAGTAAAACATTCACGTAGAAACAATGAAATTTGAGTATATACTATGGTAGCTGAGCATTCAGGGAATTCATTTATTTGAATTTACTACAAACGTCATGGAAGAATTAGACATTCTTTATTAGGAAGTTTAATTGACTCAGTGTATTTTTATAAGCCTCCAGAAAACGGAAGTGGAATCAGCTCACGCTCTAAGTTAAAGTATGATAAATTTTCTGCTTTGATACTTATGAAAATTGAAATATAACATTTTTAGCATAATACAGTTCAGAGATATTTTGTTATGATTCACATTTATGTGTTGTACTCCGAAGTCAAGTGCTAGAATGATGATATTTAAATACTACGACAGTAAAACGTCTGTATTCGAGGATAATAATTATGTTGCCACATAATTCGTAACTTCCGTAAGAAATCAAAATTATAAAACTGTTTCTGTTTTGTTTCGTATTATGTGTGTTCTCAGGTAGATGGAGCGGAACCTTCTTATATTAAAAAAAAAGTTTTCGTAGATTTTACAGTATAAACATATGTGAGTAAAAGATAAAATGTCAAACGTTTATGTATTACTAATAGCTGAAGACAAAATATGAAACAAAAGTGAGATACGGAAATGTAATAGGGCGCATTGAATGGAGAGTACTGTTTTCTTCACAGTATTCCCTATCATGAGGGACCGTAAGCCACTCAAAAATTTACAATGCGAAGATATGTTATTAAAAACATCATAGAAAAGGAACAACATCTGTTGTTAAACTTTTTTGAGTGAGGTACCCCTTTCCGAAATGATCACCATTTAAATGTGAATTCTTACACACTCAGAAAGACGTCTAGCGTTTTCATCCACAAAACAGATGAAGATAAAAAGATGAAACAAAAAATTAGATAGGGAAAAGTAATAAGGCACATTGAATTGAGAGTGTTTTTTTCCATAGTACTCACTATCATGGGACACTGGGATATCACTTGAAAATTTTAAATGGAAAGATACGTTACTCATATATAATTGAGACGATTATGAAAAAAAAAATGCGTGATTTTTTTGCGCGTGTGTGTGACACCGTTTTCAACTTTGCTACCAGTCAATGTTCGTTTTATACCATTATAATGCTCATATTACTTGACAAATCATTTTACCACCAATATTCACAATTTACATAACTGAATTTTTTTAGGGGTACGGGAATAGAGTAACATAGTGAAATATTTATTCATCAATTAAGTTTCATCATGCAGAAAATAAGTTCCTACTCCCAGCCATTAGAGGGTTACGCCCTCTCTCTCGCATGGAGTTTAGAGTATCACTATTGAGTTCAAGGTAATGATATATGGGCAAAGTGCAGTTATCATGGAGACAAATATTATTAAATGCATAATAAATTCATAAATTGTTTCTGAAAAAATATATATAAGAGAAAAGTGCAGATATATTATTGAGGTGCTAAGATACTAATAGAAATCACAATACATAATAAATATAATAGAATGAAGAATAATGATGATTATGAAAAATGAGGTAACGTGCTTACACGTCACAAACAGATTTATATTAGTAAGACAGATGCAGGGTTAAATCTTCTGTCCCGGGGCGGCTCGGGACTAATGAACACATTAGGAAGCCCTTGTTAGTGATGAGGATCTCTGTGCTAAGATGGAAGGAGATGAGGAAGATGATGATCAATGACATATACTTCATACTTCCCTTTCAGCCGCAGGAAGATGTCCGTGTTTCACATATATAGATATGAAGATATTTAAAGGTGAGTGTTTGTATCGATATGCAGCGTCGGTAAGTGAGTCGGTGTGAAGTATATCCAAGAATAGCGGATGGCCTGTTTTGGATGCGAGAGGTTATGTACCTAAGGCGAAGTTGTGCGAGATGCTCGGTGACCTTTGGAAAGTCTATATATTCATACGTGAGCCACGTCGGATATGGAAGTTTAATTCGATACGCCAGTCAAACAGCATGTCGTTCCAGTATGCTGAGCTTTTCATAAAAAGAAACAGAAGCATTGCACCAAGCGGTGTGCCCAAAAGTAAGAATCGGACATAGGAATGCTTTGTAAGTATGAAGCAAAATATCGGTTTTAAGTCCCCAAGTTGTTCCTGTGAGGCGTCGCAAAAGATTTAATCTAAGATTGGCCTTCTACGTTAGTTTTTTTTTTTCAAGTGAGCATTCCAGCTGAGCTTTGAATCGAAAACCACGCCTAGATAGGTAGCAGTGGTGGAAGGGCGTACAGGGTACCCATCAACAGTTATGCGTAAGGGAGTTGGGTTTCTATGGACTTTGGAACGACATTTAGGCGGTAGAAATACTAGAGCTTGTGTTTTCTGGGAGTTGATCATTAAGTGCCATTTCTTACACCACTTGACGAAATTATCGAGTGTTGCTTGGAAAGCAATGTTAAGCTGATGTACAGTTTTGCCGAGTGCAAGAAAAGCTGTGTCGTCAGCATATTGAAAAATGAAGACGTTGATTGGTACAGAAGGAATATCGGACGCATAAAAGATATATAATAAAGAACTGAGAGCTGATCCTTGTGGTACACCAGTTAGAGGAAACATCGGCCAGGAGAATGCTGTACCAACTGTAACATAAGCTATGCGATTTGAAATGAAAGAATATATTAACCTGAGATAGCACACGGGAAGTTTGAACGACTACAGCTTTTTAATGAGGCCATAATGCCAAACCTTATCGAACGCCTTCTCTAAATCCATGAGAATAAGACATGATGGTAAAGCTTTGTTATATTGGTTAGTAATTATTGTGCAGAGACGAAGTAGCTTTTCATTTATGGAAAATGCAGGACGAAAGCCCGCCTGATGGATAGGTAACAGACAAGTTGTGTCAAGGTACTTACGGAGTCGGCAAACGAGAATTTTTTCCAGTAACTTACTGAATACTGAAGTGAGCTGAATGGGTCTGCAAGACGTTACTGAATGTATAGGTTTATTAGGTTTGTGAAACATGCAAACTTTGGAGACTTTCCAATCTGAAGGGTAGAAACCAGATTTAACACTAGAAGCACGAAGCAGTCATTTTGACTGCTTCGAGAAATATAATTTCGTATCACTTCTGTAATGTTTCCTCTAAGGCCCTGAAATTCATTGACTTTTAATATTTTTGTGCCCACTTGTTGATAGTATTAATAGTAAGTTTATGTCCCTTTCTACAGGGGCGCTAGTGTCAGTTATACCTAGAAGCACGAAGCAGTCATTTTGACTGCCTTATCAAGAATATGGAAATATAATGTATCTGTTTCTGATTTACAAATGGCAGGTTGACACACTTCTTGTTTCTAGAGAAAAGAAAAATTGAAACCTTTATTAATGGAAATTTGATGCAGAAAAAAAATTAAGATAACTTATTATTTTATTGTGATATCTAGTTCCAACAATAACTTTATAGAGGTTTTTCCAATGCCTTATAAGATATCTCGTAGTGATTTATCGTCAAAAAACAAATTAGTTCAGGAACATGTGACCAATATCTGCGTCTTAGTTTGTACGTGTAGTTGGTTGAGGTGAACTGTGTACATGTGATATTTTACGATGAGACCTCAAGAAATATTTCGACTTTTACAAGATCTCTCAGAAGATGAGTCTGAAGAAAATAATGACAATTGGCAGGATTCGAGTGAAGAAGATTGAAACTGAAGCGATTCTCAACCTAAAGAGAACATTTTGTATTCAAGTGATGAAGAAGTGGATGACAGTGATGGGAAGGCTCCGCCAGTAGTGGTGACAGTTTATTGCTCCAGATGGAACAATGTGGACAAAATTGGATTTGAGGCAAAGTGACGCTTGCCTTATATCTAAGCAGAATATTGTTCACGAAGCTCCAGGACTGACAGATTTTGCCAAGCGACGAGTGTCTGAGGAAGAATGTATTACTGATTTTCGTTTACTATTTGATGATTCAATGATGAATCATATCGTAAAGTGCAACATTCCTGAAGCAAATAGGCAACTGAAGTCAACAACATGGACATTAGCTCTTTCAAAACTACAATCTTATTTGAGCATTTAGTTACCGAAGTGCCACTGGTGCGTCTGCAATACCCATTACGGTCTTCAAGAGAACAACCGGGTCACCAATTTATAGGAAACAATGAATAGAGATGGGTTCTGTGAAATAAGACGGTACTTGAGATTTGACGAAAAAGTGACAAGATTTTCAAGACTTCAAACGGACAAATTCGCAATCGCATTTGAACTATAGGATACCTTTCTTGATAACTACATAAAATATTACAAACCACATGACAACGTGACTGTTGGCAAGCAACTCTATTCTACGAAAGTCAGATATCAAATTCTGCAATTTATGCCAAATAAATCCTATAAATTTGGCGTCAAGATCTGGTTATTTGCCGATTTCAACGGCTTTCCATTTCTAGGCAAGGATTTGGAATAGAGTAAGGTGAGTTTGTAGTGACTAGTTTGATAAATCCTTTTACTAAAATAAAGAATAAATATGACATGTGATAACTTCTTCATATGGAAACTTGCTGAATCTCTTAGTGCTAAAAGTTCAGCTCTAGTAGTTTAGTTGAGACAATAAAGCAAAACTGAAGAGAGTTTCCTAAAACACCATCATTACTTGCCCCCCCAAAAAAAAACAAAGATCTACTTCACTGTGATGTTTACTGCGATCAGAGTGGCAGTAACTATGTACAAATGTAAGCGGAACAAAAGCGTTTCTGTGTTGAGTTCCATTCATAGTCAGTGTCAATTTCTGTGACAGCAAGGAAAGACCCGAAACAATAACATATTACAATCAGACACACTTTGGTGTAGTCATCGTGGATCAAATACAGAAGAAACACACTGTGAGATGTGCGTGTAGACGGTAGCTAAAGTACGTTTTCTTAAATATGGTTGATTTGCTATATTTTAATTCCTGGATCATATACAAGAAATAAAATCAGTAGGAACAATATCTCCAACGTTTGGCCGAGGAGTTGATGGCCAATGTCGCTGATGACAATTACAGTGTATCTGAAGACGAGGAATTTCCTTCCACAGACACGTGACAGTGTCAAGTACAATTATATAAAACAACAAAACGGTTGAGATATGCCTCAAATGTCGAAAGTATGTTTGTGGAATTTGTACTGCAGAGATCTGAAAGAGAGTAATCTGCGCCAAATGTAGGTGACTTTGTAATGATCTCCTTCTTTTTAGAAAGGTATTTAGAAGGTATTTAGAAAGATATCATAGGAGATATTATTTTGCAATAAACATTTAATATCTAAGAGTTGAAAGTAATCTGTGATTATTTTTTCAGTATTTTAAAAATACTGATGTCGAGCATATTTTATTCATAAATATTTTAATATATCATATTAATGCACTTAATGCTTATAAATAAAAATAATAAAATAAATAATATACTTCCTAGGCTTACTTGTGAATGTGACTCATTATGAATGCCATTAAAAACGTTTATACTGTGTCACCATTACTCTATATTTTAGTCAGAAATGGAAAGCAGTCAATTTGACTGCTTCGTGCTTCTAGTGTTAAGGATGAAATTGTATATTGTTACTAGGAGTAGCAGGAATGAGGCGGGAACTGGATTTCTCGGACACTTATTATGTGAATATTAAGTTATTTCGTTTGTCTTTATAGCTGGGTATGTTCTATTTCCCTGTATCAATGTTAACATTGACAATCGATTAATTACGTAAAAGCTTACCTAGGGTATTTTTGAGACCAAGAAAGAGGGCATGTTTGAGTACAGGAAGACCTGTGATAACGTAGGAAGAAGCATGACCTGAAAGTTTGCATTAGTGTCTACATCTAGTGCCCTTGTCATTAACTTTAACTTAAATAAATTGACAATGTAGCAACCTTAAAAAATTGGTCTATTTTTAGGCTGCATTACTAAGAAGAATCATCTGTGGATAAGAGTAATAATAAACTATGAATGTGTACATTCTTATTACAAACTTGTTACGGTATTATTTTTTCTCAATGTATCAATGTCTCAATGTAACACTGGATTCATTTCCAACAGCAACATACACATATTCTGGAAAAATCTACCACTCGGTTATGATTATTCTGTAGTGTATAAACGTAAGAATTCTAGCAGTACCAAAATCCTCATAGCATATATGGCAAACCATGATAGCTTGTATTTTCTGATATTACTTGAGTGACTATCTTTTAGAAAAGCAAGAAGATTATTATTTAAGATTTTTTAAAAAAAGAAGTGTTTCGTTTCTCCATGTGAAACTACACTCGACTTATAAACTTTTGGAACTCGATACTCAATCTTGATGTAGCATCGCAAACAATAACTATTGGTTGCAATAAATTGATAAGGTCAAATATAACACCTGTTCCTCGGATGCTGAATTCATATCAAAAAGCCATTACTTGCTATGCTATGCCTTACAGCATTCTTGATGTAGCATCGCAAACAATAACTACTGGTTGCAATAAATTGATAAGGTCAAATATAACACCTGTTCCTCGGATGCTGAATTCATATCAAAAATCCATTACTTGCTATGCTATGCCTTACAGCATTCTTGATGTAGCATCGCAAACAATAACTACTGGTTGCAATAAATTGATAAGGTCAAATATAACACCTGTTCCTCGGATGCTGGATCATATCAAAAAGCCATTACTTGCTATGCTATGCCTTACAGCATTCTTGATGTAGCATCGCAAACAATAACTACTGGTTGCAATAAATTGATAAGGTCAAATATAACACCTGTTCCTCGGATGCTGAATTCATATCAAAAATCCATTACTTGCTATGCTATGCCTTACAGCATTCTTGATGTAGCATCGCAAACAATAACTACTGGTTGCAATAAATTGATAAGGTCAAATATAACACCTGTTCCTCGGATGCTGAATTCATATCAAAAATCCATTACTTGCTATGCTATGCCTTACAGCATTCTTGATGTAGCATCGCAAACAATAACTACTGGTTGCAATAAATTGATAAGGTCAAATATAACACCTGTTCCTCGGATGCTGGATCATATCAAAAAGCCATTACTTGCTATGCTATGCCTTACAGCATTCTTGATGTAGCATCGCAAACAATAACTACTGGTTGCAATAAATTGATAAGATCAAATATAACACCTGTTCCTCGGATGCTAGATTCATATAAAAATCCATTACTTGCTATGCTATGCCTTACAGCATTCTTGATGTAGCATCGCAAACAATAACTATTGGTTGCAATAAATTGATAAGGTCAAATATAACACCTGTTCCTCGGATGCTGGATTCATATCAAAAAGCCATTACTTGCTATGCTATGCCTTACAGCATTCTTGATGTAGCATCGCAAACAATAACTATTGGTTGCAATAAATTGATAAGGTCAAATATAACACCTGTTCCTCGGATGCTGAATTCATATCAAAAAGCCATTACTTGCTATGCTATGCCTTACAGCATTCTTGATGTAGCATCGCAAACAATAACTACTGGTTGCAATAAATTGATAAGGTCAAATATAACACCTGTTCCTCGGATGCTGAATTCATATCAAAAATCCATTACTTGCTATGCTATGCCTTACAGCATTCTTGATGTAGCATCGCAAACAATAACTACTGGTTGCAATAAATTGATAAGGTCAAATATAACACCTGTTCCTCGGATGCTGGATCATATCAAAAAGCCATTACTTGCTATGCTATGCCTTACAGCATTCTTGATGTAGCATCGCAAACAATAACTACTGGTTGCAATAAATTGATAAGATCAAATATAACACCTGTTCCTCGGATGCTAGATTCATATAAAAATCCATTACTTGCTATGCTATGCCTTACAGCATTCTTGATGTAGCATCGCAAACAATAACTATTGGTTGCAATAAATTGATAAGGTCAAATATAACACCTGTTCCTCGGATGCTGGATTCATATCAAAAAGCCATTACTTGCTATGCTATGCCTTACAGCATTCTTGATGTAGCATCGCAAACAATAACTACTGGTTGCAATAAATTGATAAGATCAAATATAACACCTGTTCCTCGGATGCTAGATTCATATAAAAATCCATTACTTGCTATGCTATGCCTTACAGCATTCTTGATGTAGCATCGCAAACAATAACTATTGGTTGCAATAAATTGATAAGATCAAATATAACACCTGTTCCTCGGATGCTGAATTCATATCAAAAAGCCATTACTTGCTATGCTATGCCTTACAGCATTCTTGATGTAGCATCGCAAACAATAACTACTGGTTGCAATAAATTGATAAGATCAAATATAACACCTGTTCCTCGGATGCTGGATTCATATAAAAATCCATTACTTGCTATGCTATGCCTTACAGCATTTTTCTATGGTGATAAAGACATAAACCTGGAAATCGTTAATTTGAAACACTTTTGGGTTGAATAGATGATTAAGAGAGAAGATAAAACCTAATTTTGAAAATCTGAATCCGTTGCAAAAAACTGCATCTCAATATCTCTGATCATTTTGCATCTACGGAAATCAGTACTGAACCGAAAGTAGTAGTAAATTTAAACAAATCTCGGTTTTGATAGAATGTTGCGAGTTATGATGGTCCTGTTCACACCCTGACTCGATTGGAGAAGACCACTTGTCATTATATATTATCATCGTTGTTCTATGGCGATAAAGGTTGAAACACGTAAATCATTAATTTAAACCACTTCTGGTTTGAATAGAAGGTTAACGGAGAAGATGGAACTTATTTTTGGGATGCTGACTTAATTACAAAAAATGTAACTAGACGTTTCGTGCCATTGTTGCTCTATGAAAATCAGTTTTGAAACCGGAAGTAGTAGTAAACTCCAACCTGGTTTGGTTTGAATAGAAAATTAAGAGAGGAGATGGAATTTATTCATGGGACGCTGAATTAATTGCAAAGAAAAGTATTTCAATATCTCTTAGCGTCTTTGCTCTATGAAAACTAATATTAAAGCCGGAAGTACTGGTAAATTTATACCAATTGAAGATTTTGTAGAGGGTTGTGGCTTGCGGGGTATGCACGTGTGAGATACTGAATCGATTGCAGAAATCCCCTTGCCCTTATCTATTACCATTTTTTTCTATGACGAAAAGCGTTAAAAACGGAAGTGACTAATGTGAACCCCGTCTGGTTTGAAATGAGAGTTAATGAGGAACATGAAACTTGTTATTGGCACAGCGAATACATTGAACATCTTTATATCTATTACCATTTTTGTTCTCTGGAAATCAGTATTGAAACCAGAAGTAATATTAAATTTGAACAGCTTCTCGTCTTGGTAGAGCATTCGGAAAAGTTATGATATGTTACTCTGACACGCTGAATCGTTACAAAATAATAATAATAATAATAATAATAATAATAATAATAATAATAATAATAATAATAATAATAATAATAAAATAAATAAAACCTGATTCTTGCTACCTGTCACCGTTTATCATCCCAGGCGATAAAAGTTCAAACCGGATATGACTAATTGAACCACTTTGTGTTTGGATGGAGAGTTGACGGAGGAAATGAAACTTAAAAATTGTATTCAAACGATTTCATCTGGATATCTTTTAAGACTTTTGCTCTGATATCTATCGACAGACCAGAAGCGCATCAAAAAGTTTTATTCGTAGGGGTCCAAAGTTTGGGAGATTCCAATACTTCATACATAACATCTATCTAGTATAATTTTGCACCCAAAAAGACGATAATTATTTATTAAGTACTGTCACCCTGACACGCTGTCTCAAAAATTGATTTACACCTCTGTGTTGAAGGTGGGTTCTCCTGTAAACCGCAAATATAGCATTTTATGTGTATATCATACCATGAAGCTTGTATAGTTTTACAAATAAGTTGTTGAAAATATAGATTCTTATCTTCGTCTAATTGTGACTTCGGGGAGGGAGGGGGAACATCGCATACAGCCCTTTTTGTGTTGGTTTAAACGCCATAAGATATAGATCAAGTATATTTACGGTGTTACCACCTGATTTCCAACATTTTCAATAGATGGTTCAAGAATAATTTACACAAATATGCGTAAATAGTTCTTGGAGGTTTAATTATATCCTCATTTTCATCAGCAAAACAAATATATACTTTATTTTCTAACTTTGTGTTTCCCAAATAATTTACTGTTGTTTATTCTGTGGCGACGAATATCGTTAACAGATTTAAGGGACGAATGTTAGAAATACGAAATTGCGTTGTTCAGAATACTAAGCAGTAGTGAATTAAAGCTAATTGTAGTTATGACAATCACAATTCACAACATTGGATTCAGTGCAGTAGTGTGAACACCAGTGATGCCTATTTAGCCCAGTGATGCCAATTGAAGTGAAATTTCCATTGGCACAGGGAAATTTTCAGTAAATTTTAGAGAAAAGGGAAAAAGGGAAATTGCTTGTAATCTCCCAGTATTGCAGGGAAATTTGAACCTCTCTTCAATCATTTATAGATTGAATGTATTTACGTATCTGATTAATCTCATTAAAATTCAGTATAAATTCAACACCCTATATGTTCCAAACAAAATCCTTTGCACATATTTCACATAAATTCTCACAAGTTATCTTGCTTTGCATTTGTTAATATTTATCAACATTACACATCGATCAACATATTCAGTTCAATTCGAAACATTAAAACGATGCTTATTTAAAATCTTTAATCAAAATTAATCTTCCTATTGTTTAATTAAATGCAATGCAATAAGATTAAATATTTCTCAATTAAATTATCACTCCAAGTATTATAACAGTTTGGTTTTCCTAATCAGATGTTTTTCCCAACCAGAAAATTGATTGTGAAGAGGATTAATCGATGTAAGAGAGGAAAATCTGCGTGTCGTGAATGTAAATATGTATATGTGGGCGAATACTGGGTCATTAGTGTATGTGTATTAGTGTAAGTTTACAAATTTTCTGGTGACTGTACGCACTGAATTATAAATTCTTAAAAATTCCGCATTTCGAAACTTTGTATTGTGCTTACGAACATTCCTCGTGTACAGCCAAAGACAGTAGCAGCTAGTTTTCTTTGTAACTGTTCGTATTCGTTTCAGTAAATATGGGAGTGCTGTTCTTATGTAAGTACATACCAAATATATACTTAATATTTTCTTTGTACCTTAGCTTACATTGATATTAAAATCTATAATGATATCTAGGATAAAAATTAAATTTACATAATATTTATTTTTTTATTTTTTAATGATTTATTTAGGTTGTCCGTCCTGACCGAGGTATTTATAGGGTTTTTCCTTAGTCACACCAGGCAAATGCAGAGATTGTACCTTTAACATAGGTCCTGGTCTACACCTTTCCATATCCTTTCCCCTCCTCTATCGCGACGCCTTAGATACCTAAACAATAAATAAAATTCAAACTCTGCGTAAGCTCAAAGGAAAGCTGTCAGGTATCTGCTTGTGTGTGGTTATAAGATTGGGGTGAGGGGGGGGGAAGCGAAAACGATTAAAAATACGTTTACTAAATACAATACTTGAACGGTTTGGATGAAGGGAAATTTTGAAACTTGGGAAGGGAAAACGGCTCGGAAGGAATTGGCATCACTGATTTAGCCTATTTTTGGCTAAACCTAGCCTATTTGGAGAGGCATTTAACCATAGAAAGCTACGAAATGCTTATAGGCTTAAATATAGCTTTCTTTATGAAACTCTTTTGCCATTGTCGCCTTTTTATTAGCCGTTAAATTAATTCTAAAAATACTTTTTTCTTTGAAACTCAAGTGTAATTAAAAAAAATAGCCTTCTTGTCATTAGATATGATAGTATTAATATTTTTTTTTTGGACAGAGGGTGTTGTATTACGCAACAAACACTTGTTTTTCATTCTTCTTCTTCTCTCTCTCTCCATCCAGAGATTTACAACTATTTAACAATACTTATCGGCTCAGAAAGAATTTTAATGTCGCTACCGTAACGGCACTGTTTGCCACTTTTTAATTATTTTAATTTTCATATTTCTTTAAAAGAATGAAAGTTTTTTAATATAAATTTTGTAAACTGTTTGGTTCTTCAATACACAAAGATTGTTTAAATTTAATCAAGGCAAGAAATAGAATATCTAATCACCTTGAAGACTCTCAATGCAATCCTGATGATTCGTGTCGGTGTACGAAGAAATAAGAAGAGTTTGTAAGAAATATGACCTGCCGAAAGTACTACTGAAAATTGGGACAATGGCGGTCTACATAAACACTACCAATCCACAATCCAACGATGGTGCATGCAGTTCCAGCGCCTCAGCTAGCTGCTACGTCATCGATGATAACTTATTTCAATGTAAATGATAATGCGGTTGTTGACTTTCACAAATCGGACCAGATGAATTGTTGATTGATTTTATTGTAATTTAAAGCCATGTATATTGTTTGTTAATCTTCAGCGAATAAAATTCAACATTTCATTCAAATTTTACTATAGCCCACTTATAATACTACACACAAAAAGGACAGTGTTGCCAATTTGGGGGACATGTCGCTAAATCTAGGGGATTCGACTTCCAGGATAGCGACAAAAAATAATTTTTCCGATTAGCGACTTTTTTGGTGATTTTTAAATTACAATTTGGCGACTAAGTTACAAAGCTAGTGACTTTTGTGCTGCGAAACAACTAGTCGTGTAGACGAGTACTATTAGCTCGAATAGTTCAGTTATATGTTTATTTCGCTTTTGCCTATTTGAATCAGCGCAAGTGTTCAGGAACTGGCAAACTACGTAGCATTTATCTCCTTATTCCTGCTTTGGTATCTCTTGCCCTCTAACGAGGACCTACTCAAAACTTCAATGTCTTTTAATTTGCAGAGCTTCCGTTTAGAGGCACAAATAATGCATTACCGATAGCAAGCTGATTATCTGTAGAAACTTCAGTAAAAGAGGATAGGAAGTAAGGTTTTCTCTGTGTAGACTTTTACTTTTGTTCATTTTTCTAAACTCATTTTTGATTTCGTTGAAGTGAAATTGACACTAAGTATATATATATATATATATATATATATATATATATATATATATATATATATATATATATATATTGTACTAAAAGTAAAATTATTATTTGTTATTAATGATTGATTTACGTTTTCACGTATACACTTTTCTAGCGTAGGTATATTATGCCTTGAATTAATCACATATCTGATATATATAATCACAGACTTGATGAGAGAGAACGAGAGAAAGAAAGACGGAATTTCAGGAATTATTTTTAAGCGACTTTTCACCCAAAATTGGAGTAATTTTCACCTCCCATGTAGCTACGTTTTGTATCAACTTGTTGGCAACTCTGAAAGGGGGTTTAAAATCTACAATGTCGATTATAGGTTAGCAGTTTAAAATCTAGCAATTTTTTTGCGTAAAAAAAGCTTATTTCTGAAAGCCATCTAGCCTATTTTCTTCATGGGCTTTTGGCAACACTGGTGAATACGTAGGAAAAATTCAATTTTGTGCGGGGGGCGGTGGCTCAGTGGTATAGCGTTCACCTCTGGTGCTTGGGGTCCCGGGTTCGATCCCAGTCCCCGCCAAGTGAACTTTGTGGTGGACAAACACAGTGTGCGTGGGTTTTCTCAGGGTTCTCCCGTTTCCTCCTACTTTCTTCATTCCACCATTTCATTCATTAGTCATCACCACCGTCTCCTTTAGTCTAACCGGCATAAGAGTGGGATGTAAAACTCAAAGATTTTATTTCATTTTCAATTTTGTGGGATTGAAGTGGGATATTTCACGTACTTACTTTACCGAAGCAAACAAAGTTCGCTATTGGCAGGAAGTAAGCAAATGAGTCATCAGCACAAGTTGTAATGTTAAAGTTTGCTACTAGAAAATGCACGCTAATGTGGAAATAATATTCATACTAACCTGGAAAGTTAAAAAAAAAAATGCATAAATGAACTTCAATTACACTCTCGTCTAGTATTCCAATATATACAAAGAATTAACGGAAGAAAGCAAAATACGAAAGAAGAGACAGCCAATTTCCAAAATATTTCACATGACATAAGTTGAGACTGAAGCTGCTCTAGTTTTATTACATTTTGTAGAAGATTATAGCACAAAAGTTTCATGAAGAAACTACGTTCTGACATCAACATGTACTTGTTTTCGACAATATTTACAATTGTCTCTTTGAATTAACAAGAACTATTTTTTCATAAACTACTAGATATATGTAGAAAATCGGAATTATTTATCCATATATTTAAAAAAGTGAGTGACACACATGAGTTCCTCTTTTCATATTGTATAAGTTTTGGTAATTAGCATAGCGCGGGAAATCCAAGAATAAAATGGGAATTTTTGTGCCCCGAGAAGGAATTTTATAAAATTTAAAGATTGCGTCATTGTTTTGAAATTACTTATCATAAATCTATAAAAAGGGAAAACAAGTGTTGTCAATCAGTTAGTAGAAACTGTATAGGTAAAATAGAAATACATTAGATCCGTGGGTCACAAATTTATTCCGTTCCTGAACGCTGTTCACAAACCGAAATTATTGTTTTTCATTCTACAGGATGATCACGAAGTCCCATACCCTCTGTCGCGTGTCCACATATTCGTAGATGGTCGCATTGTATTAACGTGAGGTCATAGCAGAGGACAACCTTGAGGTAGTCTATTTTGTACTATTTATTTCAGTGTCTGTGTGTAGAGTATCGTTTTCATAACAGAGTTTGATTCTACTCCATGTAAATTCTGAAATTCTGCTCAATATTGCTGGCGTAGTGACAGTAAATGCACTTCCAACAGCATCATTAAATTCATCAACTCTCTCCTAACGTGTGGCAGCAATGTCTTTTTTCCTTTTTTGAACACTCATAATGTATTGTCGTAAGGTAACAAATCAGGACTTCGGGGTGGTCATTGAAAAAGTGCACGCAAAATACAGAACCGTATCCAATCCATTTATCAACAAATACGTTATTATGATATTCTCTAACGGCAATAACAGAATGGGCTGGTGCTCCATTCTGCTGCAACCATACACTACCCATCAGTTCCCGATCTTGCAGATATGAAATGAACCAATCACGTAACATGGTGAGATACGCAAGTGATTTAAAGTACCGTCAAAAAATATAGACCTACTAAATGGATTGCAGACATTGTAGCCCAGATCATGATGCGTGATGGGTTGTGTTCAAGGTCTTCATAAAAACATGTGTTTTCTGTACTCCAGGAGTAAACGTATCTGGCTTTTGCACTGCGATATATTGCGCACTCATACGAGAAAAAAAACTTTCCCCCCTTAAAGGAAGAATTGTAAAGACATCGGGCATTCGCCCACAAGACTCTGCACGTTTTTACATCTCACTATCACTCAATTTGTTTACAAACGAAGATTTAAACGCCTTTAACAGCAAATCCTTCGTCATATGTTTTTGTAATGCCGAGTATAGAACACCCAATCCTTTTGACCGCTTACGAATGAAATTTTTAACGAACGTTCGACAAATGTTGCCGACTCCATACACGTTTCTAGTTCTGTTGGTGGTCGTCCTGGGCGGAATTTATCTTCTATTCGTCCCGTTGCAAAGAACATTTTCTCACACCGTAAAATTGTTATTTTTGGAAGGGACGATTCCTGAAACCTTACATTGAAATCATACTTAACATCTCCCATTGATTTTTCTGTTAGGAGTTCGTTCGTAAGCCCGTCTGCTCAAAACGATCCGTTCCTCCATGGTGCAAATGGACTCATCAGCCATGATTTCGATGATAACCAGCGTCTGCAGCAATAAGAAACCACAACTCAATAACATCTATGTAATATATATAGAGGATAATGAGACTTTATGGTGAGTTCCTTCGTGGCTAAGCGGTTAGCGTAAGCGCCTTTAGCGTGGAATATCCGGGCTCGATTCCCGACGGGAGCTCATGTGGTTCTGATTTCACGTTAATCAGTAGGTCCATGTCTCATATAGCCCTCGCTGCTGAACGGGATGTAAAACTCAAAACGAACTCAACTCAACGAGTCTTTATGATCACTCTGTGCAGTGTGCAATTCATTCGATCTAATCACAGAAACATGGTACTACATTTATCTTTCACATTTTAAGTATTTTTCTTTGATCAAGAATATAGAATGAAACTAGCGTTGTTCTCTTTGGAGAGAAACAAGTAACACTAAACTAAACAAAACACTACGAGGTGTTAAACAAAAAAAAATAATAAAAAAATAAAAAATAATGCAAGAAAGAAGAAAAAAGTAATTTTTGAGCACACTACTCTCACTACTCTGACAGATAATATTTACAGTAAAAGCTCTTCTAAGCGTGTGGAATTGTGTTTCCAGGCGCATATGTATCTATTCGTACTCCTAAATATCCTCTTTAATCTGAGGGTAAAACAGGAATAAAAATCTAAAATGTTAAGCTGTGAGTTTCTTTCCGCAGTTTGAAATTACGGTGGACTTGCAAAAATACTAATTCAATCCACGTATTTGAATTAGTACATCTGTAACTTCTGGTTGCAATGAAGGAATAGTGTCAAAGATAAAACCTGTACCCGGGACGTTGAATCCATATCGAAAAGCCATTACTCGTTCTCTCTTACTACTTTTGGTTTACGGAGAATATTATTGAAACCGGAATTACTAATTAGTATCACTTTTGGTTGCAATAGAGGTATAGGTTAAACAAATTATTCAACTACTCAATCTATATTAAAACGCTGTTTGCCCCATCTATTTCCGTTTCACTGATTCTACCATTTTTGTTGGGACCGGAAATCGTACATTTTCATCACAGCTGGCTTGAAAACATTGAAGTCTTTGAGTTTAACGTCCCACAATTATACCCTTTAGCCTAAGAGGGACGTTGACTAAAGTAAATGAATGATTACGAAAGAATTGGTGGAATGGGAAAATGGGAGGAAATGGGAATACTCCGAGAAAACTAACAGACACGGTATTGTCCATCACAAACTTACTTCTTGGGATCGAACTAGGTACCCCATGCTCGAAAGGTAAGCGCTTTACCACTGAGCCACCGTGCCCTGACACCGGGGGGGGGGGGTTGAACAGATAGATAAAAGTCCAGACAAATCGCATTCTTGGAACGCTTTATTTCTTTTAGAAGACCATTGTTCAATCTTCTACGGCTTCCGCTTGTATGGAAATAAGTATTGAAACCGGAAGTATTAATAAATATCAAACACTACCGGAAAAAATAGTTTGTCGACTTTATCAACACTTTGAAGAGCATGAAGATTATTTCGATAGAAAATAATACGAGGAAAGCCAAACTTATTGAGATATCCAGTTTTACTGGAATATTCCCCCTCGTGTCCCCGATAATTCCCACACTGTCTTGAAGTAATTGTCTTAACTTCGGGTATAGTTGAACACTATATGCAGGGATGATTTCCAATTTTGACAGTCTTCCAACTGTTGTGAGGCTGGGGTCAAATTGACCCCACACATGAAATACTAGGGTAGTGTTAAAATATATAAATATAAGTAATATTTATTTTAGAATAAATTATTATTACATTTTTCTGTACCGGAAGTATCATGCTTAGATGTCATAGAATATCAAAATATCCTATTGATATTTCATGGTAATAATAGAAAATAAACACAAGATGGGGTCAACATGACTCCATATATGCATCCGAGTGTTAAATTATTTCAGCGAATGTATTTTGCCATGCAATAATTACAAATATCCATCTTCTTTGATGTACGTTTTCTTGAACTTCAGTTTCTTTTTTTTCTTTTTGTTCTTTTGCCACTAGTAGTTCTTGAACAATATTGCTATTGCTATCACTTTTTACTGTTTCACGAAGTGACATATAAAACCAGCAGAGAAAATTTCAACTTCCCAATGGTTGAATGTCTGCAAGGAAAGAAGTCCCAAAATCAGCACCAGAAGATCCTTCCCACTACTTAATCCTTCCCACAAGATATAGTGCCGCCGAGAACAGCACTACGTTTTTCAGTATCACTGATGTATACGAAAAACAACTACGTGTTTTGTGACGAAGGCTCCACCATTGCTCCATTTGTTTCTGCAAGCACTCTGGGAATCGGAGCCGATACAGATGTTTTCCTTCTGGAGTTGAAAGAAGATACTTTGTTACACAAATGCATATCCACTGGCATGTTTACAAATGAGGTGAAATATTATAAGATATATTATTGAGGTCAGAGTAGCCACGTAAGCAGCCGAGTTAGCTTTGACTAGGACTAGCAAAGCGTTGCGTCTGGAACCAAGTTGAGCCACGTTGAACAAGAAAGTTACTAAGCGGCATGCAGAGGTTTCATATAATGTGTTTATATACAGTCTACGAAACATAAAGAGCTGCTAAAATTGGAAGTCCATTATTCTCGATCATACAATTGGGAATGGTGTCATCTTGTAATTCGAAGGTGAGACCCGAAGTGTGATCAGAACAGTTTATCAAGTAATCTCTCGGTGTTGGCATTTATATAGACCAAGCTGCCGAAATACTTCGAAAAAACTGCAGAAAATGCGAAGTTCGAAAGTGAGCTAGAAAATTGTTTTGTTTTTCAGAGAAAGATTCTTAAACTGCTGCTACTTTCATGATAATTTTTTTTGAAGAAGAATATGGGGATGAGCAACTTGCAATGACGTATGTGTCTCCAATTGAACCGTGAAAATCACTGACTTAGTAAGGTTTGGATACTAAATCCCCAATAGGAAAACGCCACTACTTCTGTACGTTGAGCTATTGGGTCACACTCACTCAGTACAGAGGCGTTTGGTTGGTTCATTACATAATTAACTTCTCTTTGCGTCCCACAATCATGTCCAAGAAATAAAACCATTTTAAAGAAAAAAGATTTCCATATTTTCGTAAGCAGATGCGTTATCCGTCCACCTATTTTTCAGGAAGACATCTTCATAACAATACCAATGGACAACATTAACCATGAAATATAACCATAACTAATACGTCATATAAATCTTTCACTAATTATATCTACCGGTGGCATAAGTACTTGAAGTGCAGTAAAAGGTCTTTATTCGCGTGGTATATGTTCCATAAATATGCCACGAATACAGAAACCGTGAATACGGATGGTAATTTATATTGGATTATAGGGGATACGTTCCTAGGTGTCAAAATAAAAAAAAACAAATACATATATAAAAAAATCAATTTACTGTAATTGAAGTTTTTGACCATATTGATTTATTATTATCTTCAGGCTTAGGCAATGGTTTGAAGAATGTATTTTTTCTTCCTTGGCAATTTTTAAAAGCTCCTTCAATTCAGACTGATATTCAGCAGTGGCATTAGCAATTTGCCTCTTAAGAATAAGACTTCGTTCCATAGACGGATCAATTTTCATAAAGAAATCACAAAGCTCATTTGCCATTCTTAAACCTTCATTAAGATTTTTTAAATTAAATGTCACGTTTCCAGTGCTTGCTGAAGCCTCTTTTTCAATGGGCTGTGAATTTAACATTTCCTCCAAGTCGATTTCAGTCAAATCTTCATCCTGCGATTCAAGCAATTCCTGAATGTCACTTGATTCTATCTGTTCGAACCCATTTCGTCCTATTCCATTCGCAATTTCGGTTATGTTTGCAGTCAAAGTTTGAATTTGCACACATTCCGCAGTTAGAGCAGGCCACAGTTTTTTTTTCAGCATGACTTCAATGTGTGTGGCTTCAGTTCTTCCAATAATTCTTTTATGTTTACGATGCATTTTGCTATGTCAAATTTCTTCCAGCATTCCATAACATTCATATCAGGATTACATTCCATATTATCCAATACGATTTTGAAGGTTCGTCTAATGTAATAGAGCTGAAAGGCCTGGATTATTCCTTGGCACATAGGTTGAAGCAAAGCCGTCGTGTTGGGAGGTAAAAATGTCACTGTTATATTTGGATTCATGGTTTTAAGTTTGCGAAGATGACCTGGTGCATTGTCCAAAACTAAAACTACTTTAAAGTGTAAATTCTGTTTTTTAAAGTAAGTTTCAACTTCAGAAACAAAACAATTCCGGAACCAGTCACAAAAAATAGCTCTTGCAATCCACGCTTATTTATTAGCACAACAAAACACTGGCAGGCCGTCCTGGTTTTGATTTTTTAATGCCCGAGGATTTAACGATCTATAAAGCATCAGTGGTTTAATGGCACAATCTCCAGATGCATTAGAACATAGCAGCAGTGTAACTCTATCCTTTGCTGCCTTAAATCCAGGAGCAGACTTTTCGCTTTTAGAAATGAATGTTTTGTTTGGCATTCTCTTGCAAAACAGTGCAGTTTCGTCTGCATTAAATACTTGCTCAGGTTTGTATCCTCCATCAGCTACTAAGTTTGCAAATTCTTCTGGATATCATTATGCTGCAGCAGTGTCTGCAGATGCAGCTTCTCGAACGATTTTAATGTTATGTAATTATTGTCTCACCTTAAATTTATTGAACCAACCTTCCGATGCTTGAAATTCTTCATCTGTACATTCACCACTACAACTACCATCAGGTTCTTTAAAATGAGCGTAAAGACGCTTTGCCTTCTCCCGGACCATTGGACCACTCAGGGGCACCCTCTTTTGGTTGCGGTCTTCGATCCATAATGACAACGCCACTTCCATTTTTCCATTGCTGGATCACGAACAATTTTCGCTGACAGTGAAGTTGAAGCTACACACGACCTTATTTTATCTTCGGATTTTTTTATCGATCGTGCAGTTGATTCGTTGACATTGAATGAGCGTGATATGGATGCAAACGACTCTCCAAGGCGTAAACGATCAAGCATTTCTATTTTCACTTTAAGCGGTAACACAGATTTTTTCGTATCGAAACTCGTTTCTCATTTTTTTAGTTGACATTACTGTATAAATTAGGAAGACCTCGGTAGAGACGTGTTACTCGATCACAATTTTTGTAACGAATGGAAAGACAAAACAATAGAACACACATAGCGGCTCTTACCAAAGGACGGAACGTCTAATAATGTGGCGGCATTTGAAAATATACTTTATTCATTGAGTAATAAGGTTGCTTTCATTCAGTTTGTTTACATTCTCAAAAACACCGATCGCGCCGAAGGCGGCTTATGTCAAAGTCCGAACCAATACAGCGGCGATATCATTTAACAACATACTTTAGGCAAAGTTGTAATAAGGTCTATTTTACATGTTATTAGTCCATTTGATGGCGTTTACAAAGGATATTGGGTTGGATACCTATTGGAATCATTTTTATTATTATGTATGTACGTACTCATTAGATCCGCGAATAAAGAAATCTTTAGGCGCGAATATAGGAATTGGGTCGCATTTTTTAAATCCGCGAATACTGAAAATGCGAATGAAGGAAGCGCGAATAAGGAGCTTTTACTGTACTAGATGAGAACATCACTCCCATTGTCTTGTTTTGAACTTACTCCAACTGCTATGTGTAGGATCGATATTGTATTAGATTCTGCTTGTTACAGTATGGAATCTTCATCAGTGCAGCCACTGAGATACATTGAAGAATGACTCTCTCAAACAAGCTAGTTGTTACGGTTTGTCATTGTCAGATATGATTTCGGGATGGGCTGATTAAACGCTACTTGTGCGCGGAGTCATTCGGCAGTGTTACTTCTCTGCCCCAAGAAATAAATTCAACTGCTGCAATACGCGATTGCACGAAAACTATTGTAGGAATTACTATGAAATTAAATCTCTCACTGCAAATCTCTGTCGTTACTCCCTATCAGCTTTTTATACATTTGCTAAATAAATTCAACGGGAAATCTATAGTAGTAACTTGAGAATAAAGTTATATTAATCCTAGGAAGATTATCCGATGAAATGTTCTTTGAACCTATCAAATGTACAAGGTTTACTAGTGAGGGATGGACGAATATAGTTTTGAAGTTTGAGTAGTAAACTGTAATTACTAAAATTTTAAAACGTGGGACAATGCAGAAGAAATATTAAGAAAAAAGTGTAATTTGGTCAGCGAAATCGTTAGGGAACTAGATTTTAAGTTTTTGGACCAGAATAGTGTTCCTGTACATCCAGGAAGAAATGCAATGCTTTATGAAGTTCGCACATGTTCTTATTGGACCTGTAAAGCAAGTGAACGCTTATTGTACTCTACTAAGAACTAGATTCAATGAACATTTCAATTGTCTGGTTGTAGTTGACCTTTTCACCAAGTTTCTCAAATTAAGCCCCTTTGGATAAAATGTCTTAGCAGAAAGTAGCCAAAAGATTGATTACTGTAATTACTTCTGTAACTTCGAGTTCTATAAAATAAACTTGACTTATAATCACTCAATCTTCAAGAGCTAATTTTGATCACAGCTTTTAAAAATATTGTCCGTAAAAGCAACTTATATTAGTACAAGGTACTACCCAAAATATTCGAGAATGTAATTGTAAAAGTGAGAAAACTATACTTACGTCCTAATGGCAACTTCATTGTAGTCCCCTCAACATATTCCCCATGTAGTCTCCATGTAAGCAATAATCCCAGCGTTGTTTCCACTTTTGGAACCATTCCTGGAAGTCGGCAGTGTGAAGGGTGTTCAGGACTCGTTGTGATTCTATCCTTGATGTCTTCAATGGAGTCAAAATGTCGTCGTTTCAGCGTAAGTTACATCTTCGGTAAAAGGTAGAGGTTGCACGAGACTAGGACAAGTAGTAGGGAGGGTGGCAGACCGTTGCAATGTCGTTTTGCCAGTTGGCGTGAGCGTTGTCAAAGTGCAGCAAGCTGTTTTTCGTTTGTCATAGCTCTGGCCGTTTTTGAAAACATCTTCCCTTCGTCTGTTCAAAACCTCGCAGTAAAACGTTTCCTTAGCTCTGGCCGTTTGCGCCAAACATCTTCCATCCGTCTGTTCAAAACCTCACAGTAAAACGTCTCGTTAACATTCTGACGATGTGGAGAAAGCTCTTATGAAAAATTCTTCTAATGCCGAAAAATATCAGTTTCGACTTGATATTGCTGTCAACTTGTCGAGCTATTTCCGGCCTCGGAGAAGATGGCCTCCGTTCCATTGTGATCATTGCTGCTTCGTTTTCGGGTCAAAAATATAGAAACAACAATAATCAACTGTAAAGAATCTGGATAAGACGTTTGGGCACTCTCCAATTATTTGTTGCTGCTCAGTGCACGTCTAAATCCTGAGGAGGTTTCGGTCCTTGGTGAAAAGCGAGGTACAACTTCGTTGCAATTCATCCCTTGTTCAGTTCATCGGATAGAATTCGTTGACATCTACCTACGATATATCCAAGTCCGTTAAAAAACATCGTAAATTATCTGCCTACTAGCTTCGCGAATTACATAACGCACTTTCATGATCATTTCCGGTGTTGTGCATTTTGACCATCGACCAGAATGATTGTCATCTTCTACAGATTCCCGTTACTTTTGAAACGCTTAAAGCACTAAAAGGTCTTGCTTGACTCAGTGCACTTCCACCAAATATACTTCTGAGCATTCAGTGTGTTTAGACTGCAGTTTTCTTCAACTTAGGCAATAAATTAATTCAAAAACGTTTTCCTTAATGTCAGTCATTTCATCGCAGAAGCAATTGAAACAAGTCCTAACAAGCACTAGTACAATTTACAACTTAATGCACCAAACATGGCGCAATTTTATGGTTTAGTAGCTAATACATTATCCCGAGATATGTAGAGGCGCAATGTTGTACTGCTACTGATTTGACCAGTAAAAAAAATATATAGGATATTTTGAGACGGATGTTGTTTTTATAGGACCTAAGCAAATAAGTATGAAGATTACATGAAGAAAACCAAATTATTTGTCTTTACGAAATTAAATGAAATTTTAAGTTTTACGTCCCACGATTATGCCGGCTATGAAGAAGATGGTGATGATGAGAAATGAATGAAATAGTGGAATGAAGAAAGTGGTAGGAAACGGGAGAATGCGAGAAACCTCACTAGCAATGTGTTTGTTCACCACAAAGTCCACATGGCGGGAGCTGGGATCGAACCAGGAACCCCAGAACCGGAGGTGAATGCTCTACCACTGAGCCACCGCGCTCCCTTCTACAAGCGATCAATGAGAAGTAAGCTTGAATATATTGAACATGCTTTGAACAATGCAAGATGTGCGTTGACATGCTTTAAGTTATTGTTTCTTTACTTTGAAAGTTGATACAGTAGTGAATGTTCGACAGTGTCTCTCAAGATCCTCTTACTAATAGAAAGTACGTTGAAATTTTTAAAGGAAATCTTAAAGTAGCCATTATAAAAACACTATGTGAAAAGTCACAACACGAAAACAATATAGCAATCTACAATCGAGGTACAAGAGAAAATAAATTTAAATCGCCCAAAAAGTATGATTAAGGACAAAGAGGGTTTTTCGGATACCTAAAAGAATTAATTATTGTATGCTTCGCAACTACGTAGGGTCATATAAGATAATTAAAAAGGAAGCTAAAGGTGCGTACGTAGTCTATGGCAACATTTTCTTGACATTAAAATTACTAAGAGCGATGCAGACTAATTAAACTTTTTCTTTCACTTTCTACTTTTGCAGAGAACGTACCACAATAGAGGGACGAGTAATGCTAGAGAGTGCTAAAAAATACAGAAGAATATATAGATAGACCAGTACAAAACAACTCCAGTGTGCGAAGGATAGTCATTCACCATGGAAGTTAAGATGGTCAGATCTCCATAAGTAGCATGCAAATAAAATCAAAATAACCTTGAAGAATTTAAATTGCCTGACACTTTCGATCGTACGGAGAAAACTAGAATGTAACATTCTGGAAAAAAAGATGGGGAAAGAACTGAAGTTGCAGTATCCGCCGAAATATTATTTCACTCAAAAGGAACTTAGGGAAAGATCCTCAGATTAAACAGAATATACATAATCTTGATCTCAGCTGTATACTGTATTTCTGAATGGAGAAGAAGATATTCTTCAATAACTATCAAAAAAGGATAGTATTCTTTTATTATAAGAACCAACATATCTATACAAGTTTAATGTTAAAAAGAAGAGACTCGAACTGTTTTTTAAATCTTTTTAAGTGTGCTAATGTAGACGAGTATATTAACATCAATTAAATTTGCGTTCGATTACATATAATTGTTCAATGTTAAACCGAAACTAAGTAATATACATTATTTCATCAAAGAACTTCAAGGAAACGCATGTGTTTAAAAAACAAATAAAGGAAAGGGAATAATAAACTTATATAACAATATAAGTTTATTTGTAGCAATATATTTGTGACATTTAGAAGTCACGGAAAGCGAAAAGATCTTGTTAGCAGATCCGTAAAGCGGTACCATTTCGGTTTCACCTGTTTAAATTATCACCTAGCGGAGCTAAATTTGCTTATTCCTTCTGCTAGAGCAGTGTTACCAAGCTGAGTGATTCTAAGCACGAACTCTTAAATTGTGAAGCAAATCTATGGTAAGTATCAAGCAATTATTACTACCAAATTCTCTTCGAAAGAGAGAGATTAACTGAGAGTGATATCATGCATTTGTGTTTTACTCTATCGTAGTGCTCTTCTCAAATGCTAGGGAAAAATAGCCAGAGTTATGAGTGTAGCTGTAAGAGATCGTAAGACAGATGAAGAAAGATCCAAAGTGATGGATTAGAATGTTCTTTGTAAAATTATGGGGATTAGTTAGAGTGATAGCCTGAGAACCATAAATGTTGATATCAAGTGGAAATAGGGACAGTCTAAGTGACAACTGAATGTACCAATGCAAACCAGATAGATTTATCATTAAGGGCCTTCAAGACAATGAAGGAAAAAACACAAACGAATGGTTCTAGGAAGCCAGAAGTAACTTGTTAATTCTTCATTATAGTACTTCTATTTCGGTCTAGTACATGCATACTGTATTAACAGAAATAATATTCTTGCCGGCTTGAGTTATTTAAATAACAACTAAAATGCACGGTTAAGTTGTTCTACCATTTCCCTTGAACTGGCAAGAATGTAGTTTTCACTGCATTTTCAGTTTGGTGTTAGCAATTATATCCAGTTGCTTTTAAAATGAACAGTTCTCTTGAATTAAGATTTCGCCATAATAAAACAACTTTTATTATTGTCTTTAATATCACTTCTAGCATTAATTGCATTAGCACACAAACACGATATGCAAAGTCCTTCTCTGTAGAGGAGGAGGGTGATCTTAGGGCAACGAGTTTGATGGGAAATTGGAGAATTATGAACGGAGACAAATACACAAAAGCTCGTTTTCTTCAATTCATCAAAATTCATTTCCTTTCATCCATTTTCTAACTAATGTGTGAATAATGTTTTCTTTTTCTTTCTTTTCGCATGTAATATGTTCTGAATAATATATTGTGCACACACAATCAAGTATAATGTGAAAGATGTACGATGTTCATTGGAAACACGCTCCTAACCAGAGAGATTGATTTTTTTTACAGCAACTGCTCGACAAAACGTATTTCAGTGCTTGGCAGGTTTACCAATTGTCATCACCTGGTTGAAATGTTACATGTAAATTGAATAACACCTGTAATGACTTTTGTGATACCAAAACAAGACTGGTAGATCCGACATATTACAGTTACAGCAGTTAGGGAGGAGATTGTTGATTGTTCAACACTCTAACAACAATAGACAACATTTTTAAAGATTGTGTTTGAGGAAACAGTTCACCGTACACTGTAGAAACGGGTCTCCATACTCGACTTCTCACATGTGTACTAATGTTAGCAATATGGCATGATCAATAACGACTGGAACGGGAGTGGGCCCAATATCATTCGACCAGAGATCAATGGCACAACTTTGCATGGGACGGTGTATTACAATGCTACCTTCGTCATACTAATGACCTATCCAAATCCGACAACTTCTAGGGATACAACTGCTCGAGTACAACGATAGGTAGACTCAAATGAAAGTAGTAAGACCTTTATATGGTCCTCCATAACTATAGTAGACTGTGTAAAGGGCATCATGATGGTTCCTAATTATCGACATGTTATCGCCGATCAAGTAAGGTCTATGTTCATGTCCATTCTTGTCGAAAATATTTCCTGTTGGGAATGACGTTTTTCACCACGTTTTCCTTCTTATAAAATCAAAGCCGTTTGCATCATTAACACTTTTCGAATGTAATTAAAGGGTCAATGTAATAGCGCACCTCCGCGGAGTTTACAGGAATTAAGTGGCTGGTGATTGCAGATGTACTGCGATATGAATCCTGCAACCTACGAAGGCCACCTTACTTCAATGTCAACCCGCATTGCACTGTCTGCGAACGAAAGTGTTCATACCAGACATCAGGTAGGTGGTGACAATGTTTTCGCTGGTCAATGTGTGTCTAGTCCAAAATCACATACGTCCTGAAAAGTTATAAGATTGACTGGTTGAATCTTCTTCTAATAAAACACCGCGACACAGCTTCAAGAATGTTTATTTGTGTTTAAAAATTATATTTTCTAAGTACAATGATCTCTTGTAATAAATATAATTGATGTTGTCTATTTCATCATTAGGAAATGTGGCTTGATTGAAAATGTACTTTTGAAAATTGCTAGCATTGACTTCTATTTTTTTCTTTTTTACCACTTCACTTTTCATTAAAATATATCTTAGGAATAGAGCCTTAATAAGGAGGAGACTTAGGGGGGCTATAGCCACCTGCTTTCCAGATGGACACGGGAGTCCACTGTCATCAAAATCGAATTGCCTACCTAAAAAGAATAATGAAGATACAATCTTTGTCATAAATTAAAATATAACAAAGAATATGAGCCCCTTATTTCCTTTATTTTCTTACTGTACATTCACAGAGATGTATGAGGTGAAGTCAGCAGGGACCACAAATTATTTCTAGCCCCGGGTCTGGAGATGCGTTAATCCAGCCCTACTTAAGAAGCAAGGAATTGAAAACTCCTGTCAGAATTGAAGTGGTACAGGAGCCATTTAAGACCATGAAACTCGTAATACTTATTTAGCTCCAGAGAGGACAGATCGTTACAATAGTAAGTTTTGCTTATACTGTTCAGTGTTCTTGACGTCTGTTTACAACTTAGGTAATAGTAAATTTACCTAATAAAGTTAGTGTTAGAAAATGTAAACATAAATTACTTTTGAATATTTCGTGCTGCGATTTAGTTAAACTCCTTTCTTTCTCAAGAAAGATACTTTAATCCATTATATATAAAAACAAGAAAAAAGCAAAAACTGTCATCCAACTACTCAGACATACTTAAATATATCAAGTTTTTGAAGGACACAAGTAAGAGCATTATAAGCATGCCCTTGCTTCCTATACAGTGATTCAAACTCGTGAGATAAATCCCATTTTGGTATTTTTTATTAATTTTTCGGAAATAGATAAAGGAAGCTTTTCTGGAATTTGGAAACATTTGTTCGATTTTATATGTATTTAAAACCCACACCAATAAAATTCTATGCAAACTCGTGAGATCTCATTTTGTGGTATTTTTTATTCCTGTTCGCAAACAGATAAAGGAAATTTTTGTCTAAATTAGAATTTTGTCCGATTTTTACATACATTTAAAACCCACGGTAATAAAAATTCTATATTGGCGAAAAAGATATATAAATAACAACGAGCATGAAATTCGTGTTAATTCTAAAATTTTAACCAGAACTTTTTCATCTCGAAAGTTTATACTATTGAATAAGTAGTCTGCGGAGTGTTTGATAAGGAAAATTCAAACGCCAAAAAACAAAAATTGTTATTTCAATCAATTTCAGAAATTTTCTACACGAAGATTTTCTATCATCGTTACATTCAGCATCAAGTGAAAGCAAAAAGTTTTGATGGGCACATTACATTTCTGACAACAGACAATAATTCGTTTTGATAAAGAAACACTTATTCATAATACATTTTTATTCGTGAAAGATTGAATAATTTCATTTCACAATTTATTATTTATTATTATTATTATTATTATTATTAATAATTATTAATTATTATTATTATTTTTATTAATTATTATTATTCTCTTTACTGATTATAATGTTTGAATTCAAAAGCACAACGAGACTTTTTGACTCTAGAGTTGGAATTTTATCATTTTGCAGATTGGCAACACTGCTCTCGAAATATTTTAAAAGCTAAAAAAGTTTGGAACAAGTATATCGTGGGGGTTTTGATGCAAAATAAGCCTTTGAATTAATTCGAAAATTGGGTTCAGTTGCTTTCACACCTCATTCCAAAGTTCAATATTGATTTTGAGAATTTTTTAAGTTTCCTCTAAATAATTTAAGATAGAATGACTATGATAATAATTCATATATGTATTTAATTTTTATTTGAATTAACTCAATTCATGATCTAAGGTTACGAAGGTATGAGACGTCATGCTAAATTTGTTAGTCTTATTTTCATGCAATCATGTTCAGAGTATGTTATTTTTGGTCTGCGTATTAAAGCGCAGGGAACATTTAGTTTTTATTGGAATATTTTATTAAGGATATACAATATTAATAGTAATACTAGTGTATTGAGGCACGAGATTCAACCTCTCTCCCTATTTTACAGGCTTTGAGACTGTTCAGGACATAAAACTTACAATATTCTGAGCTAGGTTAAGATTGAATAACGTACCTTTTGTTTATGATGTTATAGAAACTTATAGTTGATCTCTAAGGTTCAGACAGACGAAGAGAACACAAAAGAAAGTAGTTGAGAAATAGGAAATAAGTTTTATTATTGCTTGTAGTGGTTGTAGATATTATGCTATTTTATTTCGTTATGGTCAAAATATTTAGTAGTCCCTTCACTCTCTTTCTTTTACAGAGAATGGACGGACAACTTATTTTTATCATCGAAGCTATGACATTAGTTTGTATAATTATTGCAGTTATATTATTTATAAGACTGTTGTTCAAATATGACTGCACCTTCTCGAAATGTTGTATGCGAAACTTGGCAACACCGCAACCTACTGGCACTCACGTACCTCATTACGTTTCTAATCTGTCATTCGAGTCACGTGACAATGCGTTTATAGTTTCATCTACATCAAGTTCATTACATTTATATGACGATGTCAATATTTCTATTCCTAGTAATTATGTTTCTAATATTCCTCTATCCAGTAATAACTTTACTTCAATTTCTTTGAATAAAACACGTTTAGCCGTTTGCGATATGCAAATGACTATTATCTAAAACAGAGCATTCCTTTACCCTATATATCCTTCCTAGGCAATGCAGGTCACCAATTTTTATAACAACTAAAAGACACATGAGTGACTGATTAGAGGATAATTTCTACAATATAATTATAGCTGGACTAGTTATGAAAAGAAGTGAGGATGAAAAAGAAAAGGGAAACAGTGGTTTCACTTTTGATGCTTTGGAAAGCTTACATTTTAACGTTTGTTTTAACAATTTAATAAAGTTCAATATGAGCCCCGTGAGTGGCACGGCACACATCGTAACGGTACTCTATCTCTTGCCATGTTCTGGCCAGCATGTCCACATTCTCTTCAGACACACACGGCCTACCCGGCGACTTTTGCTTTAAAACACTTCATGTTTCCCTGAATGCAGTTAACCATTGACGAATGGTTTTGTCCGTAGACGGGTCAACGCCATAGCTACGTCGAAAGTTTCTTTGTACGGTAACAACAGACTTAGTTTCTATGAGCCAAATAACACATTGAGCCTTTTGTTGCGGCGTCACTATAGCGCGAAGCGCAACAATCCACACCGCACGGCACTGATTCACTGACTACCGCAGCCGCTACGTCGTCTCAAGGTCAACGCTTTGCAGCGCTGCCACCTTTTGATAAAAACATTTTCAATTTGACTACATTGTTTCCTTTTTTAAACATTGTATGACTAAAACTTTTTGAGCTAGTCGTTTCAGAGAAACTAACTAAATTTTGCTCTCTTTTATCGTTAATAAGATATGAATTTTTAAAACCCCGGAGTTCTTTTATAAACACCCTGTATTATCACCGTAAGATCAATTCCAGAATACGACAAGAAAAAGAGACACTCATAAATAATAAAAAAATCAGATATGGGAAACGAGATGAACATAATACAGATCATAGTAGAATTCGCACAAGCTCAAAAGGTTTACATTATATATTCTCTCGAGAAAAAGTCCCGCAAATAATGGACACGGCAACAACAATTAGTGGACAACTACATGTCAAACACAAGATACAGACTGAAGACCGAAATATTCTGATAAGGTTCAACATAGGAATTGACAATCTAATAGTTTGTTGTAAAGTTCACATCTAAAAATCAAACAGCTTCTAAAGCGGCAACAACGCATGTACAAAAGAAAATTCTTTAAGAGCAGCGTAATGTATTTCAACTTCGATGAAAAATATTGTTTGCGACACTTGAAAAAAAGTCAGAATTTCAGTAGATAACAGAGAGATCATGGACATTCTGATGGACAGAGCTACCAACATAGGATATATTACTAGAAATTACAGTAATAATGTAGTCTCGACATATCATGAAGAAAAGAAGGAAAATAATGACAATGGAACATCTGAAACATAATATGCATTACAAAACAAAAAACGCAATACACTAGATACAAGAAAGTTTAGCAATTAGTTCTTAATAAGAATGGATTACAGCAGGGAACTTAAATAAGTTAGGTGAGAGCATAAGCAATGAACTGAAATAATTTGAAACCCTAAAAATAAGAGATGCCACAACCATAAAAATCTATGAAGAAATAAATACTGAAAAATATTAACTATCCAACAACAAATTATATTCAAAGGGTGAACCGGAACTGAAAGAAAGCGAAGGTGAAGAAACAGATTACTTTAGTGCTGCAAGAGAAAAAATGGATTCCACATAAGCAGCATGAAATGAGGAAAGATTTCACGAGATGAAGTTAATAGACATCGTAAAGTAAACCGACCAACAACCAAAAAACTCCTAGTAAAGCTTTATATAAAATGGCTAGCAAGAAACGAAGTTTTTGAAAAAATGTACAAGATGCTACGGAAGTGGGCGTGCCTCTAATTGGTGTTTTCTGACGGTTTTAGGTTTTACCGACATTATAAACATGCTTAATGAGTAGTTAATGCCTCAACTGGAAGAAAATGGTATCACAGTTGTGATACAGTAGGATGGAGCGACAGAGCACTTCGGGATTTACGTGCGCAATTACTTAAATCAGACATTCCTTCGCTTTGGTTCGGAAGAGGTTGTGCATCTTCAGCAGTTTCCTTTGCCTGGTCTCCAAGAAGTTCCTATCTGGCGACACCAGACAATGCTGTTTGGGGTTTCATAAAGCAACAAGTAAGAAACACTCGATATTACACAACGCAAGAATTACGAGCAGCTGTGGAACACATCTTGCCTCCGCAGAACATCTGCGAGAACATAGCGCAGAGTTCAGCTATGTTACGACATGGATAGTAATCATACCGATGTTTATGACTCTTAGGACTCTTAAGACGTCAAAGTAACTGTGTTCATTCTACCATAAAAAAGCATTATACTGTTGAAACTAAAAGGGGGCACGGCCACTTTCGGACCACCGTGGACATTTTGTATGATTCTATGCTGCGTAAAAAGGAAACTTATTATACCTACTGACTTTCAGACCTATAAATCTTTTTCGTGACATTTATGCCTTTTCTTCGAAAGGTGTTTCACTCGTATTAGATAAAATTAAATCACATCCCATCAAGACGTCGTCATAGAGACTTAGCGCTGGTGTTGTTGACGATCATCACCTGCTGATACCCTCCTAAAATGAACCTTTTCATCCACAAATGGAAATGTGAACGATTGGAAGTAAAGCTCTATCTTCTAATGGGTGATTATGTTATATACAGCAAGAATCCCAATATAGTGAAAATAAGTTAATTCCAGCTAATAAGTATTTTAATAAGGTTAAATTATTATAAGGTTGGAACAAGTAACACTCGATTAGTATCTGCAAGTGTTAAACCTGAAATCGATTTAAACTGTTATGTTGTTTATTAGAATCTGCCGGACTTACTCCCGCTTCCAATTTAGATTTCCTTATATGAATTCTTGCACCTAATTTATAATTAGTGTTATAGGTGTCAGGCAAGCATTTTATACACAAATTACAGCAATGCTTGAAATTATTTAGCTTTGTATTTTGTTATCACAACACAGGAAATTTCAAAATCAAATTCAATTTTTGGAATATAAACACTATTAACGTAGGAGATACAGTAAAGAACTTCTTGTATCATTATTTGGAGTTTTTCCAAGAGTATGTAGCTTTTAGCTATGATAAATTCTAAGTAGAAGTGGATAATACGTATCAGTAAATCAGTAAATCACATTTCCCCAATTTTATTTTTGAAAGCTGAATGGCACGAGCTTGTAAATAAGCAAGAATGTGCCTGCTATTACATAGTCATATAGTGGAGTGGATTAGAGGAAAACTTCATAAGAATCATGCATATTGTGATAAGAACATAAATTTTTGGACAGCGTCTACTAATATAGTAACAAATGAATTCTGACGTAGACCCCAAAAATCCGACGACAATTTCCAGGAATTCCAGGCGCTGGAACATCTGGAGCACTGGAGAACGATATGTTATCGCTGGAATAGCCATTATGTAAAAACGGCTTGACCTACAGAGCCAAAGTAAGACTCAAATGCAAGAGAAATAACAAGCCTTTAATTATATTCTATATTGTCTTAATTGAACATCATCCAGGGCCGCACGAGGGGTCTAAAATTCATTTAAAAAAAACCTATGGCGTTTGTTTATGGTTTTATCCATCTGGAAGCTTTGGTTTAGCGGATATCGCAATAACACTCTTGTAAATCGTTTAGCAAAACCTTAAGCTTTACGTCGATATCCTTTTAATGTATATGAGATCAATAGTCTCGGAGCTATGTGCATTTAAAGTGATGCGCTACACCACTGTTTCCATTCATGTTAGTATTGAATAAACACCTGCAGCCATCACACTTTATCATTTTGTGAACAAAAAATGAATGCAAAAGTGACCCACCCAGTGGTTGTATCTGACACCGAAGGAAGCATAACAAAGGCAGGTAAGTGTTTCCTCCCAGTATACAGTTTCAAATGTTTAGGCAGCAGTGAGAACTTAAACACGGCTACGTAGATGTTTGTAGATAATTGCAGTGGCTGGTTACAGTGACTCCCAGCTGAAAATATGGTTGTAATGATAGCAACTTTGCGCCGTAACTAAAGAAATCTATTTATATTTGACAAACGAGTTGTTGTCTTGAAAAAAATCAAATTATATTTTATCATCAAGAAAACCTTTTAATATTACATGTGTGTGAAAGAAGTTTGAATGTGGAACTTTAAATAACCAGCCGGTCTTTCTGCTGTTCATTGGGATGTATGCTGATATTCAGATAATGTTGATAAAGTTTTTGTTTAACAGAAACAAAGTTGAGAGAAGATTTATATATCACAAGAATCTTCGTTGTTTAAGCTACCAGAATATATAAAAATTCCTACTCAACTACTGAATAACTTTCTCGCAATCTGTATGAGAAGGTTCGTTATCAGCGTGGTATACAAATGTCTCCTGGATGACTCCACTGAAATCCAATGTGCCCGTTTCGACCATAAATCCTGATGAACTGCCTGAGCAAAGTAAGCTATTGTCAAGCAAGTGGCTGGAACACATCCAAGCAGTTGCAACAAAAAGTCCTGGAAATACGCCAAACATGACATGGACAGCTTTTTATACTTGTGAGTATCGTGGTAAGGTTCCATCTAGAAGTCAGTGTGTTTTACTTCGTTACTTCCAGATTCCATAAATTCGCCTGCAATGATTCGGCATTGGTTTGATATAATCAAGAGAACTTTATCTTCATTGAATCCATCTCAAGTACTTGTCATTACGTGTGATCAGCCTGTTTATGCGATGGCAAAGCAAGTACAATGGATGCTGCTCAATTTGTATGGAGAAGACTTAATTATAGTTATGATGGGCCCTTTGCATATCGAGATGGCGTCTCTGGAAATGTTGGGCACGTGGTTAACTGGAAATGGATGGACGGATCTTTTGGTTGAGGCAGGCGTAACAACTTCTGGAAAGGCCGATCAATGTCTGCATGGTTCTCACGTTAAGCGAGCTAGATATGCTCACGAGGTAACATCAGCAGCATCGTACATTATACTAAGGAAAGCATACGTAGAGTATGTGGCTTCTGGTTCTGACAAACATCTATCATTTGAAGAATGGATTGATATTCGACAAAGTGAATCGGTTCAGTTTAAATACTGGTACACAGTATTACAGTTGGAATTGATGCTCTTAAACTATTTACACAGTGTGCGAATAGCAGATTTTGAACAGTATGCAAGCAAACTATCTCAAATGTGCCCCTGGATGTTCGCTCTTGACCATACTCACTACGCGAGATGGATGTCAGTGTTTGGTAAATCTTTACAGGAACTTAGGGTTAGACATCCTGCCATTTATGAGGAATTTGTCCGTGAAGTTTTTGTAGGTTCCAAAACAAGTCGACCACATTCTTGTATGGGACATGCTCAAATGCACGAACAGTGCAACAAGACGGTGAAGTCTGAAGGTGGTGCAATTGGAATTCTCGACAACTCAAGTGCGTTGCTAAAATGTATGGTGTCCGGATCTGTAATTGCCAACCTTGTATCGGGTTTTGAGGAAGAGTGTGGATTGACCTCTGATAATGATGATCTCAGAATACACCAGGAAGAATCATCTGGTGCTAATATGAGATTTAAAAATGATGTCACAGAACTGGTACGTGTGTTCTCAGAGAATGGCAACAATCCTTTTATTCAAGAAGGTAATGAACATTTTGGTGTTGCGACTAATTCTATAATGCCCGAAGATTCAGTTAAGTCGGTATACATTGCTGAAACTTTTGGAAGAGATCAGTATAACAGTTTTAAACAGGAACGGTTGCAGCTGTGCAGTAAATCACTGTTTGAACCAATTAAACGAAATAACCTTGTTCTTTGTCGCAAGACTATGAAAAAACTTAATCCTGAACACCGTAAGCTATCCATATTAAAAATGACTGTGCTCTCTCCAGTCGTCTCTTCATAGCATGTCAGAGTCGACAGGGAGATCTATCCGACTTTTTTGCTCATGAATATCTGGGATATCCTCCGTCAATTTCTGAAGGTGGATTCATACGCAAAGGAACTAAATCGGATGTAGTTACATGTTTAGAAAACTACGGCGATACCCAATTTACCCCTCCACCTGCTACATGTATGATATTGGACGGCTCTGCTATCATTCATATGTTGAAGTCGTCACCATCACAAATATTCCATGATCACTTGCAGATGAAAGTACATCCTTATATTTCATCCATTCTATCAGAGAAGAGCAGAGTAGATCTGATGTTTGAACGTTACTTCCAAGATAGCTTAAAAAGTGAAGAGAGACAGAAACGAGGGACAGCATCACGAGTTCGTGTTACGAACTCTACTCTCATCCGGAAAAATTAGAATTTGTTTTGCAGAATGAAGAGAACAAAACAAGTCTTTTTCACTTAATTGCAGAATCAATGAACGAGGCTAAAATACCCAATGAGAAAACTTATTTGAACTAAAGGTATTGACATATGGGGTACATTTGACGTAAATATACACGGTCCACTAGAAGTAAAGCATGCCAGTAAAGCAGGCCATAAATCCATTATCATCAAAACGGTAGATTCAGATGTACTTGTCCTGGCTTTGCATGCTTTCCCCAAACTACTACTGTCCCACCTGTTGCTTGAATATGGTGTTGGTAAGCATAAACGCTTTTTTCCTATTCACCAGTACGCGGAGATACTAGGGACAGAAATCTGTGACGGCATCCTGTTTTGGCACGCATTCACCGGATGCGATACTGTATCTACCTTTGCAGGTCGGGGAAAGAAAACAGCTTGGGAAGCGTGGCGGACAAATCTAGAAATTATTGCTGCATTTGTAGAACTTTCACATGCGCCTTTAAAATTAGACGATACTACATTCATGAAATTACAAGGTTTCACCGTGTACCTATATGATCGAACCAGCAACCTGCATAATGTAAACGACTGTCATCGAACGCTAGTAACTAAAAAATGTCGTCAGTTGGAAAGCGTACCTCCCACTGAGGCTGCACTTCTTCAACATGTGAAAAAAGCCATTTTGCAAGGAGGATATATTTGGTCACAGTGGTCTGCGCTACAACCTAATTTGCCAGATCATGAACAGTGGGGCAAGGCTCCTAAAGAATCGTTGCTCATTTCTAGATAGCCATGACGCACTCACTTTTCCAAATGACTCGGTCAAAAAAGCCGGCTCACATAGAGGGAAGAGACATAGTGGAATACAAAAATAAGTTGAAAGAATGTTCTTTTCTTTTCATAATGTAAAATGTCTCTTCTTGACTCTTTTAACACTAGAACGGTATGTTTTTGATACTCCCTAGAACGGCGGGAGTGACCCACTCCATTTTTATTAAATATTTGTATCCTAAACCACTAATATTTATTGCATAATAAAACATGACTTTCATTCAATAAAACAAAAAACTTCTTTCAACTCTAGCTTAATATTTATTGATAAGTGTGTTTTTTGCTAATAATACAAATTTAAGAAACATGCTATTTTTTTATGAACATAATATTGTTAGAATGATATTATTAAATGTAAAATATACAATGACAGTTTATTATATAATAATGTTATATATCATTCTAATTCCTAGATAGTTATTATTCTTAGACAGTTTGTTCAAGTGCATGACCTAACTGAACTAAACTAACCTAATCTACACACATCTAAACTTGCAGTCTTACACAGAACAAAGTTCATTCACTCCTCTACAAGGAGAAGGGTCATAAAAAAAAATATTGTTCACAAATAAAAACGTGACGTATTACACAAAAAATATTTTACTAACATGGTTGTAATACACATCTATGCATTTCTATAGCTTTCCTCTCCCTATTTAGAATTTGCGGAAACATATAACTTGACATAACCTAAAATAGCATAAACAGTAGTAAACTTGCAGTAGTTCAAACCAGAAAAAGTCAGTATAGGGTGATTGTTTTCTAAATAAGATATGATAGGTTCTAATCATGAAAGCTCTGACATAAAAAGAATGGTAAACTACCTGTTCCTTCGAATAACTCCTATAGAGATTCTACTTCTTTGGTTGAAATATAATTTATCTAAACATAAGGGAAAGTAAGTTGTCCGGCATTTAGACCTCTAAACTTTTTGGTTTCAGTAGCTTTGAAATTTCTGGTTACGCCACAGGCTAGTACTGTAGTCTAAGATTTCTTAGCAGCGCAGGAAATAGAACTCGGGATCCCTCAGTTCGTAGTCAGCCACGTTAACCACTAGACCAGCGGGGCGGTCATATAGTGGCGATCACAGTGAGAGCTTCGACTTTCTTCTTCCAACCCGTCTGGTATACAGGAACCTTGTCCAAACCCGTCTGGTCAGCGTGGGAGCAGTAGTCCAAATCCTCCCTCCGGGGAGAAACCTCATCCCATAGTGGATCGAATATGGCTGTGGTTTATTTATTTGTGCTATGAACTACTTCTCATGAAACATTTCAACATAGTGATACCAAAAAAAAAAAAAAAAACAAAAAACAATAGCTTTATATTTTCACAATACCATGCAAATTGTTTGCAAATTTTTTGTTAAAATGATTGAAGTTATTATGAATGTGTTTAATAAAAATAATAATAATAATAATAATAATAATAATAATAATAATAATAGTCTTACCTATTTTACGACGCTTATTTGCAGAAGTATGGTTTTCGATGCTTATCTCTTCCTCTTCCGACATTTCATCCGAAATCATATTCGTTGTTATTCGGCAGGTACTCTTCATCTGAAGAAATATCAACGCATTCAGCGATAGACTGGGCCTCGCTTATGTCATCGAAACTTGCAAGTATTTCATCCAGTGTCATCAGCTTCTTGCTCCTAATGAGTGTTTGAAATAGCACATCAGTCCGAAAATAATTGAGATTCTCCTAATCAACAGACTCTCTAAAGTATTACTAACTCCAACTAAACTGACAAAATTGCTGAGAAGCTGGTCTCGAACACGAGGTGGAATGGGAGAATATTATGAGAAAGAACGGTCCCAAGATAAAGACGCTAGCCGGCAGTGTTGCTACAATGCAACAAAATATCACTAACAAAGGAGTTGGGTCAAAACTGACCCATGCCGCCGTTCTAGTATAATTGTTTGGTATTTCAAAAGGCAAAGTGTGGATAAGAGTGATACTTAGTACAAATATTTCTTCAAGAGAACGAGTAAAAGTCACAAAAATTCGATCCGATTCGTAAGAAAATAGAAAAGTTGTTAAAACGTAAAGTTCGAAATGGGTCAAAAATGACCCAGGCGCCGTTCTAGTGTTAAACGCAAGAAAAACGGGTTCACACCCGGGTCCAAACTAAAACTCTTGTGGGTACGGTGCACTCACATGATTATTCGTGTGGGTACCGGAGAGTCGGAGCAACCACGTAGTCGGTGCGCATGATTTTGAATGAATGTGAAAGTTGATCCCTAAAACGAATAGAAGAACGGAAACTGAGGAGTTTCGAAAACAAAATGTTAATAAAAATACTTGGAGCAGAAAAGGCAAATATTCAGGTGAATTAAAACGCTATACAAACTTTTATTTCGCAACAACTACTGGTCACAAAGTATTATAAAAATAGTAAAGGCTATACGTATAAGATACGCATGACATGTTGCTTGTGTGGAACATACGCACTAAGTCACCAAGTGCTATTCAAAAAGCCTGGGATAAAGAAACTTATTAGGTGGGCCAAGGAGAAGGACAATGTATAAAACTGGACAAATAATTCTACTGTTTTTCATCTACTGACCGTACTGTCACGACTCGGCCCTAAAACGGGACCATCCCGGTCAAAACGGGACGTGTGTTCGCCCTAATTTCAAATTTCTATGAAAATTATCCATTGATTAAATAACTAAACTAGCTCTATGAACTATGGAACTCCAAAGTTCATCCCCGTATTCATAATAGCTCTCCATTGACTTCTGTCCTTAGCCAACTGGATCCAATTTCTACTTTAAATTCCATGTTCATACGATATCCACATTAATATTGTGTTCCCATCTGCGTCCAAGTCTACTTATTATTTTTTTTTAAAAAAAAAGACCATTCTGGTTTCTAGTTAAAACTTCGAAAGCGTTCCTACATTTCTCTATTCTCGCTACATGACCTGCCTACCTGAGCCTCTTAATTTAAAGAACTTTACTGTATTAGGCAGACGGTATATACTATGCAGTTCCTCGTTAAGAACTTCCCGCCATTTCCCATTCTCGTCCCTTTTGTGCTCGAGTATTCGCTTCAGAATTTTATTTTCAAATACTTTGATTCTGCCTTCTTCCCTCAGTAACATACATACTTTTCCTTTTATGAAAATTCCTCGGCCGAATTCGCGAAGACAAAAGAGTTTGGACTGAATAGTAAGACGAATTTCCTACTCATGAGAATAGAAAAATCTGTTGCAATTGAATCGGACAAGCGTGGAGATACAAATTGAGACACCTACGAATATCCATCTGCCCCGAAACTTTTGTTAAGGAAGTCACAAACCACACCTAGAAGGATGGTGGTGCACCAGCGTGTTCAAAGAAAGCACATTTGCTGACGAACGTTCCACATTGACTTACAAGTAGCGAACAACACAAATAAATAAATACAGTGTAGAGCAGCAAGGAGGAAGGTTCAACCTGTATATTACACCATGAACTAATTTCCCGTCATACGAGCCTCCATTCATCGCCAAGAGGCGATCTTTTCTTCCCGTAATGTGATTCAAGAAATAATATTCCGTAAGAAATAAGGACTCGTAAGAAATAAGGACCTACTAACTCAGTCGTAGACATTGCAGGCCAGATTATGAGATGTACTGGGTTATGTTCAAATTCTCCATTAAAATGTGGGTTTTGTTTACTCCAGAAATAAATGTCACTTTCTTTTGCAATGCAATATATTACACACTCGTTCGAAAGAGAGAGAGAGAAAAAACTTTTCCCTTGAAGGAAAAGTTATAATGTCATCCAGCATTCGCCCACAATCCTGCTGACGTTTCCACATGTCACTATCAATCAATTTGTTTACAAATGAAGATTTAAATGCCTTTAACTGCAAATCCTTCATCATATGTTTTTGTAATGTCGAGTATGAACACCCTATTTTTTGTGACCGCTTACGATTGAACTTTTCTGGCGAACGTTCGACACAGGCTGCAGCCTCCACACACGTTTCCAGTCGTGATGGTGTTCGTCCTAAGCGAAACATCTTTTATGCAACCAGTTGGAAAGAGCTTTTCCTCCTACCATAAAATTGTTGGTTTTGGAGGGAACGTTTCTGTAACCTTACAGTGATATCATGGTGAATATATCTCATTGATTTTCTTGCCTTCGTGAACAAATGTGCTCATTACGATACGTTCCTCTATGGTATAGTCCGCGGCATAAAATTTGTTACAAAAATCCTAAGTCCAAATGAATAACAAACTCTTGCCCAGTTTTCTTATGCATTCCCGCAATACATGTATCAATCGATTAGTTGCTTCTAGGTTGCTTCTAGTATTTCTTTCAACTCCTCCCCGTCCCTCACCTCTCCTTGTCTAAAGTAGGGTGTGTGACGTAGTACACTCTTTCCATTCAGCTGAAAAAGAAACAGGAATCAAGTTTACAACGTTATAGCTTTAAAACAGTCTTTCCCATTCGTTTGTTCTGAAATATTTTTAAGAGCCTAAATTAAAGGAAAGTCACACAATCTTCCCAGATCTTCATAAATAACTTTAGTTTCATTCTTTTCTTTCTTTAAAGAGTGCAAGCTAGTAAGATTGTCTCTAAGAAATCTATGGAAATTGCCAAGAGCTCTAAAATATCTACGGACAGAAACGAGTTTTATTCAATGATTCATTTAATTTATTTTCAGTAAGTGCAAGCTAATGATTCAGGGGCGTCATTTGGGCAGGACAGGAGGGTGTAATTCCCCCTCTCTTGAGCTTCATAAATACGTATTTTTTGATCAAATTTATAGTAATACACTCTCTTGTGTGTGGTCTCTGTGCGGTCTCTTCTTTGGTCAGGGGTATGGGTGTAAAATTGGACACATATACGCGGATCGACCTTCTGTATATAACAGGAGGCAAAAACAAAATAATAATAATAATAATAGTAATAACAATTATTACTATTAATAATATTAATATTACTATTAATTGTACATTTCTTTATTTACTAGACATCCCTATAGACTATGTGGAAAACGTAGAGGTTTTTGACGCAGGAGAACCGGTTCAAATTTACGTTGGAACTCCTGAGGTTCTGATTTCCACTGGGAAGCTGTAGGTCCACAAAGTCATGTAGCTTCGGTGCTCAATGGGACACTAAACTAAACTCAAATCAAATCAAAATATCCTTATTTACTCTTAAAAGGTGTCTGGGCTCAGTGGTAGAGCGTTCATCTTCGGTGCTTTGGGTCCCGGGTTCGATCCCAGACCTCCCCGCAAAGTGAACTTTCTGGTGGACAAACACCGTGTGCGTGCGTTTCCTCGGGGTTCTCAAGTTTCTTCCCACTTTCTTCATTCCACCATTTCATTCATTACTCTCCATCATCGTCTCCTTTAGCTTAACCGGCATTATCGTGGGACGTAAAACTCGAAGATTTCATTTCTTTCATTTTCTTAAAGTGCGTATATTTCACTTTTGAATAATTAAATTATATTATTTGCGTGTGCCGCTTTTTGTAAGTAGTTAGGTTAACCGTACATCTTCCTTTCTTGAACTTCATATATATACATTTCAAATACTCTCTTCAAAATAGGGGAGAGGAAGGAAATGGCGATCAGCCAACTTTGCCCTCTTGCGTGTGCCTAGAAATGTCAAACTAGTGCTGCCATCTGCATCTTGTAGCAAGGTTTCTTGTGTATTGTCGAGGAAGTTGTCAGAGAAGACTGAAGTCTACAGCGTGCTGAAACTTGTTTTTGTTGATTTTCTTATAAGAATATGCATATTTCAACTCACGATACGTACAATGTTGTAAGATCTTGAAGTTACTAAGATTCATAAAAAGTTGTATTTACCTAATGCACAACACATAGTTATATTTCAAATAAACTACGTTTTACAGTATAACTAGCTCAATTTTCAAAATGGCGCAATGTTGGGAATGCCGATCAACGCCATTCCTAACAAACATTTCAAATACCTCTCCAGTCAAAAATTATAAAATAGGCTAGACCTAAGATAGGTAATACGCCTACTTGAGTCAAACACTGAAACTTTGGTATCGGTATAACTTTTGTGGATCGTGAGTGTATGTTGACTGTACTGGTGTGGACTCACCACATGGATATATCTCTGATGTGTCTTTGAAGAAAAGTTAATAAAACATTCCGTTGACATTTCTCAGTCTTTCGAAGGCGCAGTGTTAAAAAAAACTTGAACTGCCTAAGAAACTATGTGAGTTTATTAAGCTTGTACTGTGATCACCATTACCAAAGTATCAATTTGAGTTTTTTCCATCGTGTTCCCGAACTGAAAAAATGATCCTCTTTTTATTTTACACACTTATTGTAGAAGAATTGGGGTACGTCTTTACAAATTTGTTTCCATATATTTTGCAAATGAAACTACGTGATGACCCATTTTTTCTTAGGTGATCACCATTGCCCACCTCTCCCCTAACACCAACAACGTTTGCGATGTGATTCCTGACAGCAAGATAAGACGGAAGGTAGGACCAACTTGGGTGTATAAATAAATTCCTTTCCGAGATGTAGGATGCCGAAAACATGAAAAAAAACTTTAACGGTTCATAGCTTCAAAACTATGAGTCATACCGTAGTCGGGTCAAGATTTCACTCAACCGAAGCATTGGATGTTTATTGTTGTCAAGACTTAGCTCCTGCCTACTTTGGACCCTCCATGAAATCAGTATACAGGGGAAATCATTCAGCTCTTCCTGACTTATCACATGTGGTTCATTAGTGTCAGGCACTGGAGCGTAATTGGAATCCGACTGTGTACTCGAAGATTGTGCAACATCCTCACAAGCAGCAGGTTCTTCATCGGATGAAACACTGCACAGTGTGTATGAGTCTGATAGTACGGGTACAGCCAACAAACATCATGTTTCACAGGTCTCCTCGCGGAATCCAAGTTAGGATACTGTATTTTATGCTTCATGTTTTTTTGAGAAACCTTTTATATTAGTCAGGCAGAAGTAACAGTCTGACACATGATCACGGGGCTCGCGCCAAACCATAGGTACGGCGAACGGCATCGATTTATGTATACCTTTTAACCATCTTGTGAGAGTACGCGCACACGAGTTACAACTTTGTTTCGGAGCCCAAACGCGATCCTGGTCGCCAATTTTAAACCCGAAGTACAGATGGTAGGCTGTCTTAAGGAACGGTGACAATGGCCTACTTTGTCCCTTGAAAATCACTTCCCCACATATGTAGCAGAATGAATCTCTCGAATTGTTGCAAGTTCTCGGCATGTTCGTTTAACACAAACGTCTACATTTCACGCAGAAATATTTTTCACTTACGGTATACACAGACAGAGCGTAACACCACCTTCTAACACGAAGATCAACCCGAAACTGAAATATTTGTTTTACACGACAACGTGGTGTATGTCTTGGCGCCTTTTTTCAACATTCTGTCTGTCGTCTAGACAAAAGGGAACCGACGAATGATCGCAAGTTGATTACGAAACTTTTCTCTGTCAATAACACCTAGGTTTTAGTGTAAGCAGTGTGGAACGACACTAAATCTTTGCAATACAAGGGAAGGGGATACATTTCCGGGAGGTCGTGAGCTAGAGAAAAGAATGTTCCTGGGATATAGCCTAGTAACAGTTCTTGGATTAAGATAAAAATTCAGAACTATGCACTCGGAACAAGGAAAACACATATTAAATACGAAAAATACGATTTTTCTGTCAATTAAGGAAACAGCACCCCGCCAAAAGAAAAGAAAAAAAACTTACTTGCTGGAACTTTCTCGATGAGATATTCGTAATCAGCTTCTCGAAATCTATCCGGTACACCCTTTCACCCTCGTAAAAATTCAGAATTATGCAATCGAAACACGGAAAACACATATTGAATACGAAAAATACGATTATTCTGTCAATTATGGAAACAGCACTCCGCCAAAAAAGGGAACTTACGTGCTGGAACTTTCTCGATGAGATATTCGTAATCAGCGTCTCGAAATCTATCGGGTACACCCTTTCACTCTCCTGGGAGGATTTTCATGCCGACCAGTGTAATTGTATAAAAATATGTTGGTTATGGAAATTTATAGGACCATCAGGAGGATGGTAATTTGAAATGTTAAGACTGAAAATTAGGGTTCATTTGATATAGGATGATTGAAATATAACGAAGAAAAGATTTCAAATTATACAGCTGAAGTGTGGTGGGAAAATAGGAAAAAAAAAGCATGAAAAATTAATGATGAGAAAAAATGTAGAGAAAAAATTCTAAGATGGTGAGAGAGCGTTGATGCCTGACAAGGCAAGGAATCTTGGTCTTAAACATGGCGTCGTTCATGAAAGTGCAAGGATAAATGCAAGAACCGGTAAACTAATGTTGGTGGTTTTTAGAAAGGGCGAGGGTGTAGAAAAAGAAGAGAGAAACTCAAGCAGATACGAATACACATAAGTAAATAGTCAAATGTAGTGCCCAAACTCTTGAATCAAATAACTATTTATAATAAAATGACAAAACTCTAATTTTTGGGTGCGGATACGAACAAATTTAACTCGACTATAACCCCAAGGCATTTCCTCCAAGGGTGGTAGAAAAGGGGCTGTGTTAGTTAAGATCGCTCAGCACTCGACCTGACATTCATTATGATCAAAATAAGTAGTTCGTTAGAAATAAAGGAAAGGAAAGAAAGTTCGTTAGAAAAGAAAAGAAAAAATCGAATGAAAAAAAACGTAAAGAAGAGTGGGTGCAACCACACGTTATCACATTTTTTTCGCCTTCAGTGCCAAAGTTTCTGACAATATTCTGGTAGTAGATGTGTTACTATGACTCGACAACTGAGTTTCAACAGTAAATGATGTAGTTATTCACATACGAATCCTGAATGTTGGCGTTGGAAACTTCAATTGGTAGTACAAGAGGCGGATAAACTTCCGTTCCGTGTATAATTTCGTGCACTCTGATCTCTTCGGGAGGTGGGGGAAGTGATAAATCAGATGCTGATAATAATGAGCCACTCTTATTGTCCAAAGAGGCGGACTTTTCTGTGACCAAAACATCTCCGAATTCCAATTTTCCACTCTCGTGGATCATCTGACTTCCGTACCATTTTCCTTAACAATTTTGCCATTCTGCCTAGAAGAGAAAACCTAATCGTACAAAGTAATAGAAAAATGTCAACAACGTGACTTATCTCTGCTTTCGAAATATCAGGCTGTGCATTACACTTCTTGCAAAAAGAAACAAATGCAAAAGAAGAAGAAGAAGAAGAAGAAAAAGAAGAAAATGGAGACCCTAAAAGTAAAATGTAGACAAATTCACCACTGTTCAGAGGATGCAATATACAATGCACTAAGCAGAGTGTGTCGGTGTGTTGTAGTGGGTATGTAGGTTATGGTGGGTCACGGAGGATGGTGGGTTGCAGTGGGTCACGTCCTGTTGACCCACGGCCCACGATCTACTTCATCTCTGGTGAGAAACTTCCAATTCAGCATGGGCGAGACAATATAGGCTTTGTTAAATCCGAGACGAGACGGGACAAAGCGCCTGTCTCGTCTCGTTTTCCGAGACGAGACGTGACAGGTCCTTGTCTGGACTGTCGCGTTTTAAATGTCTTGAAAGCATTCCATATGCCTCTCTCGTCCGATTATCAATTCTAACATAAGCTTCGTTACTTTTAGAAGCCGCATGCCTTCCAATTTTACTTCTATTATTATGAAGTTTACGAAAGAAAATTAGACGAAAGGAGGCTAGATAACAATTTGTCTCGATTTGGAAACACGAGATGACACTGGGATAGCCACGAGACCAGTGGCGGATCTAGAAGGTAAAAACTGGGGGGCTGCTTGAATTTAGACTATGATAAGTATATCATGAACTTACTATAAACTTTCAAAACTATATAAATAATACCGTATATTTGTCAATCTGAAACTGGGGGGCCTAGGCCCCCGGGCCCCAAGTTAGATCCGACACTGCACAAGAAGAAACACAGGCTTTTTCTCGTCTCTCTAAAACGAGACATTTTCACATGACGATACGAAACAGACAACCATGTTGTGTCTAGCACATCATAACCATTCCTTTTATAAAATTCTGTTTTCATCTCATTATCAAGTTATTTCTCGAAATCCGACCTCGGATCATCTTTGACGGTCATTGTTTCCTTCACTAACTTGTGTTCATAATTGTAATTTTAAAAAAATCATTCTATTTTCTACGGTTTTCATTCCACGATTTTCATTCTACCACTTGTGAAGTGTAATTAACATATAATAGGTTATAATGGTGTTGTGAATGTTTCTTATGTGTCTAATTGTTTGAAATCAGTTCCAGATGAGCATGCAATTGAATACTACTCCTAAGTAGATAGCAGTGGGTGTAGTGTTTCCAATGGATTCATTAACAGTGACTCGTAAGAGAGTTGGGTTCCTGTCAACTTTGGAACGCATTCAAGGTGATAAGTACACTATTGCTTGTGTTATACCCTTTGTTGATATATGCCATTTCTTGCACACAATGAAATTATAGAATATGGTTTGAATAGATATATTAAGTTTCACAGTTTTGCCAAGAGCGAGGAAAGCTGTATTGTCAATATATTGAAAAGAAAATACATTGTGAGGAGTTGGAGATACGTTTAAAGTAGAAAGTATTATAATAAGAGGCTTAAAGCTGATCCTGCAGAACTAAAAATAAATGGAAATGTAAGCAAAGAGAGTTCATGACCAACAGTGACATAAGCTATTCGATTTGTGAGGAAGGTATAAATGCCACAGATGGTATATGGTAAGGTTGATTGACTAAAGTTTTTGAATTAGGCCATAAGGTCTAATTATATTAAAAATTTTATTTTAAAACCCGTAAGAATTAGAGTGTCTTACACTGGTTTGTTATTCGAGCGCTAAGCCAAAACAATTTGTCGTTTATTGATAAACGAGGTCTGAAGCATGTTCGATGAATAGGTAGTAAATTACATGTATTCAGATATGAAAAATCATGCACACAATATTTTTTCCAGGAGTTTACTGAATACTTAGGTAAATTGGATTAGTCTGTAAGAACTGACACAATGTATAAGCTAATTATCTTTTCAAATATTGCAACTTTTCACGTTTTCCATTCCAATGGACGGAAATCAATTTGCAGCAAGAAGCTATGGATTGCTATATGAAGGAGCGGGAGTGATTTTATAGCTTCTTGTGTATTTGGTAAGTGATGTTATTAATCGCAGATGCTATATTTTTTCCGTTGTAGTGCACTTTGAATTTCAGCAGTAGTACTAAGTATGTAGGACGTGACTGATGTCAGATCTTTCTGTGGTTTAACACTACGAGATTAACAAGTTTCTTCCGGCTAGCAAGGTATTCTGTTGAAAGGATAGTTTTATAGAGAAAGGTAAGCATCATATGAAATATAGGTAGAGCCTGTGAAAGTTGATGGAGTCTGCTCCTGGTGAGGTGTTGTGTCTGTTACGTAGAACGTTGTGTTTATCCGCAGTTATAATTAGTACTAGAAAATCATCGACACTTGTGAGTAGAACGGCGAACTGGCCTTGTAGTTATTGCTGATTTGAATTTATGCCTAGTTGGATACGTTGATGAGAAGTATACGCCTTGGTGATCTGGTTGGTCAGAATCCTATCCAATGTGCGTCTGTCTCTATCACACAACACAAACTTGCGTCCACAGTGGTACTTCGCTGATGCGTTTTCTCTGGAACACTCGTAAACAGTCATTTCGTCTTGATACACCAAAATTTCAGCTACTTTCGTCATAGAAGTTACCACCATAAGCACGCCCAAAACTTGCCATGTTTGGAACGATCTCAGCTAAAACATGACTCATGATGTCCTGCACGGACCAGTCGCTGAACTGTAACTGGCTCATCCGTTCGATTGGCCACGTTGTGCTTGTTATTATTTTATATCTTTATTAAAAAGTTCACAAAATGAGACAGTGCAATGTAGGTGACAAAAATGTGAATACGATACGAAGTATAAATAACTTAATTGGGCAAAAATAATAAATATATAATGGTAGGTTATAATGTGAATAATGAAATATAAAGCCAAGAGTAAAGAAATGCAAATGAGCAAGAAAACGAAAAATGTATAAATGTATAATGTGAGATAGTTCTTTTGGTGAGTGAAACGTAAGATAATGCAAATATAACTTCATTGTTTTCATGTTTTATTAATAATATCAAGATAGCCCCCCCAAATGTCATCCCCTGTTTCTCGAAACTATCAGGATACAAGCAAAACTTTTTTCGGTACAAACGGTACAAACTATTTGCTTTCGAATGGTATATTCCAATTTTTTGTGCTGTGATACGGGGGAGGCTATCTTGGCGCCAAGATAACCCCCGCAGTCGACCTCTCAAGTAACCCTATAAGGAAAATGGTACAAACGAAAATATTTTTGGTACAAACGGTACAAACGTACTACAAACGAATGACCTAGTCATTGTTTCAATTTTCTAAAGTGGGGGGCTATCTTGCCATACGTTTATAAATCCGTGACTTTAAAATGAAAAAAAAAATATGTCTCGTACGTAAGATCAATTTATATGTCGGTATGGTCTGCTTTCAGCTCGACAAACTTTAAACAAAATTTTCTCAAAAATTTGGCATGTATTTCAGAAAAGTAACACTTGCCAAATTTAGCAAAAAGCTGTTTTGTCAAGGGTGGTCTCCTTATATGATTGTTATCTTGTTCCACTGACTCAGGACTTCTTGCAAAATATTGTGCGAATCCAATTCTGGATTTCATGATGGATTTAGTAAAAGTTCGTAGTACAATTGAAGTGGTTCCTCCTTGGGGATCGCCCAGTTGTGGGTTGGAGCATTGTATTGTTAAAGGAGAAAATTTTATACGCTAAATGACCCACATTTTAAATCTCTTTTCTCTATAAATGACCTAATAATGAAACATGAAAGGGAACAGTAAAAATGATACCCTTTCCAAGTCAATAGATGAATACAAACTCATGAGATTCCCAAACATTTGAAGGCATGAGTTTGCCAGCAGATGCAACACGTAACGTATTTTCTGAAAAACATTCTCCATCTGAAATTTATTAAATTGTCCCCTCGTTTTTCTTTAATAGTTGGCAGTAATGTATCTAGTTCTTATCAACAGCAACATATAACTTCAAAGAGCAAAATTCGAGCATGAGGAAACGTGAATCTACGCGGGAAGAGAATGCCTTCCAATCTCGTCTTAATTCATTGAGACTGGCATGATAATTATCTTAATTAAAACCAATAATGGAAATGGACCTTATTTACGCCGGGATGGTGCCGTATACCTCTTTTTCCAACTTCACAAAACATTACGGAATTTTAAAAATATATATGAAAACTTTCAAAACCCTTTTATTGCTGCAACTTAACAAGTCATTAGTTAACAAAACAATTGTGGTGTTATTATTTTAAGCCAGGCAGAAGTCACTCTACGGAATTATGGGTTAGCAATTGTCAATCAAATAATCAATGAAGCATGTTGCTTAAGTATTTGCCAATATATCTGCGTGATTCTCATTAAACAAGTAACATCTTGTTGAATGCATATTAGTCAAACAATGCGAAATTGTGGCACAGCGATTTAGTTTTATGAAACAATGCTGACGCGTTTATACTTAGGCTAACTTTAACGACTTGGTTATCTTGCGTAAGTACAATGCACGAACTCTCATCTCCATTTTGCTTGTCCCAGTCTTTTTCTTTCCCAGCTAGTTCTTTATTGCTTATGTGCTTTTTATACACCCATTCATCAATAATGTTATTTTCGGATTCATATGAAATGCATGTGTTACACTTGGCCTTTCTGGGATGTTGGAACGAAATATTCTCCTCTGCAACATTCTGAAATGTAAGTCTCCAAATAGGAGCAACAGGTCTATTTGAATTTTGAAGAAACATTATTTTATATTCATGATTCAGAACCCACAATATTACCTCCAGTTGGTTCAACGTAGATTATATTGGTTGGTTTTGGACAATAATGGGAAGGTCACCGAGGCAATAATTCCGAAACCCTATCAAGAATTTCCTTTGTCTCATTTCCGACTGATTTTCTGAATAGTCGTGATTCTTGATACTGTTTCGAAGTAGCCATTCCATGAACTTGAGTACTGAAAACCCAATTAAAAATCATCCAATTTCTAAACCAAACGTGTTCAAAAACATCGTCTTACAAACTTGAATACTTTATCCATCAGATTTCTTTAGCGTGTAGAAATAACTAAACTTTCTTCTAGATTGATCTCTCGATTTTTCTTAGTTTTCTTTTTCCATGATTTTGTCACAAGGGACACCATGTATATCTTTCTCGTTCCATGTCAGTTTCTTCCAGAAATATATTAATATCTCTTTCCCCGTAGATTCATCTATATTTGGAATATTTCTCAACTCTGATTTCTTACAACTTTTCTTCATACATGGGTAACCCATTTATCTTTTCATGCTTATTGGACCCCTTTTTCCCTTGTCATTCTTCTCTTTTCCATCCGCTATAGCTTTTTCCACTTTCTCGTAATCTTTTAATTTTTAAATCGTGCCACTCGGATTTTCAGAAAATATTTTCCTTTTTCTTTGTTTCTTTAAACTATCAATTTTCAAGTTACTTTGAAGCACATTTTCTGCAGAAAGTTCTAGTAATGGATCTTGGATAAATTGTAGTGGATCTTCAGTAACTGGGTCTTCATTCTCAGATACATTAGGTGAATGTGGCGGGATCCATTCAGGATCATCGGGGTCATCGTCAAGTATATAGTTAGTTATACGCTTATGAAGGTTGGAAATCTCACAAATACTTTCTTCATCACTGAAATGAAAAAGTATAAGAGCAGAATCTTCTCCGCCAAAATATGTTACACAGTTAGACGCTTCTGTTACTGCTCTACTGTTAATTCCTATCTACTGTATTCTATCTTAATGTCATACACTACACAATCCACAACTTCATATTTGGTTTGTAGCTTCCCTATATTTTCTTGTCTATTCTTTTCAGCAGGTTTATAACTAGTAGCCTCACATTCATTACGTATGGGAAATTCAGGGTAATGTTCCTTCAGAGATAAATAATGTCCTCAATGGAGGTGTCATTTCCTTCTTCCTCCATTTGAAAAATCTCAACTGAAAAAAGAAATATTTCAAGTAACAGTAGATTTCCAGTGTTTCCAAGGATTTCAGTTTCACCTGTGTTCCATCTGCAGATAAGGTTCCATATTAAGAGACAGTTGAAAAAGAAAACAGTACGTCAGTGGTTATTTTAGGGATTAAAGGAAGTATTATGTCAGTATAATGATAATGCCATCACTTACTGTCTTAAATTGTATATACTATACATATCGCTTCGTGAGATCTAGCGTGTCCGGAAAGCATTTTTACTATCACTTTGTGTGTTTGTGTGCAATAATGCTATAAATTGTTAAAGCACAAAGAGAAGTTGAGTATATCTACTCTCAAAGTCAACCTTTCAAACGAGTTCTTACGTTATCAAAAGTAGCTTAGATCACAAATGATTTCCAGCCAGTTTCTTGAATATAAATACAGGGGCCGTTTATATTTCTACTACCTAAAATACAATATCCCATATCAAGACTTCAATTCCGTCATAATAATCGACTTACAAAATCGCAGTACAATCGATCATTTCGAGAAGCTCGAATTGTTCGGCGGTACCAGGTATCAGTAGCAAGTAGATTAATTTTGTCTAGGAGGATTCATGCAAAAATTTCAAATTTGTAATATGAAGTCTGACATCTTCAACGACGATATATTACATTCACTCAAATCTTTCTTCTGAAACTATAAGCTGTAGAAATTACAACACCAATATTCACAGTCCAAAATCTCAAAAGAGATCGGAAGAAGTTATTTTTGGTACTATTTTAACGTCCGAAAAAGTTCCATTTTCTGCCTGTATTGTGACTGGAATTTATATATGTTTTCGTTCGGTTCCAGTATTGAGTTCGAAAAGTTTTGGAAGTAAATGTTCATCAAATTTCACATACTTGGATTTTGAACCAGATCTATCTTCTGTGCTATATCAGTTATTAGAAGCCAGGTGCCGTTTCATAAGCTCCCAACTTGTCTCTTCCAGAAAGAATATTTGATATCAGCTGTCAACACAACACAACTTACGACCTTACACAATTATTATGAGCACCAACAAGAACAGTCTGTTAAAGAGATGGTATATGAATATTATAATACAGTAATGACAATAAGATAAATTTCTATACAGGTAACATACTCATGAAAAACCATTAAACCCACTGTATTTCAGCACCTTCACTTGGAAAGAATGAAGGTAATCTTTTATGTTTTCAAAGACAAAGTTCTAAGCGAGTTTTACTAACATCTATTATTTATAAGAAAACTAAAACTTCATGTTATAGGATAGTAATTAGTTTCTCATTTTTTAAGCTTGCAACAAAATGGAAAGACATGAAAATTAGTGAAAGAGTTGCCCTGTTAAAGAAGGACGAAATTAATATCACAAAAGTGATACTAAAATTTAAAATCAAATTTTTAATTTATTGAAGAATCAAGTGGCTATTAAGTGACCTCTTCGCATTGTCTCATCTCAGTTCGGATGTTGTGCTCAAAATTTGTCTCCTCTTCTCAATTCTTTATGTACACTTTCTACACTGGCATGCTTCTCCAGTTCGGTTTCCACTGTGCAGTGATTTTCGAAGCACTTACACGGGGTTTCAACTTCATTTTCATCACTATGAATTCTTCTTCCCTAGTGAGTATCTTCCTTTAACGTCCTTCCCCGTGACGTAATTCAAGCTGTTTTTCTTCCTAAAAAAGTTTCACTATACTTCAAGCACCGTAAATATCTTTATTCGTGGAATGTTCGTAGTTTGAAGACAACTCTTGCACTTTGCGTTATTGTAAACGATCAGTTAGCACTGATTCAACTTCTTCTTGCCTCTCCGTTCCTTTGAGTATTCTAGAACTAGAGCTATATCCGACGCGCATACGTCAACTAAGATCTGGATATAAATTTCGACAGCATCGATAAATGTGAATAGCCTCCTTAGTGTTATTTTGCTTCCATTAATCTTTAACCGAATAGTATTTTTTCTTGAGATAATTGAAACATTTTGTCATTTTTGGGTGCTTAATCATGTAAATGCTTCGTGTGGAGTGTTGTACTGTATGGGGCGGAAACGTGGACATTGCGTAAATGTGATGAAAATCGACTTGAAGCCTTCGAAATGTGCGTGTGGAGAAGAATGGAAAGAATTAGTTGGGTCGAGTGGAAAACAAATGAGAGAGTGTTAGAAATGGTGGGTGAGAAAAGAACACTTTTAGATATTATTAGGAAGAGGTAGAGAAACTGGTTGGGACATTGCCTAAGAAGAGATTGTATCATGAGGGACGTCCTAGAGGGTATGGTGGCGGGAAAGAGAGGGAGGGGGCGAAGGAGACTACAACTGATGGATGATATTAAAACAGAAAGATCATACGCGAAGACGAAAAGGTTAGCGGAGGACCGTGGAGCATGGAAGCTTCTCAGCTGCGGCAAGTGACCTGCCAATAAAGGCAGAATACCTATGATGATGAATCATGTAAGTCTACATATTCCTCGCGGTACTTCATTACACTTATATATTTCGTAGCACGAACACTAATATGTAGAAATGTAGAATCTCCATGTTTCCGGATAGAATTGTGCGTCACTATATATATATATATTGGCGGCTTGAAGAAACGTAATGGTATGTAATATTATCTAACTTTCGAATAAACTTGAAAACAAGGTTCAGTATTCCAGATAATTCAATGCAATTACATACCAAACAAGCTTCCAGTGCTATGTTGAAATTGTTTTATTTCCTTGAGCTACCGAGTCCTATAAAGTAGAAAAAATAAATTTTTTAAATATTGCAAAATTTCTGATAGTACGTGGTAATTGTAATATTTTTCCTCATGCGTTATTTAACACAAGATAATGTTCTTAGTATTATTAATTTAAATCTTAATGATAAAAAGTAATAGCACCAATTTCCGTTCAATGTATTTACTAATATTTTTCTTTTCCATTTTCGTGATATGTAAACATAGACACAGTTAGTGAATTTTCTCAATAACAACCACATAATATGTGCATGGCTTGGCACCACGATGAGGTATAGTCCAATTGTAAACCTATTTTAATCATTGTTCAATCCCCACTTTGAACTTTTTGATTCTTTTTAGTGCATTATTCAAAGCAAGACTATATGGCACATTAGAAACAAGAATTATGTGGTAGGAAGTAGAGTTGTATAAGGGAATTATCCTTTATTCGCGTTAGTTCTTTATAAGACGTTATTAGAAGTGAACGTTTCAGGCAGAGATGGAGTGGGTCAGTAGGTCAAGTGTGTGAAGTTTTCTGAGTGGATCAGTGGGTTGTGGGTCAACAGCATGTGACCCACTGTGAGCCACCATCCATTGTAACCTACTGCGACCTACCACCCACCAAGACCTACTGCGATCCACCGACTCAGTCTGACCTACCGACTCACTCTGCTTACTGCATTGTAGACAGTATCTTCTGAAGATTGGTAAATTTGTCTGCGTTTTACTTTCAAGACCTTCATTTCCCCTTCCTTTTCCATTTGTTTCTGTCTTCTTACCCGAGGTGAGTATATCTAAGTGGAAGAAAGAACTTCAGGCACTTTTGGATATTGATATTTGTAATTGTAATAATAACAATAAGACTTGTACTACTACTTGGCTTTCGAGGTCTGTGAGTTTTTAGAGGAGCCAACTACTGGAAAAAATACATTTTCGAATCACTGTAATATATAAATTATTATATAGAAAAAATGAATATAACTATGTGTGCCTGGTCATCACGGCCAAATTACAAAGTCAAATGAAATGACTTTTGATATAGTATATATCGTTAGGTCTTAATCCAAACTGGGATGTTATATTGCTTTCATTATAATACATATCCTAAGGAGGTAGTGAGGATTCGAATTTTTGCGAAAAATATTGAGTATCTCGCAAGCCATTAAACTTACGAAGCTAACATTTAGTGTATTAACTCTTTATTGAAAATAAATAGGCTGTGTCCTAGCATTTTTTTGAATTCTTCTTTATGGGGGGAGGGGGCATTTTCTAAATATGGAAAACTGGTAGTGAGTTGGTTTGTAAAAATGATCGATATTAGTTAAGAAAAAAATTCAGAAACAAAAAATACAGTGCTTCGCTTCATATATCCTTTGCTTTCTACTGTAATAATTGCCGAAGTTTATGTTTATTATATGGAGCGCTTACAGCACAAGGCAATCAACCCATAAAGTTGTGAGAAAGATAGACATAAAATTTGTACTCTAAGCTTAATTACACAGAAATTTTAAATTTGGATTGTATGGAAAATTTTACACGTTTTCCACCCTTTATGTTGGTCTACTTACCTTGATTTGGGACTTTCAAATTTCATCCTTTCTTCCACTGAAAAGTATTGATAAGCCAACAATGAAATAATTATACTATGATAATTAAATTGTAATTCATCGTAATTTTGCCCATGACAGACAGCAATGTTGTAATTGAAGGCGAAGAAGGAGAAAAATTCGCATTCACCTCTGAACACTTCCCCGGAACCTCGTCCCCTTTTGCTTTCTAGCGGGGGAGGGAACTTGGTAATGACATCTAACCTACATGTTTAATTACAAAAATTAAATTTACAAATAAAAAACATTAGTTTATCAGGCTTTAATTAATAGTTTATGCACAAGATGCCCTATCGAAGGTGTGGTAGATGAAGTTTCTGTTCTCCGTGAGTCGACATTGCCAACTGACATAGTCGATATGGAAAAAAATGTTGCATGGTGATAGAGAGGTGATACTTCTTGCTGAGGATTTCAAAACTGACCGAGAAAAATCGTTATCACACTCAAGTGTAACAAGCAGATTGTTGATGAGGAGTTGCAGAAATTTCTACGCCGGGTGGAAGTATTATCAATATCCACGACAGGGTGCGAACAGGGATTTCCCCTTATGAATTTACAGATGACTGATATTAGAAACAGACTAAGTGCTCAAACATTAATTTGTTGTTCATCGATGTTAATGGACCACCACTAGACAAGCTCAAAGTAGATGAGCTAGTTATTTCTTGGCTGAAGGATGGACATCATTCCGCTGCGGATGATTTACCACGAAAATGTTCTGAAGGCCAACAGGAAATAAACCCGATTTCAGATTTGTTTTAAGTTGGCAAATTACGAGCTATGGAAAATGTATACTTGTATTACTAATGGCTTATTTGTGTTATTCAACTTTGTACCTATTTTTTAGTAAGTCTCTTCTTTCCTTTAGGTACTCTACTTTGAATAAATATTCATAATAATTGCAATTGTGCATATTTGTAACTTAAATTTAACGTGGTGATTTAGTCATTACACAAATTACAATTATGAGCATACTTTATGGAGATGCTCTCACAGAGGGTACTCGAGCACCTTTACATACTATGAGAAACTGATTTTCAAGTCCTTTGTGAGAAAAATACTATGAACTGAGAAACCATAACCTTTTCCATATTGTACAGGGTTATTTTACTGCGAATAGAAGTTTCTTTTCGAATGCGTTGAGAAATTAACACTTGCAAGAATACTCTCTTTGTACAAGTATATTTTAAGCACACACTAATTTCCCTCCACCTCGAAGTGCTTCAATTTCCTCACTGACATACACTTTACTATTTTATATCGTAAAGGTCAGATCCACCGTTATTGTAACAGAGTAGTGCTTGAGCGATTGACCGTAGAAATTCAAACTCCGATTAGTGAAAATTTCACAATCCTGTTTTATTACAAGCGTAAACTCTTTAGTCAGTAGAGAAGAGGATATGGATCATTTGTCAGAGTTTATGACAATGGATTTTGGTGTGTCAGAGTAGGTCACAGTGGATGAAAGTGGTTTATGGTGGGTCACGGAGTGTGGTGGGTCATGGTGGGTGACGGTAGGTTCTGGGTCATGGTGGGTCACAGTGGGTGGTGGGGCAGAGTGGGTCGTGGGTCAAGTTGTCATTGATCCACGACAACTCTGGTTTCAGGTAGAGAAATGATCGTAACGCTATGAGATATAAGTGTTGAAGTCACATGGACGGAAATTTAAATCTTGGAGTATAAATACAATATTTAAATATTTTGCATAGTTTACTAAAGGTAACATGAATTTGAAATAAATAAAATCCCTTTATGTAAATAGATGAGAAAATACATATTTATTCAAATCTTTTTAAATATTATGGCGTTCTGGTTATTCATTACATTTCACATCCTCTCCTTTTAAAACTATTTGTAATTCCATCATTTTGGCACCACGTGTCTATTTATCTTGGTGCAGAGTGGGATGTCTTGACTCATCTTGGCACTCATATTTGAATATAACAGTGTCGGAAATGAAAGTTTTTGTTAATAAGACTGGATCGAAGGTGTAGAGTAATAACGATTCTCTTCAATTTTATTATTTATATTGTTATGTTAAAACGCAAGTTCCTAGAGTTCATTTCCAGCCCGTATGTGCATGACTATCAACATGCCACGCGCACAAAATATTCGTCCATCCCATATTCAATAGGGATTCATCATCATCTTAATCTTTCAGAAAGCAATACTAGGAATATTATGAAGTCAAGCTTTCGATATGTAACTTCATAAATAATTCAATGCCAAAATGTAAAGTTAAATGTTCCAACATACTTTGATATATTTTATGCATGAATGCAATTTCAATCTCAAACACGTCATTATAATGTACTACAGTCTTCAAATGTTAACTTCGACAACTACCATTCACTTTCAAGAAACCCAATTCTTCGATGAGAACCTAGATTTCATTTTAAAAAATATGTTAATATATAATTCTTGGTATTGGTAATGTTAATAAAGGCATTTCTTTATTTTAATCTTTATGTGTTAATAATAAATGTGGGAAATGGAAACTGTAATGGACAATTATTCAAGTTTCTTTTCACAACGGAAGTGGCAACTCACAATCTATAAATCATGAAATGAGTTGTTTAATTCATTGAAGCCAAAAACAATATGATAATAAACGCGAAGAAAATAATACATATATATTTATACAATGTACTACTGCTCTCTGTTTTTTCGCAAAATAATTTAGCAGGAATACAAAATTAACGGTTATTGTAGTATAGTGGAGATTCTAGGTGTACGGAGTGTAGGAAGTTCGATGTGGACTCTTTTCAAGCTCTAATTTTATACTTGTTGGATTAAGTACCTTCACTAATATTGATTATATATATATATATATATATATATATATATATATATATATATATATATATATATATATATTTCAACAATCATATAGCCTCGCTGCTGAACGGGACGCTAAACTAAAAAAAAACATATTTCAACAAGGTGAACAATTACTGTCAATGTTCGTTTATAAGATATTTATATACATAACTTTAATATCAATATTGTTGAACTGAAGATAAATGTCGGAACTGCTGTGTTAAGTGAAACAGTGCTCCCAGGAAACCGGTGTACGCTGAAACAACTCACGAAGATGATGTTGTCCACCACAAACTTACTTAACCGAGGATCTCACACATCAGAGATAAGGTCTCTATTATTGACTCACTGTGCCCCCTGATTGAGATCTGGAATGCTGTCTACTAATTATCTTTCAATAGAAAGCATTGCTATGCAGATATCTGTCATGTTGTTCCAAAGGAAGTCTTTATTTTCTTGAGGGTAGAGAAGTACCTCATTCCTCTGAAGATGAGTACTGTGTTAATATTTTTTTTTTGCATAAATATAAGGATCAGAAATTACATTTTCAGTGACCATGTATTTCTTTCTGTTGCTGTGATATACGGTATAGAATCTTGAAATCTAAAGATATTTTCCCTTCGAGATATCATTTTAAAATAGTAATAAAAAAATAATTTGTCGAGTTTCAATTAATGCTAAATACCATGAATTGTAGAAACCATCAAATTTGATAGTGAAATTACTTTGAATATAGAAGTATTTCTTCTGAGAGTGGTAGAAGTATATTTCACGTGTCTCAGTTGAACGTATTAGATATTTCTAGTATTACCAGTGTTTATTTTTCTTATTATCATTTCTGTAGATGTATATGACGCTTACCCGTTGAATTTCCTAATTTCAATTCGAACGTAAAACTTAAAAGATATCATTTCACTTCATTTCCTAATTTCAATTTTTATCTCTAACGATGGTTTAAATCGGGGAAATTGATGAAATGAAAATTAAGATGCCGATTAAACATAAAAAGAATATGTAGGTTTTTGTACACGTTAAGACTATTATTAAAATTCCTATTATCATTTGTTCACTTTCACAAATTACTTCTTAAATTAAAATTACTTTGGTCCCTAGTTCAATCCTAGCTCCTGCCAAGTAAGCTTTGTAGTGGACAAGCAATGCATGCGTGATGATTTTCTCGTTTCCTAACACTTCTTTTTTTATTGCATCGTTTCATTAATTCTCATCACTACCGTCTATTCTATCTTACAGAACATAAACAAGGGATAAAATCTGAAAAAGTTAATCTCATGTTAGTTACTTATACGACAATGTAAATTATTGATGAGAGATTACTTTTAGGTTACTAAACTCGGAGGAATAGGAGGGGGTATCAGAAATGTTCCTATCATTAACTGCATTCACACTTCAGTTTTTCATTAGATATACCTCCGTTCTAACGTTGGAATCTTCTGATTTCAGGGTTGGTACTTGAGACAATACTGAAAGAAAGGAAACATTTTGCTTCAGAGAGAGCCGACAAAGAGCACAAAATTTAAATGCGAAATTATTTTATACGGTACTTGTGGCCAATAAGGCCCGGAAGAAAATAAGGCCCAGTGCAAAATATCATAGATTAGAATCACTGCAGGAGAAATCTGACAACATCACAAGCAGTGATTACTCACAAATTGCCTGAGAGTTCATCTTCTTGTGCATGGTTAGAAGGAATACTGGCAATATTGAAGCATCGAGAATCCAGTTTCCATGTGTTGATGTAATTTAGGGGGCAAAGTAAGTTCATTTTTTTTCTGTGTAGAACAAAGGTAGCCCGAAATATCTTCTATATTTGTAAGGATCAAGGTGTTCAGTATTTTGGATAGTATAAATAGTTACATTGTTTTAGTTCGAAACATGTTTATAGATAATGATTTATAAAATGACTTGTACATGGTCGGTAAATAAGGCCCATCAAAAATCTACTGGTTATCATTACCTTACAAAACGTCTATGCATTGTTATAAACTGGTAACTTGAATGTGTGTTATTTGTTATTCTTTCTTGGCCAGTGCCCGGCCTCTATAGTAGGGCGGTCTGTCGTATTAGGGCCTAATTGTTGATTGTAGGGTTCGAAAGTTCGAGTTCTGTGTTGTTGTCTTTCATATTGTAAATCACTATTTTTAACGCATGCGAATGGCTCATATCACTGTTTTGGGTATGTTCTATGCACAGTTTATTTATTTATTTCATAAGGACAACACAACAGGCTTAATGCCTAGTTATAGTGTCATATACAGAATTATTTAACATACACTATTATACATATATTATATACATACACAAATATACGTTATCTAGGGCCGCGGTGGCTCAGTGGTAGAGCGTTCACCTCTTGTGCTTGGGGTCTTGGGTTCAAACCCTGCTCCCGCCAAGTGAACTTTGAGGAGGACAAACACCATTTGCGTGGGTTTTCTCGGGGTTCTCCCGTTTCCTCCCCCTTTCTTCATTCCACCATTTCATTCACCTCACCGTCTTTTTAGCCCAACGGCTTAACTGTGAGACGTAAAACTCAAAAATTTCATTTCATTTCATATACGTTGTCTAATTATACATAAGTTATTGCATGATAATTCTTTTGAACTTGTTCTCTGACATACTAAATACATCTACTACATGAAATCTAATCATTTCGTTATATGAAGCACACATTCTCCACAGAGGAGACTTATGTAATATATTAGTTCTTGCTTTTCTACAATAGAATGCCCAGTGTTTGCTATTATAGTCTTACCTGTTGGGACACATTATAATACTTCTGAAACTAACTCTGGACAGTAAATTTAACCTTTAAATAATTTATGTAAGAACAACAAATCAAAAACACATCTTCTGTTAGCGTTTGAGGTATCGTTCCTTATGCGACAAACAATGGATCGGTGACGTGCGAAGCTGTAACGGGTACGGTGTATGGTACACGACAAATGCATTGGCTTGGTTGAAAATGATGGTGAAGAATTAATTTGGTCAAGTGTTATCAAGTGTAAACATTATCGAAACTTAGTGTGAAATATGATTCCAATGCTGGTTTGTTTATTATGTGTCCAAGCTTATTCTTTGAAATTCAGTTAGTTTCAACGACATAACTAACGACTGCAGAGCACAAAGGAGATACTTGTATCCCTAATATTTCATATCCATATTGTTACTAAATACCGTTTTATTGTTAGTATTTGAAGTGCTCAAAAATGTTAGGTGTTAATTGAGTTCCACTGATTTCTCAGGTTGTAAAATTTTACTTTCCAAACGGTGGGCCATATTTACCTATTTTGAGGGTAATAAGGCCATTTTTACGTTTCTCTTTTAATACGCTTTTCATACATTTAGCTTAATGTTTAAGTTAAAGTAATTATACCATAAGATCAATAGAACATTGGCAAATAAAATGCATATAAATTTTTGTCTATTACCTCATATGTATTTAAGTAATATACTATTTATACTTAGGTGGGCCTTGTTTGCCGTAATTATCTTATTTTATTAATTCATATGTTCTACTCACAATTAATACGTAGGAAAATCCTACAAAACCCTGTAATCCATAACCAGGCCTCCCTCATTCAGAAAAGGAGATAATCTTCAAGCTCCAATGCCATGGCAGTGCTGCCTGCATTGCAGGTCTCTATGCTACTAGTTTCATTCAATGTTTTTACAATAGCACTCAGAAGTTCTTTCAAAAAGAAATGTCAGGAGAGAAGAACCAAAATTTGAGGGGACTGCACGAAGACACTGTTTTAGTATATTGGCTGTAGCAATTTAATTTTTCTTAGGTCCATGGAGAGGAGGGCAAAGCGTCCGAAATTATGCCTGGAGAAAATACCGACAACATTATACACGTACTTCGTATTTGTGAATCTGTGTTTTGCCAATCAATTTCCTTCTTCTAAGCTGCCACGAGTCACCCACCATCCTATTTGAGTCAAACGCTGTATAGAGGAAGAATTCACAACAGTTACTGATTAAAAATAGTATTGGTATTTGCTGCTGCACAACCCTGCAACCAGGCACGTAGACAAGGGAGGCCGGGGGGGCCGGACTCCCCCCTTCAAGGCCAGAAATAAAAAAGTTAAGGATGAAATAAAATGAAATGAGAAAAGGAAGGATCAGCGTTAAAAATAAAAAAAAATTACAGTAAGCTTTTGGTTACTCTTTCTTATGAGGAGATTTGTATTACTTGCAATACATGGTGGCGAGGTGAGCAAGATATCCTGAAGAGTAAGGAAATTTGAAATTTATAGAAAAGTTACAGAATTCTCAAAATTTCTGCTACTAGTTAGGGAGATTTCAAGCTTCCGAATGCATAGTGCTCTTGAGTAACAACGTGGAAATTTTTTATCATAATTTTTCGGCATCGCATCCTTGCAGTATCAAACATGTTATTTCAAAAACCATTTTCTACTACTCCTTTAATCTGTCATTTGGAGCCGACAGTAGTTGACGGAATAATGAAAACAAAAATTTATGTGGAAAGAAAGTTCTATTAGCATTTGATTCGACAGAGAAAGGAACGCAGATATTGTAAAAAATTTTACAATATATTATTGAAATACTTTCTACATTATTGAAGTACTTTTTGTAATAGTTGAGGTCATAATGAAAGGAAAATTGTTATATTTGAATACACAGAGGAAGGACGTAATATTGTAAAATCTTTATCAGTGTTTTTTTTTTTTATTATTTTATTCGAGATTTCTAAATAGTTTGTTATTAAAATACTTACCACGATATCCTAACTTTATTGTTCTAACAAACCAATATATGTTGATAGTAAAGTAGTTTAGATTGATCAAGCTCCTGGATCTTCAGGATTTCATGCCCCCCGTTACGAAATCCTGGCTAAACGAATCAATAGGGTTGCCAGTAAAATAGTTTAGAGTGATCGAGCCCCTGGTGTGATGACCACAGTATTTTATGTCACAGACCCCCCTTCATGAAATCCTGGCTACGTGCCTGCTGCAACCTATACTTCGAAATACCCCTACAAAACTATTTGATACAGAGTTCATTTTTATTTGAGTTTGAACATTGAAACACGTTAACTTGAAATATAAAATACATTCAAGAATGAAGAAGTGCAAAGTTTGAGGCGGTGAGTGTTTATATGACTTTCTAACAGACAATAAATCGTTTCCTAATATCAACTGAAATGAATATTGGCTAAAGAAAAAATGAGGAATGCATTGGAGAATAGAAGTTTGCGTGTCATGAAGTACTACTCGTAAAAATCATCAATCTGTTCTTAACGCGACATCATTTGGTTTTGAGTTGACAATGGATCATTAATTAACGGGTGCTCTGAAACAGAATTGAAGGTAACATCTAAAATAATGCTCCAGTAAACTAGGATCATGGAAAAGCAAAATATTGTGATTTATCTGAGGCCTCGTGTGATTTATGTGCACCAATAAGAGGATTCGAAACATTCTAACCAATGAATGTGTCCTGACTATAACTGCAAAGGTACGTCTGCATTTTTTAAATATCAGTCAGTTAAGCTTTTTCTATATTTATACAGGAAAAGTTTATATCTCGCACGAAATTAGTAACGGTAATCATTCACTCTTAAACTCTTCTCGTAGTTTGAAGTGTAACACAACTTAACATGAAGAAGAAAAAGAAAAGATCAAAAACGTAATTAACGGCTTAAGGTATTAATGCTTCAAAGAAAAGTAAAAATATGGAAATTCATACTATATCTATGGTTTACCCCAGAGAATATGATCATTACATGAAGTAAGATTGGCATCGTAAAATATAACAGTGTCTTAATGTAGCTGCTACTTGTTAAAGTGCGTATGGTATAAAAGTGAAAGGAAGAACATATTGGAAATATATCATTTGCATTCAATATAATTTAAACGCTGACGGAATAGAAACAGAATAAAAAGCAACGTACCGTTAAGATACAGAATAAACTATCAAATCTTTGTTTCATAATAAATACCAAAATAGCTATTTTCATGGACGCATATCTATTCCATGTTCACTATAATATAAAAGAGTAAAATGACTCACGCGTCACTCGGGTCGTGCTTCCATAGATAGAAACGTGAATTTTAAACAGAAAAATTCTTTTGCACGAAAATGAGTGATAACAAGAGTATTAGAAAATGTTTCGAAATTAGCGGTTATAGGATTGAACGTTTTTACTAAGAATAGAATCTCCCATGAATCTTTAAAACCAGATGAGTCTAATTCATATTTAAGCTATAGGTTAGGATTGCTCTCCCCTTAAAAATAAAGGAACAATTGAAAGTACATTTTAGAATATGAGATGTAAAATAAACAAGCTCTCGTAGGCAATAAAATTTATTACGTACTAGAAGTTTCAGTTTCATCCAGTACATGTCAACCGCTAAAGGATGTTCAGTAACATACGACGAGATGTGCATCTTCTACTTTGTTCCAGTAGTAGAAAACGGGGTGGCTATCTTTAAAGTTAAAATGGTTATGGATTGACCACATTAGCAAACTCAACAGAGATATTCATCCTAGCTACCTACTGCAAGAAATAAAATTTGAAATTTTGTTTTTGTTTGAGATTTACCGTGTAAAGTAACAGTCTAAGTCGTCATTACTCGTTAAAATGTTAACATATTGATATCATTAAAGAAATTGACCGATATTTCGATTCCGTCTAGTGATCTATTGCCAAAAAGAAAAGAAAAAAATCACTTTAATACAAAAGTTATAGTGTGAACTACCGGGCGTAGAAAATGTGAACGGATTGACTGTATTAGTAAACTCCTTCCAGCTATTCGTTGCTAGGTATTTGCAAAAATAGGAATCGAATATTCGCTATCTTTTGAACGTTATTGTGTCGAGTAACGCAAGGCCACAATTCACCGTTAGACTTTAAAATAGTAACTGCTTGATTCCATTAACGAACGCCGCGACGATAATTGCTTTAGCTCTCTATTGCGATAATGGAATTCAAGAATTCCCTTTCATTCAAGAGTTATCATGTAAAGGTAACACACGTATGTACTAAGATTACAATATTATTAGTCCCACTTTCTAGACCCTAATAAAATCAAATCTACATGCAACAATACAATTCTGTGTTGTGAAGGCTTCTATGATATAGGTTATAGAGTTTTTCCTGATAACCTGCTCTCTAAAATATCATTGGTTATCTGATTTCTGCATAACGTTTATTTACGTTCTGCATGGCTGTTTGGATAGGAACATGCAGAAAACATGTAGAAGTAAGTGACTTTAGAAACCCAATATATTCGTTAAATACCTTGTATCATATATTCAACACACACACACACCTTCTTCCTCACGCACGCACTCGGTAAGAAAACAGCAATAATTTGTCATGAACAAAGGACAATTTGAGATATAAAGGACGCCATTATTTTTAATCTCTTAGAACTTAATCAAAACTAAATTCGGTTTTCAGTTTGAGGACTGAAACTTGGTACACAAACCCAGGTGCGCGTAATTTAATGCTTCAAGGGACAGTAATTACTCTCTGAGTTTCAGAAATACAGGATTATTGTAAATTGTATTCCCGATTCCAAAGATTAATAATTGGCATTTATTTATCCTCAGCGACATGCAACTTAATTAAGTGAAATAGCAACTCAAAAGAGTTTCTGTTTCTTAAATACATACGTATAATGTACCAGGTCAAATATGCTCGATATTAGTGTCTTCTGTAATTCAGCACACATCAATCAAATGATCTAATTCTTGCTACTTTCCTTCCAGCATCTCATAGTGAATGAAAACAACTGCTTCTACTCAAAGTTTACGTAAATTGTTAGGTAGGAAAGACTGAAATACTTGTTACAAACAATAACCACTAAAACGTCGCACGGAGTAATATCTGGCCACTGGAGTTAAGATAAGGTATAACCTAGCATCTTTTTCTGAGTATAATCTAGCATCTGTTAGGGTTGTTATTGTACAAACATGACGAAGAATAACATACATTCTTCCAAGAACGATGCAAATGCATTCTATGGAGAATTGGCCAAATAATATTTTACGCCTTTTGGAGCGTTTCTGCTACCTTCTGTATTTTCGATGGACATTACGAAAGGCTTATCCTTTCTGAAGTCATTAATAACAACCCCATGCATCGCACATCGGACTTCGCACTTTCCAGGAAGAAGAAAGATCATAATCTCTCCAGATGGTTTTGAGACCACCACGAGAAGTGGCTCTTAAAACTCTTACCTGTGTTGCGACAGTCCTAGCTCTGGAGTGGACTGAAAAATAGTGCCAAATTGAGACAAAAAGTGCTGAATTCATTATTTTATGCCAATGTAATACATGGCTCTATAACACGAAAGAGGTAAAGTTCTAGAACACTCCTCCCCCCTCTTCCAAGAGTCCAAATCAAAAAAGTGCTCTTTTTGAAAATTACTTTTTAAAAACATCCAAAAAGGATCACTGGAACAACCGTGGAAGTAGATGAAACATTTCTCGCACTACGAATTACGGTATACGTGCATAGGGCCGACGAACTTTACTCATACAGAGGCCGCAAATTAAAAGGAGAAACAGTTATCATCTTCAGTATATATTGTAAGAAAAAATGCACGGTGGAGGGCATGTGCGAACGGCTACGGATGAATTTCACCTTGCAAGACTACGGACACTGCTTGACGGTGATCGGGGCTATACTTGTACTGAATTGGCGCAGGAACTGAACACTTCATCCGGATCAGTGTTCCACATTCTAACACAAGATGTTGGCCTGCAGCCAGATGGGTACCCCATGCTCTGACCGAGGTTCAAAAGTGGCATAAGTGGGAAAGTGCGCGCCTACACCTTCAACGTTACAATGAGGGAAGTGATGACTGCTTTCAAATTACTAAACGTCTGAAAGATCCTACGAGCCTGAACTGAAACGTCAGTCGAGTGAATGTCGCCACCCAGAATCTCCATGACCGAAAAAGCTTAGGCAAGAGCCAGCAAACGTGAAGGTAATGAATATAATGTCACAGACCACGAAGGCATTATCCTCTCGCATCAAGTTCCACCGGGCGTTACCTTTAATGCTGCATACTATCCTTCATAGCTTGGTGACCATTTGCGACCAGCATTGCGGCGCAAACGTCCACACCTCCTAGAGTCTGGATTAATTCTCCTACATGCCTATGCCAGATGCCATACAGCCCATCCAGTACAGACTCTGTTACGACGATGGGGTCGGGAGGTACTGGAGCACCCGCCATACTCCCCGGATATGAGCCCCTGCGATTTTGATCTTTTGCCAAAAATGAAAGAACCTGTCAGGGGCAAACATTCCAGAGACATTCCTAGTATTGTTCTTGCCTTATATCGCACAGTCAACACGGTCTCACAACGTGGGGTTTTGACAGGTATTCAGCGGCTACCAGACATCTGCTGATGGGTTCAACAGGCTGGCGGAGACTACATCGAAGGATTGTAAGCTTCTTGAGATGAGTGATTCATTACATTCCATTGAGCCACTTTGAGTTGAATGACCCTTGTAATTTTATAGGAATAAAAATATTACTACAATTAAAGAAATAAGGATTCGCTGAAATATTTAGAATTACTACCAAATCATCAAACCATTCAACTTACTGTCTGTAGCGTGAAAGGAAAGCTGTTCACAAACTTGTGCAGTTAGATTATGAGAAAGATAACAAAGTCGATAAACAACTAGTACGCACGAAATTTAATGCATTCGTATTAAGTATAGTACCTTACGAATGAAATTAATATATTACCTTATCTTGCCAACAACATCGACTCAAGTAGGGTAGTTGTCGCTCGGAGCAAGAACTCGCCTTTGCACCCCCACCTCTCCAAACAAACAGAACCGCTCCCGGATTACACCTGATATTGACATCACACAGTAATTCTCCTTTTCCATTTTTTCTTCAAGTGGTAAAGTTTGATTTCAAAATTGTAGTATATAATTTAATTTTTAGTTCAATATAAAACATCTAAGTAATTAGTATTTGATTACCAAATAATCTGAGAGTAGTATACTTGACATATTCTTATAGTCTTATAATAATAACTGCATATCACAACGTTTTTGGAATTATATCGGGACGTGCATATGTGTAGAATGAATCAACAGTCTGGTAGTTTAGAATAGAATATTTAATTATGGCAAAAAGTCAACCTGTTGCTTCAAGTATTATACTCGGACATTTTACAAATCTCTTAAATCGATGTAAGTTAAATGAAAACTCAAAAAGGTGGAACTAAAATTTAACTTTGTGGACTCTTTTGGCTCCAAAGATTTTTGGAATGTCCTCAAAATATAAATTTGAAGCTAACTTATGCTCTATGGCAGTGCTTCTCAAAGTGTGGGTCGAGGCCCATTGGTATGTCCCGGACTGCTTTTAATGGATCGAGAGAAGTTTTTCCTTTTAATTATAAAAATTTAATGTTGATGTGGAAAGATAAGCTGTGAAGCACGATTGACAAAATAAAAATTGGAAATTTGTTCATGAGGTGAAGAGTAAGTGATTTGATTACTCATAGCCTGCCCTCTTATACAGTCAGTAGAGATGCTCGGTTACGATGACGGGAAAAGTGTTTGACCACCTAGTAAGTTGAAACTCTCACGGGAAGGGCATTGCGTCGGGAGTAGTGTTAGCTTTGTGTTACATTTCTATTCAAACTTTTTATCCCTCTTTGTGCATGAGTACAATTTCATATAACAAATACCACAACAGGCTCCATATCATCTCCAAAGGGTGTACACATAATCCTTCCACCTCTTACGAAATCTTTTCACCATTATGTAGGCACTTCTTTTACTGTCTCTTCTAGAAATAAGTTAAATAATGTAGGATAGAGAAGGATCCTTGTGTAACCTACCTTCCACTTGCACTCTCGTTTGTCACTTTCTCCCTATTGTAACACTTATTTCTTAGTTCATATATAATATTTTTACGAGTCTTCGATCTTTCCAATTCATCCCAACATTCTTTACAGCTTCCACCAATAATTCTCAGTTCTAGATCAATAAATACAAAATACACATCTTTCCTTTTTTCCAATAATCCTTTCACTTATTACCATTAATAACCAAATTGCATCTCTTGTGCCCTTACCTCCCCTGAATTGTTCATCCTCAAAGTTTTATTTGTTCTTGCATACAATTTGCTGTTCAGTATTCAAAGCATTTTTCTGCATTAATACATCTATAATCCTCATATATTTCTAGATTGATTTCTTATCCATCCGTATCATAATCGTCTACAGGATTTTTCGGCTACTCCTCTATTTCATATATTTCATTGCAGAGTTGGAATAATTCTTTCTTTTCCTTGTCCCCCAACACTTAATGAATTCTGAATCGTATATTATCTATCATGGTAGTCTTTCATTCCTAATCTAGTATATGTTTCCCTCAAACTCATCCCGAAGAATACAAAGTGACGCCTTTGTCATCCTAGCGTACTTCATTTCCTACTTCAACACCTAGGCCACACGGTCTATCTTATTCTTATATAAATCCTCAATATATTCCCATGAGTTCTCATTTTTATTTTCTAAAATGAAATGCAATCTCTAAGTTTAACGTTCCACGCTTATGCTGGCTAGGCTAAAGAGACGGTGATGATTAAAAATGAGTGAAAATGGTGGAATGAAGATTGTGGGACGAAACGGGAGGACCCCGAAGAAAACCACGCACACGGTGTTTGTCCAACACAAAGTTCGCTTAGCCCGGGCTGGGATCGAATCAAGGAGTCCATGCACCAGAGGTGAACCCTCTACCATTGAGCCACAGCGGCTTCTTCTTATTTTCTACTGCCGTGGTAATACTCCCTAGTTTCCTTCCAATTTCCAAAGATTTAATTTCCTTGCTCATTTCTTCATATTTCCCTGCGGAAGGATTTGATTTTCTCATATTTCCCAACTCTTTCTAATTCTTCTGTGTTCTCACATTTACCTTTGTAGAACTTTTCCCTTGCTCTGTCTGTTTCCTCTCGTCATTCATTGCTTAACTTAGTGTTCGCCTTTCAATCTTTCTGTATCAATCTTTTCCAACGACATTCTTTCCCACATTCCATGCAACAGCTGTTCTGTAACCAATCGTTTTCAATTTTGTGTTCACGATATCCTCCTACCTCTTTTGCAGACTGCAGTATGCAAAGCTTATGCTTCCCTTTCTGTTACTATCTGCATATGACCTTTAATCGTTTAAGTATGTTTCTTCGAATTTTTCAACAAACATATTTCTTATATTCACGTTTTTCAAATCTTTTTTACATGTTCAACACTTTGTTGCCTAATTCTTTTCTGCTTGCATTTTTCAGTTGAATATCAACTTTTGCCAACACAACGTAATTATCAGGGAAAATGTCGGTCTCAGGATGAGTCTTCGCGTTCTTCAAGCCATTCCGAATTGTTCTGACTCATAAGATATTCTATTTAATATCAACAACCATCTATTGAAGATTTTCATCTCTATATTCTTTTCATGTATTCTTTTCATGAAAGTTTGAACAGATTTTGCACCTGGCTCGAGCCGGATTTATGTCACGTCATGTTATTCAAATTTCTATCCTATTGCAGGATAAATAGGGTTGAAATTATATCCAAAACTAAAGTATCTCACCAGTACTCTTTAAGTTAGGGAGTTGAAACTTTCTACACAAAATCTTAATTAGAAGTAAGTGAACACGTATTAACGTTTGCAAAAATATCACTACTAAAGGGGAAAGGAAGTAATTTCTATACAATTTGGCGTTCCGATTTTTAGTTATAAAATGTTAAAAAAAACAGCTGAATTGTTAGAAATGAAATTTTAAAAATATTGTAGTAACTGTTTGATTTGAGTATTTATCATTCTGTTTCATTAAATTACATACCGAAAGTGGTATGAAAATGGCTTCGAAATACTATTCCTAAACATTATTGGTTTTAAACTAAGAACTTAATAAGAGAGCTTTTAAGTACGAGAGAGAAAATTCTGTTTCCGCAATTCGCGCTGCCTATTGAAATGCTTCTTCTTTTTTTCTAATGGGACTGCTATAGGCTTATTTCAGAGATTTAGTGCTACTGATTATTTTAGTTTTCTAATGATGCTCTACTGTATATATGTGTATGGATATGTGGGAGTTTTACATACTATGTTTAGGTCGCATTTAATTAGAATTTGTGTGTGTTGTATGGTATTGTTTAGTAAGTGTACACTATTTACAAAAGTCAACATGAAAAGAATATCTTGGTGCAAAGTTTCCAATTATGCTAACAAGTAAGGGACCATAAGGTTGTCGCGCAAATCAGATGCAGACATACGCCATCTGATTGAGCATGAAAAGATATGGAGAACACAGAAATTTAAGGTGCTAAGGGCCATAGGGAGCGAAGCGAGGAAAGAGGAAACATTGAATGTCGGCAAAATTGAAGAAAGTCAGGAATGATGGGAAAAGTTAATTTCGTGCAAACAGGGAAAGAAAGTCAACCAAAAGAACGAAACTAAACATAACAAGGGCATCAAGGACGAAGAAAGATCATAATCAGGGTTGCAATCCGGACCGCAGTGTTGCCAACGCTGCATAACATTGATATGAAAGATATAGCACAGTATAGCAATTCATGCACAAGGAAAGATATTAGTAACACAAAAGACAATTGAAAATACTCTGTACACGTGCGTAAAAAGGTTTAACGTAGTCATGAGTGAATATTACACCCGCCTGAATACAAATGGAGGAAAATAGAGAACAGTACGCACCATTTATAGTTTAATTGCAGTTGACGTGAAGATCACGAATGAATGCATGGTCAACACACAAACATTTCTCGCAGTGAGCACAGCGGATGAAAGCAAGCTAGTCACCCGCGTCTTTATATTCAAGGGGTCCCGGGTTCGATTCCCGATGGGGACACAAAAGGTTCGGATCCCTCGTTAAACTGTAGCTCCCGTCCTTTATACGTCATTATCATTCCGTGGAAGGCAATAGCAAACCACCATGGGTTCATCCAGCCCAGGGACTTTCAGGTCAAAACCTGCCTTCGGGCAGAACACCAATCATCATCATCATCATGGAACGATGCTCCCAAGCACTTTCGTTTCTGTGTTATCATGTGTACCCCCTTCACTTTCATATCTATATTTGTCCTCCCTTATGTACATTATTCACTCACGACTATCGTTAAACCTTTTTACGCAAGTGTACAGTCTTTTCAATTGTCTTTTGTGTTACTAATATTTTTCCTTGTGAATGAGTTACTATACTGTGCTATACCTTCCATATCAATGGTAGGCAGCGCTGGCAACACTGCGGTCCGGATGGCAACCCTGAGTATGATCTTTCTTCGTCCTTGATGCCCTTGTTATGTTTAGTTTCGTTCTTTTGGGTTGACTTTCTTTCCCTGTTTGCAAGAAATTAACTTTTCCCGTCATTCCTGACTTCCTTCAATTTTGCCGACATTCAATGTTTCCTCTTTCCTTGCTCCGCTCCCTATGGCCCTTAGCACCTTAAATTTCTGTTCTCCATATCTTTTCATGCTCAATCAGATGGCGTATGTCTGCATCTGATTTGCGCGACAACCATATGGTCCCTTACTTTTAAGTAAAGTAGAAAAAATAAAAGTACAAAGTAATTGTTCTTGCCATATGAGAATTTAGCGTACCCTTCAGCAGCGAGGCTAAATGAGACATGGACCTAGTACTTAACGGGAAATCCGAACTATATGAGCTCCCACTGCAAATTGAATCCCGACCACCCACGCCGAAGGTACGTACACTAACCATATGGACACGAGAGAACTCCGGTGCAATTTTAGTACATTTTATTTTTACAGACGGCCCATTTTTACAAACAAGAAATGAAACAATTCAGGTTCACGTTCCACTCCTATGCCCTATAGGTTTACGGAGATGGATAAATAATGAAAATGCATTTTTATGAAAGAATTGTTAAATGAGGGCGAGGAAGGAAACGGTAGAACTCAAGGGAAAACCACAGACACCTTGTTGTCTACTCCAAGCTTATATAGCCTGGGATTCCTCGTTCTAGAAGTGAGAACTATTAACAAAACGTGCATTCTCTAGTTCCGAAAGAATGACTACTTCAATGTTTCAATTTGCACTGTGTGTTTCCAACTAACAAACCAGTGAAAATGTTACATATCTTGCTGGATACATCGATCATTGAAGAAGAAAATATGACAAGTCAATATATATCATCCAGAAATGGTTTCCTCCCAATTAGGTAAAGCATCTGAGAGTTGATCAGAGTTTCTCTGCCTTGTAGTGGTCTCCATGGGCACCGATCATGGAACCTGCAAGAGCTCGCCCCACAAAAGTTTTAATAGACTCCTAGAAATTGAATATTGTATTTGCTTGAATGTTTTTCAATGAGCTGTCCTGCGTGTTGTGAAGACGTCTAGAAAATTGAGAAATGTCCTGCGAAATGTCCTGAGTTAACTTATTTAAAATATCTTAATGTTTCATTCTCTCTTCACAACACTTTGAATCGCGGACACTCTTTTCCTGAATGATGAACCACTGTTATTCTTTAACACTCCTCAAAAGATTCGGGAGGGAGAACAGTCAACAAAACATTGTTTTGCAATACTCTGTTTTTACTAAGAAAGGCTTGTTGAGATATTGGTAAGATAGAAATGTTTTCTTATTTCAAGTTACGACAGTAATACGAACCAACTTAAGTAGAAGCTTCCTCGTGCCGGTGTAAATTTTGTCTCATTCCTTAAAATAATACCACGCCCTGAAAATCGATTTTAGAAAAATCTTTAGCTCAACACGAAGTTTTACTGTACGTTCATAAAAATAAACCACTTTGTCATTGGTCAAAGCATTTGCAGTGGGGTGCGCTATGTCTAAAATTACATATCCGTGTGCATTTCTTGTTAAAATTCAATTAACACTTGATTTTTGTTCTTTCGGCGATGCTTTGAAATTCTGACAGGTTGTCATTTGTTTCGTTCAACCGAATCCAATATGGCGGCTATCAAAGATGGCCGCCTTCGCGAACGCACAACGCTGTCTTTAAAAGCCTATATTTCCCAAACCAATTGACCAATCTTCATGCAGCAAACACCATACGACGTAGACAATAATAAAATGTTAAAACCTGATAAGAAGTATTACTTATCAATGCAAATAATAACGTGAGGAACAATTTTATTTCAAATTTTGCACATTTAATAATGTGTTTTCTTTATATATATATATATTTTTTAAAAATAACAAGTAAACGGCAAGTAATTGAGAACAACGTTGTATTGCGGAAACCGTACTATTATTGGCCCCCTGACAGTAATTGGCCATTTCGCAAACGAAATTCTATATTAACTACCCGGCTATTTGAGGCGATCGCAAAGCGTATTTATTGCTCATGCGTACTCTTTGAATACGCTGACCATGTATTTAAATGTAGATGGCTAATCATAAACGCGAAAGCAATAAAATCGCTGAGAAAACGTCAGCTCGAGCGTATTTGGTGCGGGTCGGAACAATAGACCGCCTGCTGTTTAAAAGATTTCAAAAGGAAGGGGAAAAAAAAGGAAAGACGTGTTGCCAGGCAAAAGCATTGTAGCAAGAAACAGCTGCTTGGAAGATGGTTTGTGCAGAGTATTGGAACTCTGTTATTACACACCTGGACCTGGCAAAAAGACGTGGAAACTCTGACTGGCTCACAGTATGATTTACACATCAGGTGAAAGTAAAATTACTGAATAGCCACTTTGGCCACGTTCGCTACAGGGGGTAACGCTTTCTCGACTAGCCTAGGACTTAGTGTTACACTTATTTTTGCTGCATTATCGCTTCACCAGGTTGATGCGGTATCTGTTCTTCATTTGTTCTGCTTGAGTTAATGGCGTGAGTTGATTACATGAGAAGTTATGGCTGGTAATTCTGAAACACATTCTGATTTGCAGGTAAGTCTTACTGATTTTATAAGAAATTGTTAAATTTTTGTTTGTTTAATTCATGAATTATTGCTGATTAACTCATCAAGAATAAAGTCGAAGAGAAAGCATGTAATTTACTTCTGTATTTTTATGTTAATTTTGTTTGTTTTGGTACTTATAAGGGGGGTTGCTAATAACTCGACTTGCAATTTAGTTCCTATACAGTAATTAGCCACCTATGCCACTAACTATGTTTCCTTCATTAAGAATTATATATTGATGTTTTTATTAAAAAGATCAACGTTACGTTTTGGTTTACAACTTGTAGTTTTCTTGCGTCCCTATGATGTGTCTTTACAGTTAATAGCCGATGTGGCTAATAACTATTATTAGTGTGGCTAATAACTACAACTTCAAATACTTCTATCACTTCATAATTATTTTTCAATTTTGTAAATCCTGTAATGAATTATTCTTTTAATCAACACTGCTAATAACATTTTTCAGCTCATTGATCATTGAATTAAAATGCCAAAAAGACCAAAATATTCATCTGAAGCTCTCAGGAAAGAACTTCAGAAAGTTACAAATGAAGGAGTTTCTGCGAGGATAGATAGCAAAAAATTATGGAATTTAATGATCAACTATTCAGTTTAAAAGGAGATGCTATTTAAAATCTAAAATTATTACTTAGGAACAAACTAAAACCTAATTAATATAGTTTAGGGCGAGGAAGTTAAGAATACCACCCAGAACATTTTATTTCTTAACATTTTGAAACCATATAAATGTAAATAAAGTAGAAACTATGTGAAAAATCAAGTTTTCCTATCGTGATAAAAGTAATGTGATAAATAACATATCCATTTATGGCTCTAACTTCCTAATCTGAAGTTATATTACGCTCTAACAGGGTAATTAAAGGTCAAAATAATGAGTATTCCGAACGAAGAATTAAATATACAGGAAAGGTTGGTAAAATGATCCTTTTAACATTACAGCGAAAATTGGTGGCCCTGCTTATTATGCAACGTGCTTCCACTTCACACAACAAAGATTCTCCTAGTTCAATAGGGAAAGCAGGAAGAGCTATTTGAATTACTGCAATAGACTATTAGTTACTATTTTCTGGTATTTTCATACTAATGTTTTCATCATTATATACTAATTCCCGTGCTTTAAACTTTTCATTCAGCAATACAGATGTAAGTCTTCTCCATAAATTCTCAATAATGGAAGCCATATGGTAAAGCAAAATAATCCCGGGGCTGTTTTTTTTCGGATGATACTTTTTGCAAGATCTCTATATTAGGATATGACAGAAAGAATGATTTCGAAAGATTTTGGGCACTAAAATTATAAATTTCATGTAGGTCTGCCTACACAAGTCCGACTATGTATATACCGGTATGCATGTATAGATAAAGATTCTAACAATAAAAAACTAAAATCTTAGTCCGTAATGTCTATTTAAACTATGTAGATGTCAAAAATATTTTCAATATTTTGTGTCAAATTTCGGTTGTCATGTTAGACTTTTGATGTAAGAATTACATTTTAATCTGTTATTAAATTACGTAATTATGCTTCCTTTACGCTTATTCACGTTATTACAGGTTCACTAGATTTTTATTATAATTTCAAATAGAGGTATAATTTTACTTAACCTCTAAGGTTAAATATATGTAAAGTGAATATCGAAAATGTTCGAAAATATGTTACAGTTCTAAAATAATGACTAACTGTAGTGACACAATGACCACAATTTGGATTATTCGAGATAAGTTCTAGAGGAAATTTTGTCTTAAGAGAATAATTTTAGAGATTTTTCCAGAAATTTTATGCCAACAAAATTTTATGGCCTTGTATTGTTTCTGGCATTTTCGTTTTTGATTTCCAGTTTAAATTTATTTAACCAGTAAAGCATACGCTATTTAAATTCCAGACATTTGGTAAGATAGTGGTGAAATGGTGGTTTGAATAATATTCCGTTTTCTTTTCCAGGAAACAATTAAACCACTGTAAGTGTCAATCAATAAAGACCGGAACACTTTCTATAGTTTGTGAAACATGTTAAAATCTTTAAAATTATCAGATTCTGCAATTGTCGGCTTCCTTTCACGACGTTCTCACACCTGATTCTAATTTCCTTAGTGTATATCTTTAAAATATATAATTATCTGTCATAGTGCCATTTGAAAAAACAACAACTTAGTGTTAATTTGACTACACCGTTAACTTGTTGTATTGTGTTTAAGCCAAACAATGTGCCCCCGAGGATATTTTCAAGGTACGAGATATCAGCGTTTCCTATCCATACTTGGCAGTCGACTACATGTTTGTGCTTTCGTATTCTTGAACTGGTCTTCAGTTATTCTATTTGTAATATTTACATATTTTAAATAAAAATATTTTATTTCTAAAAGTTCTCACAAAAGAGACACTGACCAAAGCTTAAAACTTTACTTTATTTTAAATTATAATTTGTAACTGTTTCGGGTATCTAGCATATCCTTCTTCAGACACGATCGAAATTAATGAAAATACAGACATATATACAAATTATAATTTAAAATAAAGTAAAGTTTTAAGCTTTGGTCAGTGTCTCTTTTGTTAAATCAATTAATCCAAAGCCATGAATAATCTTACTATAAAAGTTCTCACCTTACACAATTTACTATACTAATGCCTTACGCTAGAAACCAATAGATATTCGGAAACAAATTGGTTTGTAGGACTCGAAAAATGAAATGGAATATACAGTTTTGATACCTCGATTATGCGCTGTAGGATAAAAGAGACGAATGATTTACGAGAGTGAATAAGGTTGGAAGAAAGGTGGATGAGAACGTGGAAGGAAGCAGGAGAACCTTGAGAAACCTCACGGACACACTGTTATCCATCAGTAACTTAGACTATCTGGAATCGAATCAATTACGTATCCTAAGATCGGTAAGCATCAATTTCAACATCGAGGTTGTATGAAACGTTGCTCTACAGTTTAATGGGGCATGAAATACACGAGATCCTACATCTCCTCACAAAAAGTGCACACGTTAATCATATTCCAGCAGAGAGCTCAATGCAGAAATACTTGTCAGAAAAATATAACAATTTTGATATATGGCATGTCCCTCCTAACATTGGTTAAATGGTAAACTGTTTTTCATTTGGGATTATCCGGAAGGTTGTCAGACCCCTAAATGATACGAACTACCTTGTAGTTTCCTTCTCCTACATCCTTTTATATTTGATCCGAGTGTTTCAATCGCATCGTTTACTGTGTTTTTCCTTTTGACATTACCTCCATAGCTAGTAACAAATAACTAATTTGCATCTTTATGTTTTCCAATAAGTAATTTCTGAGTGTCTGCCGTGCGTTTATCCTGATGTATACACACAACTTACCGCTGAACATATCCCAGCAAAATGTTAAACTTCTATGAAGGCTACAAGGGGAAGAGGAGGCAAATCTGATCTTTTTCCACTGACTTACCCACTTCTTTCCCTGTAGGCAAACTCTTTAGCATTAAATTTCTTAGTGACGAACCTTTTTCTTACTGTGGGATTGAGTCTTTCCAGAGTACACCTTTCAGACTACACTATTCTGCTGTTAATTTTCTACCATTTCTTAACCTACTGCTTTTTATCCCTGTAGTTTTCATATATAATTTCCAGGCTACTGCCAAAACAAGGCCACTAGCCTTGAAAATGGTGATCGAAAGTTGCTTTCTTCCCAAAGCCAGTTCTAAGAAATTTGTTCTTACCAATATAAGAATCAACGTGTCTGTGTGAGTGCTTGCCATCAGATTCACATAGAAAGAAATCAGGTAGAGCCATGCAATTTTGTTCACAGGTAGATCATTACCTGATCTGTTTGTGAAGAAGTCGTTTTTTTTTTATTTTAGATTCGATGGAGATGGGAGCCACACGTCCTATGGAAGACAAACCCTCTGTTGTGTAGCAGGTTAAATAGTGTTAATAAGTGTAAAGAACAGGCACTTCTAGTACTTGATAAATCAATATTTCATTAACAGCCCTATTGTATTTAAGTCATTTCTCTTATAAAAATGTGTCAAGAAGGATTTTGATTAATCACATTTTCAACTCAGTGATTTTTATCTATAAAATTGTTGTATGGAGACTATTTGATTGGCAATTTGTAACGAAAGCAGCAGTTTTTTTCTTATTTTTATCGCAGACGGTTGCGCCATCTTTGAGGTACTAAAAATATATATTGCACCAATATATGTTGACTTCAGGAGCGTCATTTCAGATTTAGCTTGGGGGAGGGGGCAAGCCCCCTTGATATAATTCAAATTTCACTGATTTACTCTTTTGATAAACTCTATATACATCTCAAACTCAGAGGGGGCAAATGCCACTCCGTCCCCCCTAAATGACGCCCCTGGTTGACTTACGCGTTTTTTCTATTTATAATCTAGATGGTTCAAGGATATTTTATGTTATTTTTACAATTTATAGATAAACAAAAACAAAAAAGAACGTAAGTCACAGAGAAAACTTAACGATATTTAAAAATATGGGAAACGAAACAGTCAGGTACAAATCTTCTACCAAACTGTATAATTTAATAAAATTGCATTGTGTAGTTGAAAACTAATTAAAGGTGAATAGTTTTCTTTATACATTTTGTAATGCATTTTTAGACTGTCAAACTACCCCTTGCATAAATATGAAAACGGCTATGTCCGTTCATCCGTCCGTCTACTCTCTGGTCTTTCACAGATAGAAAAGGATAAGATATAATGAGAAGCGTTTTTTTTTACGGAATCATTTCAAAGTCCCACGAATAATTTCCTTGTCCCTCCTTAATTATCGATTCCAACTCGAAGTGGTAGAAGTCAACGACGTTCTGTTTCAATACGTTACAGAAAACATGATAAAGGTAGGGAAATGTCTGTTCATGTAAATTTGAAATTACAAGAACAGACTTGACTTCAAATTTTATTTTTCTATTTGAAGTGGAATGAGGATGAAACTCATGCAAGTTCGAATTTCAATATAGAGTCCTATAATTATCACATTAAAAGGTAACGAGGAACTGTGCTTGATACGAATATTCAGAGTTCGAAGGACAGGCCCATTTCATGACTTTTCCACCTATTGAAAGCAAAAGATTTATATACAGGGTGAGTCAAAAGTCCTTCGACACCTGCATAAGTTTGAAAATCGACGGGAAAAGTAAAAAGTGATGATTGGAACAGAGGTTTGATGAGGGGCTGCAACGTTTGGAGTGTATGTCATTCATGACCGCCACTTTGGATTCAAGTCATTTTTTTTAAATGGGAAGGGGTGTATGACACATCAAATAACACTAGCTTTAGCTCATGAATTTAGAGGTGTAATTTGTTTTTTTTCTATCTTGTACAGTTTAGAAGTTATTAAATGTTCAAATGTGGGAAATTATCTTGATACTGACACAGTTCTCTCTTTGTTCCAGGTGATCTAAAATGGGTCTGACACGTGAACAGAAGATCGAAATCATCCTTATATCAGGGGAACGCAGCTACCGAACAATAGCAGCTGACTACAACAGACGGCACCCAGACAGAGAACAGGTATCGCACAAGCACGGTGGCTCACGTGATCACTAAATTTCGGGAGACTTGCTCTGTTCAGATAGGGCACGTAGTGGGTGACTTAAGGCTGCCACCAATGAGGAAAGGGGGTTGTTGCGTCGTTTGTGAAAAGTCCTAAACGAAGTATCCGTCGTATGTGCCTAGCATGTGCAATAAGCCAATCCTCCGTTGTCCGGATATTGCACACCAATCAGTGGCATCCTTACAAGCTGCACATAAACTGAACGAGGATGACACTGATCGCCGGTTGGAGTTCTGCATGTGGGTTGCTGAACAACACGAACTGGATCCTGCAATTGCCAAGGGCATACTGTTCGGCGACGAGGCGTATTTCACTTTGAACGGGGAGGTTAATCGACATAATTGTCTATACTGGTGTGACGCAAATCCGAACTGGTTGACCCGAGTCGAGAACAAAGTCCAGCGAAGGTGATGGTGTGGGGTGGCATATGGGACACCCGCCTCATTCGTTCATTTTTCATTTACAACACTTTAACTGCACCACAGGATCCGATGCTGCTGCAGGATCTTGTGTCCCCTGCCACACTGAACGCTGACGGCATTTTTCCATCTTATTTTCAGCCCGATGGAGCCCCTCCACATTATGGACTTGGTGTCCGTGAATGGTTGGATGAACAACTGCCAGGGTTGTGGAATGGCCGCCCAGATCCCCTGACTTAACGCCCCTTGATTTTTACCTATGGGGACATCTTAAGCAGATAGTGTATGCTGAGACAATCCGTGATTTGACACCCCTGGAGGAACGCACCCAACAAGCCTGTGACCAAATTTCAGGAGACTTTCTCCGTGCAGTCAGAGTGGTTGCGGCGACTACAGTTGTGCATTGCACGGAATGGACAACACGTAGAACATGTGTTGTAGCATTCAGTATCAAGGTAATTTCACACCTTTGAATATTAATAACTTCTAAACTGTAGAAGATAGAAAAAGAAAACAGATTACACCACTATATTCCTGAACTCGAGCTAATGTTATTTGATGTGTCATACACCCCCCTTTCATTAAAAAAATAGACTTGAATCAAAAGTGGCGGATTTCAAGATGGCGGCTGTGAATGACATATACTCCAAAAGTTGCGGCTCCTCATCAAACCTCTGTTCCCATCATCACTTTTTACTTTTCCCGTCGATTTTCAAACTTATGCAGGTGTCGAAGGACTTTTGACTCACCCTGTATTTACTAACAAATGTCCCACTGGGTATTCTGAAAACAAAGCCAGTAGGTGTAGTAGACAATTTTCTGGATCTTTTGTTAAGAAAATGGACGGATGGGATGCGGGTGCTGTTCTAATCGAGATTGTCCCGGATTCAGAGATAATCTAAATTATATATATATATATATATATATATGTAGGCCCTATTATTTCAATTACGATTCAGCTATCTGTTTTACAAGTTTTGAGGAGTGTATAAGCTAATTTTGCTATGGGAAAGCCTGCGCTGCTAAGCAGGCTTACTGATTTATTATATTACTTTTACTTTAATGTCTCCTGCATATTCAGCAAAAGAATTCTTTGAAACTTCAAAGTCTGTTACATTATTGTTATTATACTGTTGAATATTGATGGACTTTTTCTCACCGCATACCCTATATAATATCGATTTTACTGTGAGCTCGATTGTAGCTGATGATTTTCTTTCTTCTGTGCTAAATAAGTTTGAGAAATTTTTATCTAAACACTTTGGCTTCTTTGTAAGCAAGGTTCTCAGGTTTTCTTCATTGTATTGCTGGCCTCATTGCGTTTAACCTCTTAAGCGAGTAATTTGTCACCTGAGGCCAATAGCCTGTTGGGAAATTTTTTAAGGTTAATTTAAGATAGAAGATTTATATTATAATATTGCTTTATAAAGTCTTTGAAACAAATAATAGTACTAAATTTTAGCTATATGTTATTTTAATATAACCTACTCTAATACAACCCTCATGATCCAATAGAGATTTCACAGTTATAACCATCATAATCACAAACATGTCAGTTTGCCAATTTTTAGTAGTTGTTTTGCGTAGCGTCACGGAGAATCTAACCTTTGTTGGGGCAACCGCTTTTTGGCGTCGCGAAAATATCTTATCTTTTTCTAGCTGTTTATGCCGCGTATGGGTGTTGCATTTTGGGGAAACTTCTTGCCATGGATTTACCACATTCTTTTCTGAGGTTTCCAGCCATCTATTGAGCATATTTTCAGTGGGCAACTTGTTAGTCATTTGTCGAGAAAAATGGCTGCCTCTACAAGTTCTGCTGCTGGTTCCCCTCCTAGAAAACGAGTTCGTGATAAATTCTAGCAACAGCGCCATAAACAGCTAGAAAAAGATAAGATCTTTTCGCGACGCCAAACAGCGGTTGCCCCAACAAAGGTTAGATTCTCCGTGACGCTTAAACGCGGTTCACCCAGTTAAGAGGTTTAATTTGTTCACATAGATCATAGATGACACGACAATGCAAAATATACTTTAAAACTGCGTTCGTGTTGGTCCACACGTAACTATTAAGTTAGTAAAATAATATTTACCTCTTCATGACACACACATATATGAAACTTGAAAGTTAAAATGTAAGATCTCTTCACTAATCCTATTATTTAATTTTTATTGATTGTAAAAGTAAAACTAACCTACCAGGCAGTGTATATGTTTAGGTTCCCATCACTAAAGTGCCTCGATTTGGAGGAAAATAAATGGGGTACGGTAACATTAATTATAAATAATTTCCGCGAAATCTTTGTTGAATCTATTCAGGAAAGATGGCATTTAAAAGATAGCTTGTATTTGACTAATAACATTTAGCATACATTTAAGATATGATCACGTATTCTAAGCACTCGAAAACTACATTTTTTATTATTACAATATTAACATCATAAATATAAATATAAGTGAAAATCCGTCTTATCTTCAAATAACTTCTCTATCTGTTCGCAATAAATTAGGTAATATTAGGGCTATATATATATATAAGTAGAAACTATGAAAAATAATACTATGAAGTGCAGTCAGAAATAACTCGTAAATATATTTTTGAATTAGAAAGTCAAGAGTCCTTCAAGGGACACTTGATTTCTCTAACTTGTAAGAGTTTATAACTGAATCATGTCTAGTGTACATTAACTATACTTGATGTGAAGCCAATTTCATATTTTTCAGTTAACCCTTCAGCACTCGCGCACAGACCGTCACGCGAGAACTCGCTCGCGGTCGAAACGACCGGGCTGTAAAATTTGACGATAAGGAATGAATTACATAATTTTAAATTAATTGTATACTTGCCAAAAGCGGTGGTGTGTTGCAACAATACAGTCTGGGGAAGGGTTAGAGGGGGGTGAGGGGAAGTTTGCTTAAAGTCACTAAACAAAATCAAAGAATATTTATACGTGCGGTCGAAAAGACCGCGCTACGAGCTCGAGGGTTAAACTTGAATTTTATTTATTTTTTTTTTGAATTTTTTTCTACAAATGATATGTTTGTTTATACATTCTTAAAATAAGATCTTCTGTCCAAAAGAAGATTTGTATAGTTTTCAAGATGTGGGTATTAGGTGGTACGAAAAAAAAATCATTTTTCTATTTCCGGAACGCTATAGTGCGCAAACGTTGCCGTTGGTATAAACAAGAAAAAAACTCAAAGAGAATAATTTTTATTTACATATCTTCCGGTCCCGCATAGCCGTTGAAATTTGAAATATCCTGTAAAAACAAAAGAATTTCAATAAGTTTCTAAAACAACTAAAGAATATAGGATGACGATCATATATAGCCTAAAAAGTTTCTTCAAGTATGAAAAACAACGTTAATGTAAATAAACTATTTTTATATGATATCTTCTGATAGTACATGGCTGTCAAAAATTTGCAAAATTTGCGAATTTTGGCAAAATTTGAGAGTTTAACATGTTTTTAATTTTCTTAAAACAAGTAAGATAAGGACGATACTCACCACGATGGGATGACTGCATTTGGAGTTCCACTACCCAAGCACCCATCAAGTGATTAGGGTGTATTATTTACTATTGTATTTACAAATTTATAATTTCACATAATTCGTCCCCTACAAATTTTCATTTTTCCCTTTATTTTTGTCCATTACTAATGATTTTAAACTCTGATTTATGCGAGGCTTAGTGATGATGCGTTCACTTCTGGTTCATGGGGTCCTTGGTTCCATCACAGCTCGCGCCAAGTGAGCTTTGTGGTGGGCAAATACCGTGTGCGTGGGTTTTTTTTGGGATTCTCTCATTTTCTCCCACTTTCTTCATTCCACCATTTTATTCATTTCTCATCATTGCCATCTACTTTAGCCTAGCCGGCATTAAATATTTCATGTTTTTCTGATTTATGCTAAAGATTTGGCATGGATGATCTTGACAATAATGTAGCTCTGATGAAGCCGTCTCTTGTACTGTGTTCACACACTCTATCAGCTATTGAGTTTGAACCTATGAATATATTGTGTGATTCCTGAAGTAGACAGGCAGATATTTAGGATAGACCAACTGTATTTAATGAACACATCAATAGTCATCCAGTTAGGGCACTGTTCTAAAGACTTCAGTTTCGTGGCTCTGGAACTAGTTAGATGCCTCAACAGAGCTAATAGAGTTCTGCAGCTATACATTAGTGTGGAAAGACCTTCATATTATGAAGAAAATTGTCATCTTTTTGTTAAAGTCATATATGCGTTTGTGGATTGCCATGAAGTCGAGCAACAATTTGACCAAAAGTCCACAACATGTTTACGATACCATTCAGAAAACGCGGCATTTTGCCAGAAAAACTGAAATAAGTTATAGACCCCGTTATAGAACGAAATGCTTACTTTGATCATCCTGAAAATGTGCTTTACACGATGATCATTGATTACAGAAACCACATTCGAGAGCTTGGGTACAGACGAATTTTGAAGGCAAGACAAACAGTTTCTGAAAGTGATTCTATCAGACATTTTATGCCACCAAACCTGAACTTTGGAGCTGCAAACTACACCGAAATAATACAATGGAATACTTGTAATCTTACTTCTCCTCCTCTGTTAAGATCATTGACTAATGACGAAATAAGACACTTTATAACTAGTGTCTCTAAGCCCGTTATGAATTTCAACAAGTTCCCATGCCATACTCAAGCTGTCGAAAGATGCGTTAAGCTTGTGACGGAAGTTTCCGGTAGAGTGTATGAACACATTGCTAGAGACGGTTTCATCACAGCCACATTATTGTTAAGATCATCTATGCACAGGGGTGCCCATCCCCCCAAAGCTGATGGCGCACTCCCCCCCAAAACTAATAATCTCTTCCCTCCTCAAAACTCAAGTCCTCTAAAAACAATTGCCCAGTGTAGCAGTAGTTTTTATAGTACTAGTAATTGTTATTTTTGTTGTTTTTATTTCCTGTAGTAGTATTATAGAATGGTTGTAGTAGTAGTAGTAGGGCCAGTAGTAATTATAAAAATGGCATTGCTTTTATTAGTAGTCTTGGTAGTGTACAATACTAAATATGTTCTATAAGGATATTGAAGGGTATAAAAAGTTCTACACACTGTGTATGGCACAGGTATTCTTTTTTTTTTTTTACAATTAGTAGTATTATTTTTTTCTTTACAAAATATTGATATAATTCCCTTGTACATGAAAAGTAAGACGCAAGTTACAAGTTATTGAGTTTGATACCAAAAGAAAATGTTATCCTCGAAATTAACCTACAAAAAGAAGTGATATCCAACAAAAAACATTCCTGTAAAAGAGCCATGTACGAGTGGCCTTAAAAAGAATTGAAATCACAAAAATAGGCACCAAGTTCTGGTGGACAACAGTTACAAACACTCACTGGCTCACTTCAAATTTAGATTTGAAACTTGGCTGTTATCTGTATGGTTACCACTAGCTCACAATTATGTCAAACTACTTTATAATTTTCAACAGACAACATAGGCAAGTTTCAAATCTAAATTTGAAAGTGATTCCTTGAGTGTTTGTAACTGTTGTTCACCAGAACTTGGCGCCATCCTTTCATATAGCAACTTGCGCGGTACTTCATTCATAGAGTTTCTAGGCAGGGGGTAGGGGGATTCATTCTCGAGATTTTTAAAAAAATCGCATCGTGTTCCAATGTTATTCTGACGACAGCAAAATTACTTATTCGACATTAGAGTAAGATTCTTCCCCAATTTTTTTATTCCCCCCCAATTTTTTTCTCGATGGCACAACTTGCGCCATTCATCCCTCCTGTGGGCGGCCCTTCTCTCTTTAAACGAACCAACCTTTCCTTTCATACGGCTACTTGCGCGGTACTTCATTCATCGAGTATCGAAGTAGGGGGTACGGGGGTTCACCCCGGAAAATTTTTGAAAATTAGCTTCTCAAAATCGTGTTTTAATGCTATTCCGACAGTAAAATTGCTAGTTCGAAAGTAGAGTAAAATCCCCCCCAAAATTTTTCTCAATGGCGCAGCTTACGCCATACATCCCCACTGTGGGCGGCCCTGTCTATGCCTACACTTTCGCATAAATCAGAAGGAGTGAAAAAATGAAATCTTTAAGTTTTACGTACCACAGTAATGTCGGCTAGGGTAAAGGAGATGGTGATGACGAGAAATGAATGAAATGGTGGAATGAAGAAAGTGGGAGGAAATGGGAGATTCCCGAGAAAACCCACGCACACGGTATTTGCCCACCCACAAATTTATAATTTTGTGAAATTATAAATTTGTAAATACAATAGTAAATAATACACCCTAATCATTGGATGGGTGGTTGGTAGTGGAACTCCAAATGCAGTCATTCCCTCGTGGTGAGTAGCGTCCTTATCTTTTTTGTTTTAAGAAAATAAAAAAAAAACATGTTAAACTCTCAAATTTTGCAAAATTCGCAAATTTTGTAAACGTTTGACAGCGATGAGCGATCAGAAAATAACATATAAATATGGTTTATTTATTTTAAAGTTGTTTTTACATACTTTAAGAAACCTTATAGGGTCATCATCCTATATTATTCAGTCGTTTTAGAAAATTATTGAAAATTTATTTTTTTACAGGATTTTTCACATTTCAACGGCGATGGGGGACCAGAAGATAAATAAATAAAAACACTTCTTTCTGGGTGTTTTCTTGTCTATATCAACGGCAACTTTTGCGCACTATAGCGTTCCGGAAATAGAAGAATGATTTTTTTTTCGAACCACCCTAGTGGGTATAACAATCTGCGATTCTACAAAGTGCACAATTATTCGCGAAGGAAGTTTCCTACTTCCTTGTTTCCTACTTTCCATTTTCATAGATTTTTCAGTTGACTATTCACTTCGGACAGGACTACGTTATGATCAGAGAAAATGTCAGCCCCTTGAAGGGTCTTCACGTTCTGAAAGCTATTCCTTTACTTCTGCTGAGATCATAATTTATCTGATACTTTCGGCTGTCTGTTAAAGATTTCTATGTATATCTTCTTCTACTGTGCTGATTGAACACAGTGTTCCCAATTACTAGTAAACTCTACCTACAGAAATTGACTGGTCTCTCTCGCATTTCATTTCCTTTGCCTAAACCATGCATGCACAAGTTGGAATAGGCGGGTAGATCAATGACAAAAGATTATTGACATCTAGGGCCATTCGTATTCAAAGGAGTTACTCGCTCATCGTCGGCTATCGTTACAAGTACACAAAATCTATTATAATGGTTACCAACTTATTTACTTACTAAAGGAAAGCAGAAAAAATATCTATCTACCATATTAATGGGAACATTTACTCTCTAAGTTCTGGACTAGACTAGTCTCTCAATTGATACACGGGATGTTTCAATACGAAGAATATTTTCAAAATAGGCTTCAGCTATCCATGAAAAAAATTCAGTTCAGTTTAAAAGATTATGTAACAAATACATTTTCAATAACGGGTCAGGAGGAGCGGGAAAAAGGGTCCAATGGGGCGGAATTGGCCCGGGAGCTGGATGTTGAAAATGGCTGGCTTAATTTATATTAGCCTACGGCACTATTTTCCTGTTTTTCACCCCCAACTTTCCTGAAATCTCCTATTACAATTACGCATGCACCCCTCTCCTCTCTGTCTATCATTTATTACATTATCTCGTAATTTCCCAGAACGTCTTCAGCTGTATGCGAAGTGATCGGGTTGTACCTATCTATCACCACTAAGTCCTTCTTTTTTCTTGAAGTCTTAAGATTATAACTCGATCATCCACGAATTCTACTTTCATTACTTTCTATTTTAAGAGCTTTCCAATAATAATTTCTATACAGTAACACCGACCTTTTTATTACCTGAAGAAAACATTCTATATCCTTCGCTGTTCAATATTCCATGACCTTTCCATTTAACGTCACAATCTCCTACCAAATCTAAATTATTTTCTTTCCTTCCCTCCTGTAACATGGTGCGTACGTTGCATGTCTCTATCCTAAACCCTTTGTTCTTCCTTGTGTTTTTTCTCCATCTATCTATTTGTTTAAGTTACCATAGCTAGTGCAAATAATATGGTACAGACTTTGTACATTGTCTATAATTGCTTCCTTTTCGTAGGATTACATTACAATGATGCTTATATTAATTACATTACTACTGCGTATTACTTTCGCTAGATATACGGCACTCGCATAAACAAAGTTCTAGAAATACAAAATGTGGCATTTAGGAAACGGAACATTTTCAGCTAAATTACTGTAGTTTTGACAAGAACGTGCAATAATTTCCATCTCGAACCATCACCAATGTGGACACAATACGGCTAAGTGAAAGATCCTGATACACATCTACCGCCACAAATATACTCGTCAGTGTTTCGTCAATAGAAGAGAAAGTGAATATCGAACACTTAAAGAGAACTAGGACAGAAACGTTTCAGATAAAGAGAATGGTTTATTGGGACAATTTCCTTTTGTTATTTTCACGCTTTTGAAAGCCATAAGAGATTCAATGCTAGCAGCGAGTCTATAGAGAATGAAGAGCACAAAGATTCAAATATGCCTGCCAAAATGACGGAAATAATTTATAAAGTAGGGAATATCATTTAGAAAGACCAAAATGTAAGTTTCAGGGTAACATCAGACCTTGTGAGAGGGGGTGAAGACAGAGATTGTTCGCCATATAATTATGGGAGATTTAAATAAACAGAATCTGTGTGCACGTATAGTGTTCCATTACTTACAGAAGGAGCATAAACTCGAAAGTTTGAATCATTACCAGGAAGTGATAGCCGTTGCTGAAAAGGAGCTGAATTTCCTCCAGAACTTTTTGTAGAGGGTGAGACATTGTTTCTCACTATGATTCCAAAAAACAACCAGTAAAGTGCTGAGTAGAGAGATCTAGATATACTTCAATCCCCATAAATCACACTTAAAAATGAAATATCTAAATACTTCTAATTTTTCTTCCAAAAGCAAACGAACTGTCAACAGAAATGTGTGAGCAGTCGATAAACTGACACTAAGGCCTTTTATGTGAAGTTCTGAAACTTCTGCCTCGAATAAATACACGTGTTATACTGGAGTATTGGAGTGGAATCCACTGGAGGATTTTACATGAGAATTATGGTTTGAGTATTTGACCGAAAAAGTATAAATTACTACGCCTCACGTTCTCACCACACCTATTCCCCTGCGATTACTTTCTTTGTCCTAAAATTAAAAACGTTCATTGTGGCATTATGTAACCTCTTTTGAATAAATTGAGAGATGAAGCTCATCCTCGAAGTTCTTTTGATAGACCTAACTATCAGCGCCGCCAGGTGTTAATATCCAGAAATGTACTCTCAACTCCTCGTAACAGGAATGGTGGGGCTTCATACTGAAGCTCGTATTAGCAAGAGCAGAAGCTTGTAACAACAAGGTTGAGTGTATAATTGACAAATTAGGAAAACCTGTCTAATGTGCCTCTTAAGAAGAATGTGAACAAATAGAGCTATGTATTATATTCTTTGGAAACTAGAAAATTTGGAAGTATTTTTGTGCACCAAGTGGTAAAATCACTTGGAGTAAAATATTTTAAATCGAGTTCGGTTAGTTCAGTGATGTTTCTTATGAAATTATGCAATGAAAATTCAGATGTTCGGAGTCTGGTAATGAACTGTATTTGTGCTATTTTAACCGTATATATAAAGTTTGTTTTTCTTCTTAAAAAACTATTGTCTTTTAACCTGAATGAAGAATATAGTGAATATTCAAAGCAGTAGTAATTTGTACTATTTAGTAAAATTACAGAACCTTGTGGAATAAGAATTCCATGGTTCTCCTGCATTATTATATACGAATTAGATAATATTGTACTTCATTCTCATCTCCTCAGAACTAAGAAAACAAAATAGAACGTGGGACGACTTCTCTAAGTGTCACCTTAAACATACAACTGTTCCAAGATTATTTCGGTAGGCTACAGGAGCACAGCGTAACACCATTAACCCTTTCATGCATGAAGTATGTTCTCATTGACATATGATGATGATTTTTTTCTTTCAAATTGTTCTTGATGTACTATGATATGTAAAACTTAAAATTTTGAATTTTGACATTTTCTTAGCAGAATTAAATCATTATCTTTATCTGTCCACCTCATGCATTTTGGGTAAGATAATCATTTCTGAATTGTGTCATATAAAGTTTACAACATTACACTAAAATGAATGGAATAAACGTTATATTGTAGAATGCTTACCAACCTGATTTTGGTACAAGCAATAAGAGTTAAAAATCAATATATTCAACAAAATCGTACACGCAACCACTACTCCATGCATTTACACAAATTTTAACCCCCTAAGCTTTCGGCTTCGTGGGTTTATATTGTTTCATGTTAAGTCTATCCTTAAATGGCATGATTTGTCCGTCAATGCATTCATACTCTTTATCATTCACAGCAAATTTGAATCTCTTTTTCGGTTTATTCAGTAAATATCATAACTTATAAAGTTTGTCGTTCGGATCTCGAGGCTGTGAATTATCAAAGAAACTAAGATATCTCCATATGAGGTCAAACCGATTTACTGACATTACCTCAGCTACAACTTTACAACGAAAAACTTCATCTGAAGACCAATACTGTCGTCTTCTTGGGTGACAGTTATAAGTCATTACAAGATTTATTTCAAGAAACATTTTGATTTCACCTGAGTCAATCGAAAATGTTCCTTGCCATTTTGATTCATATAAAGATTGGTCTGAAACGTAATGTCATTTAAAAGGTCATCTGTAAATAACTGCGAAAGCAAGTCAATTTGTTTTTTTTTCTGTAATATTTACATTGTTATTTCCAAGAAATGGAGAAACATTTAGAGAAAATTTATTGCCACATTTTGACCACCTCAATTTTGTTTATTGTCGTCTTTGGTTTCTTCTATTGAGATTAGGATCTTAAATTTCTTTTTCTTCATTCGCTGATGCTGATTCACTAATGTTAACCTCAAAATGCTGAGTAACATATGTTCCTGGCAATTCGTGTGTACTGGTCTACATCTTCGTTATTTCAGTTTGATTTTAGGAACTATGGTCTTTTGGGGATGTATTCTGAACATATCAATTTTGTCTGCCACAACGTGTTAGAGTAAAGTATGGCGACATCAACTGAAAATCGAAGCCAGAAGTGACATCAAGTGAGCAGTGACATCAACTGTATATTAGTCAGAAGTTTTGATGAGGTTCATTGGTTGTCACAGAGGTTCCAATTATATTTGTGTAAGTGACAAGGAACGTCTTTTACAAAAAAATTCATATGCTCAATATATGCATGAAGTCCAATACAGTGAACAGATTGTTGCAGACAAATGTGCTTCAACTGCATGGTGTCCACTACATGGGACATGTCTGTTTGGATGATTTCTGTAGTTACAAGGGCAGAACCTGATAATATAATGATGTCAGCTTGTTTCAAATATTGTAAGAAAGAAAAGGAAAAATGTCACTTACTTGGCACATCATCTGTAGGAGATGTCAGCAAATATTCCAGAAGAACTCGCCACTCCTCTTTCTTGCCTGTTTCAAGCATGACGTCAGAACCCTGCTTTCAGACTTCCATGCTAGGTGGCAGAAAAATTCAGATCGCCAGACCACCCAGGTAACTTCCACTGAAAAAATATGCACTTGGGTTGCGGGTGGAGAGTTCCGACAGAACACAATTATAATCAATCAGCAGTGTCCACTCCAGTGGACGTTATGCGCGAAAGGGTTAAGCTTACATTTTTTTACGATTGTTCCACAATCCAGAAAGCAGTGACGAGATCTTGAAAACTCTTAGAGTTCGGGATTTCAACAAGTCATTTCATAACTTTCTTGATCGTGGAAACTGTTTGTTTACAAAAGAGGTTACTACTATAAATGAACCGAGGTAAAATGACTCCATTTATTAATGTTTTTTTAGATGTGTGAGAGTTTCCAAATTGCCACACTTTGTATTAATTTTTCTTTTTGAACTAAACGAAATATTGTCAAATATTGGCAACGAGTTTCACATGGTCTGATCTTATGTTGTAATAGTAATAATTCTGCTTATATTTATATCTGTGAGCTATGAGTGTTAAGTTGTAAGTTAATACTCGTTAACTTTTTCAACAAATATATATGCCTTTCTGGGACAAAGGAAACAGGTTAACATTGAGAATTTCAGGTATCCACAATTTTCAAAGTAATGTTGATTCCTCTTTCGTATGGGAGAACAGGAATATGTCCATCATGAATATTTCATTGGTACTGGGCTGCTTAAAAAAAACAGAAATAAAATTTCATGATATTGTATTTGGGAAGAAGAGAACATGTCCCGCTCATGCCGTTCCTTCCAAACTGCTATCTGCTAATTGAGAGAACTATTCCCAATTTCCCGCTAAATGTTGCGTACAACAGGATTGGAGCTTTTGTATTAAAAGAAAGCAATTGTTGTGGCTTGTAAAATAATTCTATGCAACATATGATCGGTACAGACTCCAAGGAAGACATTTAGTAGTTTTATGAAGGCTTTCGTTTTAAACTTCTTATGCCTCAAGGACACAAAATACTTGAATACCAATAATAATGGAGTTAAACAATGCAAGTTCTTCTTGTTCATATTAACGTATTTTTATGTCAGTCAAACATTGATGTAGAAAGAATGAAATTTGCGTATATACTGTGGTAGCTGAGCATTCATTGAATTCATTTATTTGAATTTACTCCAAACGTCATGGAAGAATCAGACATTCTTTATTAGGAAGTTTAATTGACTCAATATGTTCTAATAAACCTCCAGAAAACGGAAGTGGAATCATCTCATGCTCTAAGTTAAATTTTCTGCTTTGATACTTATGAAAATTGAAATATAAAATTTTTAGTATAATGCAGTTCAAAGATATTTTGTTATGATTCGCAATCATGTGTTGTACTCCGAATCAAGTAATAGAATAATGATATTTTAATATTACAACACTAAAACGTCTGTATTCGAGAATAATAATTATGTTGCCACATTATTCGTAACTTCCATAAGAAATCAAAATTATAAAACTGTTTATGTTTAGTATCGTATTATGTGTGTTCTCATTAGATGGAGCGGACCCTTCTTATATACATAACAAAAATATTTTCGTAGATTTTACAGTATAAACATATGTGAGTATAAGATAAAACGTCAAACGTTTATGAATTACAAATGGCTGGAAACAGAAAATGAAACAAAAAGTGAGATAGGGGAATGACATAGGGAGCATTGAATGTCGAATACTGTTTTCTTCACAGTATTCCCTATCATGAGGGACCGTAATCCACTCAAAATTTTAAAATGGAAAGATATGTTATTAAAAAGATCATAAAAAATGAACAACATCTGTTGTTAAACTTTTTTGAGTGAGGTACCGTTTCCGAAATGACCACCTAGCGAACGTCTAGCGCTTTCCATCCACAAAACAGCTGGATTGAAAAGATGAAACAAAAAATTAGATAGGGAAAAGTAATAAGGCACATTGAATGGAGTGTTTTTTATTTTTTATAGTACTCACTATCATGGGACACTGGGAAATCACTCGAGAATTTTAAATGGAAAGTTACGTTACTCATATATCATTGAGACGATCATGAAAAAATAAACTTTTGGGTGACTTTTTTTTTTTTTGCGTGTGTGTGGGATACCATTTTCGTATGCCATTGTAATGCAAATATTACTCGACAAATGATTTATCACTAACACCAGTATTCACAATTTACAACTGAATTTCTCTCTCTCTCTCTTTTATTTTTATTTTATTTTATTTTATTTATTTATTTATTTTTTTAGAGTGGTGGGTAGTAACAGTACTTTACTTTTTGAGTTGGAAGGTGATGGGCATCAATTTAAGTAAAAACATTTGTTGATTGCTGAAGGATTTGGAATCAATGGGTTTAAAGGAACGGCCACTAGAGGGTTTCGCCCTCTCTCTTGGCCAGGGGTGTGGGAGCATCAATTATTCTTTATTAAACTCATAGCTGGTCAAGGAGCTCTGAAACAATCATTATTATACGCTAACAAAAAAATAAAAAATAAAGATATTAAACAACAATAAAATTAATAATGTATCAATAATAACGAACTAGTAAGGAAAGCTGCTCATACAAAAGGATAACAAAAAGGTGCAGAAAAAAGAAACTCTGAAACTAATGAATAACGTAGAAAATGCAAAAATGAAGAAATGATGATGAGTGAGGTGCTCGTAACGCCACAACGTAACATCTAGATGTTAGTTCAAACAAATGCAGATTAATTTTCTGTTCAGGGGCGTCTCAGGACTAATGAGAAACATGGGATAAGCCCAGATTAGTGTTGTAGTGAGACAAGCGCTATGATGGAAAAAGGTATGGAAGATGTTGACGGATGAGATGGCGACGGAAGAAGGTGGCATGGTGGTGATCTGGTGGAAGAGTGCGGATGTATATGGAAAGCAAAACTCTGAGTGGTGCACTGAGAAAAATTTACGGGTAAAAAGTACGTAAATTCAAGTGATTTTTAGGACTTTTCGTAAGAATGACTTTCCAACATTACTGACCAGGGAACTGTACGAATGGGGCACTCGAGTTGCCGGACGAGGTGCATCACATGTGAAAGAAGATGTAAAAAGATGTCCATATGCAAAATTGTAGCGGCTGAGGGCAGCATGGACGAGCGTGAGAGGCGGAAGAAGTGGGGTCTACAGGACTTAATAACACAGAAATATGCAGAATCACACGTTTCGCTCCCGAATGGTGAAAGAAATGCATGTCAAATGTATAGGAAGTGGAACATGAGAAGAGGTGGTATATTGTGGGGGATATGAACATCATGGGCGCCATCTTGAAAGTAGCCATTTTGAATTTGAATTCAAAATATTAAATGACAAGTGGGGCATGTGGTATATCAATTAAGACTGAAATTTTACCAGAAATTCATTGGTGTGAAAACTGCTATTGTAACTGTGTTATGAATTAGAAAAAACGAGCAGGTAAGAAAGAGCACAGAGATGGGTAAACAAAAGTCACATACCCATGAAATACACGTAAACCTTAAGAATAAAAAATCCAAAGGTAATTATGTTGAGGCTGACGATAGTTTCTGATTCGTATGTATTGTTTGTTGCATTACAAGCCTACAATGATGGAATTTTGGCACGTAGGGGTTTGAACATTGGACAACACAAAGAATGTCGGTATAAGTGACTGATATTATAATGCTGTACTCTTCTTATAGAGGTGCATCCAGTGACTACATTCTGAAAATGGTTTAGATAAAATGGTTTTCCACACGATCACTGTCATATGCGTACAGTATATCTTTTTGTCACGTATTCTTTGCTGGACAATTGACTTGTACCTTAACATGACTCAAATGAAACATTTGTTATGTTGCCTATGTCCATATATCCCCTCCAGACGTTGTTGCATGTTCGTATTTCTCAATTTACAATAAAGAAACTATAAAATTATTCACACCAGTGCATTTTTGGTAAAATTTCAGTCTTAATTGATATACCACATGCCCCACTTTTCATTTAACATTTTGAATTCAAATTCAAGATGGCTACTTTCAAGATGGCGCCCATGATGTTCATATCCCCCACAATATAGCACCTCTTCTCATGTTCCACTTCCTATGCATTTTACATGCATTTCTTTCACCATTCGGGAGCGAAACGTGTGATTCTGCATATTTCTGTGTTATTAAGTCCCACTGTAGGCCCCACTTCTTCCGCCTCTCACGCTCGTCCATATTGCCCTCAGCCGCTACAATTTTGCATATGGACATCTTTTTACATCCTCTTTCACATGTGATGCACCTCGTCCGGCAACTCGAGTGCCCCATTCGTACAGTTCCCTGGTGAGAATGTTATTTGTTCTTGTCCGTTCTACGTATGTTTTCTCCTTACTTTTCCAGATAAAAATGATGACGTCAGAACTTATGAAAGATATGACGTCATAGTTAATAACAGTAATAATGGAGCGACATCATTACCGGTCATGTTAAAGCTCAAGTGGAATGGAAATATCACAAAACAGGAATGTTATATTTCTAGCTGTTGCTAGACATTTTCCGAGGCAAACATGGAAAAATCACATGAAGGAATGGTAGAAACTCCGTCTTTGACTGCATTTAAATCTGTATGTGGAGACTTACGCACTGTATGTTCCAGTTAAATCTGGATGCACTACTGTGAAAATGCCATGACGAAAGGATACGAATACATGCATATACTTTCTTACCACGGTATAATGAAATGCTTGTAACAGTCAGGGACGAAATTAACTTAATCGAGCAATGTGTTTTCCGCAAGCATCGAAATAAAGCTTGCAGTAAATACTGCACGCAAACACTAATATAATAGAATGTAGACTCCACTACATAGGATCGGAACACGCTCCTTCGTAATATACAAATTATAACCCCCACCGTGAGCCGTGAGCCGTGAGCCTGTCATGACGTTTTAGGATTTGAAGTGACGGGCTTGCGCCCTTTGCTTCCATGTGTATTGTTCTGCTTCTTGACGTGCTTGCTAATGAATGTGTTTTGTTTGGACAGCAACTGTCGCATGTCCTTTTTGTTAATGGGCGTCCATATATAGTTTTTCCTCCCATTTAAGATATAAAATTTTCATAAACATTGTGTGTGAGTGTTAGGTGTTAGTGCTTTCTGTGTGTTGGGAACTGTCTGTAGGTGAGATTGCTGTTCGTGTCTGGTGTTTCTTGTTGGTTGTTGGGTAGTTAAGTTTCGTGTTTGTTAGAAGTATGTTGCCATTAGTTGTAGTAAGAATGTGCAGCTGTTGTTGCAGGATTTGTCTACTGGCTTTGTTTATAGTTTGATGTAATCTTTTTTGTTGAGGGGGGTCTGTCATCATAGAAAGGATGGAGGCGACCCACTTCATGATTGCTGTTGTTGCTGTTTCTATGGCTTGGTTTATCTTCATGTCTATGTCTGTGTCTTGTAGCTGTTGTTTTTCTTCTTTTTCTTCTTCTGCTTCAATTTGCTGTTTCTCCTTGTCTGCTTCAGCAGGTTCTGTGTCTGTAAGGGCCTTGTAAGGGCCGGATGCTGTCAACGAAGGAAACTCCTCTTTGTTGAGTATGTTAGGGAGTTCTTGTGTGTTTGTGTTGTGACGTGGTCTAAGGGGACAGTCACTGCCTCCCGTTCTGTGCCCTTTCTTCTTGCAGGTGGCACAGAACCACCTATTTATGAGTTTATTGCACTGGTTTTCGTGGGTCTCCCCGCAGCGGTAGCATACGCGAGGTCGATTACAAGATTGTGTGTTATGGTCGTACAGGTAGCAGTTTCTGCATGGGGAAGGTCTCCCTGTTGCTCTGCTGGCTTCCACTCTGTGTTTCTTGTCTTGGATATAGACGCCGTCTTCTATGAGTCTAGGAACTTCCTTTGGGTTATGGGAGAAAATTCTTAGGAGCGGGAGGGGACCTGAAGCATTCTGTATGCGGGTAACATTTGTGAAGTCAATGTTATTATTTGTGAGATCTTGTACTATTTCTTCTTTCGTCAGGTTCACGTCCACTCCCTTGACCACGCAGGTGAAGGTATGAGTTCTGTATTTGTCAGTGGCGGTCTTGGAGGGTGGGGCCCGTTTTCCATCAGCTAATTCGCGCTCATCTTCATTTGTAATGAGTGAGGCTCTGCACTTCGGTCCGAAGTCAGACGGCTTGAACTTGGCTAAGAATTCTTTGAGAGCTTCTGTGGTGTCGAAGAGGATGTGGAAACCTTCCCCATTTCGTGTGGGTCGGCCACGTAAGTGGCGCTGATTTGATCTGGAAATACGCTGTTGGATAAATTGATAGAAGGCATCTTCTTCGTACAGATGAGCTGCACAGTTCTTGACTACGTAGTGGTATGGGAGCTGTACTGGAGTATTATCTGTAGTAAGGGTAGTGTTCTTCTCTGGTGGTGGTGTTTCTGTTTCGTGTGTGTTCGTGTTCTTCTCTGTGTTTGTGGGAGGGGTTGCGTTTGGTGTCGTTTGGGTGGGGAGTGCTGGTTTGGGGTTAGAAGCTTTTTTCCTTGTGGAAGGCTTGCTTTGTGTTGGTGGTGTTGCTGGAACATCTGTTTCTTTCTTCTCCGCCTTCTTTTGACTTCTTCTCACCATCTTTTCTTCTGCGGTGGGCCTGGCAAGGGCCGGATGTGTGTGTAGTATTGCTGTTGTGTGTCTGTGTGCTGGAAATCCCAACGGAATAGAATCAGACGCTCCTACCCCGCGACTGTCGCCAAAGGCTGTACACACAGGATGCCAGTGCGTATCTTAGCTATCCAGGGGGTCTGCAGGTCAGAGCGCGTTTTCTCTTCCGCAGGGAGTAACCAGTGAGGGAGGGAGACACTCTTAAACGACGCACTATATCACCAAGAAGGCAAGGTTTGCTACTTCTCTCTTCTTTATTCGTCTTCTACGCGGCGGGAGCACAGCTCAGACCGCACGCACACTGTGAACTATTCTTCTTTAGGGGGAAGCAAGACACTGCTTCGTCACCCTCACTACTTTTAGTGTTAGAGAGCTTGAATCAACCAACTCTTCTTCCCGCTCTCTGTCTGCGACAAAACAACCCCCACCCACATGTCTTCCAAGCATATCAGAAATAACTTCTGTACTGGCTATGAAAATTAGCATGATTTTATTGTTTGAAATAATCAAAGGTTTACGCAGTATCTTTGGCATTTATACTAAGCAACAAATAATGTTATATGTTTTCTGTATGCCCATCTGTCTCAATAATAGTTTTGTGAACGTGTGAATTGTTGGATAAAAGTTACAAGTCAATAGTGCTGCCATCTGTTCGCCATATCTGTTATTCTTGTGTCCTAGCACAAAAACATCCCGGTTTTTTTCATATAGTGTGGAATTGTGGGTGATGGAAATTTTGCATTTCTTTTTCCCCACCTCTTATAACTGGAGTAATGCGTTACTGTCTGTATGGTAATATTAAAGTAACATGACAATACAGACTTTAATACCAAACAACTGTATGATTACACAGAGTTTCAGGACTTTTTTCCATTACTTACTGTAAATTACTCGTTCTAAATGTAGTTTTATCCATTTTCTGGGATATATAACATTATAATGACTTTCTATCATTCCTTTACGTACTTTTTTGTCCTGCTTTCCGAGTGAAAGATCAGTTGTACGTAGAAATTGTACGTAATCGTGTTTCCGTTACTCTAATAGTAATGATAAAACAATTTGTCTCCTTACATAATGTCTGTATAGAACGGGTTTGTTTGCTCTTTGCAGTGTAGAATGGGTAGGTCTCATTATCATGACAAAATTTCATTCCTGACGTGAAGTTTGCACTTTACTACGAACATTTTCACATTATTGAGTTTCTTTTAACATTATAATGTAAAAAATGCATTACAAGGAAAATTTGTCCTTCTTCCTGCGATATTTTCCTTACTCATGTCAGAAAACCTGTACTGTATAGGATAGCCTGTAATATTTTCATTCCTGAAAAACATTTATCTCTCTTGAATGGCGTCACATTTTCTTTCCAGTCTGGAATGTACTCTTAACATTACAGAACTGAAAACCTTCCTGTCGTTACGTACATTTATTGCGTACTACAGATTTTTCATAAAAGACAAAATGCAGCATGTTGTATTTCCACTTCGTCACATGGTAAATTAACATTATAATGGTTTCAAGTCCAAATTTACGTAATTTAAGTACGGAATTACGAAAAAATCAACTTTACATGTCTTTACTGTTAAATTTTCTATGAAAATTTTTCTCAGTGTGTATAGCAGTACTTAGATTGAGATTCTTGTTGTAAATCTGTAAATATGGTGTCAAGAAAGATAACTTTACGATCATGGAGACTGGTAGTTATGAACGTATGACGCAATTGTGCTATGTGTTGAACAAGCGGAGGAAAGGTAATTTTTTCATACAAGTCAGTATTGTGATACGCAAGTTTGATCCTAAATGCAAGACGAATGGCATGTCTCTCTAGAATTTCAAGTCTATTGTAAAATTTCGGAGGCGCTGAACACCAGGCTATGTGTCCAAATGTAAGTATACTCCGCATAAATGCGCTTGTCCTTATCTATTACAATTTTTTCTATGACGAAAAGCGTTCAAAACGGAAGTGACTAATGTGAATCCCGTCTGGTTTGAAATGAGAGTTAATGAGGAACATGAAACATGTTATTGGGACAACGAATATATTGAATATCTTTATATCTGTTACCATTTTTGGTAGAGCATTGGGAATAGTTATGGTATGTTCCCTTAAACGCTGAATCGTTACAAGAAAAAACTGATTCTCGCTATCTGTTACCGTTTATCTTCTGTGACGATAAACATTGAAACCGGATATGACTAATTTGAACCACTTTGTGTTTGGATGGAGAGTTGACGGTGGAAATGAAACTTGAAAATTGATTGTAAACGATTTCATCTGGATATCTTTTAAGACCTTTGCTCTGATATCTATCGACAGACCAGAAGCGCATCAAAAAGTTTTATTCGTATGGGTCCAAAATTTGGGAGATTCCAGTACTTCATACATAACATCTATGTAGTATCATTTTGCACTCAAAAATACGATAATTATATATTAAATACTGTCACCCTGACACGCTGTCTCAAAAATTGGTTTATACCTCTCTGTCTCAAAATTGAGTTTTTGTACTCAAGCTGAGTTCTCCTGTAAACCGCAAATATTCTATAGTATTTTATGTGTATATCATACCATGGAGCTTGTATAGTTTTACAAATAAGTTGTTGAAAGTATAGATTCTTATCTTCGTCTAGTTGTGACTTCGGTGAGGGGGGGGGAACATCCCACACAGCCCTTTTTGTGTTGGTTTAAACACCATAAGATATAGATCAAGTATATTTACGGTGTTACCACCAGATTTCCAACATTTTCAATAGATGGTTCAAGAATAGTTTACACAAATATGCGTAAATAGTTCTTGGAGGTTTAATTATATCCTCATTTTCATCAGCAAAAGAAATATATACTTTATTTTCTAACAGTGTTCCCCAAATAATTTACTGTTGTTCTTTCTGTAATTTTCTGAAGGCTATTTATGACAAATTACGATAACAGATTTAAGGGACAAATGTTAGAAATACGACATTGCGTTGTACAGAATACTAAGTAGTAGTAAATTAAAAGGAAAGTGTACTTATAAATCAGAACCACAAATCACAAAATTGATTCAGTGCAGTGGTGTGAACACCAGTGATGCCAATTTAGCCTACTTTTGGCGAAATCTAGCCTATTTGGAGAGGCACTTAGCCACACAAATGTACTAAGTGCTTATAGCTTTAAATAAAGGTTACTTTATGAAACTCTTTTGCCATTGTTGCCTTTATATTAGCCGTTAAATTAATCCTAAAAATACTTTTTCTTTGAAAATAAAGTGTAATTAAAAAAATAGCCTTCTTGTCATTAGATATGATCGTATTAATTTTCCTTTTTTTTAAGGCGCAGGGTGTTGTATTGCGCAACAATCATTTGTTTTTCATTCTTCTTCTCTGTCTCTCCACCCAGGGATTTACAACCATTTAGCAATACTTATCCACTCAGAAAGAATTTTAATGTCGCTACCCTAACGGCACCGTTTGCCGCTTTTTAATTATTTCAATTTTCACATTTCATTAAAAGAATGAAAGTTTTTTAATAAAAATTTAGTAAACTGTTTGGTTCTTCAAGCCACAAAGATTGCTTATGTTTATTAAAGGAACTGGTGCATGCAGTTCCAGCGCCTTGGCTAGCTGCTACGTCATCGATGATAACTTATTTCAATTCAAATGATAATGTGGTTGTTGACTTTCACAAATTGGATGAATTGTTGATGGATTTTATTGTAATTTAAAGCCATATATATTGTTTGTTAATCTTCAGCGAATAAAATTCAACATTTCAAATTTTACTATAACCCACTTATAATCCTACACACAAAAAGGAGCAGTGTTGCCAATTTTGGGGAAAAGTCGCTAAATCTAGGGGATTCGACTTCCAAGATAGCGGCAAAAAATATTTTTTTCCGATTAGTGACTTTTTTGGTGATTTTTAAAAGACAATTTGGCGACTTAGTTACAAATCTAGCGACTTTTGTGTTGCGAAACAACTAGTCCTGTAGACAAGTACTATTAGCTAGAATAGTTCAGATATATGTTTATTTCCCTTTTGCCTATTTGAATGAGCGCAAGTGTTGAGGAGCTGGCAAAGTACGTAGCATTTATCGACAAATGTTGCCGACTCTATACACGTTTCTAGTTGTATTGGTTGTCGTCCTGGGCTGAATTTATCTTTTATTTATCCAGTTGCAAAGAACATTTTCTTCTACCGTAAAATTCTTATTTTAGGAAGGGATGATTTCTGAAACCTTACATTGAAATTATACTGAACATCTCTCATTGATTTTTCTGTTAGGGGTTCGTTCGTAAGCCCATCTGCTCAATACGATCCGTTCCTCCATGGTGCAAATGGACTCATCAGCCATGATTTCGATGTTAACTAGCATCTGCAGCAATAGGAAACCACAACTCAATAACATCTATGTAATATATAGATGATAACAAGACTTTATGGTGAGCTTCTTCGTGGCTAAGCGGTTAGCGTACGCGCCTTTAGCGTAGGATATCCGGGTTCGATTCCCGACGGGAGCTCATGTGGTTCGGATTCCACGTTAATCAGTAGGTCCACGTCTCATATAGCCTCGTTGCTGAACGGTACGTAAAACTCAACATCAACTCAACTCAATAAGACTTTATGATGACTCTGTGCAGTGTGTAATTCGTTCGATCTAGCTACAGAAACATGGTACTACATTTATCTGTCACATTTTAAGTATTTTTCTTTGATGAAGAATATAGAATGAAACTAACATTGTTCTCTTTGGAGAGAAACAAGTAACACTAAGCTAAACAAAGCACTACGAGGAGTTAAACAAAAAACACACACAAATAGTGCAAGAAAGAAGAAAAAAAGTAATTTTGTGAGCACACTACTCTGACAGATAATATTTACAGCAAAAGCTCTTGTAAGCGTGTGGAAGTGTGTTTCCAGGCCCATATATATCTGTTCGTACTCCTAAATATCCTCTTTGATCTGAGGGTAAAACAGGAATACAAAACTAAAATGTTAAACAGCGAGTTTCTTTCCGCAGTTTGAAATTACGGTGGACTTGCAAAAATGCTAATTCAATCCACGAATTTGATTCAGTACATCTGTAATTTCTGTTGGCAATGAAGGAACAGTGTCAAAGATAGAACCTGTATCCGGGACGTTGAATCCATATCGAAAAGCCATTACTCGCTCTCTCTTACTGGTTTTGGTCTACGGAGAATAATATAGAAACCGGAATGACTAATTCAGTATCACTTTTGGTTGCAATAGAGGAATAGGTTAAACAAATTATTCAGGTACTCAATCTATATTAAAACGCTGTTTGCCCTATCTATTTCCGTTTTACTGATTCTACCATTATTGTTGGGACTGGAAATCGTATATTTCCATCACTGCTGGCTTAAAAACAATGAAATCTTTGAATTTAACGTCCCACAATTATACACTTTAGTCTAAGAGAGACGATGATTAAAGTAAATGAATGATTATGAAAGAATTGGTGGAATGGGAAAATGGGAGGAAATGGGAATACTTCGAGAAAACCAACAGAGACGGTATTGTCCACCACAATCCTAGTTCTTGCGATCGAACTAGGTACCCCATGCTCGAAAGGTAAGCGCTTTACCACTGCGCTACCGTGCCCTCACACCAGTGGTTTGAACAGATAGATAAATGTCCAGACAAATCGCATTCTTGGAACGCTTTATCTGTTTTAGAAGACCGTTTTTCAATCTTCTACGGCTTCCGCTTGTATAGAAATAAGTATTGAGACCGGAAGTATTAATAAATATCAAACACTACCGGAAAAAAATCGTTTGTCATATCTATTACAATTTTGTTTTATGGCGATTAATGTTGGAACCAGAATCGGTTGATTTATATCACTTCCGGTTTGAATAAATGGTTAACAGAGAATACGGAAGCTATTCTTGGGAAGCTAAACTGATTACCAGAAAGCGATTCTCGATATCTGTTAACATTTTTGTTGACATCTCTCAGCAGACGGACGGACGAACGGAGATAGCCGTTCTATAAGACTTCCTAAATTTATACATAGCTTAATTTAGAAGTATAAAGGAGACGGAGAGTCCCGAGTAAATGGAAGGACACCAATTTGTTCCCGAAAACCAATATGACCTGAGATTATACTATAGGGTTTCCACAGACCCGAAAAACCTAGAGAGGCCATGGGATTCAGCTTACTACTAAAACTCCTGGAAAATTCGGAATTTTATTAAGAACCGACAAAATCTGGAAAAGCCATGAAATGTTTTATAATGGATTCTTTCTTCTCAGAAACCACTTGTGTTTTTGCATTACCCAGATATTTGGTAGCAGATATTTTAATCACAAACTTGCAGAACGACTCTAACCACATACACATCATATTCTTGTACATATATATTAGATGAGAAATTTTCTGATCGGGAAAAATATGATTGTTTTATTTTTTCACTTTATATGTAGACCTGATATTCGTAAATTGTGACCTGAAAAATCTGGAAAAGTAATGGAATTATTGCTAGCCAAATAAATGGGAATCCTAAATCAAGAGCCATTTTCCAAAAGGCAACCACTTTTGTTGTACCAGAGTGTAGTGAAACGTCTAATCAAAACCTCTTAACATAGGAGTAGCAATTACTACTATACTAAAGGTAACCTTTCTACGTAGCCTACACTTTTGCGTATATAATAATCAGAATAAAAATTTTTTTCATCATTGGAAGGTAATTAAGTATTCACAGGAATTGATTTCTATTTCCTCGTTTTAATTTTAATTTTAATTTTCGTTGTATCTCTCATTATTTCCTACTATTCTTCTGATCACCTTTTCCATTTTGATATCATTTCGATCTACATAAAGTTACCTTCAGCGTGGTTCAAAATCTTTATTAAACTATTCCAAAATATTTGTAGATGTTAACAACCTAGTTGCTGTATATATTCAACTAGAAAAGATTACCACGGATTATTCGTTTCCTTTAGCCAAAAGTGTATAACTATGGGACGTTAAACAATTATTTAACTTTTTGCCACGTATTTATTTCTCTTTTTATTAATTTTACTGAGTGAACTAAACCTTTTTAATTACTAGTAAGATCCATCTGTAAAAATTGGTTAGCTGTCTATATACCATTAATTTTCTATCTTGAAAATAATATTTGTTTACTGTACAACATGCCTTTTATTTTCGAAAGATTAGAATTATGTTTGCATCAATATACCGCGGCCTTAAACTTCTTAATATTATCTCTTTTGTGACTTGATTTGCAATATGATAATGGTTGGGTTTTCAGTAATTTTAGTAACTGTTTTTGTTAGAGTTAGTTGTATTTTAACAAAGCACTAGATAACATTGAAACGTGAGTAGCGATGTGAATGCTTCGATGGCAAGATCACGGTTGTGGAGTTGCTGTGACACTGTGTTGTTTTATTTATAATCGAAGGAATAGTGTAACTCTAAAATTCACATTCTATATAATGACCTGTGTCATTAGGTACTTAAAACTAAATGAAACATGATTCTATGACTGTATCAGCATTACGTTTCGTTATCATATCATAACATAGGGACTTAGGGAATAAATAGAAACGGGACATTTGGAAAACTGGCATAACTTGACAATCCATCTAGATATAGTGATTGTTATCTTCTTTTCTTCCACTGGGGGCGTCATTGGGTGCTTGAAGAGGCATTTTCTCTCTGAGTTTAGCATATATACACTATTGAAAAACGTTAAATTCTCATCATATCGTAGAGTTGAATATATTTTAAAGGAAAGAATAAAAGTCAGAACTTACGATTTTTACAGGAAAATAAAGTAAAGTATATGATATTCAGAATTTGGATATAAACAGAAAGTATATTATTTCATATTCTAACGTAGAATAAATTTAATTAGAAACTTGGATAGTTTCATTAAAAGTACAGTATTTACATTTACGAAACGCATTGTTTATTTCCTAATTGTATTTAAATGAAAACTTTGCATCTCTTAACAAACCCACATCCTTTTGTCATACGTTCAAAATATCCTTGCAGTAGGCACCGAAATTTACAAACTCTTCTAGTTCTACTTTTATTAGTTTACAGTAATTCTTTCTAATTCTAATATCAGTTTATAACGATCGATCGAAACTGAGATATTATCGAGACGATGTTAACAGACAATAGATATGGTGAGGAAACCTAATATTTTCAAATTAATTTTTGGGTACTGGTCAGATAGGAGAAAAATAACGGAACCTATTACCGGTACATTTTAACTCTGAATATTGTTACATTGTTGGGTTATGTTGTAAGCAATGAGTGAGCAACTGTTTATTTAATTTAAGAAAAATCTCACTAAGTTCTAAAAGCATTTTAAGTGTCCAGCGCTATCATTTCTTTTAAACTAAATAAAAACGAAGAAAACAGATAAGCAAATCGATTCACAAGGAGAATAATACGTTTAACATGGTAATGAAAAACATAACACTTATGGGAAAAACGTAAGATCTAGCAGCACGTCAGGAGCCCCCTCACTCTCAAAGCGATATCTGGAATGATGCTGTTCCCTTTCACGCATTACTTTCGATTACCAACTAAGGGTTATCGAATATCAAAATATACAGTTATATTTTTGGACAATGTGAAACTACTGGCTGGCAAGAAAGTCCCTTTATTTCTTAATTTCATCCCTACGTTAATAATGTTTACAGTTATGTGTTCAAAATGCTTTCTGGGGGCGCGGTGGCTCAGTGGTAGAGCGTTCATCTCTGGTGCTTGGGGTCCCGGGTTGGATCCCAGCCCCCGCCAAGTGAACTTTGTGGTGGACAAACACCGCGCTCGTGGGTTTTCTCGGGGTTCTCCCGTTTCCTCCCACTTTCTTCATTCCACCATTTCACTCATCTCTCATCATCACCGTCTCCTTTAGCCTAACCGGCATAACCGTGGGACGTAAAACTTAAAGATTTCATTTCATTTTTTTTCAAAATGCTTTCTGATCGAGTTGCAGGTGAACGCATCACTGACGAAACAAATTTTGCACACATTTCCTTCCGAGTTGATGAGTGACTAGAACAATGGGCATCCAAAACATTTCCTAAGCGAAAAGCTTTCTTCTCCCACATGATCAAAATCTACCGACTTGGTAGCTCCGTACCTCCATATTTTCGTGGGAGTGCTTCCGTTCATTCCATGTCTATCCAAAATTAATAGAAACTTACACCTTGTACTGTCGAATACGATTCAGTGTAAATAGCATAAAGTAATTCCACCCATATCGCTAAAAATTAGCATCTGCGTTCAAATACGGGAAGTTTTCTCCATTTCGATAATTTTACGCACATTATGTTTATAACTTAAATTTGCCCTGGACTGTAGGGAGCTGCATGTTTCTGTGCGCTAAGAATTGACTGAAAATCGTAATAGAACTCTTCAGTATTATCACTTAACAATTCTCTCATACTGTGGCTCAATATGTTTGCATGAACTAATATAGTTTTTAGTACTGTTCTCAAAGGGTACACAATATGACCTCCCATAAATACACGGGCATACATACAATTCATACGGTTCATACAGTTCTTTGTCTAAGTTAACTGCCACATCCAACTTCAGCTTCAGTATCGCTTTATTATGGCGTTTGTCTTGATGTCAGTGCTGGATACCCCTCTGGAGGCCCGAGGATAGAAGAAGTATGTGGCCCTTGCTCTCTTCGCCTAATATATTTCTGCGAAAGTACAGTAAGAAAGTAAAGGGTTTAACCAATATATTTATTTAGAACTTTCAAAGTTACACTTCAGTCCACAGTTCGAATAAATATAATATAGTCTACTACCTTTCTCTGAAATTCACTTGAACACACCATTTTGATATTTCCTTTTTATTATGATATGTAATGAATTAAACATTAACACCTTTTAAATATTATGCATGTTGGTTCTACAAGATGAATTTTCTGTTATATATCTTATGTTCCTCGTTTCTATGAAGACCAATAACACATATCGTCAGATTACCATGTTAAAAATATCAATAATAATAATATCAGAAAATAACTAATTTTTACTTCTTTTTTATTATCTTCTTCCTCTTCTAAAGAAATGATATTAAAGATTACATGTAAAATACACAATATAGTTATATAATGACGCTGGAACAATACGAGAGTTTTTGTTTACAATAAAAAAGAATTCTAGACTGATAGATATTCCATATTAATTACCTAAGGTTTTGAATGACCCTCGTATATATAAAAATTACAATTCGTATAACATTTGTATTAACACTGTAATTATATAATATTGTTACATATTATAAATTTAAAATTTTTTTAAATAAAGAAATGTCATCTTCATCAGACATTAATTAGTATATATTTTCATAATATTAAAATATTATTGATATACAGTGAAACCTGTCTATGTTGGCCACCATCGGTTCCATCGAAAAGTGGCCAACTTAGACAGGTGGCCAACTTACAGAAAATCAGTGTGATTTGTGTATTTTTAGAATAGGATTTCTAGTATTACTTGATTGTAAAATTTTAATAATCAGTGGCACGACAGCTACTTATAAATAATGTATATAGAGTAATCATAAAAATATATAGTACTAAAAAATATTACTATAGTATGTTTAAATATGTGTATACCTTTCTCTTCCTGAAAACTAGTCTAGTACATTGGATTATTCGGATTGAAAACAATAACACAAACAACCATTAAATAGAAGCGTATGCAAGCAGTTTATTGAAATTGATATTATAACACACTGAGTTATTGAGATTGAAAACAAGAAAAGCTAAGTTATAAATTGAGAAATTCATATGCAATATATATGACTTCTTTTTAGTTCTTATTGAATGGTGGTTCATTCTAGACGTATTTGTTTTATTCTTTTTGGCAGATATGCACATTCTAATATTGTAGATAACTACCTTTTGTTAATGAGCTAGAAGTGTTTCCCTCGAAGCAAAAGGTGTTTTGAGAAAATCTTCAGGGAATGCATACCTCAAAAACTCCGCTATCTTTTGACAAGCCGACAGGTGCCAATAGTTGACAATTGAGATGGTGAGTTTTAACCTTGAGAATTTTCCGGAATTACTAAAGCTCCCACTGATGAGAGGAGTTGATATAGCTAATGGTTTTACCAAAACAGACAGGGTAAACAAATACGTACAACCATTTCCTGAATTCCTGTACGTGCTTGTTCTTATTCACACCTTTTTTCACCACTCCTTTATGAGGGTAGTGTTCTGCCCATTGACCTCCAAGAACAAATCTTGCGAATCTATGCTTCTTTGTGTTCAGTCACAAATACAGAACATCTGCCTCTCATATGGGAATTCGAAAGAGTTAAGAAAAATAACAAAACTGTTTTTTGCGTGGCCAAGATTGTAATGTACCATTACAGTTGAAAGTAATGGCAATTTTTTTTACGCACCCTGTACCTAGTATTTTTTTTTTTCAATTTCGGTTTAGTTACACAATTTATTTACTCTCTTTACTTCGAATTAAATATAATGAATCGAGAGGTTTCATTAGTAACCATATTCCCACTGAATAATATATTTTATTTATATTTTGATTAAGTGTAAATCCCATTTTCGGATATATAAGTTGAATAGTTACAAGGTTTACCATTCTGACGTCATACCGAAACATAGTTCCGTCATTGGATATAAATTTTCTTAATTTCAGACCAATGTAGAATTTAGTCAGGCACCTAATTTTTCCCTCACCCCCTCTCACTAGTCCATAGTCACTTTCAGATCCGGTTATATCTGGATTTGCCAAATTTCTATTTGCTTTGTAATTTCCGCGGCTAAAGTTTTCGTTCTGATTGGAGGAATTCTCCTACCTCTGGCTTTTTCGGCGCAATGTTATCATAATAATCGAAGACACGTCACGAAGCACTATCTGTGGAAGTGATCACCATATTTTGACTTCATTAGGACTGAAATTCAAACGAACTTAAGGTAATATCCAGTTAATTTCATTGATAAACGTCGTGTGATCATTTAGGAGCCAGAAACACATATTTTTGTTCAAAGAACTGAAAACCAGGGGAAAATATCTGACTTCCGGATTTCTGTTTTCTAGGAAGCCATGTTTGCTGCCCAGCTAGAATATACAGAGTGAAATAGTGACTTTACTTTCTTTTTCTTTCAAACCATAGATTCAGTTAGGGATTAGGGAAATTACGACCTGTTTAGTGCATGTTGTTCGTGTATACAGTAAATGTGATTTTTTATTATTTATTTAGTAATTGCATGTACGTAGTAGGTTTGATAGTTGTAATGTAAATAATCATAATGGCAGCTTAAGTTAGCTTAAAAGGGCTCCTATCCCCTTTTCCAAATTGAACCAGTTCTAGCGGGGGAATGGGTTAGTTATAGTTTGTTTTAGGGCCTTTTCCCCTCTCAGGGGAAGGGTCCCTCAATAAACCTCGTTAAGGTGCCCCCAGGGCATCAATCTTTAGTAATAATTATGTAACCAATTGGTCAGGTCAATTGGACCTAGGGTTACCTTTCTCATTTTGCCCCCTTTAAGTTTAATAGAGCCGACTGTATATACCAACAAGGGAGTATTTTTCGTCAACATGCATGTAATTAAATGGTGCATGTTTGGTTTAGTTAGTTGTCTTTATGTATAGTACTAACAGTGGTGTATGTAGTTAGTAGTTTTGTGTGAGTGTGTGAATTTTCGGTTGGGACAGTGTATAAATATGCGTTAATTTAGTACCATTTGTCTAACTCGAAGTATACTAAACCAGAGTAAATATTAAATTTCTGATTAATGAGTACAAGTATATATTTCAGTACACGGTAAATTATGCCTCCACTACAGCGCCATTGCGTCCGGTTTCGCTAATCAGTTGTTTGTTGACATTACGACATCGCATGACTTAGTGATCTAGATTGTTTGATTTTGGCCATTTATTCTCAAATTACATCCCGTGGACATGGTTTTCGGTTCAGATGAGTATACCTTCATATAAGATAGCATGAGATCTTACTGTACTGAAAATTTCAGCTTGCTAGGTCCAGTAGTAATTGAAATATCTACTGAAATAAAGAATACCTATTTTCTTAATAGAAATAAAGCCCATATGCTGTTACTGTTTGTTTCAAAATGTAGTATTAAATTCTCTTTTCCCGTGGCTGTAGAAAATTCCATTGTTGCTTTAGTTTTATCAGCAAATTGGAAATAGATTAATCGTTGACAATTTAACTTTCAGTGAATACACGTATGATTTTTTTTAAACTGCGAAGTAAATACAATTTGGGTGCTTCGAAACAAAGAGTACGTGGTTCGATGAATGTTATCGTGTAGTAGTTTGAGCGTGATAGATTGTGATAATTATATATATTTATTACTGTGTAATGTAAATATGTGTATGGCCTGCGTGTAAAATGTATGAAATAGGGTGTCTGTAAAATATTACTTCGCGCGAAAATTAGTAGATAATGAATGAATGTAATGATATATTAATAATATGATATAAAATATGAATGAGATGATGACACCTATATTTAAATGGATAGGCCTAGTGTATGTTATGTAGTGAAAATATGAATATGTTTACTAAAAAAAAAATCTCTCGCGTTTTGACTTCTACACCAGTACATTCATCCAACCGAGTTTGCTCCTTGGATAGTAAATTGTAGTTGGGAATTGTGTGTTACTTCGCATTTAAGTACCTCATAATAACAGCCCCGGATCTTAAGCCTTTCAATAGATAGGGTAGCATCATGTGGGAATTACTTCTAAAGGTTGACAGAAATGATAATTAAGAAAACCAACTGCTATATCCTGTGATCATCGAAAAGTACAGGTTTCGGTCATTTGTACCTTTAACATTCATTGCCTCTCCGAGATTTTTTTTCTCGTTGCTTACCTTATTTATTTATTGTGCAGTGTTCATATAACTCAGTTCGGACTATCCGATTAAATCAACTGCTACTAAATTAATATTCATGTCATTAGCGTACCCGGACGTCGACCCCTAGTCCCCTTAAGTATTTTCATGTCTTTTCTTAGTTTAATTAGATGAGGGAAATTAACGACGTCCCAGACTGTGGCATGTCTGCGCAGGGTAGCCATCGGTGATGTTTGGTTATTGAAATCACCGATCCAAAATTTAGTTTATTTTTAATTTTTATTTATTTTGGCAAATTCTCATTAGGGATATCTTAGCTATTACTCTAATTTCATTACTATTCTGGAATCTTCTAGTTTCCAAGAGGTCGGATGATTTTTTTTTCTTTTGAAATTCTAAATTAACGCCGTCTCTAACCTTCCGGAGGATTTTCGGGACCCTGCTGGTTTGGGCCGGATACGGGGATCGGATTTCAATCTTACAACCAAACTCTTGTGGGATTGGGATCTGATGGACACAGAACTTGCATCCTTGGCAGCAGGGCGCTCCTTGAGTCTACGTATTTGAGTAGACCACCCTTTTGGCATGTTAAGAATATTTTGGCTATGGATTTTGTTGAGAGCGAAATTCGACTTCTATCTTTGTAGCGTTAGTTATTTCCCACTTAAGTCTTTGGCGCCCCTATTCTTCGTCTTCCTTCTTCTCTATCTCTCTCTCTGTCTTCATTACTTTGAGATTTTTTTTTCAAATTTTTCAACCTCCTCCCCCGGTTTCTGAAACTCATGAAAACGTACAATATTCACATCACTTGTTTCGATCGTATGTACTAACTGAGACATCGAGGGATGCAATTCGTGGAGGTATTGCAGCACATCTCAGGACCATTTTCGCGATATTTAATCCACCACGGGAGAAATTGACGAGAAGGTACACTATGCTTTCAGATTCCTAGAAACTTACTTGTTATTCATTGATCGTACAAATTATACCCATTGATTACTGATTTCTGGTTTTTCTTTCTATTGATTGGTCATATAGTGTGTATGTATTAGTAGTTTGGGCCCACTAGTTTCGAATAACATTGATTTTTTTCTGTATATACATCTATATATGTACTTACATAGTTTTAAAAGTTACGTGCCTGCTCTATTTGTTGTATTTCCACCTCTTATGTCAACTTATTAAATAATACCAATTATTTTTTTTATATACGCGGATCTTTAGTGAATTGAGAATGATTATTGATTATCGGGTTTATATATATAAAGTTCAATGTTGCAACCTTATGAGGAAAAAAAGTGAATTTTTATAGTCAGGGTTTTTGTTTATTTTGAGCCAATAAAATATGAATACTTGTCGAATATGAACGGTTATGTAGAATTTAAATGTCGACGAAATATTAAGATGGATATTAAAGTGAAATTTATTGTATTGAGTAATATGAATATATATATATATGCGAGTATGTATGTAAAGGGCTCGGTATTTACCCTGGTTGTTTTAGGTTGCCATAGATTTTTGACACCCGATATTAACCAACTATTTGTGATATACAGTATTACCGCGTAAATTGTAATAAATGACATTTTGTTGAGTTGTTATTGATGTTTGTGACTATTAAAGTTGAATATCATGTTAAATACTGCATGTAAATAAAACAAGTAGCAGGTCGTAAGAAAAGTAAAAATAATCCTAATCCTTATCCAAATTTATTTTGCGAGATCATAGTGAAATTAGTAAGCTACGAAACAGTGTGCCCCTCCAACGAATCCTTCTATCAGTAAACTATGAAACGAATCCTTCCCCTACGATCGGAAACCTAACTATTCAGTGACTAGAATCTTTGACTACACGATCTATACTAGAAAAAAATAGTGATCTTAAATTCAACGAACTGAAATTAGGTTAATAATTTAGTAGTGTGAATACAGGAATATGGAAATATGTTCCCAATGTTTGGGACTGGACTCGATATTTTAAATCTTGATAAACTTTGAAATTTTATATCAAGTGCGTCAAGTGACGAAATGAGAAATATAAGTATATATGTGATATGAAGCAACTATTTGTTTATAGTTTAAACAAAAACGATTAAATACTCTCATGGACACAAATCACAGTGCGTAAAGAGAGTTGAAAAAGGAGTTATTATCGACGTGAGAACAAAGACTCATAAAATTGTCGAAATTGTCTCCTCTTGGGACAGAGACTCAATAAAATGCTACTAAAGTGTTTTTTTTTTAAAGAATGATTAACCAATTATATTTTTTTTCTTTCTTTTGCCCGCAATGATATGTATTCATTGCACTGAATCTTAAATATATTGACCTTTGAATTTTTTTTCTTTATTTTCTGTCTTTCGTTTTTTTTTGTCGATTTTTTTTCATGTAATCCAACTTTTAATATATCTAGAAAGAGAAATGTGTTATTTGATCTTGTTGAAAGTAGCGGATTTCTGTGCATGCTTATGAAACATTCTTTTCATGTATTAAATTTTTCCTGTTATGTCAAACTAAGTTTTCTTTTATTGAAATGTAATAAATGTCTATAGAAATGTAGTTAGGTTAGTTTAATTCAACTAAATACAACCCGAAGTATACATTGTCCTGTATGAATGTGTGTGTGAGTGAAATGTAGGTTTAGTATTAAGTGTACCAATTATTTTGACATATATGTGTGACTTATTATAATTAATGGTAGTTGGCAATTAAAGTCATTGAATGTCAATACTAACTTAATTTAAGTTGGCTCTATGAAGGAAGTAAAAAGGACCGAAGTAGCCTGAACAAATGATCATCATGGGAGAACTGTGAAAGTCAAAATCTTCGACAAATATGTGATACTCTGATTTTTTTTTTCCTCTGTGGTCGATTCTAACATGCTATCAACTTCGTCGTTTCATTTTTCAAATATTGGATATTAGTCTAGAACTTCTGGAAATATTGAATAAACGGTAAAATTAAACTTTCTCATCTATCTCAGAGCTAGATTGGGATAATTCGGTAGTTGGGGTTAAATGGATCTAGGTCGGGGATGTATGGGTTAACATGTGTCTACCTTTGATCACCTTAATACCAAATATTCACCCAATAGCTATTGGAAATGATCCCAATTCGATAATTATTCACTTTCCCTTTACCATATTTCTCAAAATATCCAGTAACAGTTTCCTCTTTATCACCTTCTTACTTTACCTCTTTTCTCTTCTATCTTCCTTTTCCTTTCTTCATCTTCTTCTATTTTTAATAAAACTGAAAAGGGGGTCGTGACTGGGAATTCTATATGTAACAAACACGGTCATGTATTTATTTATTTTATTTTATTTTCTTTAGAAGTCCGATAAAAAGTTTTCTCATTTCGATCGAACCTAGTATGTTCGAAATTAAGAAATGGATATTATAGTCCAATATAATTAGACATAAGCTGATAGCTTCATGAATATCCCCACCAGGGGTGAAGGGTTCCCACTCACGACTTATTCCGTGCATCACATTTGTTGCAGATTCTTTTTTCCCTCAATCAGTTTTAGATTGACGAGCCGTGACGGGATTCGTTGTTATGGAAACGGTGGTTTCTATGGCAACGGCCCCTGTTTTCAGTTTTAGAGTGGCGACACGTGACAAGATTGTTGCCATGGTAACGCATGTTTGCTGTGGTAACGGATCTGAAAATGCTTATTGAATAATACCAGTTATCATGCCAATCAGTTTGAATTGGTGAACCGCGACAAGAATGGTTTGTCATGGCAACGTTTGTTCCCATGGCAACGGATCTCAGTTTAAATGGCGACCGATAGATCTGAATTTTTTTAAGAATGTCAAAGAGTGAGGTTGAAGGCATGTTGAATTGATTACAACATTGAAATTAATAAGAGAAATTTTATAGTCAAATGAAACAAGTAGCGTCGTTGGCTACTTTGTCATTTTTGTTTCCTTTTCTAAGGGGGAAAAAGAGAAGGAGTGTCAAAATTTTCTCTAAATTAGAACTAAACGCTAGAAGGGTTTCAAGGAAGGAAAGAGAATGGGAGTCCTTTAATTCATGAATAATACTTGTCTTGATAGCGAATAAGTATTTTATAGTATATGTGTATTTTTGATATATATCTTGTCTTTTGTAAAGTGTATAGTGTGTCAAAGCTATGGCAACAAATAAAAAAGTTGTTTTGTCACAGGACGAATGTGAAGTCACGTGCACTCAATGCACGTTAGATGAAAAAGAGAAAAGATCTCGCGCCCCGCGGAGATTAATAAGATGCACCGGTTGTGGACTAAAATGGATCCACTTTGCTTGCACCAATTTGGATGATACTGCTGAAAATGCAGAAAAAGTTCAAACCGGCGAAATAATAAAATATTGTGAGGATTGTGAAAAGGACCGAGGCCAAATATCTCCAGCGGAGATATCTGACCTCGATGATGAGGAAAAGAATGGAAATCACAGTGATTCTCGGGATCAGACGGCAAACCCGAAGGAAGGAATGTCATCTGGAGGGTCTGACACGTCTGCATTAATTCGCCAAATGATGCAAATGATGAACAACAAATTTGATGAATTGAAACAGAACGGTGCAAATATGAGGCGTGAGATAAATGAGATAAACGAGAAGTTAGATCAAAATAGTGCAGATCTGAGGCGTGAGAATGCAGAAATGAGACGTGAAATAAATGAAAAGTTTGATACCTCGAAACGAGAGACCGACGCTCGATTCGAGGTACTAAACAATAAATTTGACCAGATCTGTTTAGACTTTGCTTCTTCGATTAGCAAATTGAAAGAGCAAACGTCTACTGAACTAGAGCAGGTTAGATACCAGGCCCAACATTCTACCGAGCAGCTCAGAGACGAAACAAATGAAAAATTAAATGAAATAGATGTAAGGTTTGAGAGCACAAACAAAAGATTTTGTGACATCGAACAAAAGGTTGAACAGCAGCAGGCTGAAATAAGTAAATTAAATGTTGTAATATCTAACCTATCAATAGAAACCAAACTAGAGTCGGTTGATCAAAGGATTGGTCAAATTCAAACTGAAGTAGACAGTGTTAAGGGGAATATTACTAAATTGGAAATCGTCAAGTCTGATATCTCCTATCCTTTTCCTGATGGCGATTCTCCAGGGAAAATTTTCCCAGAAACAAGTAACGTCCAACCGGGAAAATGTCAAGTGTTGCCTGATGCACGGGACACAACCATGTATTGTCCCCCGCATCAGCCAACCTCGAAATCATGGTTGAGTAATTTCGATGTACCGATGCAGTCGAGTGTTGTGACTACAACAGTCACTAGCGTAAATGCTCACTCTACCTTTGGAATGGTACAATCTTACAGCGTGCTGCCAGGAGGGGAAAGGAGATGTGCCGGACCGTCGGTTACTGCCGTGGTGGGTCCTAAGTTCGAACCTCACATGGTCAACACTAATTATAAAACCTCTCTTGGTCATATGGGAGCGTTCAGTTCGGTGACCACTCCGTCGGTGGCAAATCCGGTGACAACCCCAACCGCTCAGGATAACGCGTTGATTCCAATAGATTCTTTTCCTGCCCCGTATAGTATGAGCTCTAAAGTTTCCCTCCGGGATATTGAACGTTTTCCCACTTTCGATGGGAACATTGCTAACGGGTTACCTCGAGTTTTCCTGCGAAGATTGCAGCAATATCTAGATATGTACAAACTTACTGATGGGGAACGCCTACAAATAGTCGAAAAATGTTTGATCGCCGCTTCGGGCGCATGCTTTGCCTCTGTTAAATACCAAATCCGGACGTTCAGTGATTTTTTGATTCTTTTCAAAGAAGAGTATTGTAATGAGCACATCGAGCGGCTCCAAAAGAGAAACTTACAATCACTCCGGTATGATCGCTCCAAGTATGGGTCCCTTTTGGACTATGCTTGGAAAATCATTGAACTATATTATCAGATAGCTGAACATCCCTCTCAAGCCGAACTGGTAGATATTATAGTTAACGCTCTTCCACCCGATGAGTCCCGGGCCATAGCGTCCCACTTGTGCCAAACGGTGCGAGAAGTCACCTCACGTTTAGCTGCCTTGTGCGGCAAGGAAGTTGGTGGTCCACCAAAACGATACTTCGCCCGACAGGCAAAGATTCTAAAACCGACGAAGACGAAGGTAACGGCAAGTTGCCAGACAGATTTCCTGAGTTATACCCAAGCTGGATCTCGTTATCCTAGTGGGTATGGCTCAGAAAACAACACTAATGGCCGGCGACTATTCAGGAATCGGCCCATGTTCAACAATCGCCGGAGTTATCGTCCCTATGACCGTACCAACATGGAATCGAACCCGGATAGGGGCGATAACACCAGGAGGAATTTTAACAGGACGTACGGAAGAAGGGAGAACGGTAATAGTCAGGGCAATAATAATAACAATAATAGTAACAATAATGTAAATCGACCCCAGAATTCAGTCCCTTCGCAAGTGCGTGGTAACGGTGAGCCTAGAACAATATTAAATGGCAGTGATAGACGGGAAACTGCGGCCTAATGTCATCAGATATACTAGTCGGCGAGTGAAGCCTTACGAATTGTCTCTGTCGATTTCTCAGTTAGAACTTCTGTCCGTTCTATTGCTATATGAACACTACTGAAAAAAAAAAGTATCGGAACTCACAATTTTCGAAATTTAAAGATTTTCAATTGTACAGAAGATAAACGTAGTGAATTACTCGCGCAATACCCCAAGTAGATATAATATACTGTCCTAGTGAGACTGGTAACGTTTGAATGGGACGAATGAGTGTGTTAATTTAACAAGCATCAGTAGTTAGTATTCCCAATTAGCAAAATTTTGTTATTCTAACAAAATTTTGTTAATGGGCCGGGGAAAACTGTAATGTACCATTACAGTTGAAAGTAATGGCAATTTTTTTTACGCACCCTGTACCTAGTAATTTTTTTTTTCAATTTCGGTTTAGTTACACAATTTATTTACTCTCTTTACTTCGAATTAAATATAATGAATCGAGAGGTTTCATTAGTAACCATATTCCCACTGAATAATATATTTTATTTATATTTTGATTAAGTGTAAATCCCATTTTCGGATATATAAGTTGAATAGTTACAAGGTTTACCATTCTGACGTCATACCGAAACATAGTTCCGTCATTGGATATAAATTTTCTTAATTTCAGACCAATGTAGAATTTAGTCAGGTACCTAATTTTTCCCTCACCCCCTCTCACTAGTCCATAGTCACTTTCAGATCCGGTTATATTTGGATTTGCCAAATTTCTATTTGCTTTGTAATTTCCGCGGCTAAAGTTTTCGTTCTGATTGGAGGAATTCTCCTACCTCTGGCTTTTTCGGCGCAATGTTATCATAATAATCGAAGACACGTCACGAAGCACTATCTGTGGAAGTGATCACCATATTTTGACTTCATTAGGACTGAAATTCAAACGAACTTAAGGTAATATCCAGTTAATTTCATTGATAAACGTCGTGTGATCATTTAGGAGCCAGAAACACATATTTTTGTTCAAAGAACTGAAAACCAGGGGAAAATATCTGACTTCCGGATTTCTGTTTTCTAGGAAGCCATGTTTGCTGCCCAGCTAGAATATACAGAGTGAAATAGTGACTTTACTTTCTTTTTCTTTCAAACCATAGATTCAGTTAGGGATTAGGGAAATTACGACCTGTTTAGTGCATGTTGTTCGTGTATACAGTAAATGTGATTTTTTATTATTTATTTAGTAATTGCATGTACGTAGTAGGTTTGATAGTTGTAATGTAAATAATCATAATGGCAGCTTAAGTTAGCTTAAAAGGGCTCCTATCCCCTTTTCCAAATTGAACCAGTTCTAGCGGGGGAATGGGTTAGTTATAGTTTGTTTTAGGGCCTTTTCCCCTCTCAGGGGAAGGGTCCCTCAATAAACCTCGTTAAGGTGCCCCCAGGGCATCAATCTTTAGTAATAATTATGTAACCAATTGGTCAGGTCAATTGGACCTAGGGTTACCTTTCTCATTTTGCCCCCTTTAAGTTTAATAGAGCCGACTGTATATACCAACAAGGGAGTATTTTTCGTCAACATGCATGTAATTAAATGGTGCATGTTTGGTTTAGTTAGTTGTCTTTATGTATAGTACTAACAGTGGTGTATGTAGTTAGTAGTTTTGTGTGAGTGTGTGAATTTTCGGTTGGGACAGTGTATAAATATGCGTTAATTTAGTACCATTTGTCTAACTCGAAGTATACTAAACCAGAGTAAATATTAAATTTCTGATTAATGAGTACAAGTATATATTTCAGTACACGGTAAATTATGCCTCCACTACAGCGCCATTGCGTCCGGTTTCGCTAATCAGTTGTTTGTTGACATTACGACATCGCGTGACTTAGTGATCTAGATTGTTTGATTTTGGCCATTTATTCTCAAATTACATCCCGTGGACATGGTTTTCGGTTCAGATGAGTATACCTTCATATAAGATAACATGAGATCTTACTGTACTGAAAATTTCAGCTTGCTAGGTCCAGTAGTAATTGAAATATCTACTGAAATAAAGAATACCTATTTTCTTAATAGAAATAAAGCCCATATGCTGTTACTGTTTGTTTCAAAATGTAGTATTAAATTCTCTTTTCCCGTGGCTGTAGAAAATTCCATTGTTGCTTTAGTTTTATCAGCAAATTGGAAATAGATTAATCGTTGACAATTTAACTTTCAGTGAATACACGTATGATTTTTTTTTAAACTGCGAAGTAAATACAATTTGGGTGCTTCGAAACAAAGAGTACGTGGTTCGATGAATGTTATCGTGTAGTAGTTTGAGCGTGATAGATTGTGATAATTATATATATTTATTACTGTGTAATGTAAATATGTGTATGGCCTGCGTGTAAAATGTATGAAATAGGGTGTCTGTAAAATATTACTTCGCGCGAAAATTGGTAGATAATGAATGAATGTAATGATATATTAATAATATGATATAAAATATGAATGAGATGATGACACCTATATTTAAATGGATAGGCCTAGTGTATGTTATGTAGTGAAAATATGAATATGTTTACTAAAAAAAAAAATCTCTCGCGTTTTGACTTCTACACCAGTACATTCATCCAACCGAGTTTGCTACTTGGATAGTAAATTGTAGTTGGGAATTGTGTGTTACTTCGCATTTAAGTACCTCATAATAACAGCCCCGGATCTTAAGCCTTTCAATAGATAGGGTAGCATCATGTGGGAATTACTTCTAAAGGTTGACAGAAATGATAATTAAGAAAACCAACTGCTATATCCTGTGATCATCGAAAAGTACAGGTTTCGGTCATTTGTACCTTTAACATTCATTGCCTCTCCGAGATTTTTTTTCTCGTTGCTTACCTTATTTATTTATTGTGCAGTGTTCATATAACTCAGTTCGGACTATCCGATTAAATCAACTGCTACTAAATTAATATTCATGTCATTAGCGTACCCGGACGTCGACCCCTAGTCCCCTTAAGTATTTTCATGTCTTTTCTTAGTTTAATTAGATGAGGGAAATTAACGACGTCCCAGACTGTGGCATGTCTGCGCAGGGTAGCCATCGGTGATGTTTGGTTATTGAAATCACCGATCCAAAATTCAGTTTATTTTTAATTTTTATTTATTTTGGCAAATTCTCATTAGGGATATCTTAGCTATTACTCTAATTTCATTACTATTCTGGAATCTTCTAGTTTCCAAGAGGTCGGATGATTTTTTTTCTTTTGAAATTCTAAATTAACGCCGTCTCTAACCTTCCGGAGGATTTTCGGGACCCTGCTGGTTTGGGCCGGATACGGGGATCGGATTTCAATCTTACAACCAAACTCTTGTGGGATTGGGATCTGATGGACACAGAATTTGCATCCTTGGCAGCAGGGCGCTCCTTGAGTCTACGTATTTGAGTAGACCACCCTTTTGGCATGTTAAGAATATTTTGGCTATGGATTTTGTTGAGAGCGAAATTCGACTTCTATCTTTGTAGCGTTAGTTATTTCCCACTTAAGTCTTTGGCGCCCCTATTCTTCGTCTTCCTTCTTCTCTATCTCTCTCTCTGTCTTCATTACTTCGAGATTTTTTTTTCAAATTTTTCAACCTCCCCCCCCCCGGTTTCTGAAACTCATGAAAACGTACAATATTCACATTACTTGTTTCGATCGTATGTACTAACTGAGACATCGAGGGATGCAATTCGTGGAGGTATTGCAGCACATCTCAGGACCATTTTCGCGATATTTAATCCACCACGGGAGAAATTGACGAGAAGGTACACTATGCTTTCAGATTCCTAGAAACTTACTTGTTATTCATTGATCGTACAAATTATACCCATTGATTACTGATTTCTGGTTTTTCTTTCTATTGATTGGTCATATAGTGTGTATGTATTAGTAGTTTGGGCCCACTAGTTTCGAATAACATTGATTTTTTTCTGTATATACATCTATATATGTACTTACATAGTTTTAAAAGTTACGTGCCTGCTCTATTTGTTGTATTTCCACCTCTTATGTCAACTTATTAAATAATACCAACTATTTTTTTTTATATACGCGGATCTTTAGTGAATTGAGAATGATTATTGATTATCGGGTTTATATATATAAAGTTCAATGTTGCAACCTTATGAGGAAAAAAAGTGAATTTTTATAGTCAGGGTTTTTGTTTATTTTGAGCCAATAAAATATGAATACTTGTCGAATATGAACGGTTATGTAGAATTTAAATGTCGACGAAATATTAAGATGGATATTAAAGTGAAATTTATTGTATTGAGTAATATGAATATATATATATATGCGAGTATGTATGTAAAGGGCTCGGTATTTACCCTGGTTGTTTTAGGTTGCCATAGATTTTTGACACCCGATATTAACCAACTATTTGTGATATACAGTATTACCGCGTAAATTGTAATAAATGACATTTTGTTGAGTTGTTATTGATGTTTGTGACTATTAAAGTTGAATATCATGTTAAATACTGCATGTAAATAAAACAAGTAGCAGGTCGTAAGAAAAGTAAAAATAACCCTAATCCTTATCCAAATTTATTTTGCGAGATCATAGTGAAATTAGTAAGCTACGAAACAGTGTGCCCCTCCAACGAATCCTTCTATCAGTAAACTATGAAACGAATTCTTCCCCTACGATCGGAAACCTAACTATTCAGTGACTAGAATCTTTGACTACACGATCTATACTAGAGAAAAATAGTGATCTTAAATTCAACGAACTGAAATTAGGTTAATAATTTAGTAGTGTGAATACAGGAATATGGAAATATGTTCCCAATGTTTGGGACTGGACTCGATATTTTAAATCTTGATAAACTTTGAAATTTTATATCAAGTGCGTCAAGTGACGAAATGAGAAATATAAATATATGTGTGATATGAAGCAACTATTTGTCTATAGTTTAAACAAAAACAATTAAATACTCTCATGGACACAAATCACAGTGCGTAAAGAGAGTTGAAAAAGGAGTTATTATCGACGTGAGAACAAAGACTCATAAAATTGTCGAAATTGTCTCCTCTTGGGACAGAGACTCAATAAAATGCTACTAAAGTGTTTTTTTTAAAGAATGATTAACCAATTATATTTTTTTTCTTTCTTTTGCCCGCAATGATATGTATTCATTGCACTGAATCTTAAATATATTGACCTTTGAATTTTTTTTTCCTTTATTTTCTGTCTTTCGTTTTTTTTTGTCGATTTTTTTTTCATGTAATCCAACTTTTAATATATCTAGAAAGAGAAATGTGTTATTTGATCTTGTTGAAAGTAGCGGATTTCTGTGCATGCTTATGAAACATTCTTTTCATGTATTAAATTTTTCCTGTTATGCCAAACTAAGTTTTCTTTTATTGAAATGTAATAAATGTCTATAGAAATGTAGTTAGGTTAGTTTAATTCAACTAAATACAACCCGAAGTATACATTGTCCTGTATGAATGTGTGTGTGAGTGAAATGTAGGTTTAGTATTAAGTGCACCAATTATTTTGACATATATGTGTGACTTATTATAATTAATGGTAGTTGGCAATTAAAATCATTGAATGTCAATACTAACTTAATTTAAGTTGGCTCTATGAAGGAAGTAAAAAGGACCGAAGTAGCCTGAACAAATGATCATCATGGGAGAACTGTGAAAGTCAAAATCTTCGACAAATATGTGATACTCTGATTTTTTTTCCTCTGTGGTCGATTCTAACATGCTATCAACTTCGTCGTTTCATTTTTCAAATATTGGATATTAGTCTAGAACTTCTGGAAATATTGAATAAACGGTAAAATTAAACTTTCTCATCTATCTCAGAGCTAGATTGGGATAATTCGGTAGTTGGGGTTAAATGGATCTAGGTCGGGGATGTATGGGTTAACATGTGTCTACCTTTGATCACCTTAATACCAAATATTCACCCAATAGCTATTGGAAATGATCCCAATTCGATAATTATTCACTTTCCCTTTACCATATTTCTCAAAATATCCAGTAACAGTTTCCTCTTTATCACCTTCTTACTTTACCTCTTTTCTCTTCTATCTTCCTTTTCCTTTCTTCATCTTCTTCTATTTTTAATAAAACTGAAAAGGGGGTCGTGACTGGGAATTCTATATGTAACAAACACGGTCATGTATTTATTTATTTTATTTTATTTTCTTTAGAAGTCCGATAAAAAGTTTTCTCATTTCGATCGAACCTAGTATGTTCGAAATTAAGAAATGGATATTATAGTCCAATATAATTAGACATAAGCTGATAGCTTCATGAATATCCCCACCAGGGGTGAAGGGTTCCCACTCACGACTTATTCCGTGCATCACATTTGTTGCAGATTCTTTTTTCCCTCAATCAGTTTTAGATTGACGAGCCGTGACGGGATTCGTTGTTATGGAAACGGTGGTTTCTATGGCAACGGCCCCTGTTTTCAGTTTTAAGATACACAGGTAATTTTATCATTATCATCACAGGGTAAACATTGCTTCAGTGTGGCCAACTTCCAAGATAGACAGGTGGCCAACTTATAGAGTAGTAAGTAATGAATGTCTTACGGGAAAATGCAGGTTCAAGACGAACTAGGCCAAGATAAGCAAGTGGCCAACTTAGAGAGGTGGCCAAGTTGACAGGTTTCACTGTACAATTTTAATCAAAAGAAAAACTATTGTCCAAGACCTATTATATATAAAACAATTCTTCTCAGAGTAGAAACACCTCGTACAGTTCCTTGCCAGGTGGTAAAGTGCCAAGGACCGACGAGACGTCACCACGTTGGATAGAAATGGATATGCGCTGTATAAGATAAGTTGTGGAGCGAACTTCGCCGGAAACACAAGAAATGCGTCTTCCTACCTCCCTAATAAATTCAAGACTTCTTGTACCCCAAGCACCATTGGTTTCAATAGCGATTGGAGTGAAAACAAACTTTTCGATAAGGTTGTTGTATTTTCTTTGCTTTTCAGCTTCTCTGCGATTAGCAACAGCTCCAGCGTTCATTACTGACAGAGGGAGACTTGAAAGAGCGTATGTGAAGTCCCACAATAAACATTTTCCTCTCATCCATGGAACTAGTGTCATCCCATCTGGTCGCTTTCCATCCGAACGACAGCAACCAGAAGGTTCCCGTATTGAAGGAAATCCAGCTGTGTTGAGGGCTCGTAGTATTATATCATTTACAGAGGAATGTCGGGCGAATCTACCAGCGCTCTTCATGCATGAAAGGCCATGCAGGCCACGTTCGTTAATCTCATCCCCACAAGCTGGACAGCGATGAGGCTCACAAACTGCTAAGCCTAAACGTAAGGCTACAGCAATTCGAAAGCTTTCATTTGACAAATGAAGGCCTAAAGGCGGAGAAGGTATAGCCATCAACCATGCACCCGCTTCGGGAGACGAGGCAGCAAGAAGCCTGGCTTTATCTTCCGGAACAACAACAGATTGTAACAAATGATTATGTAATTGACATGCAATTGGTGTATACCAAGATGACTGATAACACTTTTTGCTAATTTCCGGAAGGCTTATATTTGCTAAGTTTGCCCACTTATTAGAGCCTTCTTGAGCTGAACCATCTGGGTCCAAACAATAACCCTGTGGAAGGAGAGCTTCGATTAAACGCGGAGATCCGTGGTATGACGCTAAGAATGTAGGAATCGCCATATCCACAGCTCGTCGAATACCAAGACCGCCCAAACCAACAGGTAAACTGCTTGTGTCCAAGAGTCGTCATTTAAGGAGCAGTTCAGAATTGATTCAAGGCCAGTTTTCAGGACAGTATCATATTTTTCCAGCAAAGAACTTTCATGCCAAGATGGAAAGCATCGTAAAAAATAGGTTAAGCGAGGGATTGACAAAGATGCTCGTAAAAGGAAAAATGCTGGATGGGCTGAAATTGAAGGAAGTCGAGACAAGAACAATTCTAAAGTAGATATTTTATTCAATAGCACGTTAGTGAGTGCTTCCGACGTGAGAGCAGCTCCCAGAAGACCAGCATTCTGAATTGTTAGAGGGCGTATGCCTGGTGTATATCATTAATCATTAAATTCGTATAACTATATATCATATTTATTTTATATTAATATTATCTTCATATTTATTTTAATTCTAATAATTAATTTTATTTTAATTATTTATAAAATTCATCGACGAAAAGAAAAGATACATTCAAAATGCTATACGTATACTAGTTATTTATTTTTGGGTTGTAATTAAATTCATTTCGATGCCATTTATACTTATTGTAAATTGAAAGTTAACAAATTCTATATTATTCTCTCGTGCGTAATTAGGAAACTCTTGAAAAGATATTATAATGACATTTATATAATTGTTCTTTTGAATGATAAAGGATCAAATACATTTTATATATTTGGTCTAGGAATTAATTCGTGCGGGTGGACAAGAGATGGCGCAACGAACGGAGCGTCAGACAGTTCCGTATATCCACACATGTGTTGCAAACCCCTGTCATCGCGTATCGTTCGTAGTATAGGGCAGTGGATTAAAGCGTCAACAACACCAGTTTGTAGTTAAGTGAACATGGCGCAATTTGTGCCTGATAAAGTGTTTTTGCGGGGTGTTCTGCTGCATTACTTTAACATGCAGAAAAGTGCGACTGAAAGTCATCGTATTTTGGTGGAAGTGTATGGTGACCATGCTCTAGCTGAGCGAACGTGTCAGAAGTGGTTTGCACGGTTTAGAAGTGGTGATTTCGGCTTGGCAGACCAAGAGCGAGCTGGACAGCCAAAAAAATTTCAAGACGAAGACTTGACAGCATTGCTCGAGCAGGATTCGTGTCAAACGCAGGAACAACTTGCAGCAGCATTAGGCGTTGATCAAACAACAGTCTCCAAACGCTTGAAAGCCATGGGAATGATTCAAAAGATGTCACATTGGGTTCTACATGAATTGAAAGACAGAGACGTTGAAAGACGAGAAACCATTTGCGAATTGCTGCTTCAACGACAGCGCAGAAAGGGGTTTCTGCATCGAATTATTACGGGTGATGAGAAGTGGATCCATTACGAGAACCCTAAACGAAAAAAGGCCTGGGTGAAACCAGGTGAACCAGGTCCATCACAACCAAAACGAGATATTCACTGTGCAAAGGTTATGCTGTGCATATGGTGGGATATGAAAGGTGTGGTGTACTATGAGCTGCTGCAACCGGGTGAAACTATGAATGGAGAACGTTATCGACGACAATTAATGCGTTTGAAGCAAGCTCTGGCCAGAACACGACCAGAATGGGAGAACAGACATGATAAACTTATTGTTCAACATGATAACGCTCGCCCACATGTCGCAAAACCGGTCAAAACCTATTTAGAAAATGTCGGATGGGAAGTTTTACCCCACCCGCCGTATTCACCAGACGTTGCTCCTTCGGACTACTACTTGTTCGATTGCATGAACAACGATTTGATTGGACAGCGGTTTACTTCTTCAGAAGATATCGAAACATGGGTCTCTGACTGGATCGCTTCCAAGGATGAGGACTTCTTTCGCCACGGAATCCGTACATTGCCTGACAGATGGGCGAAAGTGGTGGCTAGCGATGGACAATATTTTTCTTAAGGTATTTATGTATTTTGTGTTTGTACTACAGCTTCAATGTGTGCGTACCAACCGCACGAATTAATTCCTAGACCAAATATATATATATATATATATATATATATATTCAAACAACGTACAAATTACAAACAAAATATCGACAATGTTTAAAATGAAAGAAGATAATCAACATCATAACAAAGCTAAAACAATTAAAAATTTATCATATTAAATATTAATTTAAAGATTAAATGTCAATTATGTCAATATATATAATTATAATTTCAGTTCATCAATATTGCGTAAACCCAAACGTTTACCAGTTTTTACATTCATTAGTTCGAAGACTTTAGGATTAATTTGTTTGATACATAAATATTGTTTTATATGCAGGACTATCTGTATAGATCTCAAACAAAGTACGTTACAATAGTTACAGTGAACTAACACAAAAATCAATTAATTATGGTTTTCTCGGACGCCACAACATTAGCTTAAGTTACATCATCAAAGAGTTCAGTTAGGTTCCATTGAATTACACAATAATGAATGTACGAGTAGTACGGCGTGTCCTTAACTTTAAGAGTACTTTGGTTATTATTTCGATTTCTGTTGCCTCTGAAATTAGATTCGGTTACATTACTGGTAAAATTGATTATGCACTGCTTCGTAATCGTGTCCGATAAGTGTTCCTCATCAATCCAGTGGAATGAATTTTGTGAAGATCCTGGGCCATGTTGACTAAAAGGAGCTTGTTCATTATTTTCTTCATCGTTATCCCGATCTTCCATCAACTGAATGTCTAACTTTGCTTCAATTAATAATTTAATCGAACTAAACGGCAATCCAGTTTGTTCTTTTTTCTAACGAAGAGCCATTTTAATTCTTGATGAATTCGATTCTATTTGAAGAGTAATCACAGCGGACTCAGTGTTCATCAGACCTTGCACCTCATCATCCGTTACTTCTCGAAGTTGATGACTGGAAACAGGAGATACTACTGAGTTCTCTACAGGACGTTCTCGACAGAGTACATGACTTGTAGGCTCAATAAATGGACATTCTCTGATCACGTGCTTCGTACATTCTTCACCTTTTATCGAGTATCCTGATGAGTCACGCTCTTCTGCAGTCGCTCTGGGTTGATTCTGTATCGGTTCTATGTTAGTAGTAAGAACTCTGTCACAATTTGCACGAGTATCGTCATGATCACTATTTTCATTAACAAGCTTTTCTTTAATAGAATTCACTTCCTCCTGTAACTCCCTGATTTAACTACTATGTTCACTTATTTGACTAGTATGTTCAGTGATTACGGTTTCCACAACTTCTGCAGAATTTTGAACCTCGGTGAACCTATGTAAAATCTGCTCCATCTTACGATCGCTCTGTTCAAATTTCGAATGTATCTGTTGGTTCATTTGCTCAATTCGGCTATCCCATTTAATGTCCATCTGTTGATTCATTTGCTCTATCCCGGTATCCCATTTAATATCCATCAGTTGCATTTGCTGATTCGTTTGCTCAATCTGCTCTGACATTTGCTAACCAAGTTGTCTTATAAGGTCAGCTATATTTGTGGTTGCGTTCGTTTCTATATTTGCACTTTCCTCATGTATACTTTCATTTCAGGTAACACTCATTTTAACGTTTCTGAAAATTTTTCCCTTACTCCTTAATAAAATATACTCCGTTTTGCTTGACTTGCTTAAACTGCTACTTAATCTTAAAATCAATATAAAGATCTTCCTGGTCAGTAGACTAGTCACTATTAAGTAACGTTATGCCTACTATACTTCAGCACAACTAAAATTCATTTTGTTGGTAGTCAAAAATCCTTACTTAGTCAAAAATTCTTGTAAAGAACCAACACATGTAATGTAATCCTGGGGCGGAAGACACTACATAAAATGTAACCAATACATTTATTTAGTATTTTCAGAGTTACACTTCAGCCCACAGTTCGAATAAATATAATATAGTCTACTACCTTTTTCTGAAATTCACTTGAACACACCATTTTGATATGTCCTTTTTGTTATAATATGTAACGAATTAAACATTCACACCTTTTAAATATCATACATGTTGGTTCTACAAGATGGGTCTTATGTTTCTCGCTACTATGACGAACAATAACATATATCGTCATATTACCGTGTTAACAAAATATCAATAATAATATCAGAAAATGATTAGTTTTTACCTCTTTTCATATTTCCTTCTTCTTCTTCTTCTAACTAGCTTGTGCATATTTCAATAGCACATATTGCGCGTAAATACAAGAAATGATATTTGAGATTAGATGTAAAATACACAATATCGTTATAAGGAAACATGTTTCGTAGTAATTGGTTATACGTTGTCTTATGATGATGATTGCATTTTGTATGGTTCTTTTTAGGTAGTCAGCTGAGATTTTCATTAGAGTGGTTGTTTCCGTCCACCTGGAGGCCTAGGGCTATAGGCCTCCTAGCCCCCTCTTAATCCAGCCCTGCTTGAAGTCCCCATCGTGATGATACTGAGCTCTCAGATGCAAGATCATTGACTTTAATCACTCCCATATAAGATTGACATTATACTTGCCTTATACAATGTTCCATGCACTTCGAGAGAACCATGCACTAACACTTTACCATTCATTTTAAGCTAACTGTCTGTAGTTGACGATTTAAACTCACTACTGAGTTATGATATTTCACAAATATAACTGAAAATAAGTTACTAGTAATATTAAGAACATATCACACATCAATAAACAATAAATCTTCGCTTCTACCAATAATTTTTGACAAAGTTTATATTATGTCTTTTCCAATGGCCATCAAAATTTAAACTTTGGAAAATCAACAAAGTAGCAGGGACAGTTCATTAAGTGGTTTGTAGCACCATTATAGATCACAAATTTGAGGACTCTACATCAACGTAATTTTTTTCTTTACACACAGGCATAAGGGCCATACTTGTTACCCTTATATGTTTCTTGCACTTTGCCTCTACTGCTCTTAGCTAGTTTCCCACTGCTCAAGCCTCGGATGCGTGTCGCTTTTATCCTATACTTTCACATGTGTGGGGTCAATTTGACTCCATGCAATTTTTAATTAAAATAAGTTTTTTATTTTAATTTTTCATCAGAGTTTACAGACTCGTTTAACTTTGGTTAGTTTAAGTTGAGTTAAGTTAATTAGGTCGTTTTCAGTTAGGTTAGGTTAAGTTAGGTAAGTTGGAGGTAGATTAAGGTAGTATAGATTAGGTTATATTAGCAAAGATACAGTTTTACTTAACGTGTTTTATTTATCAATACACCTAAAGTATAAAACAACGACAAAATACTTTTAGGTATCCTAATGGCTTTCCGCTCCGCTTCTGTCTAAGCAACTAAAAGTATCTCAATCTTCTTCATACTAATATTTAGTTGCAGTTTACTTTCACTAATGCATACTACAATTCAACGCAAAATGTTTACTTGAGAAAAAGTTTTCTAAAGCAAGGGAAAATAGAAATAAACATATAAAAATACCAATGTTTTTACTCTCTCATACCAATACATTTTACTCACATTCAGGGCACACTGTTAACACACTGCTGTGAATTTTGCTCACATATTTCTCACATCTGCTGCAACGTTGTGATGTCTTTCTGTCCTCTTCTCTTATGGAGATCTGAGATCCAACTGTCTTGTTTGAAGAAGAATGGACCGATGCCTTTGTTTCCCTCTCGACACTCCAAAGCTTCATTGCCTCAATTATTGGTTTCTTTAGGTTAAAATTTTGGCACCTAAACCACATGAGAGGAAGAGTCAGTTCTCCATCTCAGTTGGAAAGGCACTGAGTTTGTGACTGATGCCTGAATAGTAGAGGGAATATTGTGATAAGTAACATGTATATGCATTGAGAGCGACTACATTAATTAGATTACCAAAGAGGGCCATTGACCAGCGACGTGTCTGTCTCTTACAGGTGTATGCTTAAACCAATTTGTCCATGGCGTCAACTCCAATCTTTGTTTGGTTGTAAAATTTTATGACTTCTGGCCTCTTCTTGGAATCAACCTCGTCAACGTGTGTATCACGGTGCATGATGCTGAGTAAAATGACACTTTTATTTTTTCGGCACGTAGCACACTATAATCTGTTTCACGTAAGCTGATAGGAAAAAGAAGAAGTTTCCCCCCCACCACCACGCTCAAGTACAGGTGAATGCTGGTGTTCCGTCTTCCACCATCAGGCCCCTTGCACGGCTATATAGAGTGCATCTAAATATGTCTAAATAATAAATTACAACTTTCACAATAACACTACGTATTTTAAAACATAGTGCATTAGTGAGGTAACACGTATTATTGTAATAAAAATTTTACTGAATAGTTGTATTGTTTATTTTCCTTCTTTTTGGTAGTCGGGCTTGTGGCATAATGTTGGAGTGGCAAGGGTTGGCAGGGTTGGTAATTTAATTTGTATTTTCTTATTGATACAATAATTTCATATGAAATCGGAATCCGAAAATGACATCTTTATAAGTTTTACGTTCCACGGTTATGCTGGCTAGGTCAAAGGAGACGGTGATGATGAGAAATGAATGAAATGGAGGAATGAAGAAAGTGGGAGAAAACGGGAGAACCCCGAGGAAACCCACGCACACTGTGTAAAATCGGAAACCAAGTACAAGTATATATGAGTAAATTATCACAACGTTAAGATGATAACAATAGAACCTGAAATGCTAAAAAAAAAAAAACTATTTGTTTCCTCTCTTACTAACAGTTGTTCTTACATTAAAAAGAACAAGATCTCTTGCAAAAGAAGGAAAGATGACTTTTTATTGTCTTAGAAATATTATCGGTTTCTATTAATAGGAATAGGCCTAATCATTTGCAGTAATTAACTTGTAGAGAGAGACGGCTGTGGCCAGTATTGAATTCAGACTCTTTAACCCGGAGGGAATGTGAACTCCTCGGGGAGAGGGGAGTTTGGGTGAAGTAATTTCTACATTTTGTGAATGAAAATTTAAGAGTTTCTCCGGGAGGGATTGAATTTTCTTCGGGAGGAGATTCCCCCGGGCTACCCCCTGAATTCATCACTGGTTATGGCGTGCAGAATATAAAATGAAATGAAATGGCCCTATTCGAGTTTTACATTCCATGGTTATGCCGGCTAGGCTGAAGAAGACGGTGATGACGAACAAGGAAAAAATGGTGGAATGAAGAAAGTGAGAGGAAACGGGAGATCCCCGTGGAAACCCATGCACGCAGTGTTTGTCCACCACAAAGTTCACTTCGTACGAGCTGGGATCGAACCAGGGGCCCCATGCACCATAGGTGAAAGCTCCACAGCGGCCCCGGATGTGCAGGATAGTCTAATGTAACAAGAGTTGATTATTTATAAGAAAGAAAGAGTAACGATAAATACGAGTTCGTTCAATTATACAAAAATAACGAACACCATTTTGGCTTAAAGAGCTCAAAGGCCCATCGTAGCAGGAACAAACATTTCCATTAGATTTTAACTTGAGAAAAGTCAATGTACTATCTTATCAATCATCAATCAATCAACCATGTTACCAATCATCTTTCAAATATGCTGCTTTATATTGTCCGGAAGCCTTCTCTTTCGCCCAACTCTTCCTAGGCTTTTAGAAGAGGACTTGGTGACTTGGTGCGTATTTCCCATACAAGCAACATGTCATGCTTATCATATAGGCCTACGTATTAACTTCACTATTTCTATAATACTCGGTGACCTGTAGTTGTTGTGAAATAAAAGCTTATATAGCGATTTAATTTACCTGAATGTGTGCCTCGTTTGCTCCAAATATTTTTATCAACATTTTATTTTCGAAAGCCCGCAGTTTCCGTTCTTGTATTCGTTTTATTGATTAACTTCCACATTCATACAAAATTGGGCAGATTGAGCTCTTATTGATTTTAATGTTTTCGATATTTGTTAAGACAATATAATGTTTTACAGTGAGGGCAAACATTAGTACATAAATAATATGCAATACTTTTCAACAAGACAAAAATTAGAAACAGTAATTGTTACTCGCGGTTGATAGCTAATAGGAACAGCAGTGCTTTCTCAACACCAGGTGCGAGCGAAATGACTTACGAATTTAGAGTTGACACGATTCTGTTTATTACAAAAGCTTCCCTCCCTGTGAAGGTCAACGACTGGCTTTCCCCTTTTGCAGTGATAAGTGGTGGGAAGTAGGGGAGTTTCCTATCAGGTTGCCTGGAACAGACTTTAGTTACATCTTGATTGATATTAATTGTGATATGCAAGGCTGTCTTGTCTTGATATTGACTAGAGCAGGTGGAATATCACGTTTCTTTTTCTTTATTGTGCCAACAATAATTACATTCTGTACCAAGAGTTCTTTAGCTAAATCATGACTTGTGTAAAACTAATCAGTTGTGATATTTCTCCAGGAGTTCCGCAGCGTGTAGCACAATGTCGTTCCGACGTAGCTGGCGAGGTTCGTTTGAACTGGTTCCACTGTCTGTCGTCCTAAATACACTAAACCGTCTTTACTCAAAAGTTCTCAGCATCACACAACCAGAAGATCTTAATGCCGTATTTGCCTTGTTTACTTGGCATGTATTCTATAAACTTGCAATTCTTACGGAAAAGCACTAACTGTTTGTCAGTTGTGAAGGAAAGGCCGGAACCATGACTTTTCGACAGCTTTCAATGAAAAGTGTACAGATATATCGAAATACAGCCATGTGATCAGTTTCTAGATGCAATGTGCAAGAGCGGTGTTAATCGAACCGAAGCAACATTCTGATGTCTTCGGAACAATTAACGCCAAAAGTTGCTTTGTACTTAATGTTAGGGAATGTGCTGAAAAAAAGTTGGCAAATATTTACATCTCACCTTCTCTCTATATCCGCGACAAGAAGGATGTCCATGAATGCCTGAAGTTTTTCCAATGTCAAGCCAGTCAACGTTTTACCAGATTTCACTGCATTTTCCCCAAAACGTTACGGGAAATGAAAAAAATCAAAGACATTTTTCGGTGACGTCAAAACTATGGAGTGCGGGAGATCTTGTGACTCTTGCACCATGTTTCCGAAGCAATCTGATAAATGTTTGATGGCTTGCTTTTCTACTCAGTTCCTTTCTTTGATATCGTACCGAAAGGCATTTGCCCACACGTTGCATCCTCTTCATCATCTTCGTTACTATTGTCGATTCCAAAATAGCTGCCTTCGTTCGGATTTTCTTCCTCTTCGGAAATACCATCATCTTCGTCAAACCTGTCCACGTAGCTGGCAACATCATCATCATCATCTTCCAGCAGGTCGTTTATTTCCTTTGGAGATAACCCTCTTCTTTTCATTATTGTCTAAGTTAATCTAATAAATAGGCTTTTATGGAAACACGTAAGAGCAGTAATCACACACTTCTTCAAAACTAAACTACGACGTCCTCTCAGACACAGTTTACAAATGTTTTCATAACACAAAGAAACGTAAGACCGGAGTACTGAGGAAATGACGATCGACTCTATTCGCCACCTGCAACACAACAACTAGTTGAAGTGTTGTCAGGTTATAGATGGAAAAATACTTCAGAGTAAGGTAGAACACAGTTCTATTCGCAACAATTCTTTACTCTAATAGATGTACATAGAAATACAAACAAAATGAAATTCTGTCAATTCATTTTGCAGAATGTCTCAATGGATGGATATATACGCATATGGAGAAATACCTTATGTTTCTCGTGACGGACCCTCTTTCTCGCTTACGGAAATAAACCTCCTTCGACATGGGTTTTCTATAATAAGGCACAAAAGTGTTAAAGGTTGAACTTGAAATAGTGTACGACTTTATCAACACTTTGAAGAGCATGAAGATTATTTCGAAAGAAAATAAAACGAGGAAAGCCAAACTTATAGAGATATCCAGTTTTACTGGAATATTCCCCCTCGTGTCCCCGATAATTCGCACACTATCTTGTAGTCATTGTCTTAACTTCGGGTATAGTTGAACACTATATGCAGGGATAATTTCCAATTTTGATGGTCTCCAACCGTTGTGAGGTTGGGATCAAATTGACCCCACACAAGAAATACAAGGGTAGTGTTAAAATATATAAATATAAGTCATATTTATTTTAGAATAAATTATTATTGCATTTTTCTGTACCGGAAACATCATGCTTAGATGTCATAGAATATCAAAATATCCTATTGATATTTCATAGTAATAATAGAAAATAAACACAAGATGAGTTCAAAATGACCCCATATATGCATCCGAGTGTTAAATTATTTCAGCGAATGTATTTTGCCATGCAATAATTACAACTATACTTCTTTTTTGATATACGTTTTCTTGAACTTCAGTTTCTTTTCTTCTTTTCGTTCTTTTGCCACTAGTAGTTCTTCACCAATATTACTATTGCTTTCACTTTTTACTATTTCACGAACTGACATATAAAACCGGCAGAGAAAATTTCAACTTCCTAATGGTTGAATGTCTGCAAGGAAAGAAGTCCCAAAATCAGCTCCAGAAGATCCTTTCCACTACTTAATCCAAGATATAGTGCCGCCGAGAACAGCACTACATTTTTCAGTATCACTGGTGCATATGAAAAACAACTGTGTTTTGCGACGAAAGCTTCACCATTGCTCCATTTGTTTCTGCAAGCACTCTGGTAATCGGGGCCGATACAGATGTCTTTCTTCTCGAGTTGAAAGAAGATAGTTTGTTACACAAATGCATATACACTGGCATGTTTACAATTGAGGCGAAATATTATAAGATATATTATTGAGGTGAGAGTAGCTACGTAAGCATCCGAGGTAGCTTTGACTAGGACTAGCAAAACGTTGCGTCTGGAACCAAGTTGAGTCACGTTGAGCAACAAAGTTACTAAGCGGCTTGCAGAGGTTTCATATATTGTCTTTATATACAGTCTACGAAACATAAAGAGCTGCTAATAATTGTAAGTCCAGTATTCGTGATCATACAATTGGGAATGATGTCATGTTGTAATTCGAAGGGGAGGCCCGAAATGTGATCAGGACAGTTTATCAAGTAATCTCTCGGTGATGGCATTTATATAGACCAAGCTGCCGAAATACTTCGAAAAAACTGAAGAAAATGCGAAGTTCGAAAGTGAGCTAGAAAATGGTTTTGTTTTTAAGAGAAAGCTTCTTAAACTGCTGCTACTTTCATGATAATTTTTTCAGGAATACATTTTTACTACAATACCAATGTACAACATTGACCATAACTCTTCCTTTAATACGTCATATAAATCTTTCAATAATTCTATCAACCGGTGGCATGAGGACTTGACGTACTAGATGACTACATCACACTCCTCGTCTTGTTATGAACTTACTCCAACTCCTATGTGTAGGATCGATATTGCATTAGATTGATATCGATATTGCTTGTTACAGATTAGAGTCTTCACCAGCACAGCCACTGAGATACATTGAAGAATGGCTCTCTCAAACAAGCTATATGTTACGGTAAGTCATTGTCAGATATGATTTCGGGATGGGCTGACTAAACGCTACTTATGCGAGGAGTCATTCGGCAGTGTTACCTCTCTGCCCCAAGAAATAAATTCAATTGCTGCAATACGCGATTGCATGAAAACTATTGTAGGAATCACTATGAAATTAAATCTCTCATTGCAAATCTCTGTCGTTACTGCTTATCAGCCTTTTAGTAAATCAGCTATTTGGTAAATAAATTCAATGGGAAATATTTATAGTAGTAACTTGAGAATAAGGTTGTATTAATCCTAGGGAGATTATCCCATGAAATGTTCTTTGAACCTGTTATATGCACAAGGTTTACTAGTGACGGATGGACGAATATAGTTTTCGAAGTTTGAGTAGTAAACTGCAATTACTAAAATTTCAAAACGTGGAACACTGCAGAAGAAATATTAAGATAAACGGGGAATTTGGTTAACGAAATCGTTAGCGAACTAGATTTTAAGTTTTTGGAGTACAATAGTGTTCTTGGACATCCAGGAAGAAATGTAATGCTTTATGAAGTTCGCACTTGTTCCTATTGGACCTGTAAAGCAAGTGAACGTTTATTGTGCTCTATTAAGAACTAGATTCACTGAACATTTCAATTGTCTGGTTGTAGTTGACCTTTTCAACAAGTTACTCAAATTGAGTCCCTTTGGAAAGAATGTCTTCTCAGAAAGTAGCCCAAAGATTGATTATTGTAATTACTTCTGTAACTTTGAGTTCTATAAAAGAAATTTGACTTATAATCACTCAATCTTCAGAAGCTAATTTTGATCACAGCTTTTAAAAATATTGTCCGTAAAAGCAACTTATATTAGTACAAGGTACTACCCAAAATATTCGAGAATGTCGTTGTAAAAGTGAGAAAACTATACTTACGTCCTAATGGCAATTTCAGTGTTATCCCGACAACTTCAATGTAGCCCCTCCCCCATGTATGCAATAATCCCAGCGTTGTTCTCACATTTGGTACCATTTCTGGACGTAGGCAGTGTGAAGGGTGTTCAGGACCCATTGCGATTCTACTTGGATGTCTTCAATAGAGTCAAAATGTCGACATTTCAGCGCAAATTACTTCTTCGGGGAAAGTTAGAGGTCGCACAAAACTAGGACAAGTAGTAAGTTGGTGAGGAACTATTGCAATGTCTTTTGGATAGTTAGCGAGATGTGCGCGTGAGCGTTCTCATAGTGCAGCAAGCTGTTTTTCGTTTGTTATAGCTCTGGCCGTTTGCGCCAAACATATTCCCTCCGTCTGTTCAAAACCTCACAGTAAAACGTCTCGTTAGCTATGGCCGTTTGCGCCAAGCATCTTCCCCCCGTCTGTTCGAAACCTCTAAATAAAAGTCTCATTAGCTCTGACCGTTTGCGCCAAACATCTTCCCTTGTCTGTTCAAAACCTCGCAGTAAAACGTCTCGTTAACATTCTGACGAGGTGGAGAAAACTCTTATGAAAAATCATTCTAATGTCGAAAAATATCTGTTTCGACTGGATATTGTCACCTTGTCCAACTATTTTGGCCTCGGAGAAGATGTCCTCTTCCATTGTGCTCATTGCTGCTTCGTTTCCGAGTCAAAAATATAGAAACAAATTAATCAACTGTAACGAATCTGGATATGTTTTGGCACTCTCCAACTATTTGTTGCTGCTCAGTGCACGTCTAAATCCTTAGGAGGATTTGGTCTATGGTGAAAGGCGAGGTACAACTTCTTTGTAATTCACTTTGTGTTCAGTTCATCGGATAGAATTCGTTGACATGTACCTACGATAGTCCAAGTCTGTTACAACCATCGTAATTTATCTGCCTTCTAGCTTCGCGAATTACATAACCCACTTTCATGATCATTTCCGGTGTTGTGCATTTTGACCATTGACCAGAATGTTTGCCATCTTCTACAGTTTCCCGTTATCTTTGAAATACTTAAAGCACTAAAATGTTCTTGCTTGACTCAGTGCACTTCCACCAAATATACTTCTGAGCATTCAGTGTGTTTAGACTGCAGATTTCTTCAACTTAGGCAATAAATTAATTCAAATACGTTGTTCCTTAATGTCAGTCATTTCATCGCAGAAGCAATTGAAACAAGTCCTAACACGCACAACTGCAATTTTAAACTTAATGCACCAAAGATGGCGCAACTTTGTGCTTCAGTAGCTAATACATTATCCCGAGATATCTAGAGGCGCAATGTTGTAACGATACTGATTTGACCGGTAAAAAAAAAAAAAAAAAATATAGGATATTTTGGGGTGGATGTCGTATTTATATTACCTAAGGAAATAAGTATGAAGATTACGTGAAGAAAACCAAATTATTTGTCTCTACGAAATGAAATGAAATGTTAAGTTTTACGTCCCACGATTATGCCGGCTATGCTACAGAAGATGGTGATGATGATAAATGAATGAAATAGTGGAATGAAGAAAGTGGTAGGAAACGGGAGAACCCGAGAAACCTCACGAGCACGGTGTTTGTTCATCACAAAGTCCACATGGCGCGAGCTGCGATGGAACTAGGGACCCCAAAACCGGAGGTGAACCTCTACCACTGAGCCACCGCACTCTCTTGTCTCTACAAGTGATTAATGAGGAGTAAGCTTGAATATATGGAGCATGCTTTGAACAATCCAACGTGTGCGTTGACATGCTTTAAATTCTTGTTTCTTCACTTTGGATGTTGATACAGTAGTGCATGTTCGACAGTGACTCTCAAGATCCCTTTACTAATAAAAAGTACGTTGAAATTGTTAAAGTAAATCTTTAAGTAGCCACTAAGTGAAAAGTCACAACATGAAAACAATATGGAAATCTACAATCGAGGTACAAGAGAAAATAAATTTAAATCGGCCAAAAAGTCTGATTAAGGACAAAGATGGGTTTTGGGGTACCTAAAAGAATTAATTATTGTATGCTGCGCAACTATGTAGGGTCATATAAGATAAATAAACATGAAGCTAAAAGTGCTTACGTAGTCTGTGGCAAAATTCTCTTGACATTAAAATTACGTAGAGCGATGCAGACTAATTAAACTTTTTCTTTCACTTTCTACTTTTGCAGAGAACGTACCACAATAGAGGGACGAGTAATGCTAGAGAGTGCTCAAAATCACAGAAGAATATTTATTTATTTATTTATTTATTGAACAATTTCCCAGATACAGCATAACTTTGCCATTTTACACAGGGACATGCTAACAAAAGAAAGAAAAAAAACAAGACAACAATAACAACAACATAGAAAAAAAAGAGTGTAAAAGTAAAACTATTCCGTCAAAGCTCGTTTAATTGCTCTTTCAAACACTGGGTAGCTCGAAAAAATGTCCACATCAGTTGTTACTTGATTATAACTGTTTGGTATTCTATAAAAAAGAGACCTCTGTATAACAGCCAACCTAGGACGGGCAAGATGGAATAGGTGAGTATTCCGAGTGATGCGGGAAGGGACACGTAAGGATAGTTCCTGAAGTAATATTTCCGATCTAAAGGTTCCATTAACTATTTTATGTAGATATTTCAGGTCAGAGATAATTCTGCGTACTTCAGGAGTCTGAATATTAAGATGTCGCAAGAGCTCCTTCTTAGATAATATTCGAAGTGCAGGAACACGAAATCGGACTATAGCAATGAAGAAATTGAGAACAGAATCAAGTCTGGAGAGATGTGTAGGTGCTGCCATGGCCCATATGGGAGAGCAGTATTCGATCTTGGGCGCTATTAAAGTCTTATAAAAAGTTGCTAATGAAGAAACAGTGCGTAGTTCGGTGAATCGATAAAGAAGTCCCAACATGCGCATTGAATTCTTTAGTATTGAGGAGATGTGGTCAGAGAAGGTGAGTTTTGAATCAAAGATGACACCAAGATCGTTATGACTAGCAGAATGTGTGATAGGGGAATCGTTGATATGGTATGTGGAGGGAACAGGAGACTTTTTCAAAGTAATAGTAATACTGTCACATTTCTTACTGTTGAGTTTCAAGTGCCACATTTCACACCAGCCTGTAAGGTAATTTATGTCTTCCTGTAGAGCAGTTGTGTCATGGAGACACGATATTTCTCTGTATAACTTACAATCGTCAGCAAAAAGCAGAAGGCCACTATGTTGAGCTGATAAGTGCGTGTAGAGATCATCCATATACAGGACAAACAGTAGAGGCCCAAGTACACTCCCCTGAAGCACCCCTGAGATCACGGGTTGGGGGTTAGAAGTCGCCCCTGAAAGAACAACTCTCTGTTTACGGTCCTTCAAGTAGCTTGTGATTAGAGAGAGAAATTTGCCATGTACATTAAATCTATTGGAGAGTTTATGAAGAAGATGAATGTGACTGACAGAATCAAAGGCCTTCGAGAGATCAAAGTAGATAACATCTAATTGAGTATTGTTATTCATACATTTGACTGCACAGGAAAGAAGAGTACTTAAGTTTGAGAGACTTGAGCTTTTCGGTAGAAAGCCGTGCTGAGAACTATGGATGTAAGGTGAGGTGAATTTAAGTAGCCTGTCTTTAATTATTTTTTCGCAGATAATTGATATTACAGAAAGAAGAGATATTGGCCTATAGGAGGATACATGATCTTTAAGTCCTGATTTATATATTGGGGTCACGTGAGCCAGTTTCCAACTGGTGGGATAATACCCTTCCTTGAAGCATCTATTGAATAAGATAGATAGAGGAACCGCAATAACTGAAGCAGTTTTGTTGAGAAAGAGAGGACTAATTTTATCAGGTCCAAGTGATCTATGTGGAGATAACGATAGCAAGAGAGCCAGAACTTCGCCCGGGGTGGTAGAGAGAATGGATAAGGTGTCCGAACAGATGGGGTGGAGAGGGGGGAGATGGGTTGTAGAGGAAAGGGAAGTAAATGTTTTGCAGAAGTAGTTATTGAAGAGGTCTGGTCTTTGATCATCACTCGCTTCAGTATTTTCATCTTGAATTGTTGCCGGTATGCCCGGAGATTTTGTTCTAGATTTAATTACAGACCAAAAGACTTTAGGGTTACTAACAGTAAAATCACCAATTGAGTCCATGTATTCAAAATATTTACGTCGCTGTACCTTCTTGGCAAGACTTCTAATTCTAGCAAAGTTTTTATATGTGTAGTCACTCGGATGTGATTTCCATAGAGTCCAGGCAAGCTTTTTGTTTTTAAGAAGGTCACGAAGTTCATTGTCGTACCAGACCGGAAACCTGTTCGATTTTGATGCTTTCACCGACACAAAGTCCCTTATGGCTGAGTGGACAACGGATGTAAATAAGTCCACAGCGTCGTCAACAGTTCCTACCTCTAACAAACACCAAGGAAACAGTTCAATAGCCCGGCAGATGTCACCCCAGGGGGCTTTCTTCCATAGAAGTTGTGACCTACTTTTGAGGGGCTGGTTTGTAGTAGTGGAGGGGAGGAAATCGAAAGAAACATCCAAGGAATCGTGATCCGAGGGAAAAAGATTTCTGCATGGGACAACACAACGAGGTTCTAAGTTAGAAAGAATGTAGTCAAGATTGCTATTATTGCGGGTATTATGCATATTATGTTGACCTAGACCAAGTCCATGAATAAAATTGTCCATGAAATAACTGTCGTTTCCATCTTTAGCGACTCCATGCTTGCTGTCCTGCCACGTGATGGAAAGGTTGAAATCACCCAATAGGATGACGTCACCGTGTGACAACGCATGTAACAGTGAGTCATGGCAAGCTTCTAAGATGTGCTGGGGGGTGTTCTTGTGCGGCCTATAGAAGCATCCAATAAACACAGAACGACGCTTTGGAATAAATACTTCCACCCATATAAGTTCACAATCCCGTTCGAGATCCAGTCTTCTCTTGCTCTTCCACTTATTATTTACACAAATCATCACTCCACCTCCACGAGTTATGCGGTCCTTACGGTAAATGGTGAAATTATTAGAAAAGCTAATTTCACTGTCGTTCACTGATTCATTCAGCCACGATTCGGTCACTGCGAAACAATCCAGTTCCCTTATCTCACCTAGGCTCAATGAGCACTCAAGTAATTTGTTTTTAATGCTACGAACATTTTGATAATATATATTGAAAGCATTAGTGTAATATGGACAGGGTGGGCCAGGGTTTACGTGAATATCACCACAAAGGAGGAGAAAACAAACGAGAATGAGACACTGTTTTTTTGCTTTTGACTCATACCTTGTCACAAAATCACTGGTAGTTCCTCCGTCACTGTTAGCAGTACCAGAGAGAGCACATGGCGGTCCTCTTGGTATGAAGGCAGCAGCAATAAAATGAAATGATCTTCCACTACACTTCAGTCCATGTTTCATTGGCAATGCTTCATTTGGGAAAGTCACAGCACCGTTACTACATGAAGACAGTAGAGCACGCACATAAACACTACACACAACCACGAGAAAAAGATAAACAATAAGAGCACCACTATACCAGTACAAAACAACAACTCCAGTGTGTGATTGATAGTCACTTACCATGAAAGTTACGATGGTCATATCTCCCTAAGTAGCATGCAAATAAAATCAGAATAACTGAACACTGAAGAATTTAAATTGCCTGACATTTTCGATCGTACTGAGAAAACTAGAATGTAACATTCTGGAAAAAAAAGATGGGGAAAGAAGAGAAGATGCAGTATCCGGTGGAATGTTATTTCACTCAAAGGGAACTTAGAGAAAGTTCCTCAGATTAAACAGAATATGCATAATCTTGATCTCAGTTGTATATTTCTGAATGGAGAAGAAGATATTCTTCCATAACTATCAAAAAAGGATAGTATTCTTTTATTATAAGAACCAACATATCTATAGAAGTTTAATGTTAAAAAGAAGAGACTCGAACTGTTTTTTAAATCTTTTTAAGTGTGCTAATGTAGACGAGTATATTAACATCAATTAAATTTGCGTTCGATTACATATAATTGTTCAATGTTAAACCGAAACTAAGTAATATACATTATTTCATCAAAGAACTTCAAGCAAACGCATGTATTTAAAAAACAAATAAAGGAAAGGGAATAATAAACTTATATAACAATATAAGTTTATTTGTAACAATATATTTGTGACATTTAGAAGTCACGGAAAGCGAAAAGATCTTGTTAGCAGATCCGTAAAGCGGTATCATTTCGGTTTCACCTGTTTAAATTATCACCTAGCGGAGCTGAATTTGCTTATTCCTTCTGCTAGAGCAGTGTTACCAAGCTGAGTGATTCTAAGCACGAACTCTTAAATTGTGAAGCAAATCTATGGTAAGTATCAAGCAATTATTACTACCAAATTCTCTTCGAAAGAGAGAGATTAACTGAGAGTGATATCATGCATTTGTGTTTTACTCTATCGTAGTGCTCTTCTCAAATGCTAGGGAAAAATAGCCAGAGTTATGAGTGTAGCTGTAAGAGATCGTAAGACAGATGAGGAAAGAACGAAAGCGATGGATTAGAATGTTCTTTGTAAAATTATGGGGATTAGTTAGAGTGATAGCCTGAGAAGCATAAATGTTGATATCAAGTGGAAATAGGGACAGTCTAAGTGACAACTGAATGTACCAATGCAAACCAGATAGATTTATCATTAAGGGCCTTCAAGACAATGAAGGAAAAAAACAAACGAATGGTTCTAGGAAGCCAGAAGTAACTTGTTAATTCTTCATTATAGTACTTCTATTTCGGTCTAGTACATGCATACTGTATTAACAGAAATAATATTCTTGCCGGCTTGAGTTATTTAAATAACAACTAAAATGCACGGTTAAGTTGTTCTACCATTTCCCTTGAACTGGCAAGAATGTAGTTTTCACTGCATTTTCAGTTTGGTGTAAGCAATTATATCCAGTTGCTTTTAAAATGAACAGTTCTCTTGAATTAAGATTTCGCCATAATAAAACAACTTTTATTATTGTCTTTAATATCACTTTTAGCATTAATTGCATTAGCACACAAACACGATATGCAAAGTCCTTCTCTGTAGAGGAGGAGGGTGATGTTAGGGCAACGAGTTTGATGGGAAATTGGAGAATTATGAACGGAGAGAAATACACAAAAGCTCGTTTTCTTCAATTCATCAAAATTCATTTCCTTTCATCCATTTTCTAACTAATGTGTGAATAATGTTTTCTTTTTCTTTCTTTTCACATGTAATATGTTCTGAATAATATATTGTGCACACACAATCAATTATAATGGGAAAGATGTACCATGTTCATTGGGAACACGCTCCTAACCAGAGAGATTGATTTTTTTATAGCAACTGCTCGACAAAACGTATTTCAGTGCTTGGCAGGTTTACCAATTGTCATCACCTGGTTGAAATGTTACATGTAAATTGAATTACACCTGTAATGACTTTTGTGATACCAAAACAAGACTGGTAGATCCGACATATTACAGTTACAGCAGTTAGGGAGGAGATACTTTTACTGTTGATTGTTCAACACTCTAACAACAATAGACAACATTTTTAAAGAATGTGTTTGAGGAAACAGTTCACCGTACACTGTAGAAACGGGTCTCCATACTCGACTTCTCACATGTGTACTAATGTTAGCAATATGGCATGATCAATAACGACTGGAACGGGAGTGGGCCCAATATCATTCGACCAGAGATCAATGGCACAACTTTGCATGGGACGGTGTATTACAATGCTACCTTCGTCATACTAATGACCTATCCAAATCCGACATCTTCTAGGGATACAACTGCTCGAGTACAATGATACGTAGACTCAAATGAAAGTAGTAAGACCTTTATATGGTCCTCCATAACTATAGTAGACTGTGAAAAGGGCATCATGATGGTTCCTAATTATCGACATGTTATCGCCGATCAAGTAAGGTCTATGTCCATGTCCATTCTTGTCGAAAATATTTCCTGTTGGGAATGACGTTTTTCACCACGTTTTCCTTCTTATAAAATCAAAGCCGTTTGCATCATTAACACTTTTCGAATGTAATTAAAGGGTCAATGTAATAGCGCACCTCCGCGGAGTTTACAGGAATTAAGTGGCTGGTGATTGCAGATGTACTGCGATATGAATCCTGCAACCTACAAAGGCCACCTTACTTCAATGTCAACCCGCATTGCACTGTCTGCGAACGAAAGTGTTCATACCAGACATCAGGTAGGTGGTGACAATGTTTTCGCTGGTCAATGTGTGTCTAGTCCAAAACCACATACGTCCTGAAAAGTTATAAGATTGACTGGTTGAATCTTCTTCTAATAAAACACCGCGACACAGCTTCAAGAATGTTTATTTGTGTTTAAAAATTATATTTTCTAAGTACAATGATCTCTTGTAATAAATATAATTGATGTTGTCTATTTCATCATTAGGAAATGTGGCTTGATTGAAAATGTACTTTTGAAAATTGCTAGCATTGACTTTTATTTTTTTTCTTTTTTACCACTTCACTTTTCATTAAAATATATCTTAGGAATAGAGCCTTAATAAGGAGGGGACTTAGGGGGGCTATAGCCACCTGCTTTCCAGGTGGACACGGGAGTCCACTGTCATCAAAATCGAATTGCCTACCTAAAAAGAATAATGAAGATACAATCTTTGTCATAAATTAAAATATAACAAAGAATATGAGCCCCTTATTTCCTTTATTTTCTTACTGTACATTCACAGAGATGTATGAGGTGAAGTCAGAAGGGACCACAAATTATTTCTAGCCCCGGGTCTGGAGATGCGTTAATCCAGCCCTACTTAAGAAGCAAGGAATTGAAAACTCCTGTCAGAATTGAAGTGGTACAGGAGCCATTTAAGACCATGAAACTCGTAATACTCATTTAGCTCCAGAGAGGACAGATCGTTACAATAGTAAGTTTTGCTTATACTGTTCAGTGTTCTTGACGTCTGTTTACAACTTAGGTAATAGTAAATTTGGCTTAAGTTTAGAGTTGCCCCTCCAGTCTGAAGTTGCCCTTGGACTTTGTAACATACAAAAAACAGTGCTTAAAGTATTAAAAATTGTTACATTTCACTTAACTTCAGTACTCCGTGTGTTTCACAAAAATTTAAAAGGTTTTCTTCATTATTTTTGCGCATCCGTTACACCTATTCGCCATATTTTACAACTACCATGTTGCTGAAACCTTCCGCATCTGGCAAATAGTACTAACTTCCACATATCTTTTCTCGTATTAAACATAACTCTCCTGCCCAACTTACATTCCTAAACATGAAATAAAAACTTCAAATTATCATTTATTACCTCATTTCTCCTGTAAATTTTCCTGATTTTTATAAAAAGCGGAGGGGTAACTCTAAACTTAACCCGTAAATTTACCTAATAAAGTTAGTGTTAGAAAATCTAAACATAAATTACTTTTGAATATTTCGTGCTGCGATTTAGTTAAACTCCTTTCTTTCTCAAGAAAGATACTGTAATTCATTATATATAAAAACAAGAAAAAAGCAAAAACTGTCATCCAACTACTCACACATACTTACATATATCTAGTTTTTGAAGGACACAAGTGAGAGCATTATAAGCATGCCCTTGTTTCCTATACAGTGATTCAAACTCGTGAGATAACTCCCATTTTGGTATTTTTTATTAATTTTTCGGAAATAGATAAAGGAAGCTTTTGTGGAATTTGGAAACATTTGTTCGATTTTATATGTATTTAAAACCCACACCAATAAAATTCTATGCAAACTCGTGAGATCTCATTTTGTGGTATTTTTTATTCCTGTTCGCAAACAGATAAAGGAAATTTTTGTCTAAATTGGAATTGTGTCCGATTTTTACATACATTTAATACCCACGGTAATAAAAATTCTATATTGGCGAAAAGGAGATATAAATAACAACGAGCATGAAATTCGTGTTAATTCTAAAATTTTAACCAGAACTTTTTCATCTCGAAAGTTTATACTATTGAATAAGTAGTCTGCGGAGTGTTTGATAAGGAAAATTCAAACGCCAAAAAACAAAAATTGTTATTTCAATCAATTTCAGAAATTTTCTACACGAAGATTTTCTATCATCGTTACATTCAGCATCAAGTGAAAGCAAAAAGTTTTGATGGGCACATTACATTTCTGACAACAGACAATAATTCGTTTTGATAAAGAAACACTTATTCATAATACATTTTTATTCGTGAAAGATTGAATAATTTCATTTCACAATTTATTATTATATTATTATTATTATTATTATTAATTATAAATTATTATTATTATTATTATTATTATTATTATTAATTATTATTATTCTCTTTACTGATTATAATGTTTGAATTCAAAAGCACAACGAGACTTTTTTGACTCTAGAGTTGGAATTTTATCATTTTGCAGATTGGCAACACTGCTCTCGAAATATTTTAAAAGCTAAAAAAGTTTGGAACAAGTATATCGTGGGGGTTTTGATGCAAAATAAGCCTTTGAATTAATTCGAAAATTGGGTTCAGTTGCTTAGGTTTATTGGCAAGACCGGAAAAAAGAATATAAATTTCCGTATGGAAATTGCAGTGCTGAATGCAAATTTTGTAATTGGGTATATACTAAGCCGTCACCTATTATTTAAGCTTTTAAGCATGTTATGCTTATTACAGGAGGCTGACTTACAGTAATATCATCTATAAACAATAGTTATAGACGAGAGTTGTGATGTTTCTTAATTGTACACAAATTTCATTGTAAACGTACAGATCGTACCAGTTTCTTTGAGACTTAACGGAACATTGCCGATACTTTCTAATAAAATTATATTCTTGTCAGGGAGCTGATTCTAACATATAAGGATCGATAATGTCTTCTGCCAATAATAGCTGCCAACTAGGACTGTGGCCTTTCTCCTTTGCAACAAGTGAGATTACGAAAACTGGAAATCGTATCACTCTCTATTAGGGTACCCTAATTGCTGATTTTTTAAACATGTTATGATCAAGTTACAGAGTTGATTCCAATATGCGATATAGTGTAATTCATCTTACAAATGCAGAATGATGATCAGCAGAAACGGCATCGTAAATTCGTGCACGTCGGGCCACTTTCTATGTCATCAATCCTTTTCGAATAAGGTGTTGAAGCTGAGCTTGATTATAGGATTTTAAGCTCGAATTCAGAAATGTCGAATATCTACCTCTCTCGTGTTTTCTATTGCCAATTTCTTTGAACAGAATTACATTAACTACATTCAGTGCAGTTAGTGTAGAGTTTCCTTTTTACAAACATAATTTCTATTTTGTACGCGTTCATTTCCATGCCTATGGAATTCTCAGTTAATGATTGCAAATCCTTTATTGACTAAGAATTCTGATAAAATAGAAGGCAAAAATAAACAAAATTACGATACTACACGTCGGAGGTCTTTGGTTCGATTCGATCGACGGACTTTTGGATTCACGACATCTACTTTTCAGGATTATATTTCTTTTTCTTATTTCTTTCTTCGAAATCATCAATTACGTAGTCTCAAGCTTCTTGGAAACATTTTTGTATACCTTTTTGTTTTATTAAAGATAAGTGCAATAGCAGATTCCTTTAACCATATAACAAGTCAATATCTTTGTTCGTTCCCTTTCCTTCGTACAATCTGTCAACTTCCTGCTTGGGTCTGGCTATGTTTTCATTTCTTGGCCGTGTAACTATGCTGCGTTTGAAGACATTCCTCACGTCCAGCTAAATTGTAAATGTTTCAAGCGCCGAGTTAGTTCTCTTCTAGCTGATTCAATGGATTGCCCCAGTTATAAGATGTTGTCTGGTAACTTTGTCGGCGGTTATTATCTCGTTTGTATATGATATTTGCTACATTTTACTGAGGTTTAGTTTTGCACTTGGATTTCTTCAGAAAGTACAACTCAGGATTATGAGGTGAATTCTCCAGCTTCTGAGGTATTCGACTCTCAAACGTCCTGACATATGTGACGTCACGATCACTGTGTTATGAAGAGGTAAGATTTTAAAGATTGACCATATTTGGTATTGATGAAATCAGAATGTCTAGTTGAGGCCCCAGTCCGGGAAACAAATCGGGACGATTGGAGTTTCTCGAGGTACTTCGTTCAGAGTTGTGGGAAAAACAACCAGCTAGAGAGAGAGAGGGGGGAGGAAATGGAGTGTCATCTATTGATAAAGGTACAGTTAATACGTCGAAACATCTTGTGACAGCGCCAGACTATTTGCTATTATTCTAACTTTATCCCCTTCTGCTGCACTTTTAAAATGGAATATTTTTGTTCCAGTTATTATTTGCAAATACCTATAATCTATATTTCCAATATTTATAATTTCATAAGTTATTATTTCTTTTACATGAAGTTCGCTTTCAAATACCAGCATTGCTGGTGGTGGAGAAACGTTCCCAAACTTTCGAATCTCTTGGTCTATTAATGACTAAATGGATAGATGTGATTAAGATGAACAAAGCAGCTATTTAGGCATATTTCATCATGGAGATGATTTAGATTTGATCTCTGTAGTATTGTGCAGCTGAGTTAGAAAGAAATGAATTTTGGCGTTTTCGTTTTATTGTTTTGGCAACATTTATTTGATAATTTTTATATGTTGCATTTCTTTACTGAGGATGTGTTTTTGGCTGAATTTTGTGTTGATATAGATGCTACTGAAATTTTGAACCGATTATTATAACATCTCCGGGAGGCATACATTTTACGAGACATTGTCGTATTACGAAGCGGTAAGGTCATCAAAAGAAAAATGGATAGTGAAATAGTGCAACAGGAATCTAATACCCGTAATCCAGGTGAAATTAGTGCAACACCAAGTTTGTCATCTGAGGATCGACTTTTGTTAGCTGTGCAGCAACAAATTATGCAAATGACGACTGAGATAAAACAAACCATGGAACAGAAGCTCAATGAATCTAACACAAACATGGAGCAGAAGTTCTATGAAGCTAACAAGACCATGGAACAGAAGTTCTATGAAGCTAACCAGACCATGGAACAGAAGATAGAACTGAAATTTCATGAAGCTAGCAAGCGGTATGAAGAATTAAGTAAACGAATAGAACGGATAGAACTGAAATCAGACGATACGAAACAAACAATCGTCCAGGTGATGAACGACATATCCTCGCAGTTTGAAGAGAAGTTAAAAGGGTTAGCCGATGAGTGTCAAGAAAAGCACGATCATCAAAATCATGAAATCTTTGCTGTAAAAAAGGATTTAACGTTAATAGAATCTTCCGTTAAACATCAAAAGATCCAGTTGGCTACTATGCAGGAAGAAATTAAAACGTTACAGGCTAGAGACACCATTTATTGCAATAATCTGGGCAGTGATCGCTTCGAGTTTCCCCAATCACCGGATATAAATACGCCTTCGCCGGAATCTGAGGAGAATATTATATTAGAGGAAAATTGTCCGAAGATCACTGATGAACGAAATATAAATGGTATCATGACACAGCACGCTACGGACCGGAACAATCACACCACAAGAACAAGGAGTGAGAAAAGAAAGGTAAAGCTAAGTGTTAAAATGAGCGAAATCAAAGCCATGAGTAAATTTAGTGGTAAGTGCAATGAAAATGCTAGTTCTTTCTTAGAGAAATTCCAAGACGAATGTAATATAATGTCTATCGACCGATCACAATACATGAAATTAATACCCCATGTATTACTCCCACCTTGTTCCTTATGGTTTAAGGCAATACGTGATCACATTAGTTCATATGAGGAATTTAAAGCGGCATTGATCGCGAATTACGAAAATGACTTTTTGCTGGCAAATAGAGATGCCACTCTTAGAAATCAACATTTCAATCCTCGATTGCACAAATCTATTGTAGAGTTTGTTATAAATGTCTATAATGAATTAAAGGTTGTTAATCCCTTGCAATCGGAATCAAGAATAATTGCATCGATTCGCAATTTGCTTCCATTTAAATTACAGCAGATCTTATTTTCCACACAGTGTATGAGTTTCAGTCATTTATTAATGCTTGTACAATGCTACGAAACTCAATACCATGCTATGAATCTAACACAATCAGGAATGGGTAAAAATAAGAATAATTCAGATCATTTGGTCCCTGTTCGGAATTTGAATATCCGAAGTGTGAATAATAATGAACCGAACCTAAGACGAGTATACTCTAGCAATCAAAATGAACAAAATAGACAAGGTTATGTAGGGAATCCGCCTAACCTAATTAATCGTAATAATTCCTATGTTAGACCATATAGTCAAAATAGGTTTAAAAATAGACGAAATGTATGGAGAAATTCCACCAACGCAGCGAACTACGTGGATAGAAGTAATGGAAGGATAAGAGATGGGACTTCATATCAACATCAAAATCACGATGAAAGACATGTACAACATAATGTAGAACCTAACCATGATAGCGCAGTACAGTGTACGTTATTAGAACCGTATGCAAGTTCGAATGTAACCTGATTACCGTTACTGAAATTAGGTTAAATTCATGTTAGTTATAGATTCTTGTAAATTTCATTTTAAAGTTTATGTATTAATATCAATAATGAAAACGATTCTTAAAAATACTTGAAATGCTTAAATAGTTTTAGGTAGACTGGAAAATTAATTTTCAAATGATTTTTATTCTTTCTTGTTAATGTGAAGAATCATAATTCGATTTATAATTAATTAAAAGCAAAGATTGTTTATATTAGATTGATTTGTGTTGAAAATTTAATAGTCAAAGATTATGTTAAAAAGAAGCTCTATTCTATAAAATCCATTATTCAATAACTACCTTGAATGAAATTCTTCTTTATTTATGACATCTTAGTGCTACTATTTATACATTACAATTGCAACATCATCTAACTTATTTGTTATACAATGCGCCCGAAAAGAACAAATATTAGTTGTCACATCATCGTTTGTAATAATGATCGAAACTAGTAATCTTGATAATTTGTGTTTCACCCTCGTTAATTATATTCCTAAGCGACGATGTTTTTTTAATGATAAAGAATAAATAATAATGTAATAAAAGAGAAATATTAATGAAATCAAAGATTTATTGTAAATGTATTTATGTGAATGATAATAACTAATATTTTATATATATATGAGGGATAAAAAAAAATAGTGAAGATATATACGAGGTGTGATCAAAATATAAAGAACATATGTAATGTACGAACATTAATCTAATCAGACCAGTGGTTCTTGAATATAAAAGCCAAGCCTACTCATGACTTTTATATTCAGTCCCTTTGTCGGGCGACATTTTCTATAACGAAATACTTTAGTTTGTATAATACTTACCTGTACCGTGGGCAAAAAGTGCTCATAAATATGTAATATACTTAGTAGAATGTTCATTTTAAATTAACAGAAAAGAAGAATGTTTTTGATATATGTAAGAGATTATTATGGGATAGTTATGGCTATGTACATGTTATGTGTTGACCTAATCAAGTGAATTTATGTATTTTACGGTCTTAAAAACAATATATAAGACATATCAAGCAATAAAGGTGAGACTAATAATCTTTGAATATCTGAGTTGATTTGTGCATAAAGAAAAGTAATTATCGCTTCGTAACTGATATTTTACAAGACGAACCAGGTTGACGACGCTTTTCTATAGAGTCGTTATAAATATCTCCGGAATATATGAGACTAGCAACGAAAAAGCAATATGATAAGGTAGAAGCTTTAGTAAATGATTTTTTGGATGAAGGGAAGCTCGAGTATTGTTGGAAAGTAAGGCAATTGAAAAGCTTATTAAGAAAAAATCCGTTGTTAGCTAATTCTCAACTCATGCAATACAATTCTCTTGAGAATACTCAAGTTCAATCAGCTTCTGTTCCGCAAACTCAGCTTTCCCAGGCTGAAGTACGGACTTTGCCCTCTCAAGCAACGAATGCACAGGAAACTAACTCATCAGGTAAAAGATCAGTTGGGTGCTATATGAAAGCAATTAACGAAATTGTCTTTGCAAACAGAAAACAAGAGAACACATTATCAAAGTTTGTTTTCGAGACGTAATAATAACAACAACAATAGTAGTAATTATTGTTAGTGATAATAACACACAGGCAATGGCCAATGGCTTCAGCAAAATCGTTCCCGTAGTGGTCAGAATAACAATTCAGGGAATAGGACATTTCAGATTCGTCCTATTATTTGTAAAAAATGTGGGAAAGAAAACAATATTGTCCCTCATTGTAGAAGTAATTTAAACTGATTACTAGAGTTGATGGTGCAGGACTATTAGCTCTTCAACGTATTAAAGTCCCTACTCAGATTGAACGTGCACTTTCGCATGTAAATGTTACTGGAAAGGAGAGTCCTTTATTACTGGATTCTGGATCACAGGTATCTTGTATTGGCCAGGCCATGGTCCCGCGTTTTGCTAAAGTTCAAGTAACGCATAGTTTTTTTGAAAGGCATGACAGGGAATACTTTGTCTGTTAACAAGATAGTTTTGGTTCCATTCAAACAGAGATCTCAAGTTTTTGGTCATCCTTTTCGTGTAGCGTTTTCCCACCCACTCCTGTTAGGGAAGGATTTTTTATTTGCGTATAAGGCAAATCTAAATTTTCATGATTTATCACTGGAAGTCACGCGGTTTGGTAAGATACCTAAATTTAATTTGCACACGGACAGTACAGTCAACTTTGTGTCCAACTAATTTGCTACGCTCATATCTCCTGTCTATAAGGTTTATTCGTCTACTTGGTTACCCCTACGTTCTCGAACGTCTATTAAAGTAAAGAATTTTTTTGATTTATTGGGAACTAGCGATTATTTTTACCTAATAATTTTGTAGTTGGTACTCTAAATGTTTTATTAAGAGATGTTGTAGTTGACAACTTAGTTTGACATATTAGGTTTTCGAATCCTACCGATAGGCAATTTTTGCTGTGGAAGAATAAAGTTTTAGGACATACAGTTCTGAATACGGAGGAACATATTTGATGTAATGTTACGGAAAATATTGGTCTGCAAAAGAGTCAACCTGATAAATTTGATTGTAGCATTGTGGATATGAACCCTCAACTTTCTGAACAGGACAACAACGATTTTATGATATACTTACTAAATATACAGATGTGTTTAGTTGGTATCCGGACAATTTTTCGAAGGCACGGGACTATATTCACGAATTTCAACTAAAAGATGAAGAAGTTGTCTACATCCGCCAGATTCCTATACCGTTCCATCTTGGGATGCTGTTCACGAGCAAGTTGAATAGTAAATAAACAAAACGTCATTCGTCCTTGTAATATCAGTTTTAATAATCCCACCATATTAGCTAAGAAGAAAAATAGGTCTTTGAGGTTCGTGGAAGATATACGATTTAAGAATACAAGGATAGAGCGTATTAATTTTCCTATACCACTAATTCAGAACATATTAGTGTGTTCTAGTGGTGAAAACCTTATCTATAGTACTGACCTCTCGCAAGGAGATTTTTTCAAGTGCTTCTGTAAAGAAAAAAGCCAATTGATAACAGCCTTTTCAGTTCCTGGATTTAAAGAATACTGTTTACATCCATTCCTATGGGATGAGTTACTACTCCAGTGGCGTTAAATGATTTGATGAAATTAACACTGAAATGATTAGACGAAAATAAAGTATTCTACTATCTTGATGAAATTTGATGGTGTGACGATACGATAGATGGTTCATTAATGCAACACGTGAATTATTGAACGACTACGATGTAAAGATTTGAAAATATCTCCTGAAGAAACCAAGTTAGGCCGTTTCTCACTGAAAATTTTGAATCACCCGATATCTGAGCGTGGTGTTTCAATTTGCTAGGGAATTATTAAATCGATTCAAAACTATAGATGTCTAAGGACACAAAAAGCATTTAAAAGATTTTTGGGGTTGTGTTCATTTGTTAGAAATTATGTTTCCAACTTTTCGTCTACAGGTGAGCGGTTACACTGTCTTTAGAAGAATGTTTCGTAGAAATGGACCAGTGAACAACAACATGCCTTTGAGAATCTTAGAGAAGTGGTCTTATCTGCGCCTATTGTTATGAAATTTCATCCAGAAAGAGATGTGTATATCGTCACCGACGCTTCGATACGCGGTTTCGCTTGCGCAGTTCCGCAACCTGCGAGTGATCAAAAACACGCTCCTCTGGTCGAGATAGCTTACTGCTTTCGTGCTGTAGTGCCCCACAAACGATCGTAGCACCTTTTCCATCTAGAATTTGCGCTTTGATAGTTACGATAAGATCTTTTAGATATTTTTAGGATGTCACTTTTATATGTGCACGGACTGCAGATCATTGGTCAATTTACGTCAAACTAAGAATGTGGCTAAGTTTTTTCGAATTCTTGCGGAGCTGGATACATATAACTAAACTATTTTCCATATTTCGGGTGCTTCCAATAGTATTGTAATAGAATTGTTATATTAGTAGCCATGCAGGTTGTACAAGAGACGAAGCGGATGAATATGAAAATCTAGAAGATCCCCGGGTCTTTGTTGTAGAAGACGATGACACACTAAAGGAAGAACAGTTTAAGAATACATGTTATAAGAATATTATCCTCTTTTTAGGAGGGAAAATACCCCAAATTATGATATTCGACTACATCCAACCATATCAGATGAAGGATAGTTTGTTGTGTCGAAAACACAGCCGTCTGCCTGGTACACAGTTGTTATAAGCTATTCCTGAGTCCTTACGTGAGAGAATGTTTCAGTCAGCCCACAGTTGTACTTTAGGTAGTTCACATTCAGGATTTACAAAAACGTATAATTTGTTACTAAATTCATTACCGGTATATTTTCCACAGATGAGAAGTTTGCCATCGAGCGATGTAAAAGTTTCAAATAAGCCGACGCTTCAAGAGCGTATCAGGTTTGACTCTATGTGTTTTAGAAATTATGCCTAGCGTGCCCCGTTTCTTTCGAATAGATCTTGATGTTGCGGCAAGGTATTCTGATACTAATATTCTGCAGCAAAAATATTTAGCTATAGTAGTAGATTACAATACTTGCTGTGTAGTAAGGGCTAGGTTGGGTGAACATAGAGCCGCTGCTTTGACAGCTTGTTTGTACAATCATGTAATTTTACGTTTTGGTCTGTTTACTACGGCGTTTACTAGTTTTTTGTTACAAGAACAATGTAATATTTCAGATATTAGGAGGAACTTTGTTAATCTTTACTTTAACCAGGCAATTGGCTTTGTGGAGACATCCGCTCGCCATATTGAAGCGCTATTGAAGAGGAAAGTGGATCCGAATAATCATGGAAGTTGGGTGGATCACGTGCCAGCCGTCACTTTTGCTCATAACATCACTGGGAACCAATCTACGTCATTTAGACCATTAAAACTGTTTCACGAAGTAGATAATTATTTAGACCATGAGGCTATCATTAATGAACCGTGTATAGAAAGTGCGAATCAAGAGCGTTTAGCCACTTTTGTTGACACCACAGAACAGGCGCAGGATAAACTTTTCAACAGATTTCATACTTCAGAGAGGATTTACAATAAACATCGTAGATCCGTACAGTACATGGAAGGACAGCATGTATGGATTTTCGACCCTTCAATACGGAGAGGTAACGCTAAAGCATTTTTGGGTTGTTCTTTGGACCTCTCTGCTCGTGTGAAAAGATAATGAATATGCTTATTTTGTGAGGTACAAAACTTCAAAGGGAAGAGAAAAAATTGAGTCGATTGCCATCACTAGACTTAAACCGGTCTGTCGGAATGTTATCCCAGAACGGATGAAGAAGGATGAAGAAGAAGATTCAAGTGACATGGAAGTGATAAACGTTGCCAAAGATTGTTCTGAATATAAGAAATATTTTAATTAGCTAACTTTGGCTACTTCACTGAGTGGTTATTGCCTCGTTTGTATTTGGTGTTTACTCCTTTTTGCTGGGGTTTAGCTTCGAACTTCAATTTCCTCAAAAAGTACTACTCAGGATTATAAGGTGAGTTCCGCAGCTTGTGAGGTATTTGACTCTCAAACATTCTGACATATGTGACGTCACGAACATGGTGGTGTGAGGAGGTTAGATTTTATGGATTGATCATATTTAGCATTGAGGAAATCAGGAGGTCTAGTTGAGGCCTCAGTCCGGGAAACAAAACGGGACGGTTTAAGTTTCTCGAGGTACTTCGTTCAGAGTAGTGCGATGAACAACCAGCTAGAAAGAGAGAGGAGAAAATGGACTGTCATCTATTGATGAAGGTACAGTTAATACGTCGTAACATCTAGTGACAGCGCCAAACTATTTGCTATTGTTCTAACTTTATCTATTCGCTTCTGCTGCACTTTTAAAATTGAATATTTGTGTTCGAGTTATTATTTTGCAATACCTATGAGCTTAATTTCCAATATTTATAATTTTATAAGTTGCGATAGCTGAAATTTAGTTTCATATTCCTGCTTATATTTCTGGTGGTGGTGAGACGTCCCCGAAGTTTGGCATCTACTGGTCTCGAACTGACCAAAGGGACAGATCTGATTAAGCTGAACAGAACAGCTATTTAGACATGCTTCATTAGTGTGAAATGGAAACATTAACACTTGTCAACTTACCGTTTCAGTGCACTCATTTTAAAATAGAATTATCTTTTTCAAATTCATTACATCAACTTAGAGCTAATTCTGGAAATACTGCAACTTCGACAATTAACCCTTATAACTGAAATAATCCAGAACACTCAGTTCCGACCACTTTACTTTACAAATCAACAGGGCTTATTTCTAATTAACGTTAGTTTACTCCAAATTCCTGGCATGAATCATAGTTACTAGGAATTGTCACCTTGAAGTGATCTTACTGATGCATAAGGATATGTTTGACTTTTTTCACGAAGTCGTGTAACAAACTGTTAGTATGTTGAAAATATCATTAAGTTACTGTTCCTAATTGTTATTTATACTAAACAAATCAATACCAATTAGCAAATACTAGATATGCACTTTAATACCATTTTGCATTCCACATAAACTGATATAAATTATAACGTATATACTAAACCTAGATATCAGAACCAAGACATATTAGAACTCTGTAAAACTTCAAAAACTAGAATACAAACAAGCACATTATATATATCCTTCTTTTTCTTCTTTTAACAACAATTTTACATTGCAATGATCTGGTAAGTATTACTTCAATTAACACGTTTTTCCAATATCCCAACATCTTCCCCCGGTCTCTACAAGACAATGTTTTGTACCATCTCCTTTCTTTCCTCCTTGGACCAAATTGATCGTCGTCATATTCACTATCTTCCTTCTTAATCAAATACCTTGCCATACTAATTCTGAGCACTAAGTTCACTTTTCCATTTGTAACTTTACTTATGCCCTTTACCATTCCATTTTCACTTTCACCGAATCTAAGTTTGTGTACCTCAAACTTGCACCATCATATCAATAGTCATGAGCCGAATCATAATTCTTTTTATAGCGTTGGTCCGTTTTAAGTAAGACTGCGCCATTTGTTAGTATAATAGAGCGTCGATTATCCGAAGTAATTGGGGTACATGGGTGTTCGGAAAACTGGTTTGTTCGGGTAATCGAACTGTACATGTTTATTTGCCAAAAAGAAATACTGTACAGTAAATTTATTCATAAAAACAGGCATCTCTCCGGTCAGCAGCGCCTTATGAAGGCCCCATTAGAAGCAATGTTCCGCGAGCGGTGGCTCAGTGCGGCTACTACTGTGGGAAACTTGGTTTAGGAGTGAGGGGGATGATGGACGGTAGGGTGGGAGAGTAACATTTGCGAGCGAGTACACAGTTCGGTTAAGCGGTCGTTCGGTTGACCGACGTTCGGATAATCGACGCTCTACTGTATGTTGAAAATATCATTGAGTTATTGTTATTAATTGTTATGTATACTAAACAAATCAATACCAATTAGCAAATACTAGATATGCACTTTAATACCATTTTGTATTCCACATAAACTGATATAAATTATAACGTATATACTGAATCTAGATATCAGAACCAATACATTTTAGAACTCTGTAAAACTTCAAAAACTACAATACAAACAAGCAGTAAGTATTTCTTCAATTAACACGTTTTTCCAATCTCCTAACACAAACAAGAACGATCGTCATACTAGTTTGGAAGTATTGTTTGCTGGACGTGCTACTGTCCGTAATTTACAGTATGATCTCTCCCAAACGTTGTTATTGTCATTAAGTATATCAGGTGGGCTGGTCATGTAGGCAGATTGGAAGAAAGTAGGAACGCTTTCAACGTTCTCACTGGAAATCCAATTGGAAAGCAACCATTAGCAAGACATAGGTTAGATGAAAGGACAATATAAAGCCAGATCTCGAAGAAATATAAGTGCAAAGTAGAAACTGGATCCTGTTGGCTAAGGACGGAAGTCAATGAAAAGCTTCTGGGAGTACATTATATCTTGGAACCAGGACCATGATATGAACATCATGAAGTACATAAAATGTTATTGGCAAAGAAGAATTAGTGAAATAACCACATTAGAAATGGTGGGAGAGAAAATAACAAGTAGAAGAGAAACTAGATGGGAGATTGGCTGAGAAGGAACTCTACCACGAGGGACATTGAAACAGCATTGGGGAATATGTTTTTGTGTACTTTTTAATTTCACTGGAACATTGAATAAGTTCCTGCTTGTAAGTTCAAATTAAATAAACTTGTTACGCACAAATTAATTAGTAATAAAATTATCAAACCTTGAAATTACCAAATTGCTAAAATCTCTTACTTTATTTACAATTGTCAGAATTTAATAGCTGAGTTGTTATAATGAAAATTGATTTTTTCAACGCCCTTGGAAGTTCGTAGAATCTACTAGTCTGTAGTTGATCCACGGAAGTCCTTAGCATCAGTTTGTGAATTCAATATTTGGAAAATGAGTAAAGGAAATATTTTTTAAACATTTATTAAGCGCATCTCGTTAATTGTTGATTCACTTACACTCATTTTCTTTTATGTAAAATGAGTAATTAATATTCATTGAGAATTTGCATGTTACTCCTGAATTGAAAAGTAATTTATTTCATCAATTCGGTTGGAATCAAGTCAATTGAATTATACCATGTATTGCAGAAATATATATTAATTCTTATGTTCCTTTTTATTTAGGGAAATGAAAGCATTACTACATTTTCTAGTCACAATTGCAATAACATAAAAAAGTATTGATATTTCTTGGCTTCTTACGAAAACCAAAATTGAACTTTCAACATTTTAAGAGACACCTCCTTTGTCCTAGTGCAAATAACTAAAATGTACACTCTACCACGACCCTCGTATTTTCTTTAGTGAATCAAGTTCACAACTGAACACTATTTTTCTTCCAGCTCCTCTATCTTGCAAACAACATATATGAGATGTTGTTTAGTGTTTTAAGTAGAAAAATGTCAACTTTTATGGAAGGAGATTCTCGTTAGTTAACAACTTTCTGCCATTGTGTGCCATGGGGCGGGGAGCGAGCGGAAGGATGACCGCGAGCGCAGAAGTAAGGGGGTGCAAAATTCTAGAGGGAAAACAGGGTAAGAAATAAAGAGAAAACATTACTTGGAATTTAATAGGATATTATTAAATCCTCTTCTTGCTTTAGGAAATGGTTCTTTAATGTTGCTCATGTTAGGAAAATGCATATAAAATGGAAGAAAAGAAGTAATATAAATTGCTCAAAATCAAGGAAAAACAGGATTTATTTTTGAAAAAGTCTATGGGGGCATCCCTACCAATACTTGCGGGGAGGAGGATGTAAAATAATCCAAAACCGACATTGAAGTTGAATACAATGTTAATGGGAACATTGAGATCAATAGTGACTTCCTAATGCCATTTATTTCCAAAGCCAGCCTCATGTACATAAGGGTAAAGGCGGCGTTGGAAATGGATGGCATGTAACAATGAAAACAATCAACATGACCGCTAAATCGTGGCTTAAATGTCGCTAAGATAAAGAGTGACATTCCCGATGCTATGATTTAGGTCGTATCAGCATTAAAAGTAAGAGCAAAAAGAGAGAAACGAATAAAATGATGGAAAGCGACCGATATTACTGTTAAATCCATAGTTTTCGAGCTCACTGAGATGAATAGTGGCATTGTCGATGCCACTTAAACACAGTTTCGATATGTTTAAAATGACCGAGTTAGTGTCGAATTCCATAGTTTTCAAGGTGGTTAATCTTATTGGTGGTACTTCCAATGACGTAAATATTCGGACAACAAAGGACAATCAGCTAATATAAGGTTAAAAACTAATTATCTCCAAAACAAAGGGGCCCACATGTAATTCTTTTTAACATCGAAAGAGAGTAAACAAATAGGGATGTCCATTGTTAGATTGTGGTTACATCTTTTGCACATTCAGAACATATTAGTAGAATGCATTATACAGCACTACGTGCTCGCCGATTGGCTCATTCGCTCTTATCAAAATGTGAGAATACACGGATTGCGAACTTAGTCTTTTGTATTTTAAATGAATATTGAACTAGAAAGAATATGCTGGCAAATTTCTGGTCAATATTCCCTGAAGGTTAATTATTATTATCATTTTCTGGAAATCAGACTAACTGGGACATAAGGAATCCACTAAGAATGTGTTCTTTCGGAGACAATGCCCTAAAATAGGGACGATTGGTCAACTTACTATTCTTCTTCTTCTTCTTCTTCTTTTCTTCTTCTTCTTCTTCTTATTATTATTATTATTAGTTTATTGTATTAAAATTTTGCAAGACATTTCCGAGATATAGTGGAGTGTCGACTTTTCAAGATTGGATCGCAAAGTAATCCTCTCCTCAAAAAGCACGAAAACCGTCATTATAAGTCGAATATCGTTATGAGCCGACCTTTGTTTTAGTTTAGTTAAAACATTCCAAGAAATAGCCGAGATATACTGGAATATCCGTTGTTCAAGATAGCAAACAGAAATATAGAGAATTCTTGAAAAGTATACATTTACATTGATTTAAGTTAAATTCAGTTTATTTGGTTATACATTTAAAATTCATTTATGGAAAACTAGCAGCGTTCACCCCGCTTCGCTGCGGTCACCCCGGAACGCAATAAACTTTGTTACTTAGATAATTTTTACTTTTTCGCTTTCAAGTGATATGATAAAAACCATAGAAGATTGCAGTAAATGTTAACATTATATCGCCTGTCATTTATGTTAACCCGCCGAGTGACACGGTCATGCGGGTTGCATATAAATACGTTTATTTTTACCTATGATGAACTAACAAAGGATTTGTACGTTATGGACACTTGAATGGTCAATTATCTCAAGACACTGGTAATTGAAAATTAAAGTGATATGATAAAAACCATCTAGGGTCCAAATCCTAATAACCCCCCAAAAATGAAAGAAATTGGTTCAGCCGTATTAGCGTGATGAGGGAACAAAGGATTTGTGCGTTCTCTTTTATATATAAGATACTCAACCGCATATATCATAAGCGGTGACATTTGGAAAGTGCTTAAATTTTTATGGCTTTCTGGATTATAGTTGTTTTAGTTTCATCTCTATATCTATTCTAGCTTCTGAGAATAAATGTCTCCACGTACAGCAGCGCAGTATAATTATAGTCTATAATGTCTGTTAAAACTTCTTTCACGACTTATAATTCAGCACAATTAGCCTATGTCTGATATGAAGAAGGTGCTAATCTTTTCTTTGGCCTTTGACTTATATAAGATCCTGGTGTGTCAGAGTGGATCAGGGTGGGTCGTGGATTAGAGTGAGTCACCCTCAATCAAGGTCGGTTCAGAATAGATCAAAGCGGGTTGGTGGGTTAGAATGGATCAAGGTGGGTTGTGGGTCATAGCGGCTCAAGAAGGGACGGTTGTCGTGGGTCGGAGCCGTTGGTTGGTCCCGTTTTCCTTGGTTCATGTCATTTCTGGACCCGTCATTATGTTACCGTGCGGGTTAGGTTCTAAATAATTTTCCCGAAAATTGCAGTAGGATTTACTGGCCCAAACCCCGGAGGGTGATGGGCACATACTCCCAATCTTGGAACTAGGGGGATTGTCATCACAATAATCCGATTTGAAATATGTTATTTTTATGGGGAGGAGATGTGATGATTTGTGTCCGACAGCCACAAAGGAAAGAGATGAAATTGATGTTTCTCCAGAATAAGCCTCAAATCTGCCTGCCTCCTAATGTTGATTACCATTGTTTTAACACACCATTGTTTTAACTTTATGAATATTTTGAATATCGGTTAGAAAAAATATTATGGGTGGAACGGTCGGGCCTCGAGCTTTATTCCACCTGGCTCGCACCTAATATCATCTCCCAGTTTGTCTGCATACTAAGTCATCATCTGTATCACTTCCATTACTGTGATCATAAAAGTCCTCCTATGTGTCACTCAACAAGATAGTATATGAATTCCTGTACGTACTCAATAGTTGCAGTCTTTGTAACTTATAAAAGTTTAGAAATTACTGTAATTTATTGCCTTGTAAATGCGAATCAAACATTTAAATTTATTTAAATATAATTTGTCCTACATTAATTCTTGGTTAAGAAAACTCTCAATGGCTCAGCAATGATTCTGCTGATTTTAAAAAGATACTTTTGTAGACAGACGAATGAACAGTACCAACCTTTTTTGACCGTACATTTCTAAAATACCTAATTTCTCATATTTTTTCCTCCCCCGACATGTAAGTTTATAGTCAAAAATAAATCTTAGATTCGTAATTAGCGTCTTTGAAACTATGAGGTCAGCTTAATGTCAGTCTATCCAAGAATGTTCTGTAGAAAGGAAGTTATAGAACAATGGAAATGATCGTAATTTATCATTGTGCTTCCCCATTCTCCCGAAAAGTGACTTTATAGTCACGCTACCGAAATTTCAGGATGGTATTCAACGCTTTTTAATCTACAAGATCACCTTGGTTTTAATTTCAATGTAACTTCCAAAAAATATCTCTTTAGTCACGCTACTGAAAAATATAGATAGGACAGATTCGTGATCATCACATTTGAAGCTACAAGACCTATTCGGTTTCATCCTCGCACCAAATGGTATGTAGACAGTGGTGCTCTAAAACAATGAAAAGTACCTTAATTAATCATTTTGGCCCCTTGAAAAGTGACTTTATAATCACGCCACAGGAAAACAAAGGTTAAATTCGCAATGAGTGCCTTTGCATCTAAAAAATCAGCATTGTTTAAACCTCTCATAATTTTTAGTACATAGAGAGTTCTAAAACAATATCAGTTATAGTAAATTTCTTTGAACCGCCCTCCCAAAAAAGTGACTTGCTAGACACAGATCAGAAAAACAACGTTCGTACTTACAACACTGGTCGTCACAATGAAACTTTTCTTCGCTCCCACGAACGAAAAAAGGTGATTCCTATAGGTTTTGAGCTCCTGAGTTCGAATCCGTAACCCGTTATTCTCCAGAACGTACCAGTTTTCAGGGAGGAGGGGGGTGTTTCAATATCCGCCCAAAGATGCTATTCTCCACCCATAATAATTTACACGTTGTAATTTAAATATCAATTTAAATTATCCCATGTTACGAAATGAAGTAATTAACCTGCCCACAATTTCTTTGTAATCAGGTGACTTATGATTCCCTAGAAAGTTACTGCACACTTCTCGAAAGGCCTCTCAAACCTTACCTTCCACTTCATTAAGCTTAGAAGAAAATGTAGTATTTTTAAAAAACGTTTCTGATTTGAGGTCCCGTAAAAACACCTTCTTTCACCTTGGCCTCAATGAGTCTTGGGAATAGCTTTCTGAGATGATTAAATGCTTCACCATCCCGGTTCAGGGCCTTGACGAAGACCTTCATGAGCCCTAATTTGATATGAAGGGGTGGTAAGAATATTTTCTCCGTATCCACAAGACGTTCATTAGCCACGCTCATCTCCCCTGGGAACAGTTTCTTCCTTGGCGGTCAATTTGTGATGGTGCACTGGTCTTTGGCTTGACTATTCCAATGACACAAGAAGCAGCAGTGCTTTGTGTAACCTCCTTGCAAACCGGTGAGGATAGCAATAACATTAAGGTCAGAGCATACAGACCACTGGAACTATTCGTACTTAATTTTCTGCAATAGGTTTCGCATGTTCTCGAATGTTTCTTTCATATGTACAGCATGAGCAATAGGGATGGTTGGCTTCTCATTGCCATTGTGTAGTTACACTGCCTTGAGATTTATCGTAGAGGAAACTACGAATAGCCTCCAATCTTTAGTGTTGTAGTTCAACTTCAGTTGTCTCATAAACGATGGAATGTCACTGCAATACACCAAATCACCATCCTTTGTAAAGTTAGGAACTAGGCTCACCTCTCTTTTCCTATACATCGATATATTCACATCTTGATTTAGCAGATTCCATTGTTGAAGTCGTGATGCAAGCAATATGGCTTTAGACTTGGAAGGTTTAAGTCCCTGATCAGATCATTCAGCTCTTCCTGACTTATCACATGTGGTTCATTAGTGTCAGGCACTGGAGCGTAATTGGGATCTGACTGTGTACTCGAAGATTGTGCAATATCCTCACAAGTAGCAGTTTCTCCATCGGATGAAACACTTCACAAGGTGTATGAGTCTAGTGGTACGGGTACAGGCAGACAAACATCATGTTTCACAGGTCTCCTCGCGGAATCCAAGTTAGGATACTGTATTTTATGCTTCATGTTTTTTGAGAAACCTTTTATATTAGTCAGGCAGAAGTAACAGTCTGAAACATGATCGCGGCGCACGCGCCAAACCATAGGTACGGCGAACGGCATCGGTGTACCTTTTAACCACCCTGTGAGAGTACGCGCACACGAATTACAACTTTGTTTCGGAGCCTAAACGCGATCCTGGTTGCCGATTTTACACCCAAAGTACAGATGGTAGGCTGTCTTCAGGAACGGTGACAATGACGTACTTTGTAACTTGAAAATCACTTCCCCACAAAGTAGGTGAATGAATCTGTCGAATTGTTGCAAGTTCTCGGCATGTTTGTTTAACACAAACGTCAATATTTCACGCAGAAATATTTTTTACCTACGGTATACACAGACACAGCGTAACACCACCTTCTAACACGAAGATCAACTCGAAAGTGAAAAATTGGTTTCACGCGACAACGTGGTGTATGTCTTGCGCCTTATTTCAACAATCTGTCTGTGACCTAGACAAAAGGGCGCCAACGAATGATCGCAAGTTGATTACGAAACCTTTTTGCGTCAATAACGCCTAGGTTTTAGTGTTTGCAGTGGTGTGGAACGACAATAAATCTTTGCAATCTAAGGGGAGGGGGTACGTTTGCGGGGGGTCGTGTGATAGAGAAAAGAATGTTCCTGGGATATAGCCTAGTAACAGTTCTTGGATTAACATAAACATTCAGAATTATGCACTCCAAATACGGAAACACATATTAAATACGAAAAATATGATTTTTCTGTCAATTATACAAACAGCACTCCGCCAAATAAACCTTACGTGCTAGAACTTTCTCGATGAGATATTCGTAATCAGCATTTCGAAATCTATCCGGTACACCCTTTCACCCTGGTGGGAGGATTTTAATGCCGACCAGTGTAATCAGAGCACTGGAAATGTAAGATAATTTAGGTTCCAGTTGCTGGAAAATTGTTTCATCAACGTTATAATTTATCAGAACTTTTGACTTCCACTCCCTGAACATTGTCTTTCTGGTGACGCCAATAGAACATATAAGGTCAGATTCATGATCAGCACCTGAGCACCTTCGTGGATAAGCAGTTAGTGAACACGCCTTTGACATGGGAGACCTAGACCACAAGATCGTTCGCCTTCCAAGTTAATAAGTAGGTTCTGTCTCATACAGCGTCCCTGCTGAAAGGGACGTTAAACTCATCTCAACTCGTGACGAGCACCTTCAAAACTATAACACCTGTCTAGTTTTGTCCATAGCGAAATGTTTTGCAGACAAGGAGATCTAAAACAATAGAAATTACAATAATTTACCCCTTTGTTTCCTCGAAAAGAGTTTCCTACCACGCCACTGAAAAATAGAGGCCACATTCGTAACCAACGTCTCTGAGTTTATAAAATCAGCTTATTTTCTTTCTCCCCAAAAGATATTTGTAGACAGGAGAGCTCTAAAACTCTGTTAGCTACCATGTATTTTTGCTTTGATTCCCCCAAGAGCGACTTTCTATTAATGCCACTGAAATATAAAATTCATATTTGTAATTAGTGCGCTGGAAAATGAAATATAAGTTGCTTTTCCCTTTGTCGAAGTGTGTTTTGTGGAGTATCGTATTTTTTCACTTCCTCCCACCCAAAGTGACTTTCCTTAGACACTACTGAAAAGAAAAGGCCAGATTCCTAATCAGTATTTTCAAAATTATAAGATCTGTCCGGTTTCACCCTCGCCCAAAATGTTTTGTTGGTATCCACCCAAACGCAATAGCTCCTCCCTTTACAAGGACTATTAATAAAATGTATCTATTTGTCTACGCTGTACCCTGTTGCAAACATAAGATGTTCTATTCCGTAGAAAACCAGCGCATACTGTATAGCAGAGGACACAAAAGCATGAAAGACAGCAAACTTTACTGGCTTACAATAGCATGATTGACAAACCTACATTTCTATTTATAACTCGAAACCAAACCAAACTGTTGAGCGCAACAGTCCTATAAGACTAGAGACTGCCACGCAGCTATCTAGGAGGTGTGTTTGGTCAGGATACCGCTATTCCCTGTGCATTATTTGGCTTTCTGGATAGGAATTAGTCTCAAGTATACCCAAAGGGTCCAAACTACTCACTTCCAAAGTCTGCAAATCTCTGAGAGATACCGGCCTAAGCTAATATTTTCTTGTACACCCACCGGGGATTTTATCTAGGTCGCTCGATTAGAAATCAGTCTCTTAGCGCACTGGACTTCATTTCCAACACATATTTATATTCCAAAGAAATGGGTGAACGTTTCTGAGAGTTCGTGCCAAAGTCTACCAAATCTCTGATACAAAATTTACCCAGCCGTGAAACAGATTTTCGTTTTTACTTGGATGTTCCTTTCCAATCATTTTTTGCATTCATTTTGAATCAAGGCCTACTAAGTAGATTTCATATTAACATTACCCAACCAAGAAAAAATATTTATATCTGTTACTAATTACAAAATATTTGTTTTTAGGTTGTAGCGGAGTCGTTGTGATTGATAATGAATTGTTGTTAATTTCCATTGAAAATACTCTAAGACAAATAACATTATTTTCTATTAAATTTTGTTTGTTTTGTGTTTTGGAGGGACAAAGGAATTTCCAAGTAACTATATTTTTTATCTTTTGTAATAGTATGTATGTATGTATGTATATGTCTTGTTTTATCTTCAGTACTAATGATTTCCTTGTTTTTCCTTTTGTACTGACAACCATCTAGAAATCTTGGTACAGCATATTCGTCACATCTACCGAGAACAACGAGGTCATGGCACTCTATTTTTCTTTTCTGAGTTAAAATTATGGACTGAGATATCCTGAAAAATTGTAAATAATTTTAGCAAGAACTTGTTTGGCGTGTCAGAAGAAAGTCATTGGCGTTCAATATTTGGCATGCATATGAAGGGTTGTTCACTCATGCCATAGGGAAATAAAAAGTAAAATTTTAGAGGTGCGAAGTTTGCTTGGGGTCTTTTTGAGTAACTCTCAAATGAATCGGGTTGACCGTACCCAATCCGAGTAACTCGGAACTTGAGATATTAGTCGGTATTAGAAGTTTGCATTATATCTGACTTAGTCCCTGATAAATTAAACCTTGTGAGATAGAGAAAGGGGAGAATAAGAAGGAATACCAACAAAATACCAAAAAGGGAAACAAAAGAAACAAAAATATTTGTCCCTCTGTCGTTTTGTGTAACTAATATGATGGTCAAAAAATATTGCAAATTCAAATTTTGGTACCACTGTGCATTGAATGGTTTCATAATGATAGTGGAGTAAAATTTGTGAGATCGTGTATTTCGGGTTTCATAATCATATAACATGAACGGATTCCACTTTACTTATGAAATGAAAAATGGATTTTTTTTCTGGAATTTTGGAAAATCAAAACCGATTTTTATTGTGACAGTATGTGACGTTACAATATTCGCACTTAGAAATTAATATAATCCTGCGAAATGTAATGGGAGCAACAATGGTAATCGTTTATATATATATATATATGTTTGAGGCACTAGTAGTATACAAAGTATAGGACACGGACATGATCTGCAATTGCTTAGCTGACCTCAGTGGAACACTTTGTCAGCAAAATACCACATGAAAGTCGCATTTTGTACATAATCTTACTTCAAACCTTCTCATTCAGCAAAAAAAACTTACATCATATATCGAAACACTGTAGTGCAGTCCAAATGATGAAAGTGTAGTCTAATGTTTAAAACATACAAGTAAACAAACATTGTAAATAAATACAGCAAGTAAAACATAATGTTTATGCTTCTTTTATGTATACTACTGGATGTCAAATATACAATGCAACTTGGAGTTTGGGATAGTAGAACTTTTGAACCGGAAGCGGTACACAATAATGGCCATACTAAAATGAAGCATTGATAATGAATATAATTTTAAACTAGGAAGTAATGATTGAAGTAAACTAGGAACTACACAGTGTTGCCAGATGTAACCAAGGGCGCAAATCATTTTTTTTTACAAATCACATATATTGACTTGTAACTCATACGTATGGATGTTCTGGCGTTATTTTTTTAGTCTGTATGGTTGAAGTAACTTGGAAATTATAGTGTGGAAAAATAATTTTTTCACCGGTAACCAATCAGAAAAGACCCCTCTAAATGGCAAATAAGAAAATCGTAGTTTTCATAAATTAACATTCTGAATTGGCAATCTTGCTGATGTTTCACTGTATCAAAAAGTGTGTAAAGGATCTGTCTACATTACGCAATTCATGAAAAAATGAAAAAGAAACTTTGACATTATCATGATAAAACCTTTACTTACATGCTCCCTGCAACATTGCATTTTGGCAATTATTTGTGTATGGCTTCCGGTTCAAAATTTCTACAATCTCACATTCCGGGTTGCATTGTATATTGGACACCCTGTATAAAGCTCATCATTTTCTTGTGAAATATATGCAATAAATAAAGCACTTTTCCATATTGGAATGTAATATATTACAAGTGTTGACCAAAATAAAGATGAAGCTTGAAATTTCCAGGGGTGAATGATACACAAATTGTTGCATTTCTAGGTTTCATTTTTTAAAATTTAGCAAAAATACCTAGTTACCTTGGGAAGATCAGTATCCCAGAGGTCAGATTTTTATGTGAGAATATATCTGTTTAGTTTTTAAAATAAGAAACAGAAATTATATGGGTACAGAGCCATACCTCCAGTATTAAATATAATAGCGGGCGATAAATCTCTTCACATATACAGGGTGGTAAGAAACTACTTGAACAAACTTCGGAAGCTGATTTCCGACACCAAAACTAGCAAAAACGTCCTCTGGAACTTTTATCAGAGGGGAATAATTTCGGTGTTGAAAGATTAAGAAATCGTGGAAAAATGAATTTCAGAGAGCTGTAATTCAAAAACAACGTAACGTAGAGAATGCGGTATAGAACACGACATGAAAAATGTATATTTCAAACTTCCGCAAGATATCTGCGAGGTATTCTCCAAAGGAACTTATGGATATCCTATAAAATGGTAAGTAATCCTTATATTCCTCTAGGGAACCCCTCGCATATATCTTGCGGAGGTTTGAAACATTTTTCAATCGAGCAGAGATGACTTCGAGCGCCATATTCTACATTGTACTTTCTACGTTGCGCTGTTTTTGAATTACAGCCCTCTGATATTGATTTTTCCAAAATTTCGCCACCTTATATCGCCAAACTATCTCTAACTGACCAAAGTTCCAGAGGACCTTTTTGCTAGTTTTGGTGTCGGGAACCAGCTCCCAAAGTTTATTCAAGTAATTTCTTACAACCCTGTATATTCTTAGCGGCAGCAGAGACAATTGTGCGATGTCCTGATTCCCCTTGAGGCTACATTATCCCTGAAAAACATAGGATTGATCGTAATATACTTCCAAATATTACTGTTTTATTTATTCTTTAAGCTCAAAAAGGGAATCTTAGTGGCATCTAGAAATAGGGTTGGATCAATTTTGAAATTATTCAAGAAAAGTGTTAGAGGGATAGTCTTAAAATCAATTTTGCAAGTTGATCGATTCCTTTAACTCGTTGGGGGGTCAGTCAATTTTCTCCTCGACTCTGCTCTCGTAGAAAATAAAAACAAAAAATATTGTTGTCATAAATTTTCAAATTTATATATATTCAAAATTGTATAATGTGATAGTCATATGTCTATAATAAACAAGTGCAATTACTGTTTAGGTAATGCTGTATAGCGGCATATCTACATTATATTTAAGTGGTTGCTTGTATGAAGGGAACTAGATCCAAGTTTTTTTAAAGTTAATTTCTCTTACATTACACTTATAGATTAACTATATTTTTTACAACGATATTGTATATCTATGGCATAAATTACTTCCATTTTCTTGTAGTTATTTTGGGCAACGCTCTTAAAAGTGCACAATTGTTTTGATAAGTAGAAGAAAAAGAAAATAGTATATCTTGTTGATTTTATATAGATAATCAGATAGTATGAGTTGTTAAAAAGACGATAGTTATTTTGCTTCGTTGCTGTGACAATAGAATAATAATTTCATGAAGGTTTTGAGAATAAAAGGTAATGTTATTACAAGTGACGTGTCTGATTTAATGTTATTTGATCGTGTTGACATATCTAAAAATTACACTAACTGTGGGCTGAAATGTAAGAAGATAATCGTTACATTTTAGATGGTGGTTTACCGACCAGGATTACCTTGAGATTAGTTTGAAGTTCAAATAAAGAGTATACTTTACTCAGAAGTAAGAAAAGAATTTATAGAAACTTCAAAATGAGTGTTTCTGGAAATGTAAATATGAATGAGGAAGGTTCTGATGTAGAGATACCAGATTTGAACTCATCAACGAACGTGGCCGATCTTATAAGACAGCTTGGTAGGCAAATATCGCAGCATCAACAAAAATGGATACCAAGCTGGAGGAAATGACACAACAACTATCACAACAGACGATTGCTAAGGTTGAGCAAATAACTAATCAAATGGACACTAAAATACATAGTAAGTTGGAGCAAATTAACCAACAAATACATTCGAAATTAGAACAAACAGATTATAAAATGGAACAGACTTTACACCGATTTACCGATGTACAAAGTTCGGTAGAAGTGGTAGAAACTTTGATTAATGACCATACTAGTCAAATCAGGAAATTTCAAGAAGTAAATGCGATCAAAGAGAAGTATAGTTCTGCAAATGATGATCGAGTTCCGACTGTCAACGTTGAAACTATTCCATATGAATCCAAAGGTATAGTGGAAGATAGTAATTCAACCGTAGAATATTCAGACAAGGACGATAGTAAAGCTAGTATAGAAAGAAATAGGAGATGAAATCATTCATCTCACCGCCGGAAAAACATTCCCGTAAATTCCAAACATAGTAAATATACTAGTAAAACTAATCATTTTTGGTTAGTGAAATTAGGTCTCTTAACAAAATTTAGAGGAAGGACAGATGACATGACGGCCAGTACATTCTGAGAAACGTTCGAGGAAGAATGTGATTTAATTGGAGTAGACAAATCTAAATTTTTGAAAATTCTTCCTCATGTTTTATTACCACTGTGTTCCGTATGGTTCAAAGCAATCAAAAGGAATTTACGTAGTTATTTAGATTCTAAAAATGCCTTACTTTCTAATTTTGAAAACGATTTCATGTTGGCCAATAGATACGGCTTAGTTCGAAATAGGCATTCTAACCCAAAATTGGACAAGAGAGTCACTGGTTTTGTGATATCCATACATAATGAGTTGAAGTTAATTAATCCATACCAACAGTAATCAAGAGTAATAGCATCAATCCGAATCTTGCTACCTTTAAGTTGCAACAAATGTTGATTTCTGCAGAATGCGTTAATATCAATCACCTTATTATGATGGAGCAAAATTTTGAAAGTCAATCAATATTACAGGCTAATAATAATCGGAATCAAGCCAATACTAATTGTAATCAGGTTTGTTATGTACCTGTTCGCAATATTAGGGTCAGGGAAGAATTCAATCTTAATGTGAGCAGTAATAATAGATTCCATTGTAACAAGGATAGGATTGAACCTAATTTTACCGGTAATAGAAACGAATCCAATTTTAGGAGAAACAGGAACAATAATAGTAATACATCGAGGAACCAAGCGAACAATAAGTTTAACTTTTCATGAAGTGGGTTTCATAATGGATTCATTGGTGGCATAAATTCTCAAAATAGTAATCCGATTACCGTTGAAGCAAATAATAGACAAAACTGAATACAAGATTGTGGCGTGCAATGCAACTTAACCGAATTCTTTGGCAATGTAACTTAAGCTAATGTTGTGGGTCCGACAAAACATATTCAATTGATTTTTGTTTTATTTCACTTACATATCGTAATGATTCCATTTGTTATTCATACTTTGTTTGAATTCTATACAGATAATAAAAATGGTGAATATTAAGTTTCAGCTATAAACATGAATATTGCATATCAAAGTTATGTTAATTATGCCCAAATAAATAAATTATGTTATACTATATTCTAACTCACATAAACTTTACTAATTCTTAATATAATAATTTCTTTACTTGTATTAATCCCTGTTATGAAATTGATAGTTTTGTTTCATTTAGTGTATTGTTATGATTCCCTTGTAATTTGTTTCACTTATCAATATTGTGCTTTTCAATTCTTTTATAATCATCTTGATTATGCTCAAATGGAAGGAATAAGTTTGTAATATGTCAATGTATTTTTGTTTAATGATTGAATGAGCTCCGACGATATTGAATCAAATAATCTAATTTCGGAGCAAAATAATTAACAAGTTGATCGTATATTTTTGAATAAGTCCTCTTCGATGATAATTTATATAATTAAAATATAATTGTTTATTAAATAAATGTAAGATTATTGTTGATATAAAATGAAATTAATATATGTATTGTAATTTATATATAGGAGGGCTATTCGGAAAGAAATGTAACCCAGTATGTAACGGTCCAGTTGTAACCAACTAAGCAAGTCCTTTTCCTGAGCCATTTATACAACGATATTGTACATCTATGCGATACATTACTTCCATTTTCTTGTAGTTACTTTGGGGAACGGCGCATAAAATTCTACAATTGTTTTGATAAGAAGAAGAAGAAGAAAATAATTAATGTTGTTGATTTTATATTGATAATCAGATAGTGTGAGTTGTTAGAAAGAAGATAAGTTATTTTGCTTGGTTGCTATGACAACAGACTAATAATTTCATGAAGGTTTTGAGAATAAAATGTAATTTTGTTACAAGTGATGTGTCTGATTTAATGTAATTTGATCGTTTTGACATATCTAAAAAAATACACAAACCGTTGTCTGAAATGTAAGAAGAAGTTAATCGTTACATTATTGACGGTCATTAAAACAGAGACCAGAATAATAAAATCAATGTAGCACAGAATTTTTCAGTATATTCAACTAAGCGTAGTTGCTCGAAGCAGGGACCAAGGAGGCAGTGGCCCCGATGATTTTTGAAGGATGTTTAGGTATTCGAAATGCATGTCAAACACACACGCTATTCATACACTATAGTATATCAAATGTTTATATTAAGAACTATAGTATTTATGTGCGTAAATAACACTTATCAACAAATTTTCACATTTTATTTTTTACAGAAACGAAACTAACCAATCTTTATAGATTTCGAGGCGCTGAACACGAATATCACACTTAAAATTAGCTGGTAGCTCAGGGTTGCCAGTAAATGTGGAATTTACCTAAAATCATGTTTTTGACATTTATTTTGTTAGGTTTTACTCAAGAACGTATAATTACGTCCCTATTTATCGTTGCGGAATGTATTGTACCTCTCTTTATTCGTCGATGACCGTACTTTCTGAAAATTTAACAATTGAAAAATTTAACAAACATTTATCTGTGAAAAAAATATTATCCCTTCTACCGAAATGCCGAAATTTTCCCTACCTTTACAACATGTACATTAAATATGTAATATTGACTTCCGTATGCCGAACAGAACTATAGGACAATACATTCAGACAATGTAGCTATCATTTCGGTAGTCTGTACTGGGGTGAGGGATTTTAGGTAGTGGAATATTGTACGAAAAATTCCCTTTCTGCAAAATTTCGACTTTTTTCTGCTTATAGCTGGCAATCCTGCAATAAATAACTGCACTGGCAATCCACGGATAAATATAATCATAAAATATACGTTGGCACCAACAATTTATATTCTATTAACATCCACACACAAAAAAATGTTTTTCTCATGGAATGACCGTATTGTCAAGAAATTTCGAAGGGGTAAATGACACACGTACTTAGGGATCAAATGAATTGCATTGTTGTTATAATAGCAATATACAAAAAAGTGTCTATAGTTTATATAGCAATATACAACGGTTTTGCTGCCGTCGTTAAGCAAGTTGTACATGCTGAATCTGGCAACAATGCGTAAAGCTCACTCATGTGCCCACCAACCAATCACCTGATCATTCGACAGGCTGAAACTTGTAGGCGGCGTGCGTGTGTGTGTCCGCGCTCTCTTTTACTGTACTGTAATGTGTCTTGGTTGAGAGGTGGTTGGTGGTGAATGTATATACAGTAAAGTGTTTGAATTAAACTGTGAGTGTTTGTGTTGTTTGAACAAGTGTCGGTTTTCATGAAAATGCCCCGCACCTGCAACTTTTGTTACATTTGTGCAGCCGCTATTTGTGGAAATAGAAGGCGACCACTTACTGATGCAGTAAGGAAAGCCTATTCATTGTATATTGGTTGTCGAGTGGGAGACCAAGACAAATCTTGGGCTCCACACGTGTGTTGTACGTCGTGTTCTTCCGTACTAAATGCTTGGATGCAAGGGAAAAAGGTCTCCATGTAGTTTGGCTTGCCTGCTATTTGGCGTGAGCCCACAAATCATGTGTCTGATTGTTATTTTTGTATGACACCGCCCTTGAAGAAAGGAATCAATACCAAAAGGAAGAGAAATATCAAATACCCTGACATCCCATCTGTAATTCGCCCTGTGCCTCATGCACAAGGACTGCCAGTTCCTGTTTCCCCAATTGCAACAACATCAAGCAGTGATAGCGAGGATGCTGATCCTACACATTCAGCCGAAGAAGTGCAGCCATCCACCAGTGTTGTTGATCCTTCATTTACGTCATCTTCATCCAGTGAAACACACACAATCACACAACGTGAACTCAGTGAGCTGATTAGGGATTTAGACCTCCCGAAGTGTAAAGCTGAAGTGTTAGCCTCACGACTGCAGCAGTGCAACCTTCTAGCTGAAACAGTGCGAGTGTCAGTTTTTCGGGATCGTCAGAAAGAACTTGAGAACCATTTCAGTACTGAAGGTGACATTACATTCTGCAGTGATGTTGAAGGTTTGTTTCATGACCTACATATTTAATACAAACCGGACGAGTGGAGACTATTCATAGATGGTTCCAAAACAAGCCTAAAGGGTGTACTGTTAGATAATAATAACGAAAGACCGTCCATCCCTGTCGCATAGCTGCTTTAGCGAAAGAATCGTACAGTACGTTGAAATCTGTTCTACGCGTCATTTGTTACAATCAGCATGAATGGCTAGTATGTGGAGATTTCAAAGTAATTTCGATTTTGTTGGGTTTGCAAGGAGGTTATACTAAGTATTGTTGTTATATATGTGAGTGGGACAGTCGCGCAAGAGATAAACACTATACACAAAAGGAGTGGCCTTTAAGAACAGCACTGATTCCTGGCTCAAAAAATATTGTCAATCAACCTCTAGTGAACCCTCAGAAAATTGTTCTCACACCACTGCATATTAAGTTGGGACTTATGGCAGCGTTTGTAAAGGCAATGAACACGAATGAAGCAGCATTCGGACATTTGTGCATGAAGTTTCCACGATTAAGTACAGAGAAGCTCAAACAGGGATGTTCATTGGTCCACAGATACGCCAGCTCCTAAATGACCCTGACTTTCAGGCCACTCTAACCCCTGATCAGGTGCATGCGTGGCGTTGTTTCCGTAATTTGATCACGTTGTTCTTGGGAAACAAGAGAGCCGACAATTACAGGGACCTTGCGGATGAATTAATTCATGCTTATCAAAACATTGGCTGCAACATGACACTGAAAATGCACTTTCTTCACTCACACCTCGATGTCTTCGCAGAGAACTGTAGTGCTTTCAGTGATGAAAACGGCGAGAGATTTCACAGGGATATTTCTCTCTTGGAATATCGATACACGGGTCGGTGGACAGCTGTAATGTTGGCTGACTTCTGCTGGACGCTACAGAGAGATGCTCCAGACACAACCTTTAAGAGGAAGGCAAGGAAACGACGCATTCATTGAAGGTGAGTGCATTCATTTATCCTAGGCAATAAATTTGTGTACAATTTACTTTTGTGCAGCAAGAACGAAGGTCCGAGGACCAATTTCTTTTTTTGGCAAAAAATGTAGTAGACAGGGGAAATTTGCGGTATTTCAGTTCAAAGGATAATATTTATTCTCAGTTCGGTATTCTTGATGGCACATAATGGTACCAGTCTTACAATAACTTTTCCAGCAGTATTTCCAGTTATTTATTGCAGGATTACCAGCTGTAGGCAGAAAAAAGTAGAAATTTTGCAGAAAGGGAATTTTTCGAGCAATATTTCAGTACATAAAATCCCCCACCCCAGTACAGACTATCGAAACGATAGCTACATTGTCTGAATGTATTGTCCTATAGTTCTGTTCGGTATACGGAAATCAAGATTACATTTTTAATGTACAACTTTGTAAAGGTAGGGAAAATTTCGGCATTTCGGTAGAAGGGATAATATTTTTTCACAGTTCGACTCGCTTCGATCATGACGACATTTGCAGAAAACATTCCCAATATTGACAGGTTACTTTTCAAATACAAATTATAATTTTACTATTACAGGGTTGCAGATAAAAAAAATCGGATTTTCCTCTAAAAAAAGGGATATTTTCAAATATATGGGTATATAATGTTCCAACGGTACCGGTTACCGGAATGATTGTTAAGTTTTCAGAAAGTACGGTCATCAACGAATAGAAAGAGGTATAACACATTCCGCAACGATAAATAGAGACGTAATTATACGTTCCTGAGTAAAACCTAACAAAATAAATGTGAAAAACATGAATTTTTTAAAGGTAAATTCCACATTTACTGACAACCCTGAGCTATCAGATAATTTTAAGTGTGATATTCGTGTTCAGCGCCTCAAAATCTTTAAAGATTGGCTACTTTCGTTTCTGTAAAAAATCCACTGTAGAACAGTGTAATTGTTGTTTCGTAAGGTATATTATGTGCATGAGTGTATCAAAGTGTGTGTGTATTTATGCGACTACAATTATTTGTTAATATATAAAAATGGGAATGAAAGGCAGATCTGAGCTCTGGTGTTTCATATAAATATTCGCTTGATTCTAAAACATTCTTTTTTGAAATGCGCATAGACGCACAGGAAACTATTACAGATGGAGCTTTCCCATATTTTTGGAATGACATATCCTTTTCCTAGTGCATGGGAAAGTTGAAAGAAACCAAGAATGTTACTATATCTGCATTGTTAACTGTATAGCTTGAGGTTATACGCCAAGTACCATTAGCAGGTACACTTAAACCTGTTCCCTCCTTTCTTTCTACATGAATCCTAAATGTGGATAGATTTCCAGATACACAGTTGTTCATGAACTGCTCTGTTTTCAACGAAACTGTAGTCTTAACTGAAAATTCAAATTTGTCATAAATGGCAAAGGTACGGAGAAAGAAAAGGAAAGTGCGAATGTTTAGGAAAATCACAGCGAATGTGATTTTTGTATTACAAAACTGTATTGTTTAGTATTAAGCTGTGAATCGAGTCCTGTTTTGTAGATGACTCTGGAATTCAATGTAAATATTTCTCTAAGTATTAGGTAGCCTTTGTGGACAATAACTGAAAAGGGAATTTTTTTAAATTTGCAATGATACAATCTGCTTTCAGGAAAAGTATTTTGTTTTCAATCATATTTTTGTTTAGTTATTATAATATTTAGTTCTCTAGTAACTCGTTGAATCACTCCGATGGATTTTGGATGATAGTCACATTGATTGTCATTTTTGTTTGTTCATTTACTATTGTAAATCTTTCTGCCGTTCATTTAAGTTGTCCTACTTTCCATTGTAATTTCAACAAAGACAGATGATACCACTTCCATTCGAATTAAACAGGTTTTGAAACCTATTTATAACGTACGTACCTCAAATAAGGGGAAAATTTACTATAATTACCCTATCCAAATTTTTAGAACTCTTATAATACTCGTCTTCGAATCAAGAACTATTTTTAAAAGCACCCTAAAAACATTTTGATTGACATCAATCCATAGCGTAGTTTCATCTCAATAGAATATTCCGCTGCAGAGTATAAAACGGTGATTTGTTGAGAAATGAGATGAGTATGTTTTAGATTTATTTATTTACATTGCATGAACAAGTAAATACCAAAAAATGGTTTAAATGAATGTATTTTTATGTTGGGAGTAGCTGTGAACAATGCTGCCTTCAGTAGACGAAATTACAATTAAATTGCAAAAATATACATTTGAAGAGAGATTATTTACTAGTACAATCAATAAATTCGTAGACTGGTATCCTGAATATAAACAACCAGTCCAACCCATGCTTGCTTTGTTCGATGTGAACGTCCACATACACTCACTGACAATTATGCAGATCCACACTGATCTTCAAAGTAATTAAAGCATCATTTTCTCTTTTTAGCCTGTCTTGACTAGAGTATTTAGCGTTTTGGAGATGATGGCGATATCAAGATGGCTGCTTGTCTCGTTAGTTGTGGATCGTAGATACGACGCCATGTTTTATCTCCTACTATTATCTGGTTCAATAAGGTTGTATCAGCGTCTGCACTTCTGATTGTTGGTCTTGTCAGAATATGTAAGACACGGTGTTGGGTGACACGTGACATGTTCAAGTCATCCGTCACAATGTTGTGACAAGTGACATTTTGGTTTAATACCGGCGGAACCTGTCACTGAAGGTTTTCTTAAGAACACTATTTCCTTTCAATGACGTGCTTTTATCGTGAGTTTTATAGGCCGTCACCACATTAACACTATCCCTCGTGACACAGCCAACATACCTGCCATTCTCATCACGACTGCATCACAAATTTTTAAAAAAAATGTTTTACTCGGAAATCAGAGTGATTGTCCATTTAATACATCACATTTCACAGCACAAAACTATTATTAGCTCCGCATGTAGTTCGAAGTTTGTCCTAACACACATTTATATAACCACCATCGGCGTTACGGTCACCGACTGAACGTTGCCAACACTCAAATCCAAACATCCGATCGGTTTCCATTATATTGATAAGGGTGAGTACTAGAAATTGATATATGTGTATATATTAAATATGGGTATATATTAGAATTTGACAAATGCTAGTTAATTGTCAAATAATGTGCTTGGGGAAAGCAAATTTCTTATTTTCCTAGCACCTCCTTTATTTTCAATGTCATTGTAAACATGTTTTAAATTTCCAATAAATTTGAGTACGTGAGATGTACTTTCCCTTTAGCACTTCTACTTGGAACGATATTCGTAAAACGTTGTATAATATTTGAAGTTAGTCCACCATTAAAAAATTTAATTTCACGAATTTAATTTATAATATTTCTGGTACTTTGCAAGAAATTGTGCCGCAAGAGATATAAAATTAATTATTTAGTTGTGAAGAAGCTTATATGATGTTATTAGAAATTATAATGTTAGATATGTACTTATATATATGCTAGATATGTTCTTTATTGACTGGCAATAAATATATTTTCTACGGTTAATTTAACATGCCATTCGTGTTAAATAAACAAAACGCGATTTTCTAGTCGTTATAAAAACTTTGCTATAACTATAGTCATTAGCACATAATTTAAACTTTGAACACATGAAATCCTCATTTTTCGTATTACTTACGTGTGTTTGAGCTCCTTCGTGGCTAAGCAGTTACCGTACGCGCCTTTGGCGCGGGAGACCCGGGTTCGATTTCCGGCGGGAGCTCATGTGGTTCGGATTCCACGTTAATCAGTAGGTCCACGTCTTATATAGCCTCGCTGCTGAACGGGACGATAAACTCAAAATCAACTCAACTCAACTTACGTGTGTTAATAAAGTATCAGAAACTTCAGATATAGGAAAAGCAATAGAAGTGTGCGTAACAATCTTTATTGAAGAACAAAATCCTGAACTTTAAAGGAGATGCGGATATCACTAGAATAAATAGAAATGTCAGAATGGTTTTACACAATTGCAAAAATAGGTTTTAATGTCAATAGCTATTACTATTGTCATCAAAAAAAATAAATAAATAAAAATTGCAGTCGCTTTTCATCCCATGTCCAACATCAAATTAGTTTAAATATCAAACTGTAAAATGAAGACTGTGAATGTGAATTAATATTCTTAATTAACTACAGAATGTAAACTAATAAACACTATGATGTGTTTTTTTTCAAGTGATACTATATCACCAACTGTCAACGTGCGTCCATGCTTGAAAGTGTGCTAAGACTATGCGCCTCACATCATTTAGAAGCGCTACAACATGTACAATTTCTGCGAATTGGTTATCAAAATTACTTATTTCAAACAAAAGAAAGTCGAGTGGATTTCAGTTAAACAGTGTCGTATATTATGAAACACTGGAAATTGTTTCTTAAACCGTATTGTAACTGGTGATGAATGCTGAGTTCACTACTTCCCAGAAGAAACCAACTTGATTCACTCTGAGTAATGTAGATGTGTCCATATTTCATTTTTTTTGTATATGTTTAAGTTGTTATTCTAGGATTGATGCTTCATAACGGTTCTGATGAGAGTGATGTTGCCAAAACTATTACTGAAGTATTGTTAATTTATAACTAATGCCAACCGCAATTATCATTTATTAATTCAAAGTAGCGACTAATTACAACAAACATGAGTGGCAAGACCAAAGATGTTCCGTACATCTGATTTGATTTGGAAAGTGAACGTCATACTCTTTTAAACTATGAATATGTGACTTTAGAACCTCACTTTTGCCCACATTACTCAATAGGAACAACGATTTATATTGTGAATTGCTAATGTCCATTTGAACCCTGCAACAAAGTCAAAGTGTATCGAATTCTAAAGTTCTAGTACTTTCTCAGCATGATAAGGTCAGGCTCACAAAGCTTAAGTAAAAGCACAATAAAACGTATCTTCGCTTTTAGTATCAAATTTTATATTCGTTCCGAATTTAGCACTAATTAATAATTTCGTATTTGAAGCCCTCAAGGAAACACAAGGTTGCTTCAAGTAGTTCCACCTTGTTATCGGTATCGTAATCAGTAAGATGGCTACTTGTCAACTGTGTGGCAGTAGTTTGATCTTCCTGAAACTAGTTTTAGTATGGATCTGACAGTGAGACTCGCCCATGATCTTTGAAAAATTATCTGAACAACCTGGAGGGTTAAAGGATTCCGGAGCGATGATGCAGGACTATATCACCCGACAAAAATAAAGCCGAGTTCTTATATCTCCATGCCGAAAGTAAGGAGAAGTGACTTAATTCTCGTTTATTTTAATTCTATTATCGAAACTATTTTCATAAAAAGTAAACATAGAAAATTGTGGTGACCGTGCCTCTTGTTTGTACTAATGTAAGAAACATCATTGAATTCGTACAATAATAATAATAATAAAAAAAAACATCTCCTAGCTTTTGATTGAATTGGTGTGTTTTTGGCAAACCAATAAAATAAATTACGTGTATTTTCAACCTTCATTATTTATTTCTGAAAAATCTAAGAGCTAGATGATTGTCTATTGTCTAACACAAGTGTATTTGACGCAAGTGATCCCAGGTTCGATTCTCGGAGGTGGAGCGCAAAAAGATAATTTCACAATTATTCTCTTTCAACAATCACGCATTACCGTTAGCCAAAAGAGCATATTCGCTGGTCGTTTAACTAAAAAGAAAATAATTCCTTCCAGAAAAATCAAGAAAACTCTATGTTACGCATAGATTCATCTGAAGTCTCCTCATCTGGTATAAACTTAACATGTTGAAAGGCCTGCAGTGATATATTAAAAACCTGTATAAGAATATGAAAAACTGCATTATATAGGCTATTGGTTCACGGGTAATGCGCTTTGAGTCACATTTTGAAAAGTAAAATACATCAAATAAAGTCATCCGATTTGGGTTTAAGTTGGCGTGATCGTAAATAGTGAGCTGTTTTACAAGTGTGTGTAATATGGTGCGGACGCTTTTGGTTCTTGAGATTTACGCCACGAAAAAAACGAAATCATCCTATTCGGATCAAAGTTCGCATAGTGGTAGAGCTTGATCTACAACAGAAACTTGTGTAATATTATGATGAACGAGGATTCGGTTGTCTACTCATGGTCCATCAAATGTAGTGGTGAGGACTTGGTGAAATTACTAAACAATTTTAATGAAGAGTTGCTTAAAATACCAAAGAACAATAACATCCTCCCCTATTTATGACACTTGTACAATAATCATAATTTTCAGCAAAAACTCAGAAGTAGTTCGAAGTTCACTAAACTTGATTCAATTTCCTAAAAGTGGAAATACAATTGAGGAGCTTAAATTTCATGTTACGGAAGAAGTAAACGTTATTTCTCATATTTTATTTTAGTAAATCGTTGCCCGTTTCTGTGTATTTTTCTCGTAAATTCATAAAATTTAATTCTCTAGTTGATTTATGTCATTTCAACAAGCTATATAAGAAAGGTTAATGTTGCTTATAGATCAGTGCAAAGGTCGATTTTCTTATTTAGCTTTCTGTTTAAATTAAACAACCATAAAATTGATCAAATCATCTTCTACTACGTTTCATACCAATAATAATTTGAGAAAGTACTTGCAATGAAAAAAGACAAAAATAAATAAATGAAGTTAAACCATTTGGAGACGGAATAACTGCGTACTTATATAGTGGGTGCACGGGCGTTTGACGCGTCAGACAAGAGTTCGATTCCAGGTTGGAGGTCAGATGGTTCAGATTCGATGATTTCCTATAGGTAGAATTATCGTATAACTAGGTACTGAACAAAATTCAACTAATCATTTATTTGAAAAAAAAAATTAAAAAAGAGAAACAAGCTAGTGCCATCAATTGTATCTGAAAATACATTTCTAAATAAACTATTCAAATATATTTATGAAGATTTGCCTACAGGGAACGTTAGGGATCAACACCTCACAATTGTAAGATTTAAGGAATGGTTTGTTTACAGTCTTGTGTTCAATTTGGCAAGACTAGCGACAAAGGAGAAGAAGAGGAAGATGAAAAACTCATTTGACATTATCAAGTATTTTTAGAGCATTTTATGTTAACACACGAAACAAAATGTTATAACCTTAATATTTAATTTAGATTTAGATTAATTAGGGTCATTTGATATGTTGGTTGGTTAATTTTCATCTCGGATAGATTGAGTGGCGAGAGACAGGACTAAGCTTCAGGATACCACTGTCGCGTTTTCTACCACTGCCGTGTCTCATAAGTCTTGGGTGCTCTTTAACCCTCTCCAGCCCGAATTTTCGTGAGTGATGGAAAAATATTTTTTCAGCGTTTCTTGTTGCAATGATGCAACGCAAGATATTAAACCCAGAAAATTGCCAAATTTTGTGTTTTGTAGTACAAAAATCCCATGATGCTATATGGCATCGCTGGGCAAGTCATAAGAATAACATTATTACATGAATATAATTTTTATTATTACATCACCTAATTTCATGAGAAATACATTATGTGAGATTTGCAAGTAAGAAAAGTACATTACCATGAAACTGATTGTTTTGTAATATCCGCAATCGTTGGATTTGATTTTCTGTAAACATAATTTCCAGCACTGCTTCTCTGTTGCATACTCTGGTCAATGACTAAAACCATTATACTTTACATCATCAATTGGTTTTATAGCACGAGGGTTCCACTGCGTAGCCACTGGAAGAGAATTATCTTCATCATTGGAAAATCTTCATCGTTTGCGTGTCACATCCTTATATGACATCATCAACCTTGCAGCCACGTCAAAGCGGAATTGAAGGAAACTGTTATATTTATTTTTATCTTGTTGTATGCAGTGTCTGGGATACAAGATGCAGGGATTTACAACAAACATATGTCTAATATCTGCAAACATATTTATTGCTAAATACTGTTCTATTTTATTTTTTAGTATTCAGGGATGTCACAGTTTCCTGTACATATTAAGGGTTTGATTGTTCTCCAATGTTCTCCATCCTTTCATCGGTGCACAATTATCTACAATATTGTAACGGAGGCAACCCAATAGTAGGTGAGGCAGAAAGCGGGATCCTTTTAAGCTAACTGATATATCTCCTAACTAGTTCTCGAATTGTATTTGCCCAAGATGTCTCTGCACTAACAAGTGGAACTAGCCTTGCTTCAATGCGTTCAAAGGTACATCTTCGACATCATCAAAATGGACGTCTTCTGTTTACACTGTAATTGGAATGGCCCTATCTGCACATGTGCCAGGTTGAGTAATAAGTTGTATCAACTCATTGTGTTCATCTACTGATAAGTCGAGGTCCGCATCAGATGTCACCCTCAAACAGAACTAGAACATCACACCATTACAGTGGCTTGCTGCTTGTGTCCACTATCTGTAAGAAACAATAAAGGAATTTCAATGAATAATAAATAAAATAATTTTGGAATATATATATATATATATATATATATATATATATATATATATATATATATGGGATTATGTGTGTACAGGTTCTTCGATGTAAATATATATATTCAAAGAAAATCTTTGAAAATGCAGCGGGTAAGTGCGTGAATTTGAGCCCCAAGACTGGCCATCTTGACAGATTTTCCTCAATTCCAGCAGGCAAGTGTCATGATGGTACCTTATATAACGCCCTGGCTGATATCTTACCTTTCCTAACTGTATTCTATCCCGACCTAGGATGAAAAGACCATACATAAAATATAATTCAAAGAAATAATTTCTCCTTCCTCCTCCTTCTTCTCCTCATAATAATAATAATAATAATAATAATAATAATAATAATGATAATACTTCCTTTGCAAAACGTACATGCTCATTTCCGTTCATTGATTCACACATACATGCATGTATGCAATACTAGTTGAAGAAACTAAAGTCGCTCAAATGGGTAAGAGGAATAAAACGATACAATTCTTCTCCATTTCAGTAAAAGTCGCTGTTTTCTACCTGTTGAAAACATAAATAGAAATCACATCCCTCCTTAGGAAAAGAGGCACTTCACACTCACGTGTGCATTTGAAAAATGATATAGTTTGAATACCTACAAGGGGGTAACCAAAACAATAGTATACCTTTTTCATGTGTCGCAACATTCCGGTCAGGTTATGGTTTGATATTACTTTTGGCATTACATTACTTTTGTCAGTTGAGAACATACGGTAACAGGCGAACAACGTCGTATTGTTTACCTTGAAAATTCATGGGGAATGAATTGTTTGTTTTGTCATTGTAATTTATGGTTGGTTTGGACAGCAAGATATGAAAACATTTAAGAAAAGTAACGTACTAACCTCATTTATAGTAAAATCAGCATAGCCGTTCCTTCCTCCTTCCCAGCAGTACAACATGACCTTGGCAATTGACGCTCTAGATCCTTTGTTTGGCTTCTACGCGCGTAAGTAGAGGTACCAACTTATGAGATTGACCCGAATGAAGAGTGTAATGATTACACGGGGCAACTGTATAAATTATTATTAGATTTATGATTATAAATACTTACTGATTCCAAAAGTTATCAACGATCCGGAATACTGTTGTTACTTTCGTCTCTCAACAAGAATTGATAGTATTCAGTGTGTGGTATAGCATACCAATCAATATAGATGTCTCTGTTGCTACTAAAGATATTTACGAATTATGGTCAAAATAAATGGATACAAGAACAATACTTAAACTAGTTTATTAAAATTTTATATTTTCGTACCATCGGCTCATTTCGTTGATCTTTGTCAACAAATACACGTATTTATGAAACGGATTACATTAATTCTTTCTAAGACGATTTAAGTAACAGAATCATATTCTACCAAAAGTTAGCAAATAACGGCGAGCAATATCAATAAAATACAGTTAATTTCGTTATTATATTTGCGACAGTCAAATTGAGTACCAAATGTGGACATTATTTATAACAGATTTATCCCCTTGCTCGTTAACATAGTTGAAGTCCCAAATAATCCGATTTGCTCTAAGGTCACCATTTATATATTGAAAAGAATAAATTCAAAGGGAGACAGTGGCTGGGAGAACGACGTCCAAGCCAAACCGTTTTAGCTAGCAACCTTAAATTTTATTCTTGAATAAAAATTTATAACGTAGGATACCAGTATCGAAGGATTTTACAAATTTAACAAGGGAGGGAACCTAGAGTGGAAATTGTTACGTTATAGAGTCATATATCGGAATCTCTGAAGGTTAGAGACATGGCATTTCGTATTCGGACTTTTCATTTAGCATAATATGTTAGGTGTTTAAGCATTCTGTGATACTTGACCTACAATAAACTGATGAGATAAGGAAGTAAGTGATAGGGGTTAGACGATTATAATTATTATAACAAAAACCTCACATCTAGAAATTTCCTAAGGTTCCAGACACGAAGCTTGGTATCTGTGTTTGTCGTTTTAAATATATAGATACGTGTTTTAGCGTGTTTAACTTCCTTTTCGCAATTGATCTAGAACAGAAGAAAGCAATTTGCGAAGAAACAATAAGGATTACAATTGTGGAACAACTCTTTATAACACGAAATCTGTGAGAAGTAAAGAGAAAATTGTTATTCGCACTTCCCAATAAGAGGAATAATACCCGAGTTTTAATAATCTTATGAGATTTGATCCAGAAGGAAAAAAAAGGGAAGAAAGGAGAAACAAGGGAGATTACCTTCATTATAATAACGGGTTCATATCTCGCATTCTCCTAAGGTTAGACGCATAAAATTCGAGAATTTAATTTCTCAATTAATTTAATGATCTTGATAAAAAGAGAAGTTGCGAAGATTAAAACTATACTATTATATAAAATGGTTGAAGTGACGCACTCAATATCAACCAGGTCGTAGTACTTTAAGAAGGAACGTGTTAATTTGGGCAGAAAACTGCTTTTAGCACAAAAACAAGGGATGAGGAGGATTTACAGGAATGCGAAAAAGATTTATAAAACGTTTAATTTTACCAAGAATAGTACCTATCACTAATCCCTGAAGTTGGAGCGATAAAACTTGTCTTACATACTCTTCATTAAAAATAACGAAATAAGTCTTGCAATGTTTTCGAACATTGCGCTCTTAAGTGGAGAAATAGTGACATTTCTAAAATAAGTACTGGTATACAAATTTCCCTCCCAGCAAGGCTGTATGAGACGAAGACCTACTGATTGAGGTAGAATCCGAACCACATGAGCTCCCACCGGAAATCGAACCCGGGTCTCCCACGCCAAAGACGCGTACGCTAACCGCTTAGTCAAGAGGAAGCTCAGCAATTTAATGAAAAAAATACAATCTACATATCTGGGAGGTAGAAGTAAGAGATTTGATGAGAGTTCACGCTAGTTTGACAATCTTTATCTTATTCTTACCGTCTCCCTCTTTTCAGATATCAGGCTTACTTTGTATGCTCTCTGAACATGTTGTTTGAGGAGAAAGTGTAACAAACTAAAGACTAATAAATTAGAGAGTATAATAACAGAAAATACCTAAATATTATCACGGTAAGATCAATTCCAGAATACGACAAGGAAAAGAGACACTCATATATAATAAAAAATCAGATACGGGGAACGGGATGAACATAATACAAATCATAGTAGAATTCGCACAAGCTCAGAAGGTGTACATTATATATTCCCTCGAAAAAAAGTCCCGCAAATAATGGACACGTCAACACTCATTAATGGACAACTACATGTCAAATAGAAGATACAGATTGAAGACCGAAATATTCTGAAGAGGTTCAACAAAGGAATTAATAATCTAATAGTTTGTTGTATAGTTCACATCTAAGAATCAAAGAGCCTCTAAAGCGGCAACAATGTATGTACAAAAGAGAAATTCTTTCAGAGCAGCGTAATGTATTTCAACTTTGATGAAAAAAATATTGTTTGAGATACTTGAAAAAATTGTCAAGATTTCAGAAGTTAACCGAGAGATCATAGACATTCTGATGGACGGAGATATCAACATAGGAAATATTACTAGAAATTACAGTGATAATGTAATCTCGACATATGATGAAGAAAAGAAGGAATATAATGGCAATGTAACATCTGAAATATAATATGCATTGCAAAACAGAAAACGCATTACAGAAGATACAAGAAAGTTTAGCAATTAGTTCTTAAGAAGAATTGATTACAACAGGGAATTTAGATCAGTTAGGTCAGACATTAAGCAATGAACTGAAGTAAATTACAATCCTAAAAATATAAGATGCCACAACCATAAAAATCTATGAAGAAATAAATACTGAAGAAAATTTAACTATTCAATAACAAATTATATTCAAGGGATGAACCGGAAGTGAAAGAAAGCAAAGATGAAGAAACAGATTACTTTAGTGCTGCAAGAGGAAATTGGATTCTACATAAACAGCACGAAATGACGAAAGATTTCACGAGATGAACTTAATAGACATCGTAAAGTAAACCGAGGAACAACCAAAAAATTCCTAGTAAAGCTTTATATAAAATGTCTAGCAAGAAACGAAGTTATTGAAAAAATGTACAAGGTATTCGAAAAGTGGGCGTGTCCCTAATTGGTGTTTTCTGACGGTTTTAGGTTTTACTGACATTATAAATATGCTTAATGAGTGGTTAACGCCTCAACTGGAAGAAAATGGTATCAAAGACACTGGAGGATGGAGCACCAGAGCACTTCGGGATTCAAGTGCGCAATTACCTGAATCAGACATTTCGTGTCTTTTGATTGGAAGAGGTTGTGCATCTTCATTAGCTCCCTTTGCCCGGCCTCCAAGTAGTCCAGATCTGACGACACCAGACAATGCTGTCTGGGATTTCATAAAGCAACAAGTAAGAAACACTCGATATCACACAACGCAAGAATTACGAGCAGTTGTGGAACACACCTTGAACCCCTCGTGCCTCCGCAGAACATCTGCGAGAACATGGCGCAGAATTCAACTGTCTTACGACGGGGGTACGACCCCACCCTGGCTCCACTTTGACCACCCTGGAGATTTTGAATGATTCTATGTTGCGTATAAAGGAAACTGATTATACCTACTGACTTATAGACCTATAACTCTTCTTCCTGACATTTACGCCTCTTCTTCGAAAGGTGTTTCACTCGTATTAGATAAAAATTAAATCACATTTTATGAAGACGTCGTCGTAGAGACCTAGCGCTGGTCTTATTGACGATTACGCCCTGCTGATACCCTCCTAAATTGAACCTTGTCATCCACTAGTGGAAATGTGAAAGATTGGAAGTAAAGCTATACCTTCTTATGGGTGATTATGTTACAATTACTAGATAAACTCAATACAGTAAAAATAAGTTAATTTCAGTTTAATAACTATTTCAATAAGGTTAAATTATTATAAGGTTGGAAAAAGTAACCTTTGATTAGTGTCTGCAAGTGTTAAACCTGAAATCTACTTAATATGTAACGTTGTTTATTACAATCCAACGGTCTTACTATCGCTTCCAATATAGATTTCCTTATATGAATTCTTCCACCTGATATATAATTAGGGTTATAGGTGTCAGACAAGCATGTTATACTTAAATTACATCAACGCTTGAAATTATTTAGTTTTGTATTTCATTATCACATCACAAAAATGTCAAAATCAAATTCAGTCTTCAGAATGTATACGATGTTAACATAGGAGTCACAGTAAAGAACTTCTTTTATCATTATTTGGAGTTTTCACAAGCGTATTTAGCTTATAGCTATGAGAAATTCTAAGTAGGAGTGAGTAACAGGTGACAAAACAAGGTTAAGATTACTCCAATTTTCTTTTTGAAAGCTGAATGGCACGAACTTGTAAATGAACAAGTGTGTGCCTGCAATTACATAGTCATAAGAAAGTAGTGATGGGCAAACCGATTCACCTCTCAGATTCGAAGCTCAGTAGTTCGCTCACGAAAAAGAATCGGCTCATTTGAACGGCTCAGTGACTCACTTATTTTTACAACCACGGTAGAGGTGGTTAAAACATAAAATCGTATTATCAGACTAAATACAATTAATACAGGGATGCAAATAACCACTCGCCCGGGGCGAGTGGTTCATCGGTGCGGTCGAGTTTTTAATGACTCTATTATTTATTTCAAAGGCAAGTAAATGATTTCTATTGTCAGATGTAGGCTAGTAGCTTTTTTTCTTTGACTAGTAAAATTTTGTTGCTTATTCGCATCACTGAATTAACTGACGTAATGTACGAAAAAGTGTATTCAAGTGTAAAATCCTAAAAAAATGGATTATTTAAAAGTATTAATAATAAATCTAAAAATACAACACGAATGCAATATATAGGATACGGGCCAGCTTATATTTAGTGCAGAGTTTACATTCCAAGTTTCATATTTCTAATTTGACAGCATCGTGAGATTTCTTCTTTTTAAAAGTGGTCACCGCTCACTGTTTTCCCCTTAGGAACCAATGATATGAAAAATCAATTTCGAGGTTGGTGATAACTATATCTAGAATTTCATTTAAACGGTTCAACGGATTCGATCACAAACAAGATTCATGTTACTTTATATACAATAGATTTATTATATCAATAATATAATATTGCGTTTAAGATTTTTTTAAATACATGAATGCTTAATAGGGGCGTCATCTCCAACTCCCCAATAATGTGTACTTTCATAAAATTGAGGGATGTTTGGATACAACTTAGGGGAATTACATTTTGAAGTTTCTACATCAAAACCTTAAGAATTTCCACAAAATACCCTTAAGCAGACCTTCATCATTTAGGCTGAAATTACCTTCTGCAAAGAAAATATAGAACCTAATCGTAATCAGAGTTGATTCTCTCTTATTATAAAATATAATCAAAATTTACTGCAATTGTTAAGGATATTCAACATAATCATTTCCCCTTATTATATTTATATGTAAAGCTACCAGTTGCACAATTGATGTATGAACAGACGCAGAACGAATAGTCAGTTCTTACCGCTACTGCAGATGCACTATCAAAATTTATGTTCTCATTGTTTACTTTCTGAAATGAATAGAAGATTGCAAGAACACATTCATGGAAGAGAAGCAGCTCTTAAGGCATTTTACATCCCCCATTCTCTCTCTCTCTCTCTCTTGTATCTGACGGTTTCCATGTAGGGAGTGCCAGGTTCACTTTTTGATCTCTTACCTCCTATTTGTGCTGTAAAAGCATTTCAACTGTACAGCGTATGAGTGCATATCTGCAAATTTGATTTTAATTATTAGTGAAACTTTACGAATTAGTTTTGCGCTTTGTATGTGAAGTATGATTGTAAGTCCAATTGCTGCAAAAAATGCAAAACATTTAGCCTAAGCCGTTGACACTATTTTTAGTTTATTAATCTCAAATTTATATATACATCTACACACATTAACACATATGGTAACGCACCTTTACTGAACTAGACTGAAGAGGGACTCACTCCAGAGGGAACCAGCGAAACCACCTCTCTAACCAAAAGAGCTACTGAATAAATCTACCATGGTCGTGAAGCAAGAGAGCGGTACACGAGTGAAAGAACCGTGGTTTCCAACAGTGATTTCAAAACAACTACGACCCCTGAAAAATCACGACTCTTGAAGAACTAGGACTCCAGTAGAATAGCAACTCCCAAAGAGAAAGCTCCTATTGAGTCGTTGCCCATTTCTAGATAGCTATGGCGCACTCACTTATCCAAAAGAGTCGGTCAAAAGAGTTGGTTCACTCGCGAGTGACACATCACTATAAGAAAGTTTATATATGATTTTTGGAGCGTGCTCAAGGGAAGGGTTCCGCTAATCGGAATATCTTATATTTCTCCAATGTTCTTGTTATTCATACATGTTTATGAGAGTGCCAATTTGTCAATATCTTCAGTTTATTCGTGCTCAAGTCGAGCTTCGGACAGTCGTGAATTAACAAGAGAGAAGAGACATACTGGAATAAAAAAAAGTTGTTCAAAGAACGTTCTTTTCATAATCTAGTTAATATAAAATGTCTCTTCTTGATTCTTTTAAATCACAAGAGAATATAGTGGTCGAAATATTAACGACATTTAATAACTTACATAATTATATTTTCCTGGTTTTTCGACATTTCTTTGAATCATAGGGTTACTTGCTTCCGTTCAATATGAAAACACAATTTAATTGCAACTATTCATTCTCTCCCTCCCTCCCAGCCAAATTATATTTACTACAAAAATGTTGATCCCGGTTCGAATATGTTTTTTTTTAAAGAAACTCCATAATCTCCAACCATACTATAAAGAAGTTCTGCAAGATATATTCTAGGACGTGTATTAATTTTTCAGATACATACCTTATCCTAATTTTCTAGCATTTGTGCCTACATCTAAAAAAGATTTATTGTTTAATTCCGAAAAAATTCCCATTACCCCAGAGGTTCGGGATTGTGACACATGAAAATGTTGTCATTCGGAAACCCGGCTTCATTCTACAAGAACACATAGCACAAGGAATGAAGGTAAGATTGTTAGAGTACATGCTTGAGATTACTAAGTATTTTTGAATTTATTACTTTTACTTTTCACACCATCGTGATTAGGTCTTATCTTTTTATATCTGTATATAATAAGAGTGTATCAATTATGCTTATCAAACTATAGCGTAGGTTATATAAATTATCAAAATATATCTGCAACGTCTGTTCCGATAGGGATGCTCAGCTGTTAAAATGTATTTTTAAAAAATATCACTGGCTATCCCCTCCTCTTTCCCAATTTGCCCTAAGTTTATGGAATAGTAAATGAGTATGATTCTTCAGAACTTGTTTCATTTTAGAGGCTTGACTTGTGAACTATGCGTCTAAGGGAAATCAGTTACGAGGAGGTGCTTTTTAACGTTTTGATTCTTCAGATCTGTAAACATCTTACATAAAAAATATATTTGTTTCTTTGTTTGTTGGTCTAGAAAACAAATGTACAACTTTGGCTTTTGACTTGATTTCTAGGTAACTGTATCGAAGAGACTAAAGTCTAGATGAAACTGTATTCTTTCATAGTTTTCTTATTCGTACCTTAAGGATGGAGGACGGTTTTCCAAGGGTAAGAGGTAGTTTAAAACATATTTCGAAAACGCAATGTTCTCTCCTCTTGTAAGGAAGCTTCTTGAAATGTATTAGATTAGAAACTGCTTTCGTATTGCTGCATACGGTTCCCAACTGAAATTTGGTAAGGGAAATTCATTTTCAGGGTATAAATCGAATTCTGAGGTAATCTTGACGTACTTGATGTACACCTTTACTCCTGAGACCAGGGTTTATTAAGGTATAAGATGTCTTGACAACATAATATCTAGATTAGTTAGGTCTCTTCATGATTATTGTTCTTTGTACTAGTATATTGACTGTATTAATAAATAATTATCTAATATAAAGATAACCAAGATAATTCTGTGTTTTGAGGAGATCTGTCTTAAATTGGTCCTCACATCGTGAGATTAATGCAAATGAAGATAAGGCGAAGGTCAGTTGCTGGTGTGCATGTATACAACTTACTACCTGGTTGTGACAGTTCAATTACAATGTGAACTTGCGGGCATATATGCTGTATGAGTACAAGGTGGGGTCAAACGCCGCTTCAATTGTTCGGGAGATACGCCAGGTCTTTGTTGAGGATGTCGTGACTACAAAAACAGTGTACTGGTGGTTTAATATGTTTAAGGACGGTCGCGAAACACTCAAAGAAGTATCAACACATGCCTGAAGATCAACACTTGTGCAAAATGAAGATCTTCAGGCAGCAATTGAGGCAAACAGTTTCCAGCCATGTGAGAAACTAGAACTAAAATTCAGTGTGAACGGATAAACCATTCGAGAGCAACTCCATCAACTTGGGAAGCACTGCAATGTAGGTCGATAGGTCCCACATGATTTGGCTCCAGGGCAGAAGGAAACGCGGGCAGACACCTTTCTTTCTTTGTTGTCTCGTCTGAGGAATAAGCAATTTCTGGAAAGATTGTTGATATGTGATGAGAACTGGGTCCTGCATCGTTATCATCGGTTAGCATCCCATGAACCGGTTCCAAAACAGCGAAACCAACACTGCACTAGAAGAAGCTCGTCCTGTGTGTTTGGTTTATTGCTCACGGCATCGTACATCGGAAACTGCTTCAAGCTGGTCAGAACATCAATGCCGCTGTGTATTATCAGGAGTTGAGCCGTGTTCAAGAAAAACTCGAATTTCTAGAGCCGGCACTTCTGAATTCCAAAGTGGTTCTCCTGTTACACGACATCGCTAAGCCCTATGTCGCTAGGATAACCCGGACACCATTCTACGCCTTGGATGGGAAAGACTACTCCCTCCGCTATACTCCCGAACTTTTAAAAATCCAAACTTGTTAAGGAGCAGGTTTTTACCTCAGTCTAATCAGAAATTAACCCAAGAAATTTAATACCACCATAATTGTTTGCATGTAACTTGTAAGAATCTGCAAATATAGGTTTGCTAAATTCTCCAAATTTTCCGTTCTGCGTTTACTGTGTAGCCAATCATTCATTTGGCTTATGTCACAACTTTCGAATCAATGAAATTATCCTTCACTAACTAATCAATTATAAGTTCGTAAGATGACTAATAAAACAAGAACTTTCAGGCAAAATTCGATTTTATTCATCAACATAGTCCCCTTTAAGAGTGACAAAATCATTCCAAAGCTTCTATAACTCTTCGGGGGCTGTTTTGCAGAATACTGAATCTTTGGCCTTAAAATAGTTTTCATTTTCGGCAATCACTTCTTTATTAGAGACATATCTCTCTTCCAGGCGCATTCGTTTTACGTCATCAAACGTGCAGTAGTCGCAGGGAGGCAGATTGGGAGGCCAGGGAAGGCAATTAAAAGTTCAATTTGTAAGATTTTGCAATTGATAGACTTGTAAGACGGTGCATTGTCTTGGTGTATGAGCAATCTTGTCCTTTTCATTTGAGGACGTTTCTTCAATGTCTTCCTTCAAACGCACGAATAATGCAATATATTATTAGCTATTGATGGTTATTTCTTTCTGAAGGAAGTTCAGGAATGAAGTACCGTGTGCATCCAAAAATACGGATGGCCAAAGCTTACCAGCTAACACTTGCATTTTTTGTTGCTTTAGGCGGTATTCGCCGGCTGCTGTCCACTCACCTGACTGCCGATTTGGCTCTTGAGTGTTGTGATGAATCCACGTTTTATCAGCTGTCATAAATCGAATAAAAATAATTTATATTGCGTTCAAACAGCTTCGAAAAGCGCTCTGAATCGTCGATGCATTGTTGTATTAGGTCGATTGTAAGCAAACGTGGTACTAGCATTTAAAAGAGCTTTATCATGAACAAATTTCATGCAAAATGGTGAACACATTACTTTCTGATATCTTTAACGTTTCAGCTATATCATGCATCTTCACTTTAAATTCGGCCAAAATTATTTTATGGATATTTCCTTTATCTTTTCTAGAACAACTGCTCAATTTTGGCGACTAGATCCTTCAGCATCATCACTGTCTGTGTGGTTATTTTTAAATTCAGCAAATCCCTTCTCTTCCATTTGCCTTCATGCAGCAGGTTCCGATTAATAATTGTCAATATATCAATTTGCTTATGTTATGTTTTTCCCATTAAAAGGCAATTTTTTATAAAAGTAGAGAAATTTAGTTTTCCACTGTTTTGAAAATTACAAAAGTTATATCACTAAAACCACTCTAACTTGTGTGAACTAAAAGTCAAATTGTTGGGAAATTGTTACACATATCATTTCAAGGTTAGTACTTCCTTAACATCATATGGATTTGTAAATTTTTCACGTTTATAACCTCGTACGAAATTATTGAGAGCTGTTTTATCTACCAAAATGAGTCATATAATTTTTGCTAATTCATTGGTTTCAGACTGCAGAGTTATGTTAACTTTATTTAAGCTTTTCAGTATGTTGCCTCAAAAAATGCCAATAATGTAGTCCGTAATAAACCAGCTTTTAGTTAAAAGCATTAACTTCATTCATGATAGACAGTTTTTCCTAACTGTCTATTCCAACTCTTCCAAACTTTTAATAACGTCTTCCAAATTTTCATTTCAAACTGGGTAGCGGTCGTGACGAGCAGATGTTTGAATATTTTACAGGTAGTATAGCACACTCAAAGGTTCATTCTGAATTCTATTATGTTTGTTATTATTATTTTTATTATTAGTAGTAATAAATAGTACTTTTGGTATCTTTCTTTGTTTTTTCTATTAACTTTTAATCCAACGTGCGTCCTAGTGATAAATTCAGAACTGATTTATCATATTTCGAAATCAGTACTGCTATGAGATAAGCTATACTAACAAGTTATATAATGTTCAAGCAGAATTTATTTTGAACGTTTAGTCAGCTCCCGGGAGGCCCATTTATTATTCATTTCTTTTTCAAATCTGGTTAATGTTGCTTAGTTTTTCAACATTCATGTGAAAAATGAATAAGCGTTTAATATTTGTTGAGCACGCAACGTATTTGAGAGAATTGTCCTGGTATAATCACTTTTATGGCCCTTTCGGATCTTAGAACGAGAAAACACTTGCGACACATTAGAGTTACATTGGGAAAAATAAATATTTATGAAATATGATTTTTCGTAAATATCTCCATGGATTTTTCTGAGAAACTAGTCCCAGAAATAAACTTAGCCCTAAAGAGTATATCATCCCTTGCGGATGTTTAAGGAGAAATGACTATGGCCATATCATAGGGTTGTCAATGTAATATTGATTTCAAAAATATGGACAAAATTGCCTGAGTCATTTTGAGACAATGGTCCAAAAAGGATTTACATTTTCCATATTCTTTATTAAAGAGACACACGAACTGAGTCAAAGTTTGGCTCTGCACAGTAGGAGTCGCTATTCTCGCATATAATGGCTCGCAAAAACAATCAGACGAAAACAGACTCTAAAACAACATGCGGAGTAACAGACTGCTAACTTATACTAATCATATGGAACAGACTATAGAATAGATGTATCTATAATAACTGAACTGTAACAACCAACAATTGAAATTGCTATTAACATTTTAGACTTCAAGGACAATTTAATGCACCCAGTATAAAGTAATACAATTACACGTAAGTAATTTGTTTTATTAATTTAATCTTCTTGGTAATAGGTTGTTAGTAATATATATATTATATATATAAAGCATAATGAAAATGTAGAAGGATAGCTCCCTCCAGCCCCTCTAGTCCTGATTTTGACCTTTTCTAAATCCGCATTTGTTTCGTTCCATTTCACTTTCTACATTTACCGTAATTCAATCCAACTCATTGTATTTTATCTATATCAATTAGGATTCACCGAGAAATTTCTATAAAAAGTTCACTGAAAAATGTGTATTGTCTCTATCACTCGTATTGACTACTTTTTATTTCTTTAACTCGTATTTTCTTAAGGAGATTGAATTCAATTTATCATAAAGCATAATGAAAATTTAGAAGGATAGCTCCCTCTAGACACCTGTAAGTTGCGGGGCTGTTCAACATTAAAATTACTGAAGTTGACATTTATCTGAACACGCACATGCTGGAGACCAACTTCATTAAGTTTTGAAAATTTTATGAAATACATGTGTTTGTTGTTGGAACACTATAAACCTTCTTTTATTGTCATTTCTATCTACCTCTTTTGGACATTTTTTGTTTTCCATTTTTCCAATTTTTTCAGTATTTACTGTGTATTTGACTCAAGAAAAAGAGTATTCTTTGGTTTTAAACGCACTAAATATAGAGGTTAGGAGTTTTGAGCTCTTCTCCAATAATAAATTTAAAGTAAACTTGTTCCCAAAAGATCATTAACTTACTTCCTGAAATATAAGCAAAATAAACCGATCTTACCAAGGTTCAACTTAAAAATTAAAATACAATAATTTGAGAATCTAATTTCTTACTATTGCGCAAAACGGTAGTGTTTTGTGATTGTCAGAAAAAGAGAGAGAGAGAGAAAGAAAATCTAAATATTCCATATGAAATAACGCCTTCCATTCCAGAAACTTTCTCCCTGAGGTACCACCTCTCGGATAATACTTTATTCTTTCGTGGTAAAATTACATAAAGTTTATAACAATGTTACATACAGTATGTATAATGGTGTTATTTTGTGGATGTTTCTAATAATTAGTCACTTCTTTTTCCTGAACATTCTTTATACATATATGATGTAATATTTTAATGTGTGTATATTGCATTTTAAGCTATGTATTCTTGAACTAATAAAAAATATAGATTACTTTGAATTCTACTTAAGGAAAACTCTAATTACTATGTAAAATTTTATCCAAAGTTGCATGCTTTGGAAAACACACGAATATTGGTAAAAACTAATTAAGTTTGTGTCTATTTAAATTATACTATGTCTTCCTTTCTTTATGAATGAAGTCCAGCACTTTCAGCTAGTGTGAGTTAATTTGAAAAGATTGAAATTGGAATAGATGAGCTGGCTTGAAGGGGCGTTAAACGAGGAAGTATTTTCTGATAGTTAAAAAAGCAAATCTCAAAATGTAAAATAAAATCCCAATATCTATAAAAATAACTATAACAGCCAAATTCATTGGAAGACATATTCCAGATAAGACATATTTTAATTTGGAAATAATAACTAAAATTATATAGTTTAATTTCTAAATAATTTCAACCACTCAAAACGTATAACATTCAATCTAAGAAAAGATCAGGCTACTCAGAAAATCTATTTCAGAGTCTAATTTAATCTACTTTCTTGTTGATATTGTGAGTCTACTTTGTTCATGTGTAAAAAGTAAATACTTGTTATTGTACCAAAATAGATAAATGCTGTCACGCAATCAAAAATAAGAACAATATTTTATTGCAGAAAAAGTTGAATAAAAAGCGAATACTATTATTTTTCAAAGTAGCACTTACGGTTAATACGAGTAACTGAATAAAATACACAGTTACATGGTATTTCCTTATAACTAAGTCTCAGCTCAATACCTCAAGTAAACACATTTATCAGATTTAAGTTGATTTCCTTGAAAATCCAATCTGTTAACGTCTCGTCTGTCCTTGGCACTTTACCACTTGGCAAGGAACTGGATGACGTGTTTATACTCTGAGAAGAATTGTTTTATATATGCCAGTTCTTGGACAATAGTTTTTCTTTTGACATTATAATTACATAATTATTTCTCATTTAATATTTCTTGTTTCCGACCATGAATCGACATTAATATGTTCTTTAACTTTCAAATACTATCGTAACAGTGTAATAAATATTTTATATATATATATATATATATATATATATATATATATATATATATATAATGTTAAAAGAAATTAAAAATTTTTCTTAACAATGAAATATATATCAATTTCATACATAAGCAACGTAATGATCTGATATAATTTCAGAAATATTGAAATTGTTAACTTAAAATAGTTTACTTCAATTATAATTTGCTTGTTAATTGTTTAACATTAAATCTCATATTGTAAAGATATTGTCTGATATTTAGTTTCAGAACTCAAACACACTCTTAGTATAACATATTATTTTATATAAAACAAATAAGAGACCTACATTTTGCTATTACTAGCCACGTGAAAGTTGTATGTCTGGTTTATTAAAGAATAACTATCTTGTAACTTACTCAACAGCTAAATTGATTCAACAACAAGAAAGTAGACTATCTTGTAACTTACAACAACAAGATTCAATGAACAGTTCATGTGTTCCTGGTTGGTTCATGTGTGGTCACGACATTGATTTTGAATGGTTTTCTGGGCCATTGTTACGTAATTCATGAAACATACCATTTTATTATGATTCCGTATCAATACGAAGATTTCAAAACGAAGAATGTGGGAACCAAAGTCATGACAATATTAAGCTATATTAACATGGTAGCTTCAACAGAGATCCAGTGCTCCAGTCGGAACTCCTGGACTCCTCTTCCACAAATTCATTTAAAATAATGTTATTTTAATTATTCATTAATAATCGCTTTTGACACTAAATAGAAGGTCGATAAACCAATTATAGCATGAATATAACATAAATAATGGTACCCGCTCTAATTAACACATTTTCTATTTCTAATCATTATAAAAAAGGTGATAAGAATGTATAACTTCGAGATGCCATATAAAGTGAAAAAAATAAAACATTTGAAAACATGTATCAAAGTATATTCTGCCTGCTACCTATGAAGAAGGAAGTAAAAAACAATTCCTATAATAATAATAATAATAATAATAATAATAATAATAATAATAATAATAATGATAATAATAATAATAATAATAATAATAATAATAATAATAATAATAATATGTTCAATTTCACATTATACAATTATAGTAGACCCCAATTTACGTGAATTCAATACTAAAACCGAAATTATAGATTTAAAACTTCCAGTTTGCAACGAAGAATAAGAGCAAATACGGAGGTTGCCGCTTGGGAGATGAATTATATGAAAAAACACTATTTTGCTATCCCTTGCTGTACAGAAACAAATATGAAACTAAAAGTTCTTCCCGTTTCAAGAGTTAAGACGGTTATTGTCCTTTTGATCCTGGATACATATTAAAAACAGTTTCTCGTTTTCTATTATGTTTTTTCTCTTCAAGGAATCAATATTGAAACCAGAAGCGTGTAGTAAGTGTCTACCACTTCCGTTTGCCATAGGGAAACGCAGTGGTTCATTTGATTTATTCTTCCATTACTCAATTTACGAAGGCGAAAACTATATCAAGCTCTAGTTTTATTTGTTTTTTACCTTTGCAATCCCTTGTTAAACACAAAATCAAAGACTTCCTCTTTCATTAAAGAGTTCAAATAATGACCGAACATTGTTGTGACTCTTAACTCACACCAAAAGTCAATTTCTTGCAATTCCGTATTAATGATATCTTAATGGCGTATCACTATGGGCACGGTCACTGAATAGTATAGTGCCTACGTCTGGTGCTTGGGGCCATGGTTCGATCCGCGACCAAGCAAGTTTGTGGTGGATAACATTGTTTCGGTTTACTCTGGTACTTCCGTTTCCTCCCTTTTCTTAATTCTTTCATTATCAGTCATTTGCTTTAATCATCTTTTCCCATAGACTAAGGAAATAAACGTGGGACCTTAAACTGACAGATTTTTTTTTCATTTGTCATTTTCAATGGCAAATCATGTTGAAACCGAAATTGATTTATAGTATTTCCATTTGTAATAGTAGTAGAATAAAGTAAAAAATACAATATACATTTATAAAAGTTAATCCATCTATAATGAGACAGTTTGTAGTTAAGAATTACCATGTTTTGTTCATGTGTACTAGTGTTGAATCGGGAAAGCTTTGTTTCCTATCATTTCCTGCTTGAATAGAGTGAAAAACGTAACAATGAAACTTGCTCCGTTTGCAGTTAGTTCATACCGGAAAGTCTCATTCCGTTCTGTTCCATGGAGATCAAAATTGATACGGGAAGTTGCATTTGGCTTCTACTACGTCCAATTACGATATAAGATTAAAGTGACTGAATTGCTATACGCATCAGTGTTGCCAGACACGACAAGCAAAATTACACACACCTTCCGTCCAAATTGCACAATTTTACACACAAGCTGTAAGACAGTTCACACAGCATTACACAATACATAACTACCTATGTATATGTATATTATGTCTAATGACGTACATACCTATAAGTACACTCATGTCCAAAATGATTGTCGCATATCTATAACAGGCTTGTTGAGCGAATATATTTGGATAATGATATCGAAGGGTACAGTTAACACTCTTACTATGTGTATAATCGGCAGAGACATGTATGTGGTAAATTGCATGTCAAAAGATCTGTAAATAAGAACAATATAACGAAAAAACTTTTCTTGTCCATTTAGCAACATTTTGATATACTCATTCTAATTTTCGTATTTATAATTTTTTTCTATGAAATTTAGCACAAATATACATTTCCTGATTATACACATAGTAACAGTACTAGAAGTGCCTTGCGAGTTTATTATCCAATTATATTCGCACAACACGACTATTATAAATATGCGACAGTCATTTTGAACATGAGTGTACATTGACCAGCCATTATTCAAGGATTCAGCGTTTGATTTATTATTATTATTATTAGTAGTATTAGTATTAATATTAGTATTATTATTATTGTAAAACCGCCACCTTCCCGCCCATTGTCATTTTCATTTTACTTTCAACCATGCGCGCCGACTACGTGGGTGCTCCAGGGCTCCGGCACCCACGTAAATAATCTTGTGGGTGCGGCGCACCCACAACATTTTTAGCTTGAACCCGGATTTGAACCAGTTTCTCTTGAGTTTAAATCAGTCGTGTTACCGACTGAGCTAGGACAGCCGCAATTTATCCTTATAGTACCGATATATTTTACTTTCTCACAGCACAGGCCTTTATGACAATGTTCATAAAATATTTAACTAAAAGTAAATCAATCAAACATCGAAACTTCCCTGAAAACATATAGGCTAATATGACCCGCCATTGATATGCACCCACATATATCTTGGAAAGTCTGCGCCTTTGCTTTCAACGTACTTAATGTTTTTAATTGGACATCGGCCACTCTGTCGTTCATCTGTTTGCAAAATGGCATTTTCTTCACAAGTGGTGAGAATACAAGACTTCTTACCACCTCCGCCTCATGTTTTGGCCAACATCGAGGGTCAACATTCATTCACATTGCTTGCTTGAACAAAGCGTCTTTGTTTGGGGATGTCATGACACCCGCCTCTGAAAAACAAGAAGTGAGGTACCAAGGAAGCAAGATAGGTTTTATCATACTGTAGAGAAAATAACAAGAGATTAACAATAATAACAAATAACTTGTTATTTTCTCTGTGGTTTTATTGCGCTGGCCTGGAGTCAGGCGTTGGAACTCCTAGTTTTTAGAAGGCAATTTTCAGAAAAAATGGTGGAAATAATGAATATTTGAATGAAAGGAACTTCGTAAAAATCATCAATCATCAAAATTTTTAATTGTGCCAAATTACACACAAAATGCGCACAGATTGGCATTACACACAAAATGCACAAACAGGCCAAACTTGCACACATTTTGTGCAATTACACACACATTGGCAACGCTGAGACGCATACCAAATGCACATTATAAATCCGCTTCTTCCTATATGATTATCAGCCCTTGAAGTGGATATCTTGTGGCATTAAAGTATTATTATTGTTTAAACAATTCGATACTTATCACTGTCTTTAGCTGTATGAAAATTATTCTTTTAAACCAGAATTTTAGTATTGTTTTTACCACATATGGTTTTAGTAAAGAGATAGAGTGGAAATTAAACCTATTTTTGGGAAAGTGAATAAATTCATAAATGGAAAGCTCCCCCGTATTTCTTACTGTTTTTGTTATGATATCTTTGGAGAAATGGACGGACATTATCGTTATACTGACATTCATCACTTAGACTTAATAATATTAAAGAACTGTTACCAAATATCATACCAAATAATAACAAAATAAATCCTATGTCTTATGTGTGTTTCCGTCATCAACTTTTCGCAAACAAAGGAATGAGCTCGAAATCAAACCAATCAATCAATCAATCGATTACCCAAATCTTTAATCAGAAAAAAGTCAGTGAAATCTTTGTACTAATAACGAAGTTCTGGGTGAACAATGATTATACACTCAATTATAGTGTAAAACTCTCAGCCATTGTTAAGTTGCATTTTCTAACTCTAAAGGTTATTGGTAGATCTTCATAAAATTTTAATGAAAACACCAGGGAAAGTACGGTCTTTTTACACAAAAGAATAATTATTAAATTCGGTGTATCTATATCCTTGTATATAGCAACATACACATATTTAAGTCTGCTAATTACGATTTTCATATGCTTCATGCTCAAGTTCCGAAGACAATCATTGCTAACCTGATGAAACCCTGATATTTCTGATCATAGCACTGGAAAAAAGATCCAAATAAATTGAAATTCATTTTTTAGCATAGTATATACTTCGAGCAAGGTTTTTATTATATCTCCTATATTCGAGGGTGTATAAGGATTGTACGACGGCCAAAATTTACGTATGCTAAAAATATCCAATTTTGAAAGCTTATATACAATTTGAATGCAAGATATGCCCACTTTCTCTTTACAAAATGTAAACTTTTAGTTGCCTCTAAGAAGTAAATTTTTAATTAGTGTAGTCACTTTCTCTTTTTGCGCACCTATTATGAAATTTTTAAAACTGACTACACTAATTAAAAATTTACTTTTTGGAGCCAATTAAAAGTTCACATTTTGTAAAGAGAAAGTGGACATGTTTTGCATTCAGATTGTATATAAGCTGTCAAAATTAGATATTTCTCTCATAATATGTCTGAGGAAGGCTATATTACATAGCCGAAACTGTAACACAAACATATAATCTTAAAATATATATACTGCTTTGGTCAGTTGGAGTTTTATTAGCAATATTGAATTTTCCAAAGCTGCAATGGATAATTTAAAACTTGAAGTACCTCCGATGTTGAAAAGGAAAATAGACAAGTGGAAGGACAGAAGGAGGATCTAGATATCCAAAAGACAGCCGATAGTGATCTTTAAGGAAGTGTGTAGAGGATTACACCACACCGTAATGATTTCGGATAATTAAGAAAGGATTGATGTATCAATCACTGAGATACAAAAAGTTGATTAAGAAAGCAGAAAAGCAGCTCATATGGAACATCATAAGAAGGACAACTAAAGAAGCGGAATACAGTGAGAAAGGGACTGAAGAAGAGAGAGCAAGAATTGAAGACAAGTTATCGATATTTGTGAGAGAAGAATTAACGAGAGACTTGAACAAGGGTAAAAATAAGTTTGTAGAGAAAGAGAGAGAAAGATCGGAAGAAACAGGAAAGGCGCTCGGATGGACTGAGCAAGAAAAAGTAAGTACAGATAGGGTAGTAGTAATAGGAAATGTAGAATTGACAGACCAAAAAAATAAATGTTTGGAATTAGGGTAAAAGTTTAATGTGAAATAAGAGAAGGCAGTTTTAAAAGAGGTAGTATACACAGTAGAACAGACAATTATGGAAATAAGAGAACCAGAGCAGAGGGAAAGGATTAGGAGGAAAGCAGTAGTCATAGTAAAACAAAACATAAATAGAAAAGCAGGAAACCTTAAGAAAGAAGAGAAAGAAGGATTAAGAAAGTTCAGGAGGAGAAAGGACATCGTGGTGGAACAGGCAGATAAAGGGGAAGCGACAGTGGTAATGGAGAAGGAATGGTATAAAAAAAACTCGAAGAACTATGCGATGACACGTTTGAAGTAGTGGAAAATAAAGATGTGAAAGATGATATAAGAATCAAGATAATTGAGGAGGGAAAAAAACAAGGTTTCAATAAATTAATCAATAAACAGAAAGAATACCGAATATGAAATGCTTCCCAAAAATACACAAAAAGGGAATAAAATTAAGACGGGTGATGAATTGTAGGAACAACATTTTCGAGCCATTAGAAGATGAAATAAAACAGATAGAAGAACAGATAAGAGAAGGACAGGAGAGTAGCAGAGTGAAAAACACAGAGGAGGTTAAACGTGCCCTAGAAGAGAGACGGGGAGACAAAAGAGAGAGAACCACATTTTTCAGTGCTGATGTAAAGGCAATGTTTGAGAGCATTAAGAGGGAGAACGTGTTAGAAACAACAAAACTAACTAACTCTATGGCCTATGGAACCCGGAGGTTCAATGCCGTATTCACAAAAGCTCTCCACGGACTTCTATCCTTAGCTAACTGCATCCAGTTTCTACTTTGTATTCCTATCTCTGCGAGATATATCTTAATATTGTCCTACCATCTGCGCCTAGGTCTTCCTAATAGTCGTTTTCCGATTGGTCTTTCAGTCAAGACTTTGAAAACGTTTCTACTTTCTTCCATTCTAGCTGCATGACCTGCCCACCTAAGCCTCCTAGACTTGACGACCCTAACAATGTTGGGTAAACCGTATAAATTATGTAGTTTCACGTTATGAAGATTCCGCCATTCCCGCTCCTCTTGGATCCGAATATTCGTCTCAGGATCTCTCAAATACTTTCAGTGTATGTTCTTCCCTCAGAGTAAGCGATCATGTTTCGCAACCATATAGAACAACAGGCATGATTATCGTTTTATACATTTTAAGCTTCAAATTTCTCGACAGAATTCGCGTCGACAAGATATTTTGAACCGAATAGTAAAACGAATTCCCTGTTTTTAGTCGACATTTAATTTCTTTGTGCATATGATTTTCATCTGTTAATATTGATCCTAAATCTTCGAAAGTATACTCTTTATCAAAAGTATTATTTAATATTTTAACGCATCCATAATTTGCCGTATTACGGTCTCGATGCACTTCATGTATTTAGTTTTCTCTGCATTTACTTCGAAAACTATGTCCCTGTAAGCGTTTAATAAGATCTCTGTATTTCTTTCTATTATTCTTTTATCATCCCCTATTAAATTTACATCATGTGCATATGTCATAATCTGGTGAATACCGTTCATCTCTAGGTTTTGGTTGTTATCTTTGATTTTCCATGTTTTCTAAGATTCATAAATTGTACTCCCCGTCTTTGATGGTTCATTACTTGGCGGGAAATTTTTTTCGACAAAAAGTACGGGTCATTTAAAAACATGTCTAGTTGCTATAAAAAGTTTTAACAATATCTGAGATGGTGATGATACCTTTTTGGCTGAGTTGAAATGGAAGGCATCAAAGGCTTAATGTATGTTATTAATATGTTGATTCGTTTTACAATAGCAATCTACATGTAATAATATATCAGACTTTTACATGTATTATAATATTTATCATAGGAAGAGTTACGTAATACGTAATGCATAGTACACCGTAAGGAAGCTATTATGAAGTCAACACATTATGTAAATTGATGAAGCATAACTACAGGAGTGAAGTAAAGCTATATCAGATGTAAGGCATAGTTGTATGGGATATAAAATTTTTGCACTACCCGATATTTACCGTCTCTGACGTGCCTGCTCCATACGGAAGCACACCAAGCTCACCCTGCTGCGCCCTTGCGCTCATTCGGTTAATAATATTCGTACTTTTCTGTGGCTACCTAGCACTGATTGGTTGCATTTTTTCCACTGTCGTTCTAACATTGCTATTGTCATGGTAATCTTTACTTTCAATTTTCAATACATATACGTTTATGCTTATTTACATAAGAGTTGTAGCACAGAGTTAAGTTGTTCAAAAGAAGAATATACTTTTTAGAAAGATGTAACAGGTTACAAATACAAAAAAATACATAAAATATAAAAACTTACTCTACTCTTTATATTAGCACTATCTTATTCTAGATTTCTCGTGGAACTAAATGAGTATTTCAACTTACAAAGTATCAGTAACACTAAAACTGTACACTCTAAAAACAGTACCCATGATTTTGCACAAGTACCCATGAAATAGAAGGTACTTCGCTGATGTACCTATGAGAATTCAATGTACCGAAGACTTTAGTGGGTACACACCGTATTTCAGCCTCTTACCCATGAATTAGTGGGTACATGGAAGATTTATGGGTACAGTAAATTCGTACCGAAGAAAGTACCCATGGCAACAGTAGAAGATAACCAACTGAACAGACGTCATATTGCTTTTGTCGGTAGTGTGGTGTGTATTCGTTATTTGAGTGAAGATTATAAAGATTACTACAACCAACGAAAGGGATTCTTATAAAAGTAAGTGGAATATCCTGTATTTGTAGTTGCATTTGGATGTTGTAAATTCAGAGTATTTTATAGTTAAACAGTAATAATAATATTTCATAGTTAAACAGTGTTCCTATTAAATACAACCGATTACGAAATGCAGGCCTAAGTAAATGAAAATAGAATTTTTATTTTATAATTTTTCATTTTACATCAAATTTACCAGTTTCGAATGTTCTAGAAACTCATGTGATTATTCCACCACATTTGTCGTATCGTTAATTCGTTTGGTATAATAAGTGTGATGAAAATAATAAGGTGATATATAGATTTTTTTTTTTGCTTTTTGGAGGTGTGATCATGTCCTAACAATATAAAATAAATACTTACGAAAATTAGAAACGTACGATATACACTCTGTAAAGAAAAAATAGCGACACTTGCTCGGATATGATTTTTGCAACGTACTTTAATCAATATGATTTTTTACGTGAATTTCTGATATTATTACAATGCATATTCCTAATGAGCAGTTCATTCTTAATACTTGCGCCAGAGTTTTAGGCTTTTGACATGAATTTAATGAATTTATATGCATATATAAGTAGCTATGTGTGTTTTGAGCAAAATCGTTTATAGGAAAAGTTATACATAAAACTGAAAAAGAATCAACAACAATAGCAGAAAACAAGAAACTGAATTTCTTAAGGGTAAGACATATTGCGTGCAAACATCGGGAAGTGCCATACACCAAACTAGTATTTTGTACGTGCACCATGGACTTTCTGGAGTGCAGCGAATCATCGGAGCGCTTTGGTAACAAGGCTATTGCAATATGCAACCTCGATTTCACGGAATAACATCCGGATTATCTGTTCCTTGAATTCCATTCTATTTGAGATAGTTGTCTATTGAATCTTCTGCTCATATTGATCCACAAATTTTCAACAGGATGCATGTCAGGTGAGTTTGTAGGCCACATGAGCCTCTAAATAGTCATATTCTTGAAGCATGTACTAACGATTTTCGATCGGTGACATGAAGCATTATCGTCCTGGAAAAGGAATAGTCCAAAGTTTCTTCAGAAAAGTCATTTGTAGCTGTTGTAAGAACTTTACACACCAGAATTTGAAGATATTTTCGTGCATCAAACGATTCTTCACATATATCCGTCGTTCTGACGTCTTTAACGGTGAACCAAGCCCATACAATCACTCAGTAATTGAATATTTGCATCTCTTAAACAAAATCCTTGTCAAGTTTCTTGCTTGTTCGTATCCACAACTTCACACCACCATCGTTCCCACTATTCTAAACTTCTTTTCAACAAAGAAAACGACGTGTTTGCAGTTGTCATAAGTCCAAGTTGCATATCGACTTAAAAAACTACATGTTGAAGTCCTCCGTGTTTTGTCAGTTTTGACTTTCTACGCGGTTTCTTCTTTGTAATATCCTCTTCATACATTCAAGACAATACAGTTGTACGTGTAACTGCAGTTCCAAGATCATGTCAAACTACAGAAGCGATTTTTGGGAAAATCACTCCTTAAATCTGCAGTGCTATTGATTTCATTTAGCAATCTGCTCTGGATGATACTTTCTTTTTTCTTTTACACTGTTGACGAAGGGAAGATTTGCTATGCTGTTTCCACTTGTGAATTACTCTTCCTGCCGTAGAATGATGGATTTTCAGTATTCCATCTTGCCTTAGCTGATCAAAGCAAGAATTATGTCTTGTTCACATGGCACCAAGTCACATTTCTTAACCATCTTATTTCTTTACAGTCCACATGTAGCAACAATATCACGCACAAACAACGCTACACAACAACACTTTTGCCACTTGACGTTACCCAAACAATGAGAAAGCAAAGAACAATCATAAAATGCCAATTACCTCAGCCTACACATCACAAATGCAATGCAGAATTCTCACTACAATAATTTACGAGACTCATTCAGTATCATCTAGCGAAAATATTACTGATACACAAACAATTGGCAAGCGATGTCGTACACCACAGGTGACACAGATGACACAAATGAACTATCCCACTCTTCATTTCCCTCTATTCCTCTTCTAACGGGCCGCAACTATGGTTTTCTGTGTAAGTTAGCTTGAGAATTGAGGTGTCGCTATTTTTTCTTTACAGAGTGTAATTGAAATATTATTTCACGCAGATTTACTTTTAGCGCACCACTTGAAATAATTGCTGAAAATTTAGAATACTTTTACACTTTCCTTCTTATTGTGTCCTCAATGATTTGCGCTGAGCGACATGAAAATATTTCACATGGCATAGTTAAAATTCAAGGGGGCCATCAGAAGCAATTACTGAAAAATTACAATTCTTTTACGATTTGCGTATAAATACCGGTGACTGGAAATATGCATAAGAACGACAGTGCAAAAACACAAAACAATTTGTGCTAGGTAGCTACTAAAAGGCACCTATTATTTTATGTTCATAGAAAGAATAAGTGCATCTGGGTTTAGTCATGTGACCAATATTGCGTTTGATGTTTGCAAATTTATATATTGGGGATAAGTACGAGTGATGCTTTATGGGCATTCATCACGAAATTGGTATTCCGTCTGGTTTTCGACAAAAAGCCTAATAAATACGAAAATTTAAAAATCATCAAAATTAGGGGGTTAAGTTCCAAAGTTGGGCGTCCGTTTCCAGCAAAATTTTAAAAATTTACAGGAAAGATACGGATAATTTGATCGTTTGTGTGCTTGATAATATATAAGGGTCTCGAAAATCTGTTTAATTGTTATATATAAGCGGTTATAAACATGGGACTATACGACGAGCGGAGGGAACTACTTCAAGCAAGGTAACCAAACAGTTGCATTGTGGGAAAGTAACGAGCATTTATGTTATCAACATGGCGAATGTACAAGGGCAATGAACTCTAACAGTTTTAACATTTGTGAAGCAATACGTTAATAACGAACAAAATCTTTTAAAATTTTGTGAAGAGCACGGATTAATAAACCTAATTACAAATTGCAGAAAATGTGGAAAGGAGATGACAGCGAAAAAACGTGGCAAAAGCGGACGCCCAACTTCGGAATAAATGCCAATTTAGGGCCGCTTTAAAAGGATATAGTAGAGTAGGGTAGGTAGAGTAGAGTAAGGTAAGAATAAGTTGGGTAGGATGAGATCGGGAGTGTTGGTTTACTTTTGGTGCATCACATTTTTTGAAAGATTTACCGGTAAAATTCAATACTTTGCATCAAAAAAACATATCCAACATAGGATATAGTATACGTAAAGCCGCGTCAGTTCCCGAAGGAGCTGGACGCTCATACTTTTAGCGATTATTCATTGAGTATCTACAAACTTACCAAGGGGGTAACAAAGCGACTTTGATTTACTTATCGACTGATACGAAAATAAAAAAGAACGTACCTGTACTTTATATCTGCATGTGTAGTGCCCTTGTACTTTATCTATGACTATGTGTGTGTGAAGGGGGGGGATTTAACGCATATCGCATGTCTTGTGCACACGGGTACTTCTTACTATTGCACTACGTAGAAAATTTATGGTATTTCATGTAGAAGTGGTAATAGAACACAGAAGAAACGCAGATCACGGCGTTCTCATGTTTACTATTACCAAAACATATTTATAAATAATAAATTTCTGCAACCGATAGAATTAAATACAAAGTAATACACCTACATATTACGTTTATAGATGTAGGGTTACTAGTGTAAAATCATTACAAGTGCTTTACGACGAATAAAATAAGAATGCATATGAAAGATGATTGCATTAGAAACTATTATCCATCAGCGGTGCATTTCGCACAGCTTACAAAAGCTGTATTTTGTTTACAAGTGGAGCTCTACTAGTATGAAACCATGGCAAGTGTTATTGAAAGTCGCGTTATTGCCACAACTCACTCATTATCACTACCGTCGTATATGCGTATACCCACCTTCGCTGACGCGCCTACTAATCCATCTCGACTTGAGCGAAAGATGCCAAAAAGCCATAAAGTCAATGTCCGTTACATTGAACTCGTAATTTCATATTTAAATATGTTCGGCTTCCAAGGTGTTCATTGATTTGAAATGTATACATACTATTCTCTCTCCTGTAGTGATTAGACCTATGTACGCGTTTAGATAATTAACATAATTAGTACCACTTACACACAACAAGTTTACAACGACTTTATTGTACGTTCGTAATTATTAATTCGAGTAGCTTGGAAAACACTTGGTCTAGCCAGTGCACTGTAGAATGTACATAAGTTTAAAGACATACCTTTTTTTTTAGAGTCACAACCGAACTTTTCTACTTTAAAGACATGTTTACTTTCAGCGTGAAATGTAGTCGAAAAACTACACTCGAGAATGCTTCTTATGTTATCTGAAACGTCACTGTGTAACTTGCGGTTTTCAGAATATTCATATAATTGATATTTTATTCCCATTTCTCGAAAGTACAATTTATCAGTTACAGTTTGATAGACAACTTATCATAATGATTATTGTTTCAATTCAATATTGATTATTATTTCAGTTCAGTTCACCGCAAGTTTACCACAACGATTTTACTCGAGAATGATAAGTTATTTCATAGTTAAAGTTGTAGTTTTTATTACCTTCCTTTCAGTGAATAATGTCGTACATTTGATTTCAGTAATCACAACCTCATTGTGAACGGCAACCACCAAGAACATCGCTGGGCCTACAGAGACTTAGGAATAACTTTAGCCAGTAAATATCCAGATATGAAATGGGACGTTGAAGGGAAGAGACAGCTGAGGAGAATAAATGAGAATGCTCCAGTATTTGTACGTATATTTCAATTATTATTACCGTATTTTAGAAAATGCGCCAACTTAAAGAATGTTGGATTCGAAATAAAATTGCCTGAATTCTACCCAATAAACTTGATTCTCTTTGGAAATATTATGGATCAAATAGAGATTCAAAAGTCTTTGTAATTACGCCCCTCCCCCTTCCCATTGCTTTAGATTTTTAACAATACGACAGAAATGAAGAACAATACTGAAATTTTGAAAAGCGTCTCCAATCATACGTACGAATATCTATTGAATAAACTACTTCAGTTTTTGAAGTGACTTCATTTAGACAATGAATTGGAAAACCCTTACAGTATGATGTTAGGTTTTAAAATTTATCGCTTAAATTAAAATGTTTCCAAACCTCAAGTAGATCAGTCGATAGATATTCTTAAGCGTCTATCTCATTACAAAATTTAAATATTGTTAATTTGCTTTTTTTTTAATGAACAGAAAGGAGAAACCGAGTCTCCTAATTTGTAGAATTTTCAAGTTCGGAGCCGCTGCTCCATATTTATAGTGAAAGCAATTTCACGACTAGTGATGGCAAGTATCGGTTCATTATTTGGAACATCCAGTGACATACCTTAACTCTGAAAATAAGGATCATAGTAGTGTATTTCAAGAATCATGAATAATTCAGTGTGGTTATGAAGTGAAAGGACAGTTCTACATGCCTGTGCCACATATCCTGATACACGGGAAAAATAAATTGTTTCTGTTTCTATTTGAATTATGAAGGTTAGATTAGTTCATGTTAGTGCATAAGTAATGAAACAGCAGTTTATTCTTTAATGTTATCATCAATTCGCGCACGTGGGTTAACAATATATAACCGTAACTAAGTTCAAGTTGAACAAACACACTTTGGAGAGGAATAATTTTAAACTTCGTAAGGGTTCACTAAATTCTAAGAGTTATATATTTTTTTAAAAATAAAAAGTAAAACATTTACGTTCGAATAGCTAGCCACCAGAAATTATTGATCACTCTATGGTAGTTGGTGATTGCCTTCGTTTGACAGTCATATAATCTTAACCATGTTTCGCAGAGCAGCACAACGAGCTATAAAGGATATGGCGCGTGATGCATAAATATTGAACTTTGATAAGGATGTAATCGTGGAATACCACTTAGTGAGTTGTCCAGTAGGGAATAGCCGCTAAGTTCAACAGGCCCCGAACCAATTCTGGCATTCGTCCTGCGTAGGTGGAAGGTGGAGGTAATTTTAGGCCAGAGTAAGTAGTGCCCATCAAGGTTGATGGTCGTGACATAATATTTTAGTGTTTCACCCACTACATTGTAGGACCACTGTAGTTCGGGGCAACGTAAACATCCTCGTACTGTACATTTTTAGGCAATGAAGTGCTTTCAATATTATGTCACTTTTAAAGAATGGATTCTTGTTAGTTTCAAAATAATGCCAGGGTATAAAAGGAACAGTATTCAAGACTTTCTTCGGCCTCCTGAGAAACCAACCTCAATCCCAAAGAACGCGTTTGGTAAGAGATCTATGGGTGAGGTATCGGGGGATGCGAGCAGCTTCCAGTGCCCAACTGTCTAACCTGGACGAACTTGAGTACCTAGTTAAGAACCTTCCGGGAAGGCTAGCTGCTGTTATAACAGCAAGAGGTATCAACTCAGTAATGACCTCAGAGAAAAAAATCAGGTAATAGACCAATTACTTGTTGGTAGATACTGTGATTTGTGTTGCTTCAGCTTTAAAGCGGAGTAGCATTTGATTTATAACTATGAATTAGCTTATCATTGGTAAAACAAAAGTAAAAATTCTCTCCTCTGTTTTTTTGTAGGGTATTTTCATAAGAAGATTAGCACAGCGAAGAAAGAGACAAAAATTGAGATCAAAAGATAAAGAAATCCGTGTCGCACCAAATGAACCTCTGGCAGGTGCATCTGATGTTAACTCACCTTCAACAAGTTCAACAGAAAATGTATCTGACTGCTTACTAGAGTTAGAGGTAATCATATTAAGTATTGTTTTACATTACCGAGTGACTATAGCTCAATTGGTATAGCGTTGGCTTCGCATTGTAAAGGTCTTGGGTTCGCGATCAACAATCGCCTATCCTGACTGAAGTTTTTCCCTGGCTTCTCTCAGTCGTACGACGCAAATGCTGTGATGATGCCTTACGATCAGTGCTGACTCTTTTAACCTGTTTAATATAGTTTGTGGTATTGTTTAACACTACGAAATTTTGACTGTTTCTTATCTTTTGCGAATATTATTATTATCATTATTTGCTATTATTCATATTATTATTATTATTATTATTTTTTGCGAATTTTATTACTTTAAATTAAATTTAATAGGAATCGCAACATCAATGTTTCGGATATCGCTAAAATCGTCATCAGTAATTATAGTAAATTTGGGAAGAGATTTTGAATAGCCTATTTATACAATATCCGTATATTTTAGTAAAATTTGGTTATATGGAAGTAGGGTACTGAAGTGCATTATTAATTTTTTATTGGGGGTACAGTTTCTGTGATATAGCACTCACTTCTCGTTCGTGGGGTGCCTGGTTCGAGCCCCGGCCAAATAAATTTGTGGTAGACAACATCGTGCTCGTGGGTTTTCTAGGGATACTCTCTTGTTCCCCCACTTTCTCATTCCACCAATTCTTCCATCATTCACTTGCTTTAATCTTCGTCTCCCTTAGCGTAACGGGTATAATTGTGGAACGTTACGCTCAGATTTCATTGTTTTATCTTCCGGTGGAATAGAAGTGCTTGGGACCGCGCAATTTGATTTAATAGTAATTTTTGTATCGTTGTATAATTTTGTAATGACTTAATATTTAAATCGTAGTAAAGATAGACAATATTTCAATAATTATGACAAATTGCTTTACCACTGACAGAAATATTAATATTCCGAGAGACGTTTCTCGTTCAGCAAAAGAAAAGAGCATGAGGGAGAAGTACAAATAGAAGTTCTTATTTTTTAATAGACGTGTAGGAACTTAACACTATAACATGTTGAATTTTTGTACAAGATAACGTGTATTACAAACCAAGTACCACTAACTTTGAAGAGGAGAATTGATATTAGTATATTGCAATATATTGTGTTCAAGTAATTGATCATGAAAGCGACTAATATCTGTAGAAATATCTTCTAGTGTTTTTAATTCGAAGTGAAATATTTTTCTTTGTGATGTCTATACTTTATCAGTCACCTATAGTGTTATGTTTCATCATGCTCTGAGTTTGCTTCAAGATGTTATTAGATGTAAATAGATTAATGTCAATAATAAGAGTTAACTTGGAACATTTTCTTACTAGATGTGGCAGCTTCTGTAGTTATCTTACCTTTGAAACCTCTATTTTTATTTTTCTCTAAATTTTCCACGCAACACCAATACAATCCTTAACTCCAACGAATATAACAAGATTGCAGTTTTTACTAAGAAAGACATTCCTTTCAAGAAAAGATAAGGAAGTAAACGTAATGCCATGCTTTTTGCTCCACCATAAACTGGTAAGAATAGTTTGCAAACGTGTTTACTTGAGCTACATTTTTCAATAAATGTACGAACTCATCTTTTGTTTGTAATTTTTAAAAATTTTTTCTGTATATCTAAATGTTTCTGGGGTAAAAGTGTTAAAATATGATTTATATTTCAAGATTGTCATTGTCACAATTTGCAACAATTTTCTACTCACTGCTGCATAAAGATCTCTTTGAGATTTTCTATTTTTGTTTCCTAGAGACTGAATTCTCTGATGTTCAGAGTTTGAGTATATAGGGAGAGTGACGACGCAGAGCGGGCAGTGCAGCCTCTCTTCCTAGTGCACCCAACCAAATTAAGCCGAACTTGCAGTAATAGTTTCAGGAGGTGGCCCGGGGGAAATTCCCATGGGTCATAAATCCGCTCGTACTCAATATGTTATCAATATTTTCGTGGTATTTCTTTTCACCCTTTCTGTCTTTGTATTTTAAAGTTTCCTGGACGAAATATTCTGAAATCACCATTGTATACTTGCAATCCACTTCAATATTATTTAGGTCTATATTAAAATACGTATTATGAAGCTAATAGTATTCGTAGTTTTGGTAACAACGATAAAAGATGTTTCCTTGAAGATGCTATAATAAGAAGCTAAAGTCTCGTCGTCTCCTTAATGTTACCATCTTTATTCTACTTGCAAATCTATATATTAACATTAACTTTGACTAGTTGATTGGTTATTGAAGTTTAGCGTCTATTTTCAGCAGCGATCTTATATGAGACGTAAACCTACAATTTAATGTGGAATCCGAACCACCAAAATCATTCATTTTTCCAGGATTCCCACCGGGAATCGAACCCGGAATCCCGTACACCAAAGTGCTTATGCTAGCCGCCATACCAGCTAGGAGTTAAAACATTAACTTTGATGCTACGTGGTAACCAAAGTTAATAAGCATTCAAAGGTTTACACACACAGACACACAAAAAAAAATCTGCCAATAAAAAGTAGAATTTAAAAGGGAACAAGTATACAGGAGTAACTAATAGTATTAATACTAAATATATTAATTTAAAACAGATATAATCCATATTTTATGAAGCAAATGTTTCAAAATGTCTTAAATGAAATTAAATATCTTCCAATGTAAAATAAATTGTTTTATTGTTAGAGTATTTACTTCCGATGGTTTGTGCGTTCAATTATGGGAATTCCCTGACCACTTGTTTCACGATGGTTCTTTTCCGATAATACTACTTTATTTACTGTAGGGGCTACGGTGGCTCAGTGGTAGAACGTTCACCTCTGGTGCATGGAGTCTTTGGTTCGATCCCTGCTCGCGCCAAGTGGGGCTTTGTGTGGACAAACACTGTGTGTGTGAGTTTTCTCGGGGTTTCCTGTTTCCTCCCACTTTCTTCATTCCACAATTTCATTCATTATTCACCATCACCGTCTCCTTTTGCCTAGTCGGCATAACCGTGGGACGTAAAAGTTAAAAAAGAAATTATTTACTGTACGTCGAAGCTATATATTAGAAGTAAAACATTCAATTTTATATTAAACATAATCCACACATTAATTTGTTCTACAGGGGGGGGGGCAAAGGTAGGTGTACAGCCCCGTACTGATCAACTCATTGCCTTTTATATAATTTCTTATTGTTATCCATCAGATAGACTTAGTTTCTTTATCTTTAGCTCGGAACAGCCGAAGCAAATAAACCTATAAACTAGAATGTTACATTTGATCAATGCAGGGGTGTTTAAATACTTTAGGACCACCCTGTAGACCCTATAATTATCTCAAGTTTTTTTTCATTCAGTGAAATTGATATCTTTATTAAGGTCTTACAAAAGACTTAATTAGTATATATTGAATGTTGTAGTATACCTTATCGTTAAAGCGTCTAATTCAAAAGAAAAGTCCAAAATTTCGTACAGTCACTTTCAATGTGATCAGGTTAGTTGTACAAGTAATATACTTACAAAAAGCTCAAAAACTCCGGTGGGTTTTTTTCAAGTAGGGTCAGCTCAGTTCGGTAAACCCTGCCAAAAATACAGTTTTAACAAGAATAAGCGTATCCAATATCTAAAGTAAAATTACCAGTGTTGTAGCATACTAAGATGTCAAAGATGTCATCACTTAAAAAAAAATCAAAGTATATTATTTTTCCAAAGAATATATCTATACGGTGTGCTAATCTACTAATCTTTTGTTTCAGTTAGCAACCGAAGCCGAATTAATATTTGGCAAATGTTTGGACGCAATGAAAAAGAAATTACTAACTGTAGTGAATAAGCTAGATGCTTTAAATATTGAAAAGAACTTGGTGGCCTTGGAACGATATCTCCATCCAAAGGGATCCAACAGATGTATCAATTTGGTAAGTTGAGTTTTTAGTGATATGAGCTTTCCTTTTGTCTTTTTTTAAAAAGGAAAAACAGTTTGAAGATTGTTCGATATTACCCCCCACCCTCCAGAAAGACTTATGGAACTAAAAATGTCGTCCCTTTCAATTTGGCAGGGATATTTGAAGGTCTTAAGTACTCGTACATGTAACTTTATTTTCATTCTCACCCGCCCTGCTAAGGAAAGATAATGATTCATGCAGCATAGGACACAATATCTATATTTCATATTTTCGCCACTACCTATTTATTAAGAGTAGTATCAGTTGTAGCAATAGCAGTACTTGTTTCTGAAAAGAAATACCACATATTTTTCGTTGTTAAAACAAAAGATACTTTTAAGCCTTTATTAGTAAAGGAGGGAAAGAAACTTCCAAAGTCATTCGATTTCGATCTATTTTTCCCCTAGACTACTGCATCTGAAATTTTCAGAAGCTATGATAGTGCACAAAGATGAAATTTGTTTCATATACTTTTATCACCGTTCGCCACTAAGGCGTAAAGAAAAATTGAAGAGGTTAAAGTATGTCCTCAAATGATGGACTCCGATCCGAATTCATGCCTCAGAGTTTTTTGCCGGATCATCGTGGTTTGATACCATGTATAAAGTAAAATGAAAGAAAAATAATTTTATTGATAATTGTATTGAGTTCTCAAAACGTGTGAGTAGTTGAGTTGAAAAAAAAAGTAGCTTAGAACATTCAAAACACGCGGAGTTTCCCAGTTACAGGCTCTCAATATTACGGTGAGATCGTCACAAGAGACGTCGTATCTTGACAAATAATGATATAGGTCGTCTCGACTTAGAAATTACAGTCGAAGTAGAACCCAAAATGGGCTGCGGTGGCTCAGTGGTGCATTGGGTCCCTGGTTCGATACCGGCTTGCGCCAAGTGAACTTTGTGGTGGACAAACACCTTGTGCGTGGGTTTTCTCGGAGTTCTCCCATTTCCTCCCACTTTCTTCATTCCACCATTTCATTCATTTCTCACCACCACCGCCGGTACAACCGTGGGACGTGAAACTTAAAGATTTCATTTCATTTCATTTCGAAGTAGAACCCAGTACATCGATTTAAGCAAGCAGTGTTTGTGAAAGGCAATTGCTGTTTAGATATTCTGTGCTTATCTCATCAAACCATATGATTGCTTTACAATGGAATCCTCACATTGCAAGACCTATCTATGTGGAACTTCTCAATCAGAAGGATTGCTGATATAGATGTATTGGGTACTATTTCAGTTGTGATTTTATAAACTCGCGTGCCGCCACTATCTGTCGAGGTATGACGACATTTGCGACGATGCCACCATAACTTCGAGCGTTTGTGGCCCTGAAACCACACATGTTCATTAATTTCTTAAAAAGGAAGTTTTCTCTTATTTCCACCTCATATGTTCCATGTTTTACACATTATTCTATCACGTTGTATGTTTCCTTTGAAGTAGTTTTACTTTAGAATGTTGTTTGGAACATGTGCGCTATGCCATATTAGCAGATCTCAGAAAAAAAATATTAGTTTTAAATTATCTTCTAAACTCGATTTTAAAATTAATATTGTTAAACTTTCTAAGGAGTGCTTCTATTTGTTTGTCGTATTTAATTAACTTGTCTACATAACAATAGTATATAAACAACTTTCCAATTTAGATGTGGTTATACTTGATAAAACAACTATATTTTACACAGCAGTTTTATTTGGTGGTTTTATTCTTTTATGTAAGAATGTACTTTATTCCTTATGTTTTACTAAACATATCTGAATTCATTCCTTTTCCATATATATCATAGGAAACGTTTCAAGAAAGCTTGAAACCTCCAGGACCAGCCAATTTCTATGCCCCCGAGTCCAAAATCCTGTGGACAGGAAGTGGTGAAACAGTGCAGCTTGATAACACCTGTGATATTGAAGAGGCCTGCTTGCTGCTCCTATGTGTTTATTATGTCAAGAATTTGTCTTATCCAAGTTCATTTGGTCAGTTTCTGGGAGTATTACAAACCATTATTTTAACTCATGATAAATTTCCAAAGAAGTTTCAAACTCAGCGAACTGCGGACACTATAAAAAAACTGAAATTGTAATTGGTTGTAAGAGGACTAGCAATTAAACAGTAGCAATATACTTGGCTCTCATTTTAAAATAATGTTTTTTTATTATGTACTAAGACGATATATTTTTTATTATGCACTAAGACTATATAATGTATATCAGGAAAAGTGTAAACAATAATCTGTTAACACATCAAGTTTGCACTATCAGAACTTCCCCTCCACCCTTCCAACAAACCTGTCCAGTCCGACCTTGTTTTTGAAATCTTTCCCGTAGCTTGTGGATTTGTTTTATTCAGTTTGGGGTGCTTCAATCTAGGTGAGTCTTCACGCGCAAACTGAAGTATTTTTTCTTCATTTCTAATGCGCACCTTGAAGAAGAATATATGGCATTTTTCCCAAATAAAATAAAATAATAGCTGAGCAAAACAAGTACGTTTTATTAAAAACTAAACACTTTGCTTTTAATAAAAGGTAGTGCTTTGCTCAGCAATTATGTTGTTTTAATTGGGTTGATAAAAGCAAAGCTTCGATATGGAAAATATCACGGATAGCATTTTTATGTATTTTAATTATTTTGATCAGTAAACTTGTAACTTAAACAACCTTCCAGAAGGGCAGAACGTCGAAAAGGTCTTTTATTTTCCCACAGTTTGGAGAACTTTGCATATTTATGGCAGAATGCAAAACGTAAGTAAGGGAGAAAATGTTTCAGTTCTGTATGGCATCCAGTCTTAGCATAAGAAAGAAAAAAAGTTACGATTGTTCGTTCAGAAAAGGCGATATGCTTTCCAAAAGTAATGTTTGATGGGTAAGATCACATGGATGTTCATTCTTTGCTGGATAATTCTTATAGGAAACCCGGAAGAACAGCGTTTTATAATTAGAAGATGAGTCCTTCCAGTAGGACCAGTATAGTTCTATCATTAATATAAAATGTATGCAAACATTTCAAATCAAAAAAAAAAAATATTTGTGTTTAAAATAATTAGCAATATAGGGATGACCTATTTGAAAGAAGATGGATTCTTTTTTCGCCGTTATCCTTTTGGACACTATCGCACGGAAGTATAGATTGCAATCCCTGTGTTGAATAACGGTCAAATAATTATTTGTGTTTAAAATAATTAGCAATATAGGCTTGACCTATTTGAAATAAGTGTGGATTTTTTTTTTTTGCCAATTATCTTTTTGGACACTATTGCACAAAAGTATGGATTGCAATCCCTGTGTTGAATTATGGTGTATTGTTCAAAATATGATTACATGCGTACAACCGTGCCGAAATGAGTGGAACACTTAACAATAGGTAAGACTATTGTTGTCACTAGGTACAAAGTACAAGCTTCATATTCCATGTATGATACAAGGTAAGTCCAAGTTAGAGCCACCACCCTGAATGCTGTATATTCTGAAGTGAAAGAGGTATAATTATAAGATGTTTAGGTGGATGCGCTACATTTCTAGCAGTAAAATGTATTATATAGGCCATTTTGGAGACAGCAATGTAAGATTTATCTAAAAATAATTTTAATTAAAAAAAGCCCAACTAATTTTGTGCTAGCATTTCATGAGAAATTCATTAAAGAAGTGTTTCATTATTACTGTTTTTGTAACCAACTGCATGCTGTTCCTAATTTCAGTCTCATTTAAAAACTCGTTGCTGAAAAGCAGCAGGGTACATATACTGAAAAACTGACTTCGCCTATGAATTTAGATTCAAATCTAGTTCTAAATTATGCACATGGCCCTTGTTTCCATTTAAGAGTTTTTAAAACTTAGATTAAACTAATATTTCTTCTTGTAAAATGGCCAACAGACTCACGTTATATCATCAGAAAGTTTTCCCGCATCCACTTAAGTTTTATGCAGAGCGCGGTCACATATTTACCATATTTACTTTTAATGTTGACTGGGAAATACTTAGATTATAAGCTATAGTAGCAAGTACTGTTAAGTGCTGTAATTTAGATATGTACCGGTATTAACTGAGTCAACTTGTATTTATCAATATAATAGGTACAGTCAGAAACAATATTAAGTATGGATTGGAGGTATAAGAAGTGATAGCTCTATTCGATACTTAGTATTATTTCTGACTATATATGTACCTATGAAATTAGGTTTTGTACCCATGAAATTAGATTTTGTACCCATGAAATTAGGAGCTTTTGTACCCATGAAATTATTTGTACCTAAGAAATCACAGGTACATTGTACCTGCTAACTCTTGGGTACAATGTACCTGCTAAGTTAGTGGGTACAAAACGGCCGTTTTGTACCTCTGAAATAGTGGGTACTGTATTTAGAGTGTATTCTATAACCATAGCCGGCGCTGCAGGGGGCAGTTGCTTTCCCTATGGATTTCCAAAATACATATCAAAATATGTTAAATTTCCTTATTCGTACACAATAGTTAGTGAAGTTAGCAGTGAGTGTAAAAAATTGGTTTTTACATTAACACTGTAACCGTAATATAACACCTGAAACGTTAACTGTAATACAAGGTCTGTGGGACTGCTACATTGATTTTTATTTATGAACCATATATTTTTATAATTTAAGCTACAAAAAAGCAACCAATATCTTTACGTTATTCTTTCTACAGTTGTAAAAATGTTTTAACTTATTTTGTGAATGACCATCTTTAGTATATACCGTTTTTTAACTAGCAATTATACATGAAGTATTATAACTCGCAAGGAATTGACGAAAGTATACACAAATCCAACAAAAATAATTAAGTATATGCTTTAAGAATTTTTGTTAGTTACAAAACCATTACGAAAAGTACAAATGCACCATTGTATGGTGGACCATTCTCATCTTTTCTCAATCGACAAAACATATACTCAGAAAGGTTATTATTATCAATAAATAGCCCAGTCTTCTCCGGTATCTCACATTCCATTTCATCATCTTTCTCATTTTCATCTACACAATCGCACACATGACTTGAGTTTTTCCGTGTTTCTTCTTGTGAAAGTACATAATCCAGATCAGCGTCGGAGTCATCCATAAGGTCACTTATTTCACTACCACTATCACTAAGTTCTCCGTCATAAAACATCAACCTGATACGATCTATAGCCATAAATCTGTTATATCTAACTGAAACCTTTTTACTTGTATTTGGACGTTCCAAATGTCTCCAGAAAAGCATATGTAACTAAAACAATAACAAACTTACATTAATATAATAAAACTAGTCGAAATAGCGTATATGGCATACAACGTAATATGCAGTACGAAAGGCCGCTGTGAATGTGGCGTATACAGTAATATCCGGTATCTGAGACCAGGAATGTTTCGAAAAGCAAACTATAAAAATTGAATTGCCCACTCAAAGTGCGAAGAAAACAGGATTATTGTGTATAGGGTTAAAAGGGGAGAAGCTACTGAGACGTAGAGGAAGCTAAAGATATACGGGTTACCGCAGGACAAAAATAAATGTTGTTGGAGGTCTCATAGACTTTTATTACGGTTAAGGTGTTAAACACCATCTGGTTCTTTGCTTGTATGTCGGTCCTTTTGCCCCTCTCCCCGTAAAAAATCCTGTGGGAGTAACTATGTATACATTTCCCTTTAAAATTCGTTTATATACTACATAAACATCTATATTGCAGCTAATGTTTAATAAAGATGAATATATATTTATGCTTACACGAACGAAAACGATTAAATTAATAGACAGCCGTATTTAGTAGACACTACTTTACTCGGTTAGTGATCGCATATACGACAATGACAATTAGCATATCTGAGGATGTTTCATACTGTGGCCAGAAAAATTTACTTCGAAGTATCCCATACTGCAGCTAACTTAATATTACAAAGAAATTTCGATACTCGAAAAGAAAGATCAACTGAGACGTGCTAATTTATCCTGAATAACCGAGTCCTGCAACAAAGGTAGATGGGTTAAAAGAGCTAATTCTTTATAACAACCCAAGTATCCGGCAATAATTAAGTGCACTGTGCAATTATAAATACGAGACGGATATTGTCACCTCAAAACTGTATAATTGTTATTCCTCCTGCTTAAAGCAACCAAGTAAGTTAGTTAACACCGTTTGCCAGTTTTCTTGGTAACTAAAGTCCAGAATTATAACCTCGTTGGCTTCCTGCACTTGGACCTGCTAGTCACTAGGGGTATGTTAAAAGGATAGCCAATCACCAGCCATCATTCACCGCGCTCAGCGAGTCACAAGTAATCAAGCTGGCAACACTCCATAAACGTCACTACAACTTTTCTCGGGAAGCCAATGACATTATATCTTCTGTTATATAGAATACAGGAAAAGGTAAAGTGTAGTTTTACTGAGTAGTGCTAGGTTACTATTCTTCTACACGATTTCTACCGTAGTTTTTACTGAAATTCGACTACTGGCAGCTAAGTTTTCATTTAATTCTTACTCTGCACACGATGAAAAGAAAGTTCATATGGATCCGTGGAGAAACGTTTATAATTTCGGAGCTGCCGAATGTGTGGGAAAAGGAAATTTAGAGGTTTACAGTTCTACTACTATGGGACCGATCCCAGTGGGGTCAACACATTAGTAGCTTATAGTATTTTATGATAGTTTAACGTGCTCATACTTAAGTGGTATTGTGCAGTAAAGTTTTGTCTTTGTTCTAGTAACATAAATTAAAATAATTCAGGATTTAGAATTGACAAATCATCTCAGGAGTTTGTGCAGAGGTAAAGAGTTTGTGACTTGGTTGCTTCAACAAATGAAATTAAGTACTTTTTAATTGGAAACAGATAGTCATTTAAGACTGGAAAATGGAGGGTGAAAGAGAAAGGGATGAACCAAGCTAAATTGTTTACACAGCAGTTGTTTAAAACATTTGACAATTTATTTGCGATGACTTTTCGAATGTTACTTTATCTGTTGGGAAAATGGAGCCCATGATATGGACAACCAGATGGGTTACATAGAAGTTTGAAGCGGAAGCAATGAAATTAGAGTCAACTTATAGTACAATAGGACAAAGAGTTCGTACGTTTCTGATTCACAAAGCAATACCTCTTGCTGATATAATACGCAAATATGTACATTAAATTCAGATATATGGATATTGTTTCAGACTTAAAAATAAAGGAGCATGGAGCATTTTTTAATATGTACCTGCTGGTTAACTTAGTTTTCTCTGTTTTTAACATGTCATTTTTCGATTTTTTTTGTTCACGAATCGGTCATTGAACTTTTAGTACAATCAATTGACACGCAAGTAAATAAAATGAAAGGTCTGTAGGTTGATGTCAGATAAGGTACTCATTAAAATGCAAACAAAAACAATTGTCATTTATAACAAAATACTTTGGATAAATTAATAATTACCTGTACCTTGGGCAGAAAGTGCTCATATATATGCACTATACTTCATAGAATGTTAATTTAATAATAACAGAAGAAGAATGTTTTTAAGATATGTAAGAATTATTATGGGATAGTAGTTGCTATGTAAATGTTTATGGATACCGAGTCAGCAAGTTTGTGTGCTTGACAGTTTTAAGGAATATATATTATAAAGTATATCCACTAATAAACCATTTTAACAACGTTCGTCGACGTTATCATTCTTATATAAAAGGTGAGAATAATAGTATATAATTCTTAAAGATTACTACCACTCGAGATTTGTATATCATATTTCGCCGAACCAGGTTGACGACTACTCTTAGTAAGTCGTTGTAAAAATTTTGGTTTACCTCACCCGGGATATACTGTAAATTCTCATCCCGAAGCATAGTAGGAGTGAATTTACTTTTGCAATTTAGTTAATGAATACAAATTTGACCGTATTGAGAAGTGGTAGAATAATTGTAAGAAAAATGGACAACGAAACAATGGAGAATGCATTCCATAATAGTGACAACGGTGGAACTAGTGTAACACCAGGATTGACATCAGAAGACCGAATCTTGCTAGTTTTACAGCAGCAATTGATGCAGATGTCTACCGAGTTAAAGCAGACGATGAAGCATAACTCTGAAGAATCCAACAAGCAATATGAAGAATTAAGTAGACGAATGGAACAGAAGTTCGACGAATCTAACAAGCAATATGAAGAATTAAAGCAGACCATAGAAAAGAAGATAGAACAGAACTCCGAAAAATCCAGCAAGCAATATGAGGAATTGAAGCTGACGATAGAACAGAAAGTGGAACAGAAGTCAGATGAAACGAAACAATTAATTATCCAGACGATGAGCGATATCACCTCGCAGTTCGAGGAAAAGTTAAAAGGAATATCGGAGGAATGCCAGGGTAATCACAACCACCTGAGCCAAGAAATCAGTGATATAAAAAAGGATTTAGAAGTAACCGAATCTTCTGTTCAACAACAAAAGATCCAGGTCATCAGTAATGCTAACAACATACGTACAAATACGCAATTGTTAGCTACGTTACAGGAAGAAATTAGAATGCTACAGGTTAAGGACAACACACACCACAATAACCTGTGTGATGATCGCTTGGAGTTTCCACACTCACCAGAGATGAACCCACCTTCGCCGGTATCTGATGAGGATATCATTTTAGAAGAAATACATCCGAAAAGTACAGATGGGCGGAAAAGAGATGGTGTAACGACACATCACGTCATGAATAGGAACTATCACCCAATGGGTACATGTAATGATAAAAGGAAGGTAAAATTAAGTGTTAAGATGAGCGAAATACGAGCTATGAGCAAATTCAGTGGTAAGTGTAACGAGAATGCTACTTCTTTCTTAGAGAAATTCCAGGACGAGTGCAATATTATGTGGGTAGATAGATCACAATATATGAAATTAATCCCTCATGTATTACTCCCACCTTGTTCATTATGGTTTAAAGCAGTACGTGATCACATCAGTACATATGAAGAATTCAAAGCGGCACTAATCGCAAATTATGAAAACGACTTTTTGCTGGCAAATAGAGATGCCACCATTAGAAATCAACATTTCAATCCTCGATTGCATAAATCTGTTGTAGAGTTTGTTGTAAATACATACAACGAATTAAGGGTCGTTAATCCATTGCAATCGGAATCGAGAATAATAGCATCGATTCGAAATTTGCTTCCATTTAAGTTACAACAGATCTTATTTTCCACACAGTGTATGAGTTTCAACCATTTATTAATGCTTGTCCAATGCTATGAAACTCAATACCATGCTATGAATCAACAAGCAGGAATGGGTAAAAATAAGAATAATTCAGATCATTTTGTGTCTGTTCGGAATTTAAATATCCGAAGTGTGAATAATACGGAACATAACCTAAACCGAGTAAATTCTAGCAATCAAAATGAGCAAAATAGGCAATGTTATGTAGGGAATCAGCCTAACCTAATTAATCGTAGCAATCCATATGTTAGATCATATAATCAAAATAGGTTTAAAAATAGACGGAATGTATGGCGAAATTCCAGGAATACAGCGAACTACGTGGATAGACGTAATGGGAGGACAAGAGATGGCACTTCGTGTCAAAATCAGAATCACGACGTAATACATGTACAAAATAGTACAGAACCTAATCATGATTGTGCAGTACAATGTACTTTATTAGAATCATATGCAAGTATGAATGTAAGCTGATTACCGTTAATGAAATTTGGTTAAACCCATATCAGTTATAGATTCTTGTGAACTTTTATTTTTAAGTTTATGTGTTAACATCAATAATGAAAACAATTCTTATAACTTCGCTATATAAGCAATATGAGGAATTGTAATTTAATTCGTGATTGATTAAAAGCAAAGATTATTTATATTAGATTGACTTGTGTTGAAAACTTAATTGTCAAAGATTATGTTAAGAATAAGATCCATTCTATAAAACTAATTATTCGACGACTGTTTTTATGAGCTATCCTATATATTATGCGAACAAGATTCTTCTTTATTTATGACATCTTAGTGCTACGATGTATACATTAAAATGCAACATCCAACTTATTTGTTATTCAATGCGCCCTGAAAGAGCAAACATTATTTGTAACATCACCGTTTTAATAATGATCAAAACTATTAATCATGGTAATTTGTGTTTCACCCTCGTCAATTATATTAATAAGTGTCGACGTTTTTAGTAATAAAGGATAAAATATAATAATAATGAAATAAATATAATTAATGTAATAAAAGATAAGGAGTATTGATGAAATTAAAGATTTGTTATAAATGTATTTATATATATATGAAATGTAATGAAGATATATACGAGGTGTGATCAAAATATAAAGAACATATGTAATTTAAGACCATTATTGTAAACGGACCAGTGGTTCTTGAACATAAAAGCCAAACTCGCTCATGACTTTTATATTCAGTCCATTTGTCGGGCGACATTTTTATATAACAAAATACTTTGGATAAATTAATAATTACCTGTACCTTGGGCAGAAAGTGCTCATATATATGCACTATACTTCATAGAATGTTAATTTAATAATAACAGAAGAAGAATGTTTTTAAGATATGTAAGAATTATTATGGGATAGTTGTTGCTATGTAAATGTTTATGGATACCGAGTCAGCAAGTTTGTGTGCTTGACAGTTTTAAGGAATATATATTATAAAGTATATCCACTAATAAACCATTTTAACAACGTTCGTCGACGTTATCATTCTTATATAAAAGGTGAGAATAATAGTATATAATTCTTAAAGATTACTACCACTCGAGATTTGTATATCATATTTCGCCGAACCAGGTTGACGACTACTCTTAGTAAGTCGTTGTACATTTTTATTTATGAAAAATAAATAAAGGAAATATATTAACACGAAATAAACTTCAGTTGATTCAATGTTAGATTAAGTCGTTCGAGTTTCAATTTTTCATAGTTTTATTGTATAAATTCTTAAAGGAGAACGTTTACGTGGCTGTGATGTTGTTTAAGACACTGTTGTTGGTCACTCTACAATGTAACATGCAAATTGGTCACATGTAAATAATATTCACAATAATTGTACCCGAAAATGGTCAATATTTCTTGAAGTTTGAGACAACGACTACTGTATGCGGATAATGATCAGATTATTATCTTCGTTATTGGCGCAAATAACACACTACATTTTCTACAGAAGCGTTATTATAGATTACAAATGGAAGATTGAAGTTAAGCTGTCCCGTCGTAGGGGGTTCACTCGCTAATTTTTCTAGGTCTTCAAATTTAATAACTCCGAAGTAAATTTAAAGACGACGTACTTCTTCAGTAATGCAAAAAAGTGAGCTGTTAAGAACGTTGAATGTGATTATGTCTCCAACTAATTAGCTTCATTCGGTGACAACTTTTGAATAGTCTTCCTTCAATTTTCTGTGAGAGAACGAAAAGAACAGATCCGTTTTAAGCATGCCTCGTAGATCCATGGAATTGAAAGGAAATATAAAATTTAAGTATAAAATTTAGAACTATGACATAACAAAAGTAGTTTATGACTTGCTTTTAGGTTTGTGTCATTTTTATGGCTTGTATTAAGGTATTTTGGTATCTTCTTTTACTATTTCTGTTAGGTTTTTTGTAAGACGTTTACATAAAACATCATCAACCTTTCTAGTTATTAACGTTTTACACTTAAAAAAGACATTAATATATTTTGCTAATATAGTATAATTTTGTCATTTCAATGCTAAGCGTCTTGTTAGTCAATTGGACTTACGATGCATAAGGAATAATATAAAGTCTAAATTGTTGTTGAACTATCTGTATTAAGAGGACAAATGCTCACCAGATATTTCTCCTTTAATAATAATGGTTAATAAATAAATGCTATATCATATTTTACATTTGTGGGTTCAAAATGCTCTGATTGTGGTCAGAGACTCAAGTTCGAATCTAGGAATGCCTCGAAGTTTACGTTAGACATTAGACCGAAACCTCAGTGATAATAAAATCTAACTTTGTAGTACTTTGTCACCAAGAAGTAGTTAACAATGTTTGCTCGATTTTATACTGTTGATAACCGTATCATGTTTTTAACAATGAATCGATTCACCTGATCAGAGCATTTAGATGTTACAAGCCGAAAACTTAATTTTGAATTCACTTTTATAAAATCTGAAAACAGAATTTTGAATCACATTTTTTCTCACACAAAACAACTTTCTGTTGCAAATTTCAATTGGAAACTTTTCTTTGAAACTTTTAACAAATCTGAAACACTTTTTATTCAAGCAAGTTTGGCAGAGAACAAAGTTTCAGATTTTAGGAAAGCCAGTTTTCGAAAATGTATTCATATACATATACATTTCTTACCAGTATAATTTCGTTTTGTAAAATAAATTTAATTCGAATTTCGAGATAGGCAAGTCATTACCGATAAAATATGTTTCAAAATATAAATTGAATTCGAATTTCGGGAGTGATATAAAATACAGTATTTTTCGTACAATATATATTTAACATTTCTTTTTGTTCATGTTAGTGTATACTAATTTTGAAATGTTGCATGGACCTATATGGTGATAGATGTGAGCCTGTGATTTCTCTCCATAATTTTAAAGCAATGGCAGCAGAATGAATTGAAAATACAAAAATAAGTGAAAAATAAGAAATATTAATACATGTGGTAATTCTTGTTCTGTTTCTTGAAATAGAAAAATAAGTTATTAGATATCAACAAACACCTAACAAGTAAGCAAACTCGCAGAAAATAAATTATCAGAAATTACATATTAATTGAATATCTATACTTATTTGCAATTACATGGAAGACTTTGAGACAACACAAATTTTCAGAGAATAATTATCATTTTTATTTGTTCGCATAAATGTTTGTATAAAGAACGAAAGACAGAAAAAATGGAAGGAAGAAAACCACTTGTTTTTCCTGAAAAAGCCGTGAGATAATAATTAATGTTCACATGACTTGATTTTGTCATTCCTATGTAGTAGATAGAACCTAATTATTCGGAAAGATATGATTTGTGTTTAACATTATTTGTCGTTTTCTAAGATGCAAAATTTATTTCTTCTTTTCATACTTTGTAAGAATATTGCCTAGAGTTCTGAAGATTTTGTGTGGCGTTACCATATAATTTTTATGAGATCGACTTACATTTTTGTGTTCTGGGGAATTGAAAATTAGCGTTTGGCTTGAGTCGTGATTCAAGTCTTAGAATTTTGCAGTATTTTACAGTAATGAAAGAATAAATTAAAAATCTGATTTCAGATACAGATGATTTCGTAGAATGTTATACTCATTATACAAAGGGAATTGAGTCGTTTCAAGGAGACCAGTGTTTGCACAACCTCAGCAATCTTCTTCATCCACCAGAATCGGAACAAAAGAAAGCCTTTTTAAATGAGCTCTATTGGAAATATTAGACAAGAAGGCATTTATATGAAGATAACTTTCTAACTGAAATTCCTGATAGGCAAATAACTACGTTCATCATTTCTAGCATTAATAGTTCCAAGCATTTGCAATAAATTCAGTGTGATCAACAGGTGGCAGGGATAATTTGTAATGCAATTTTCGAGATAGATTCTGTAGATTGTAAATGTATAAGATTTGTTTGTACAGAGGACCAATAATATATTTACGTACTTGAAAAAATAAATTCGTATCATTTCTGAGTATATGACAAAAGTTTAAGCTTGAATTTTTTATATTTCACTCTATAATTTTTATTAATTTTGAGTAGAAAAAAAATATTCAGTCTATGGAGTAACAGACGTATCAAACATTTTTACAAAACTGTTTGATGTAATACCGTAAATTTGTATTATTCAAAACATAAACTTTTTAATTCAATTTTACTTGTCCTGTGTAGTTGTTATATATTGAGATACGTGAGTTTAAGACGCCACGTTGTTAAAGGATAAATAAATATGCTATTTCGGAATAGAGTACAATAATACTCAGTACATGTTTAAGAACTTTGCGGGTGCATTTACTGTATTGTAAAACGCCACTGCGTATGAAGAAAACAAATTTCTCCTAAAGATAATGGGCTAAACCATGATATTCTTTCATCGAAAATGGAAGATGTTTGCTTATGGTGTTAGAAATGGAACGTGCAAAAGGGTAATAACTGACTAATGTTAAGTTGTCATCATCAAAAGTATTTGAATATAGGCTATTGCCCTCGGTGCTAATGTTTCATTGTTATTGTTTCAAGTTACCAGAAAACACTTCATGATGCAGACCTAAAGTTCTCATTCATCCTAGGAAAAGTGGAAAGTAATCTCGACTTCTTCTTCACTTAATTTATCTTCGAAATATAACATTATTTTCAAGAAGTTGCAAAACATCTGTAAGGTAGTAATATACAGAAAACATTGAGAAAGAATAATCAGGAGTTGTAACGCGACACTAAACTAAGAATAATACAACGCAATATATGGACAAGAAAATATTATTACTCTGTAGATGCTCTTTTCACAACAAATAAAGTCGATATATATTATGTTTTCGATATAATATATGTTTTGCTTAATTTTAGTGCGTTAATTAGATCTGTAATTGTGACGTGCAATTTTTAAAACCAGTTTTGTACTAAAGATAAACTACTTAATTCTTGTTTAGAATTAAAAAGTATTGAAGAAGAATTGTTATCTATTTATTATATAAGTATTGTAAGAAATGTAATATATACGAAAGAGGATACTATTCTAAACCATAGTTTATGTTTCAGGAAAACTTAATTTCAAATAAGACATGCAGAAAAATCGTTCTCCTCCTCACCATAAAATAACGCGTATTCTGCATAGACAAAGAAATATTTATGATTTCGTGAATTACATTGGATTATTAATGGGCTAATGACATCACCAAACCTTTTCCATTCTTACTGAGTCAAACTTCCGTCCTCGATATTAGAATCCCCGAAATGGTACTATGTCCTTATCATTTACACATTATATATGAATAATAGGATTTATCATCGATGACTATAAATTATTTTCGTGTTTGTCCTTAATGATTCAACCAGTATTCACTATTCTCCGTGTATCTCAGGTTGAGACTGAAGTTGACAATTTCAATTCTAAAAATACACTCTAATAACCTGAGTGGAAAATTTTTCCAATCCAATTGCTTTATGATATTGATTCTACAATCCAAGAATTGTTTTGCGTTTCATCTTTCCATTCAGACCGAACGTGGAAATATGCGATTGACAGTTTCAACAAATGATCAGCCAATAAAAACTATCATACGAATTAGATTTTTTTGATATGTATTCAGCACCGTAACACTTGGAATTATCTCTGATTTCATTTCACCTATTGAAATCGGAAATTCTAGGAATCAATCATTTCTAGTTTCAATATCACTAACGTAGGCAGCAATATTTGTTACAACTGTAGCTGACGTTTGTGATGGTGCTTTCTAGAATTAAATGTACAGTGTTATTCAGAGCCTAATTTATTTTGCTAAAAGAAATTTACACCAAAACCAGCTCTGTAATTAGTCTGAATAAATTAACGAAGGTATAAAGACCTTTCTAAAGACCTTGCGTTAAAACGTAAAAAAATAAAATGATATTTAGTGTTGAGTATTTTGTAACTAAACCATGTGATATTACAATTGAAACTTGCCATCATACCTGCAAATTGACTTGATCTTGCCCTTAATTTTCTTTTAGTCCTAATAGGTAGCAGCTTACATTGTGTTGGCTTTCAAAATAGCATTTCTTCAAATTATTTCTGGATTGCCACTTTTTTTAAAGAAAGTAATTGTATCTTTTTCACTTATTTCACTATTATTATTATTGCCAATATCTTTTATACTAAACGTAATGTTCTATATATTTTAATTTTATAGCTCCCAAGACAATTACATAAATTAATATATTAGAAATTAAAACTACAGTGAGGTTTACCGGATACATCATAATATAAACAGATTCTCATTTCGGATCCTATTTACGTAATGAAGCATCTTACGAAATCTGTAACAAAAACGTCTGATTCTAGGCCGAAACGACCACCACCTTCTGAGAAATTGCAATGCTATCTGTCGTTATACGTGGTGTTCTCCCAGAGGTCAAGACGACGAAGTGTGCGAGGAGCTTATTCAAGAGGGCACCAACATTGAAAATTACACATAAAAAACAATAACGGACCAACATATATTGTTCACGTATTATCAGAAAACCAACAGGCTATTGACTACCTTTTGGCGCATGTTACCCCTATTTATAAGAAAATCCATAGAGTCGAGCCTTCTAAAACTCCTGGGCCAGTATCTCTTAGGTGCGAGAGATGTCAATTCTACAACTCTCATTTCACTAAAAATTGTTCTAATCAACCACTATGCGGATATTATGACAACCAACAACTAGATTGTGTCAAAATCAACAACAATCTCCAAAGTGTTCCACTGGTGGAGAGGCGCACCCCACGTACAGGTACCGTTGCAAGGCTAAGCCCCTTGCAGAACCTACTCGCCTGGAGTTTACTGCACCTATTCGAAGCAGTGATAAAACTACACCTGCAGCCCAATCTACCCTACATCCGCTCAGTATCGATGATTTTCTTCGCTACCTCACCATAGTGCTCCAGAACGTGATGTCATTTCAACGCGATCATATACTTCGCACCATTACTGCCACTGCAAAATCGTTCTTTAACATCAATATGCATGGTACATATTCAAACAAAATATGCTCATTTTCAAATCGAAACTATTGAAACTATTGTTTAAATCTATGTCGTTCTTGTTTGTAGTCATGAATTTCTTATTTATTAATATACGATCTTTTCAGCAACTCAAACTCCTCCTAGAGCATATTTTACTAGAGGAACAAATTGATATTTTTGCTCTCAATGAAACTTCATTCAAATCTAATATCACAGCACACCTAACAGGTTGTCTCCTTCACCGACATGACTATAGAGGACCAGCCGCCAGAGCTCAAGGTGGAGTTGCAATATTTTTTTTTCACCAAAATTACCATTCATACAATATCACCTACAGGCTTATGTAATCATCCAGAACATTTTCTTCTATCTGTTTACTTTCCCTCCATTGTCATAAACGTTGCTACAATTCATATTCGGACGAGACAACCAATTCCATTCGATTTTTTCAATTATATTGCACAAAAGTTTCGAAATGTCGTCATTATGGCTGATATCAATATCCATAGTTGAAGCGACCGGGAAAAACAACTTTTTTTGAACTACGTAACTCAACAATTACGTTTGCATATCCATGACTTACCTAGTCATACCCGGCAAAGTAGCAAAACAACGCCAGATGTTGTAATTACATCACTTAATCTGGTCGGTGACTGTATAATACAGGTTCTTGACACAATCGGTAGTGATCACTGCCCAGCAAAACTAACGCTAAACAAGGGCTATCTTTGCCACACTACTAATGCGTTTCGTACTGTTAAACGTTATGATAAAGCTGATTGGAATAGTTATAGAACAACCATTGAAAGAGATATGAGACATCTCACAGCACCAACCACCGAGTTTGAATTATATTACACTATTTCCCAGCTTACAGATACCTTAACTACAAATGCTCAAACATCCATTCCTGAGGACAAAATCTGCCCACACAGACCAAAGTTAACGCATCAATATCTGACCATTGTAAAACACGCAAGACAGCACATTCGAGAGTACCATCGTACTGGGAACGAGGCACATCTTCTTTGTCACAGACAATGTCAACGGACACTTAAAACTATCTCATTGCATATAAACGGAGGCACTGGAGTGGTGCTTGCAATAAGCTGAGAGACGAAGCACATCCTACCTCCTATTGGAAGTAATTCCATCAATTAACGGGAAAAAACACTGTTACAACATATTCCCTCCATGTCAATAATGTTCCACTTCTTTCAGACGCAGATAAAGCGAATGCTTTTGCAGATCAACTGCAAACAGTATTCACTCGAACTAGGTCTCCATGCCAGAGCGAACGCATTGATATTTCCAGAATACATTCTCTACAACATTCTAAATCACATCAAACCGACATCAATCATCCTCTTACCAGACCAATCACTGAACCTGTATTACATACCGCTCTTCGACGGAAACGTAACACATCACCAGGAATTGATAGTATCTCGTATAGGATGCTGAATCTCCACCTCTATTTATTTCATTGCTAGTATCTATTTATAATTTCATACTCAACACTGGTCATTTTCCGCTACATTGGAAAGTTTCAAAGGTGTGTATGTTCATAAATTAAACAAGCCTATTCATGATGTTACTTCATACAGGCCCATTGAGTTAACTTCTGTCTTCAGTAAGCTATTTGAAAAGATTCTCGTTAACAGACTACATGTATATCTTAAAGAACACGATCTGTTACCAACGCATCAAGCAGGTTTTAGGCCAAACGTTATTATTAGCGACCAACTGCTACGCCTAACCACGGTTCTCATCAATCAATACAATAAAGCTCTTCCATCATGTCTAGTCCTTATGGATTTAGAGAAAGCTTTCGAAAAGGAATGGGACTATGGTTTGCTGGGCAAACTACAGTCACTACGCCTTTCCACTTGTTACAAACGTTTCATTTATTCTTTTCTAAGTGATCGAATAGCATATGTCTCATAGGAAGTGTTCTATCTAAACCTATTTTTCCTCATGCAGGCGTACTCAGGGCTCCGCACTTAGTCCATTATTATATATCTTATATACCTGAGATATGCCTAGACCACCGCCTAATGTCTATGTTTTCCAATATGCTGACGATAGAGCATTTTTATCACTAGCGAAAACTATGCTTCAGACCAACAGAAGCCTACAACTGACACTCGAAAATTTTCTTACCTGGTGCAGGAAGTGGAAATTAACTGCCAATTCGTAGAAAACACAAGCCCTTGTTTTCCTTCCAGCAAAACGTAGAACTAAAGTACGCCGAAATCCTGCTAATCTCTGTGTATCATTTGATGGCCATTTTCTTCGACCAACCGCCTCTGCCCTCATATCTTGATGTGGTAGTCGATACCAAACTCACCTGGAAACCTCACTTTCAAAAACAGGCGCAAAAAGCATCAATTAGATTACATCTTCTACTCCGCCTTACGGTACGACCTGGGGACTGAGTGCGGATGTCTTACTAAAGATATACAAAGTTTTTCTTCGACCTCTTCTCATATTTGATCACATTACCTGGTGTCATACTTCATCTAAGCTCTACGGGAAGTTAGCAATTATGGAACGCCATGTTATTCGCCTGGCATATCGGATCCGATTACCATATCCAAATTGCATTACCTACGAACACATATTTTTTCCAACCATTTTTAATCATTTTGCTACACTCCGGACAAGATACATTCAATCACGCATTATAAATGCTCATCCACTCTATCTTGATACCTTAAGAGGTGATGCCCTTATAGATGCTCCATCTCGATATCAGCATTCACCGCTCAACATCCTCACCACACTCTATGTTCAGACAACAAATTTGGACGCCGCAGAGAGAGCAATATTTGATATTTACATAGTCAAAGATCATCTACCACATATTTTTCCATTTTAGCACATGTTCTGCACTCATCACTAACATTGGGGCATCATTACGTCTTACATCAGTCTCGAGTCGCCCCGAGACAGAAGATCTAACCCCTCACAACTAATGTTCCCCATGTGATTGTGACGTCAATGCACTTCATATCATTATCATACCTGTTTATATATGATATACCTAACTACATTTATTCTCTAATTAAATATATGTTTGTATATTTGCACCGTTAATATGATATCTTGCACTGCTTTATATATTATTAATTTCTCCCTACTAATTTTATGTCTTTTTTCTTGTTAATTTCTTGTTCTTTTTGCATTGCACTTAGATAACCTATTGTATATGTATTAGCACCATCACCATGTATTGAAACCTTTGGCAACGAGAGGGCGTAACCCTCTAATGGCTGGGGTTAGTTTGTTCTAATATGAAGCCAAATATGATGAAATAAAGAAAATAGATTATTAAAGAACATTCACAAACCTAATCCCTTACCTTAAAAAAAAAACAGGTTTACCGCAAGTAATTAATATGCATTGTCTTACTCTTCATTCTTAACCATCTAGGTATTACTATACACTACTGTCATTATTCTATTCGCTGAACAATTACACTCTACATTCTGACGAATTAGATCAGGAACTTCTTGCAGATTTGAAATACATGATCACCTTCCGCTCCCATTGCCATCCTTTGTACAGTAAATTCATCTATCACTAAGATGGGCTCAGACTGACATACCTGAAATTGGCCCCTACCTCTCCTTAATTACACCAAACGTCACACATTGCTAGTGCACTTTTCAGTGCACTAAGAACTAACGTCAGTGCTATCAAAGTTTACGAATTATAATAGATGTTTGGTGGGGGTTAACTTCATATGAAGTTAGATCACCGACCCATCATTATGCAGATATTTTCACCCAGCTTATAACATCGTTAGTGCATCATTAGTGCACTAAAATTCACTAAGCACTAACGTTAGTGCTTTCATAGTTTACGAGTAATTGATAATTTTTGGTGGGGGGGGGCAACTTCAGAAATATCAAGTACCATACAAATTGACGTAGAAACATTGGGTTAACTGCAACCATTAGTGCACATTAATGCACTAAGCAGTAACGTTAGTGCTACCTTACTTTTGGGTTTTATTCAAGCTTGTTGGTTGGGGGCAACTTCAGAATGATCAAATTACAATTTGAAGTAGAAACATGGAGTTAACTGGAATCGTTAGTGCACTTAAACGCACTAAATACTAACGTTAGTGTTATATTTTTGGATTTATTCAAGATTTTTGGTGGGGCCCCAACTTCAGAAAATCAAAATCTATTGATAGTTGGGGTAGTGGGGACACGTTTTGCAATTTTCCTCTACTGTACCAGTAACAGTTTTCGGATTACCAAATTGAGAGTATGGTCATATTAACTTCGGTTTGTACACTTGATAAGCATAGGGTCCATTTTGGAGCAATGTAAATACTTGTTCCACAATAAAATATTTATTAAAAATCAGTTACTGTGCCACTTACCCCACTTTTTGTGATAAGTGCGATAAACCTTCTTCCTTCCCATATGTTACATGGGCAATAAAGAAGGGAAAGTGGGGACAGAGTGCCTGTTCTCTACTGCTGATAAGTACAAGTTTCATATTTCTGTTGCAGTTGTAGCCACAGATACATTTTGAAAATCGTACTGTTGCAAATTTAGAAAAAAAACAGTTATGTCAATATTTCAAAATATGTTTAATTTTGTTCAGAAAACTCTGATATTAAAAGTATTTGCTGGACATCATTAACTTATCGCAGAAACACTGAAATAATAAAAAAATTTGTAATTAGAATTTGACCTCAAGCTTGATCATTGATACGGGGAAAGTTTTGACAAATAAAATAAGCTTTAGTGTAGTACATAAAAAAGAGCTCTTGATGAAGTACGTCTCTGAACTAAAGACCAAGCAAATACTGAATGCTAACAAACCTACTAGTGCCTAACAGTGCTAAAAATGGCTAAATAAATGTAGGCTACACTTTTAAGCCTATGTAGATTAATAGATCTTTGGCTTGAAAAGTGATGACTATTACTGAGCATTGTAAGGCATCTAATACAAATCTACTTATACCTAGGTAGTTTATAGGATACGAATAGAGTCTACACAAAACACTGACTGCATGAACTAGATTTGTAGTCTACAGCTTTGCCTTAAAGAAATCACAGTGTTTATCAATATCAGCTACAATAGAAGATTTAATTACGAAAGGCATCACACTGTCAAATCTAACAGGGCCATGGAAAATAGGCTTTATGTGTACAATATCTACATCTTCTCCAAGTGGAAAACGAGATTGCGCGTCAATTCGTTCAAGGAACTTCATTTTATACAAATTTTTGCTAACTAATTTTGACTCTGCCAATAGATCAATTTTTCACGTAATGAGCTGCATAATGCTGATCTCTCTCTAAGCTACGTGCTCTAAGCCAGGCATTGCACTGTTTCCATCATCTTCGATGTATTATCGGAAATACTCGTACCTGCATCTGTGTCCGTGTACCCACTTACCCTACAAGTATAAAATTTGTGCCCACTTACCCCACATTTTTGTACATTTTGAACACCTCAGTTGTACATATACTGACAAACATAAAACAGTACATTCAATTTTGATAAGTACCTTATCATCTCTTCTTAACCGTACAATATTTTCCCTGAGTGCTTCTGTGACAATTATATCAGTATTGCCAAACACTTCACGATCTACGAAAGTTTATCGCTTGCTAAAACATGGACCCATTTTCGGCAGAGGGGTATTCATTTATACTCTTCATATTAGTTAAAACCATTCTATCAGACGAATGACACCATGCCCACACTCTTCAAATTTGGAGAAACTGTTTTCACGCTTTTTGCCAGATTTTAGTAAACGCACCTGTCTCCACTTACCCCAACTACCCCTATACAAACTGACGTAGAAACATAGTTTACCGGAATCGTTAGTGCATCGTTAGAGCACTTAAACGCACTAAGCACTAACGTTAGTGGTACCACAATTTGGGATTTATTCAAGATATTTGGTGCGGGGCCAACTTCAGAAAGATTAAATTCCATACAAACTATTAGTGTTTCTAGAAGCACTAAGATGCACTGATGAATTGCACTAAACGTTTCGTTAGGGATTTTAGTGGGGGCAAATTCAAGGTGACTTCCAAAGAAATTTCACTTTAACTTGCCTCCCCCAAAAGGTTTTTACTCTTACCACCTACACTAATGAAGCACTAAAGACGTCCAGGAACTTGTATTCCCAGATGGCCCACTAACAATAAATTCAGTATCAATCGTTACTACATCGTTAGTGCTTCTTAGTGCATCAATGTGTAATGTTAGTGTTTCATTAGTAAAGGTGCTACAAGTAAAAATCTTTTGAGAGGCCAAGACCACGCTGTCCCTACCAATCCGAGCACTAACAAAAAATTAGTGTCATTCTTTAGACATCTGTACTGTTTCCTATTGGACTAACATTAACGTTATTGCCACCATATTTTTGGAATTATTCGAGATTTTTGAGTGGAGGCTACTCAATAAATATCAAATTCTATACAAATCGACATAGAAACATGAAGTTAACGGCAATCGTTAGTGCACTTAAATGCAACTAAGCTCTAACGTTTGTGCTACCATATTTTGGTTTTTGATCAAGACTTTAGTGGGGGTCAACCTCAGAAATATGAAAATCTATTCAAATTGACGTAGAAACTTGGAAAACGTAAGTGCATTGTTAGTGCACTTAAACGCACTAAGCAGTAACGTTAGTGTTACCGCCTTTAGGATGTAACGTTCCTCGGTGGGCGCCGTTCTGGGCCGCTGGATATAAGATCCAGGACAACTATATACAGATGTTTAGGGGTTAGAGTTGTTAGACCTATATTTCCTTTCATAAGAAATGAACTGGTATATCATCACAGATCTAGTACTTAAGTTTATGGACCTTAAAATTTTAGTAATAAATACATACATATATATATATATATATATATATATATATATATATATATATATATATATATATATATATATATTAATAAAGCTCTATAGAACTTCCCTAATCTAATTATTTTATGGGTTATTTATAGTAGGTTCTTTATAACGGAAAATCAGTTTTTTCTTTTTCTTTTATTTTAGAAAAATATATAACAACTATCAAAAAATTTATCGAAAATACACATAAAATATAATACCAAACAAAGAATGTTAACTAATATAAAATCTCTTTGAAAATAATATTCTTTTATACAATGCTACACGTGTTCAAATTCGTCAAAAAAGGTGCAAAATTGACACTAATAAATTCTTTAATGATATTATAAATCATTGAATACTTATTTCTTGTTGAATTCCTACTAAATTCATATAGATTTTATTACTATTAATATATTTCACTCTTTGATACAATTTGTATAAATTACTAGTATTTAAAAGAAAAAGTTTAACACTCACCATTCATCCATTACACAGAAAAAAAACATTAAATACCAGCCAGGAGAACTATTTCTCAATATTGCCTCTGAATTGCCGCATATAATTTGACACCAAATATATATATATATATTTAAATGATAATATTATATATATATTACTATAATAACTTTGTGAGAACTTTAACGCTTTTAACAAATTTACAAATTCGATCACTTTAACTATTGAACAACGGTATTCCGATTAGGTTTAAATATAAGATATAGAACCAGTAAGAATTAGACGTTGCCCAGTTCTACATTTCGTTCCGAATGGCCGCTTAGGTAACCTGCAGCTCACTCGAATTTCAGTAGTTTCAAAGTTTTCCACTAGAAGCGCTGCATAAGCCGAGTGTTCGGAAGTTTTACATAACCTCTAGGATAACACTGTGCCTTTTTTTTAATAACCAAAATAAAGTGTGATAAAACTATCACACGTAACAAATATCGCCGTCCCGGCTATAAAAAGTTGAGGCAACTTTTTATTTAATTACTTTATTCATATTTAGATATTCCACTTCGATCTTAATTATGAATAGATAGAGCTAGTTATTATTATTATGTTAAACAAATAACTTACTTTTACACCACACTACTCTAACTACTGATTCTAACCAACCGTCACACTCACTAAACTCACTACATACAAAATAGAAATATAAACGAAATTAAAGAAAAAAAATCCCCCAAAAATATCAAACATACCCCTATCAATCTATCAACCACTCCAATTAGTTAAAATTAATTAGTTATCACTAAAGGTTTCTATCTATTCATAAATTTTACAATATTTACTCATAAGATGTTTTCAAAATACCCATTTATACGTTATAATCAAATATGAACTTCAGGAGGTAACAATATTTTATTATTTCTTACATATATTTACTTACAAAATTTTTATTATTATTATCCTTTGTACTCATCCGATATAGCACCATCATTTTTTTTATCAATCTTTGGAAGCTCCATTACATCAGTTTTACTTGATTTCCATTAAAATCTCAATGTTGGACATTGGACAATTACAATCTTATACAAACAATTCTCAGTACATAGACACAAGGACATCGACATCCAGATCTGGAATACTAACAAAAACAAGCATTAGAAACACTTTAAAATATCTTTTTGTTTTGAATTTAAAAATAGTTTTTTTTAATAATACATTTGGATATATAACTGACTAGATGGAATATTTTAAATAAGTTCTTAATAAACTGACTAGATTTTTTTTCTGTATTAGGCTGTTTAGACAAATACCTATTCTATTTTCTTTTTACCAATATTTACGATGCATTATTTGTCAATTCTGGGTACTTTTTCGTTAAACTAACGTGGCTTTTTCGTATGTCCTTTGGATTGTTCACATTTACATCTCTAATGGTATTTCCACCTAGGAAACCCTGAATTTGATATGGTCCAAGCCATTTTGCACATAATGATTTCGTTCTCTTTTCCTTTAACGAAGACAAAACTTGTGACTTAATTAAAACTTTATCTCCAACCCTATAATCATTTTCTACTCGTCTTCGATCATACAATCTCTTTTTACGTTTCCATGCTTTATCGAGATTTTCCAAGGCTCTATTGCACAAATCTGGATCCTTTTGATTTAAATTCATTGTACTTATTTTCCATTTGACATCTAATGGATTGCAAATGTTATAATTAAAAATTAAATCCATGGAACTACATTTAGTTTCTTCGTGGACCGCATTATTAACGGAAAATTCTATTTCCCACAATCCTTTGTCTCAAGAACTTTGTTTATTACCAAAATAAATTCTCAAGGAATTTTTAATTGTAGCCACGTATCTATCACTGGGATTAGATGCCGCGTGATATGGTGATATACTAATATCTTTAATCCCGTTAGCATAAACGAAATCTTTAAACTTAGCAGAGGTAAAGATTGAATGATTGTCATGACATATACTGAAAACAAATCCATTTCTACACATTAATTTATACAATTTGTTAATTACACTTTGTGTAGATACGACCTTTATCGGTTCTAAAAGTACTCGTTCTAGCGTTGTATATTTTCTATATTTCTGCCCGATATTAAGTAGTATTATAAATGGATGTATTGTTAATTGTTTTGTTTGCCTTAATTTCACAACAATGTGTATTAAATAATTTCTTTCGATTTTTTACATTTGAAGTTTTCGTGCTTTTTACAGGAGGCTGCAATACTGCGTGCTTACGACGTAATATAGAAGTTGGCAAACAGTCTTCCCTGTTTGTCAATTTCTTGACAACATTGAAGGTTGTATGACATTTCCGTTTCCAGTAATAGTGCAGTTTGTAGGATATTACTATTCAGCATATCTATTCTTCCTGATTTCAATAGCTTGTGTAAAAAATTATGTACTTACAAACCGATTTACATTTTTCTACATTGTTTTTCTTTTTCATCTTTTTGAAAATGAATCTACTACAATTAAACAGTATCGTCCCTACTTACTTTCTACCAAAGGACCTAACAAGTCTACGGCCCAGAGTCCGTTTACAATGTTCTCATACTGAGAAATTAAAGTACCAGATGGTTTTTTGTTATGACTTTTATTTAATTGACAATCTACACAAGTAGATACGTATTCTCTTATATCATTTAGGATACTGCTCCATGTAAAACGAGCACAGATCTTAGCAATTGTTTTATTTGTGCTAGCATGAGAACCTGGTAAAATTTGTGTATGAAAGAATTCAATAATGCTGGGAACTAACTCCTTCGGTAAACAAACCTTATATGGATTCCTAATTGCCTTAGTCTTTTTACAAAGTATTCCTTGGATTATTTTATATCCTTCCACCTCTTTCCTAGCTCTTACATCTTTAATAATATTTGCTAACTCTGGATCTTTGAGTTGATGTTCTTTTATGACAATATTAGTGTAAGGCATATTCCAGATGTTAACTAAACAATAATTATTTACCTGTTCCGCATGGGATGGCTCAGTTTCCATTTCTTCAAAATTATTTTGATCATATAATCTTGATATGAAATCTGCTGAAATATTCATATTGGAGGATATAGATTTTACTTCAAAATTAAACGCAAAGAGTCTATACAAAAGCGATCCATAACGCTTAACTCTCCTCATATTTCTCAGGGCATATACTAGACCAGGATGATCCATTCTAAGTTCGAAAGGATTATGTAGGTAAGTACGGAAACGTTCCATTGTTTCGATTGCAGCTAACATTTCCAATAAATATATAGGTTTATTAAAGTCATGTTTCTTTAAACGCCTACTGTAAAATTCTTGACACCAATATATATATATATATATATATATATATATATATATATATATATATATATATTTAAATGATAATATTATATATATATTACTATAATAACTTTGTGAGAACTTTAACGCTTTTAACAAATTTACAAATTCGATCACTTTAACTATTGAACAACGGTATTCCGATTAGGTTTAAATATAAGATATAGAACCAGTAAGTATTAGACGTTGTCCAGTTCTACATTTCGTTTTAAGTGGCCGCTTAGGTAACCTGCAGCTCATTCGAAACTCAGTAGTTTCAAAGTTTTCCACTAGAGGCGCTGCATAAGCCGAGTGTTCGGAAGTTTTACATAACCTCTAGGATAACACTATTCCTTTTTTTATAACCAAAAAAAAGTGTGATAAAACTATCACTCGTAACAAGGAATATGCTCAAATTTTTTGGTGGGGGCCAACTTCATAAATATCAAATTCCATACAAACTGTTAGTGTTTTCTAGAAGTACTAATATGCACTAACGAATAACATTAATTTTTTCCTTAGTGCTTGAAGTGGGCGGCAAGTTCACGCTAACCACGAACGATATTTTACTTGTAGCACTTACACTGATGAAGCACTAACATTAGGGGTTGATACACTAAGAGGCACTAAAGATTGCACTAGAGGATATCGTTAATGCTTTTGAATTTGGATGAAATTTGAAGCAATGAATAACTCCACATAAATTTCTTATGTGAGTTTCGTGACATGTAATTAGCAATAACTACACTAATAGTGAAGTTCTAACGAAACTGATGTTTTCTGGAAGTACTAACAATGCACTAACGAACGGCACTAACCTTCTCGTTGTTGCTCGAAGTAGGAGCGCCAACTTTACGCTGGCCCCCAAAAGTTTTTTGCAAGGAGCACCTACACTAATGAAGTACTAACGTTAGGTGTTGGTGCACTAACGATTGTCGTTAATCCCATCTTTCTACTTTGTGTGGAATTTGATATTTCTGAATTTCTCCCCCCACCAAAAATCTTGAATGAATACCGCAATACGTTAAAAGTAACGTTAGTGATTAGTGCGTTTGCTGTTTGCTAATGATGAACTAACAATGTGATAAGGTTGGTGAAAATATGTCGATAAAGATGGGTGGGGAGCTTACTTCATATGAAGTAAACTCCCCCTCCAAAAATCTTCAATATATCGTAAATTCTGGTAGCGCTGACGCTAGTTCTTAGTGCACTAAGGTGCACTAACGGTGCAATGAAGATGTGCCATGTTTGCTGTAATTTGGGAGAGGTGTGGGGCAACGTCAGACACGACTCAGATTGTTTCCATCAAATCCTAGAGTAGTCCCTAAGTTTATCTAATGTGTTTAACTATTTTTCGGAGTCCTGTGATGTGATAGTGCACCTCGCCTCATTCTTCATCTTTATCATCGACGTTAAGGAGTGCAAAGGCCCTTAAGACTTTAAAATTTATTGTAGTAAACTTCAATATACATCTCATAGATCTCCTCTCAATCCCTCATTACTCCTGTCTATGTTATTAACTTCTCTTCCATAAGAGAGGGCGTAACCCTATAGCAGGGTATTAGCCATTCTAGGCTAATAAAACAAAAAGCCAGACGTATTGATTCTGTTTCTCCTACATAAGTCTCAACACATTCTATTTGGAGGAGTGTATCTGGACCTATAATTAGATGTCTGGATATCTCGAAAATTCAAACAATTATTGGAATTATTTATCAGCTGCATGGAATTTTTTTTTGTATTTTCTAGGATGTTTAATCCTGAAATGGTCTCCATTCCCCCCATCACCCTGCTCGTTATTACAAGATCGTAAGTTTTCGGTGAAATAGTCAATATGGGAACATTGAAAATTATTGTTATGCTTATATTGATCCTTAAACTACAATCACCGCCAACGTGCGTTGTAGAATTGTTTTGCAGAGAGGATATATGTATTCCTCCCCAAATAAATCATTGCACTACATCCTTAAAAGAGCACCATGGTACATTTTTCTTCCCCCCCTCCCCCCCATTGTTTCTGATAAGAGGAGATCGGATAATAGTTTTCGTATATCATGCCCAATAAAAACTCGTTAGTTTCAACTTCGCTTCAGAAACGTTTGGGAACTTAAAACACATGTACTTGCAAAATTCCACGTTTGTAGGTAGGGATTCTATAAATTGATTCATAAGCCCTAATTCTATATGAAGAGGTGGTAAAAAAAACTTTTCAGGTGAAATCAAGGATGTATTTATGACATTCGTTTTCGCTGGAATTTAAGACATGTCGAAGTAACCAGTCAGTTGTGGTTCAATGGAGATATCTGGCTTGACTGTAACACAAGTAAGGAAGGCATGGATATTTTTAAACATTAATGTTGGCCCACCAACATGATTAGTATTTTGAAGTCTCCACAAACGACTTAACGATGTTCTAAATATTTGACCCTCTGAAGAATTATATAAATTGTTATAGTTTTCTTCCAAATGAACTGACTGTCCTAAAGGATGCAATGAAAATGTACTATCAGTATGTATCAAGACTGTATTGAAATGTTCTAGACGATTCTGAATAGGCACCACTCAGATGGATCATATTCCATATGAAAGCTGTTAATTAGATCTTAAAGATCATAACAAAAAACGAGACTTCTTTTTTCGGAGAATAACTAAGTAAATTCCTTCTGTCGGTACCTGTACCAGGAGAATGCAGTTCCAGATTTTTATTTTTCAGTCTTTACCATAGCAATTCAACTTCATTTTCAGAAAGGCCTATGTCTCTAACAAGATAATTAAGCTTGCTTTGACAAAAATTGGTTGGGGTCCCTCACGAACAGAAAAATCTGAACTAGATTCGTTCGGGTAAGTAATATGTCTCCATCCTCAGAATCAATTTGGATATCATCCAAAGCTGATGGTGGCGTGGAACTAGTATTTCTGAGATATGACACACTGTGCGAACAGTTAAGGTTTGGGTAAGATATGACCTTTTTATTTTTAGTGTTAAAGCTGATAACATCTACCAAATGGAAATAGCAATCGGTAATGTGGTTTTGTTGTTCACGTCACATCATATGAATGCCAAAACACAATGTGTTTACCTTACCACTAAACTACAAACGAAGTTCTTATGGATTGTATTCAAATCCAAGTTTCAACTTGAAGTAAGGAAAATGAAGTTTCTTAACAAAAAATACGTCTGTTCCTCTGTTGACTTTTAACAGCATATTTCACCGGATAAAACCGGATAAATAAAACTTCACCGGATAAATTGCATAGCGCCCTCGAGCTATAATATAGAATTAAACAATATCTCATTCACGACTAAATGCAGAACGTAAATTGAGTGTTGCGGCGTGAATCATACCCTCCCCCAAATTCCTCATGTGTACATTTGTAGTTCTCTCAAGTCTCACTCTTAGAAACATGAACTTAAATGTAATATGTCTTTTTTCATTGAACATTATCAGAATTCAGTTTAAGGAGGGACTTTTTATGCTTAATTAAGCTAAAAATATAGTTTTGCAAAACAAAACAAAACAAAACTGACGAGATAGATTCTTTTTAAAGAAAATAATCTTCCCAGTTTGTGAGAAAAATATCTATACCAAATAGTCAAAAAACTCCTATGCAATTCATTGACTGCTGAGTTGTGTAATTTATATATGAAGAACATGGCGAAGAAAGGAGAGATGTCACTTTAGGTAAAACTTGTGTTGTGGATATCTGTGTGTACACCTTGAAGAATAGAATCTAATACATTACTATGAGAGGGATATATGTATAATTGCTGAAATAGTTTCTTTATTCTTTTACATACTAAATGAGCTACACTTTGAAAGTTTAAAGTTCAATTTTCTCAAAGAAGAAAAATGGCATACCTTAATGACTGAAGAATGTCTTTCACTGTCTAATTAACCTCTTAAGACAGTAATTTGTCACCTAAGGCCAATAGCCTATTGGGGAATTTTTTAAGCTTAATTTAAAATAGAATTTTTACATTATAATATTGCTTTATAAAGTCTTTGAAACAAATAATAGTACTAAATTTTAACTATATATTATTTTAATATAACCTACTCTAATACAACCTGCATAAACCAATAGAGATTTCACAGTTATAACCATCATATTCATCATCATCATCATCACAAACATGTCAGTTTGCCAATTTTCAGTAGTTGCTTTGCGGGTGATACATCTTGAAACACGGGATTGCACACCAAGGAACATCACAGTCCTTGCAACAATACACAGTTTCCGCACTGTTCTGCTTGAAGACACTACACAACGCAGTCTGGAATGTGACTGCTTGTCTGTTGCTGTGTTGTATTCAATGAAATGTCTGCTGTAAGTCGAACAGGAGTTTCAGAGTTTGGACTTCCAACTTTTCTTCCGGCTACAGTACTATCTGCATATTTTTCTGTGAGGGCACTAACAAGACAGGATCTGAAGTTGAGGTGAGATATGTCTTTACCACTCTTCTTGAAAATGATACACGAATTGAAAATCGTAATGTCGAGCAAATGCCGAAACATTTTCATGTAGTACTTTTTCAGACGTTTCCGTGCCCCGGCATATCGTAGTCGAATTCTGTTTCACTTTCACTGTCAGTAGACTGATATTCTTCGGAATCACTTGAACTTTCACTTGTGATTGATAATTCATCTAGGAGAGGTGCAATATCATAATCACGAACTCGTTTTCTACGAGAGGAAGCAGCAGCACAACTTTTAGACGCAGTCATTTTTCTCGACAAATGACTAACAAGTTGCCCACTGAAAATATGCTCAACAGATGGCAGGAAAACCCAGAAAAGAATATGGTCAATGCATGGCAAGAACTTTCTCTATAATGCAACGTTCATACGCGGCATAAACAGATGGAAAAAGATAAGATCTTTGTCTTGTTCACGTAACCACTTTTCAATAAATAGTTTTCCTGTCTCAGTCTTATATTTTCATATCGTATGGCCAAAATATTCTCAAGAAGAAAAGTGAATGTGTCAATTCTTTTCTTAAAATAACAAATACCTACATCCAGTACACAGTGAAAATTTAAACGCTCTGTGAAATACAAGACTCACTAGATGTTAAATGATTTACTGCTCTAAAAATTAACGATAGATTTAACGGCGTATTAATCGGTAGCATTCATTTCAATGGTTTCTATATAAACTTTAGTACAAAGAAAATTATGTTTCTTAATAAAATTTGTATACATATAATGTGCGATAATTTCAACTTGATATGCCCATATAACTTTTTAACTACCATAGAACATCCGTAAAGTCTTGCACGCCGATTCCAACGACAGTTTGCAGGTAGATACTAGATATAAAATAAAGTGACCCGTATTTTTTATTTTCTGCGGAAAAATTGTTTGAAGGGGCCTAAGCCCATTGTGAAGTATTTTTTTAAAAAAGCTCGGAATCTCCAAAAGGAAACAAACAATTTGCAAAAAAGGCGTACACATATACTAAATATAACATTAAAAAATGCGCTTTTTCTCTGTGAGAAAAGACATGGGTATTAACGCCCCCCATTCGAATGTCTCCAAATAATATGACAAAAGCCAAAATCGACAAAAGGACACAAGCAATTCCGAGGAAAATATGCATACAGATGCCAGACGTGAAAGTAAGAAGTACTACTTTTTCATTCTTGCGGACAAATGGTTTGAAGGGGTCTAACCAATTCAAATATTTTCAAGAACGCTCAAAAACTTCAAAAGTGTTTGGAGCTCCCTGCTTCGATTACAGCTCCGGACAAATGGGTTTGTCGTGGACAAATACCATGTGCGTGGATGTTGTCGTGGCTCTCTTGTTTCGACCCACTATCAATATTCTACCATTGCCACCCATTCCATCATTCGTTTCTCCATTATCCTCGCAGCATAATTGTAGGGTACTGAACTAAATATAAAGATAAATTTATATATATCGTACTAATGCATTGCATGAATGTGGGTGTTAGATAGAGCAAAAGAAAAAATACAAATGGGCAAATACTTTGCACTAATCTAAATCAAATTATTTAATTAAACAAACCATTAATTATTTAAATTTCAAATCTAATTTTTCTTTTTAGCTCGAAATTTTTATATTGTCTCCTAATTAAAATCTGGAATGCTACTCAAGTCTCTCTAAATAGAAAGCGTCGCTATCGCAGATAATTTTTCTTCTGCCATGTTGTTTCGAAGGAACTATATTTTCTTTAGGTTAGAGAAACATATCTCTCCTTCGACGATTCGCATTTTATTTGCACTTTTAATATGAACAGAGAGGAAACAAATTTAATTTTCAATGACCAAATACTTTTGTCTGCTGCTCTAACGTAAAGAAACATAAAATCTAAAGATTCTTTTTTTCCCTTTGAGGCATCATTTAATAAATATTAAAATTTGGAATGATTTCTCGTTTTTCGTCAATGAGAATTATTTTTGCTGAAATTTGTTTGAATATACAATTTTCTCTTTAGTGAGTAGCAAAGTATATTTCCAAGGTAGGAATGAAAACACGTGTCCCGATTCCAAATATTAGGAATTTCTGCTATTATCATATTTATCTTATTTTATTTTGTTTCTAATTCATTGTGTACTTCATATTACATGTTTGCCTATTGAGTCTTCCTAATTTGAATTCTTAATAGTAACGATGATTTAAATCTGCAAAATTGCTGAAATCAAAATTAAGGAATCGATTTAGTATGAAAGGAGAATACAGATTTCTGTTGAACATGGTGAGATTATTCCCACTATCATTATTTAACTGACGCTAATATTATTGTCTGAAGTAAAAGATACGTAGATCCGTGGATTGATCTCAGCTCTTGCCAAGTGGTCTTTTGTGTAGACAAACAGTGTGAGTGGGTTTTTCTCATGTTTCACCTGCTGCCTTCCACTTCTTTCATTCCACTATTTCATTCCCACCGTCTCCTTTACCCTGCAGGTCATAACATCAGATGAAGAATTAAACTTAAAATTATTCCCAACCGGTTAATCATACATTAATAAACTTTGTAAAATTTGCAGAAAAATCATAAAAGTAAACTCTATTTTACTCAAAACTTAGAATGTTGTAAAAATAATCTTATTTTACGGTTGGCACGTATGCTAATATTAAAAGAAAGAAAAATGTTGTAAAAATAATCTTATTTTACGGTTGGCACGTATGCTAATATTAAAAGAAAGAAGAATGTTGTCTTTGGGAGAGAACCAATATTGAACAGTTTTCGAGAGAGTAAGCATTCTTAGAAATAGCTCTGAAGTGACTATAGAACTAAAATTCAATACTATTTACTGTTGTGATAACTATTCTAATTTGCCAATAATAAATACTTAAACAGTTCTAGAAAATTGCAATAACATCTAATCTGACCTCTCTTAATCAGAAAAGAAAAGAATCTGCGTGCCAAGAAGCCTTGATGAGGCCACAGAACCTAACGTTACATCCTTTCTCTAATACATTTTTTTCATTATCATCCAGGCTTTCCTCCAAAACAATGTCTTTGGAAAGAGGGTGCACTCTGACACTACTGTGGTATATTGACATTAGCAATTTAAATTTTCTTAGCTCCAGGGAAGCAAAGCCCCCCGAAATAAACATGCTACCACAAGGCGCGAGTTCTTTGCGAGTTCGTGTTTCGCGAAACAGACTTTTCTTAGTAGATGCCGTGACTCAATTACCCTATGAATTGGGTTAAGCAGTGACAAATGGCGGAATTCTTAACTATTTCGGAGGTCAATTGTAGCATGGAATGTTTTTTTTTACATTAAAATTTCAAAACCAAAAATAAATAAATAAAATGTAGTACAATAATATCCACTCGTCCCGTAAATGCTTGCAGAAGACAGTTACGTTAACATACATTACTTTTGATTTTTATTAGGTTTTAAAATTGTATTTTTATTTTTTTAAAAAAAGTGAAATTTCATTTTCATCTGAAGATGGGCGTGTCGCAGACAGTGTTGCCAGATCTACTGATTTTGCAGGAGATCTCCTGCTTTCCCTACGTTCTACTGATCTACTGCGAAAGAAAATGAAAAGTGAACAATCTCCTGCTTTTTCCTTACTTCGAGAAGTTGAAGAAATATTATTATTAATAATATTGAATTTTCAATGTTTCCTCACATAAAAAGACGAAATTTCTCTGTTATAATACACAAAGCTCTGTAGAGCATATTGTTATAGAGCTTTACTGTATATAATATGAATCCAAAGAATGCAACTGTACGTCATTCTCTATATGCATTATGGTTAGTGTTTGTATGACTTTCTGTAAGATTTACAAGTAAGTGTTGTTTAAATTGGGACTTGGGCTGGAAGAGCGGCTTAGATCGTTTCTCCGCGATCGTCAGCAAGAAATCGTCTTACGCCACGGTCACGTGTGACTGCACAATTTAGCTACGTTATTGCTACGTGCATGAAAAGACATTTTCCCACTCCACTTTGCTCTTTCACAACGTTTTACTTCACACATGTTTGTATCAAATAATATTAATATAAATCGGGACTTTTCACTTTCATTTGCTAAACGTAGTTCATCGGAAATGAATTCTGGATTGCTTGTTTTGACTACTGCCCCCTTAATAATGGCAAATTTTATTGCCCCCCGGATTTACATTCAAACGCCACCACTGTATGTGTCTACTGTTTTCTCCTGTTTTTTATCTTCGAATCTCCTGCTTTTCCAACTGACAGGTCTGGCAACACTGGTCGCAGAAGATAACGCCTTCTCTTGAGCTCTAACTATATATTTATTTGTGGATTTCATTGGGGATGGATACAGAATTTATTAGTTTATTTATTTTGGCTGTTTACAATAAAAAAATAGAAATTACAAAATTGCAGAACAATACCAAAATACTTCTTAAACAACCAATGAAATACTGAGTGCTAAAAAAAAATTGTTGACTCTACAGTAATATTTCAAAGGAGATATCCGTGGGTATGATGAATTTGCTGAGCAGATCTGGGGTTCCTTTCAGCTTTGGAATGTATGGGCGGTATTCAGAGAGAATTCTTTAATGAAGGGTTAGTCACATTCTAGTTAGTGGCATACTAGCTCTTTACTAAGGAAGGTGTACCTTTTAGTATTCAGAGTCTACTTTGAATACAACTAAAAAGTTGATTTGAGTATGATTAACTAATATGATTTCAATGCATCGGGTGAGAAAAATAAATGTGGCAACTACGGAAAAGAAGATGTGCGCATGCGTATTCTGTGAACATGAAAATACATGAAATTCGAAATCAGAAATGTGTCGCACAAGCTAAACCGTGGTTAAAAGGATACCCTCTGCTCTAGTTAATTAGTTACATGTGATTAACTTCGTCAACTACTGCGTCCTAATCAGCGACTCTGAATATACTTTTGATAACCATCCGTTAGTCAAACCCGTTGTAGGTCATTAATCAGACGTCACAACGACTCTGCATAAGGCCATATTTGTCTAGCTTGTTGGTCACTTTTATATCCTTCAGAAGTTGAAGAAGTTCTTTAAAAGTTTGGATGAGTAATCATAAGGGGACGTCTTCAGTGTTGTGGCTGCGATAGTGCGTAATATTATAGGCACAGGTCTTGGAGTTGATGTAGCAGTGGTGTCTTGAAGAGGTGCTGAATGTGAGTTTGTGCTTGCTGGTGTTGTTTTCCTTTCTGCTTGTAGAATTTGTTGTATTCATCCTGCATAATTAGAGGATGAGTGCCTTTACAGTTGATATATTTCGCTAGTGAGAGTCTGGTCTTCTTTTCCCATTGATATATCCCATGGGAGGAGACGGTGCACTTAAGGCACCGAGACAGAGTTTGGCAGTTTCTTTTTATTTTATTTTATTTTATTTTTGTGAATGTCCAAATCTTTGGCATTTGAAGCATTGTAAGTAAAGTTTCTTTTGTAATGGTATTGTCCGAACTTTCGTGTGTAGCAATAAATCTTCTTTGAAGATTCTGGTGGTTTGTAGAGTCTTCTTCTTCTCCTCCTTGAGTGCTGTTGTGATCTCTTCAATGTTCTTATCAATTGAAAGGTAAGTACTAAGTAGTGGACAACATCATGCTCATGGGCTTTGTAGGGCATTCCGGTTACCTCCCACATTCTCATTCTACCAATTAAGCCCTCATCACCAACTTAGCTTAATTATCCGTCTCTTTTACCCTAAAGGAGAAACTCTTCGGTTGCTAAATTGTAAGATTTTATTTTATTTTACCACAATCGGAAATAGCCCACCACACAGTCAATCGAGAACTGGAGATGGGTCATTGATGAAGATTCCGAGTTCTATCCGCAGCCTAGTAGCAGAAATATGTTTTTTTACAGTACCGTACAAGTGAAAATCAATACAGATTAAAACAGTTGTGGAAAGGATATTCTACAAATAAAGCTACACAAATGATTGAGTTTCATAGTATCTTTCCATTGGCTCCCGAAGGGTCGGCAGGGAGCCCTCCTTCATCCTGGCTCACGGAAACCACTTGAATTTCTTAAAATTTTCTAAATACAAAATATAAAACTTCGTATAGAAACCAGGGAGATGCCCCACTGGAAAATGTTCTTCAGGGGCCCATCTCCCTTTCACTTTAGTTTTGCATTATATGCACCTTCTATTGATGCATTTTGAGATATCTGTGAGGGATTCCTCTAACACTGCAGGCAGACACTCCAAAGACAACGGCGTGGTCCCTGCCGAACACTTGGGGAATTGTAAAACTGAAGGCCGTACACTGCAGCCACATTTTCTTTCGGTGAAGTCTGATTCGACTTGGACCTTTTTAAGGCTATGTTTAATGCAAATATTGTATTGTGTACTGTATACTCACATCCACCAACTTTCATTCAGATATCTCAATATTTATTATATATCTATAACAAAAATCTGTTAAAATTTTGGTATAAATTGGCCACCGCCAAAACTATTAGGGCCATTAACTTCAAACTTTCACAAAATATATCACTCAACACCGCCAATACATCCACCAAGTTTCATTCAGATATCTCAATATTTACTATATATCTATATCAATAGATCCATCAACTTTCATTCAGGATATATAAGAGGTGTCCAGTGATATAATTCGTGGAAATTTTAAGTGGGTGGCATTCATAAGTTTGGCCGTGGCCAAGTTTTACCAAAATTTTGATTCTTTTATATTGATATATAGTAAATATTGAGATATCTAAATGAAGGTTGGTGGATATATTGGTGGTGTTCAGTGAATTAAAAGAAAAACTCGTATGTTTATTGACATCATGATTTATGTACAATGCTTCTTCAAGTTTCATGAAATTATCTGCTTATGTTATTGATGTGATTTGTTCACCGGCTGCGGTGAGATTTCTCTCACGAAGTACTTTTATGGGCATCTCTATAGCACTGTCACAATCACTGCTATATTACAATTATCAGTAATAATAATTATTATTTATTCTTATTATTATTGTTTTATGAGTTCTTCATAATATAAATACAGTTGTATTATTTGTGGTGAACTTTTTGCCGGTGGACTTTCTGTGTGCAATTTTTAAGCAGGGGGAGACCTGTGGTTATTGGTTGAACTTATTTTCAAGAATATAAGTTACATGCTTTATTGTTTATTATTTTAAACAGAAGTTCGTATATGGCATGGTTGCACCGGGTGACTGGGAAATACCATTCAAGATTGGAAGGTTCAAAGTTTCATGGAACCAGAGCAGAAAGAAAGACTGACAAAAATCAATTCTTGAACGTTTACACTTGACCTCGTCGTACAAGAAAATATTAGTTAATACTTGTTGGAAAAATCACTATGCGTAGCTACGTAAATATTGTAAGGCATTTTCGATCCAGAACTCTTTATAAGCATCTCAATTTACAGTATAAGGGTATAGAGTACACGGGAGTAGGAGAAACAGATATTTTCACCTTGTAATTGAATAAAGTCGTGTTTGTAGAAAAATATAACGAATACGTCATAAGGTTTAGTGCTCCCGCATAGACTTGGTTCTCGTGTGTTTTTTTTTTAGTCGTAGGCAATCAATACACTTGGCACATTGCTCCAATACAGACATCACCATGCAGGAATAGCAGATCATTATTCATGACAGCTTAGGAACACTGTCTATCTCTCTTAAGGCTATGCTTTGAGACTTGCGTGGTTAAGTTAAAGCCTGTACCGTAGCCAAGATATGGATCAGGGAATTTAACCCATACAAGTCTTAAAATACTGTTTCAGAGAACATAATGCATCTCCAAACGTGTTTTCCGCTACTGGTAATGCTGTATATTATGAACTATTATCACCTGTTCAAAAAACGAAACCAAGTCATTTTCCTGGTAATTATTACAATAAAATTTGACACTTTAAATAAAACATAAATCGATATATGTATTTTATATTATACGTACGCCTTTAGGTAACATTGTAAAAATTTAAAATAAACTAAATTTTGAAGTATATGAATTCATGATTACCGTTATTTTGTATATATTCTCAGAAGTCTTAGGTAAATTAACAATATTTCAATTGATTACTATTCTTAACTGCTATATACCACGGACTGTATTCATTGCGGGTAGATCAATATGAAATAATTCAGATTTGAATGAAAGGCCTTTTATTGATTTGTTCTTTGTTTTTGTTAAAATTAAAATTAAGGAGGAAAATATTTGTATCAATAGAATGCAGTTATAGAATTTTTGTTTAGGAATACATTGTTCAATTTACAAGCTGCGTGTAAATTTGTAATATAATTATTTATTTACGAACGTAATTCCAGATATATCTGAACGCCCATTTACTTTGGAATATCTAAAAAGTCAAATTTTGTTAGTATTGAATATATTAAGTATAACAAACATATGTAAATCTTGCCCTATTAATTTATATTATAGAGTTGCCTGATTGCACCCATTTCTCCCGTATGTCTTATTCAACAGAAATTTACAATTTCTCTGCGTACTTATACATTATACAATATAACGAATATTTTCCGGTAAAAGACTCAATCTTTCTTGTGGGCAAGTAGTTAAGTTTCTTACTTCCAAACCAATAGATCTGTGTTTAATCCCCTGTGGGGTTCTTTGTTTTCATTAACAAGTAATATTTGTTTCAAAATCATTTTCTATTTTTTATAATATATGAAATTACGATATAACAACAAGTAACGGCAGTAACCATCTATCGATGATGCTTAGAAAAGATTTAGAAATTCTACCATCATCCAAAAATAATAATATAAAGGAAAGAAAAAAGAAATGCAAACTGATAAATAATAATAAATATAAAGGAAATGAATCCAAATGTACAAATTATGAAACGAATAGTTCCAATTTTGGCTTATTATAATGAGAACAAAGAAGTTGCATTAGTATAAATACGAGTAATTTCTGCAGTCACCTGAATGTTACGTCTACGTTATTCTTCCTAATGCAATCTACAAATTATTATAAAATATAACACTGCTTTGAAATATAGTGCTGGTAGTTGGTAGAGGTTTACGGAGAGAGTGCAATGTCTCGCCTGCATGATGCAGAATGGAGTCGAAAGTTTGTGGCTGGTAGAGAAATCACACGCCAGCATTCAATCCACAAGACCACCACGTTGTTGAAGTAGTTTTAAAAGATATCATCGAGTATCCTCCCTACAGTCTGGACTTCGCTCTCGCACTTGAAGGAGCACCTAGAAGCCCGTCGCTTCGGTTCAGATTGGGAGGTTAAACACTTGGTGACAACGTTACTGAATGTGCAAGGGCAGGATTATTAAGATTAAGGGAATCTTCAAACTCATCCAATGAGGCAACATGTGCCTCATCAGATATAGAGACATTGTCAAAAAATAACCTAATGTATGTATTATCTGTTGGCTGTATTGGTTGTATGAAATAATATATACACATTTCACTGCAGGCTTTGTCACCTTACTTTCTGATCACTACTCGTGTACAGGGCCATCTTGTAGCGAGTATCGGAATTAGAACATGTCCTGGAAAATGTTCTGCTCTCTGATAGCTTGTCTAGGAGATTCGAGTACTTTCGAGTGTTCGGAATGGGTTGTGTGCACCGACAATATATAATATAAATACAGGAGACAACCGAAAGCTGGACAATTACGAAGTTTAAGTTCAGAGCGGAAAGTACGATCTGGAAAGCAAATATTCTAGGACAAATGTATTTTTAAAGTATAGTTTCTTACTGTAAATACAGTGTTTAATTGTAAGTAGAAAGAAAGTTCGTTCTATTTATTCGAAATCCCATTTTGTAATGCCATTAGTAATTATTATTTTGGTGGATTTGTATAAATATGGTTAAGATAATTAATGCAGAACATATGAAACTAATAGAGAAATCGGTATATCGTAATTAAATCAACTAAAAAGAATAAGACAACATATGCAGTTTGCAATGAAAAAACACCAGTTCTTAAAGAATAGAGTATAAAACGCCATTATGAGAATAAACTTTCTCGGAATTTAAATTTATAGGAAACACACGATTAGAAAAATATGAATCTTTGAAACCCAGGTTGAAATTTGAGCAATTGTCGTTTAAGAAAGTTAATGCTAAACAAGAAGCTATTTCAATATGGCTTATTCAATGGCCAAAAATGGAAAACTATTTACCGGCAGCGAATTAATCAAGAGTTGCATGATTGCAGTAGCAGAAAATAACATGTCCAGAAAAAGTTAATTTACGAGAAGCATACTGAAAGTCGTGATTAACATTTTTTTCATAGCTGTAATTTTTATTTGTAAGTACAACCAAAAATACCATCTCAAACTACAGACTTTTCTTTCCCTTTTCTACATATTCTCCGTTTCTTTCGTTTCTTTTCTTTTTTTGCACACATTTCCCCATCCGTTCTGCAAGTTTGAAAATACTCTTGCGATGGAATTCCTTTCCAACTACCCGTAATTACTGGCACACTGCTTGCCGAATATCCTCCAGCGTGTAGTACCACGCATCTGTTCCTTCAGAAAACCGAAAAGATAGTCGGAGGTTCCCATGTTGGGGCTGAAGAGAGGATGTGGAAATGTTTTCCACCCAATTCTCCTGATCTGCTTCATACTGGCACGTGCAGTATACGAACGCGAATTATCCAGTTGAAGAATTATCTTCTTTCCAGGACGTTTATCAGGCAAGGCACGACGGAGCTTCTAAAGTGGCTGGATATAGCGGGCAGAATGTATGGCTTGTCCAGGCTCAAGAAATTCAACCAGAATTCAACCCTGTGCATCCCAGAAGACGCTCAACATAACTTTCCCTTCCGATGAAAGTCTTTGCTTTCTTCCTCGGTGGCGAATTCAAGTGGCACCATTCCATACTCAGTTGTTTTGTTTCTGGTTCAAAATGATGCAACCAGCTTTCGTCAAAAGGTCCTCACCTTCGTATCGTAATTTCTGAAGAAGGGTTTGAGCAATGGTTAGTCTCTTATGGTTGCGGTCCTCGGTTAATTAACGTGGAATCTAACTGGCACAAACCTTCCGATAACCTGAGCTATGAATCATTTCTTGCACCAAACTTTGTCCAACACAAAGGTCTGCAACGATTTCATCCACAGTGATACGCCTATCTCCCCTAATCAGCTCATCAACCCTTAATTTGTTGAGTTCCGTGAAGGCAGTTCGAGGGCGCCCGATGCGAGACCCATCTTGAATACTCGTGTTTCCATCCTTAAAATGATTCACCCATCTCCTAACACTGCTGCAATCATACAAAGATCTCCATAGGCACGCTGCCTTCTGATGTAAATTTCAGAAGCAGATTGGTCCTCTTTAACAAGGAATTCAATCACAGCATTCTGTCGAACCGAAACATCGCTGCCCATCATTTTGGAAATCCTGCCTGTGGTCACGTGGTAGCAACAAAAAGCGTTAACGTCTGAAAAGAAAGAAAGAAAGGTCTGTAGATTGAGATGATATACTTGGTTTCACTTACAACTAAGGATTACGGTTGCGAAAACATGATGCTCACCACTTTCACTATGCTCCTCGTATTTAAAAAGGTCAGTTTTTCAGCAAATACTGTGGTTCCAGGAGTAGATGATATTGCAGAAAATTTGCTAGCTCAATTCTCTCACAAAAATTACCACTTATGAGCGGTTCCGTCTGGCTCTGGATGAGTCAACAGGTGTTTCAGATGGTGCTCGGTTATCGTTTTTCATTCAAGGGCTAGATAAAAATTATGAAATGTGTGAACAGATTTTTGACTTCATTCGACCACCGGAGAAAATTTCTTAATGTGCTTCTTGAAAATGTTGTTCAGAGAATCAATATTAAACTCAAAACATTGAAGTGTATGATTGCAATTGATGCAAAACCATATGGGAAAAATATTTATGTTATTTCTATCGAATCACAAGTCGTTGAAAACTATATATATCGTAAATGACATCATTTATCAACAGTCTTTGTGCTAGAATCGATTGTATATGTCCCAAGTTTAAAGCCAAGCCAAGTTTAAATTTCAGCTGTTAATTATATAGATCCCATGTTCTGAAGCATGGACAATTTTATGATTTTATTTGAGGATATGACTTACATTGTTATACTGCAGTATACAAGTTGAGCTGCATGAAGTTCTAACGTGATTTTTTTTAAAACTCAGAACAAAAATGGAAATTTTCATACATGAAAAAATCGTCCTCTGTCTGTGTTATAAAAGAATAATTGGTTAGTTATTTATACGTATATATTTAATTAAATATATGATAGACCTTGATTTAAAATTATAAGTAAAAATAATCTCTGCCTAATTTATACAATCATATAAATACCTTTTGACAAACATTTTTGATTCAAACCTACTGCGAGAAAATGTTTTATGCATTTTAGTATATACCGAAAATTCAGTCACCAAACTGAGACTCAATTTCCAGGAAGATTTTCCAATGAAAGCTTTGAGTATTTTGAAAATAAATTTTGAGTCTTGTGTTTCAGATTTTGATTCGGTTGCAGAGGACATAAATATATTTTCAAATCCTTTTAACACCGCCGTAGAAGCTTGCTCCAGAACTTCAAATCGAGATGATTGATTTACAGTTCATCGATACTTTTAAAAATTATATTTAAATCAATTACTGCTGTAATTTTATACAGTCTTCCACTCACATAGTTTGATCAGTAGCATAAATTTGCTTCTAGCATTTTTTCCCCTTTCTCACAACTATCTGAGACAGAAACTCTCCAAAATGAAATATGCAACTATTTAAAACTCCAAGTTAACTTACGAGAATTTGATGTCACGGTAGAAAATTTCTACTCGTAAACTTGGTCTACAACTGCTAACAATTGTCAGTAGAAACTTACAGCTATATAAATGTTTATAATAATTATAAGGTTTAATTTTCTTATTTGAATTATTGTATGCCATTTATTTAAATGTTGAGGATAAAACTCATATCTTTAATTGCAATTAAATTTCCAATATTATTGTGTAATATGTCATTTTCCGTATTTCTTGATCTGTGGTAAAAAAAAAATTCGTTATTACTTTGTATGATTTGCGTATTCAATTTTACAAGTATTCTAAATTAACTGTCCAGTATCGGATTGGTGGTGCTTGCTGGGCGATGGTAGCTCACGGGCAATAAATTTTGAAAACATTACACTTAATGATTTTAAGCACTAGCGCTAAAGGCAATCCTAGAGAACGCTAATGCCCCTTTTACACGACTCGCACAGTAGCAGACTTGAAATTAATTTTCTCAATATTAATTCTCTCGTGTCATAGTTAGTCAATAGACTGGTTAGCGTTCTCCCTTTGGGTACAGACGTCAGTGGTTCGTTTCTGTATAGCACCGGTAGTTTAGATCTACCTAAATATGCAAATTAATATTATATACAATAACAGTACTGAAAAGGTACGTAACTAATCCCAAACAACAACAACAAAAAAAAACAACATATAATGACTGAAGGAATTACGGTTCTCGCATGGTAATGACTCAATTGCGATCACCAGAATCCTTGATGATACAATTACATCTACACTGTAACTTAAATTAGTTAATCGTAGAATAAAAATGCCTTTGTTGTGTCTCCAGAATTATAATTTCCTCGCTATCTGTATCATGGTCCAAATCTAGACTTTTAATCTTTCCTAGCGTAAGGCAGATTTACTTACATATTGAAATTTTACTCTCCCTAGTTATGGAATATTATAGCTGAAACACGGTTACAAATCATATATATATATATATATATATATATATATATATATATATATATATATATATATATATATATATATATATATATATATATATATATATATATATTTAAATGCTGATGTTCAAGAATTCCTATTATGAATTCAGAGATTCGTATGTCCTTTTTCAAAAATATATTTTTCGCTATGCACTGATAGTTCGTGTACTATCAATGTAGTTTTAAAATTTAATAGTATTGAGACCTCATTAGGATAAAATGAGGACTGCGTTATACAAATAGTTAAGATACAATTCCTTCTTGAGGGCAGAAGTACTGATTAACAGTTTATGCTTTGAAGTTTCTCGAATTTTTATTTATGTAAATGCAAGCTCGTATAAGAACTGGAACATACTGATTTCAGGTAATCAATACACTCTTTGTTTCCATCTTTAGTCTTACGGGTATTAACCAAGAGGCAAGCTTAAAAAGGTAAGGAGATATTTCATTAAGAATTTACCAAAATATCACTATGTAATTGCTTAACTTAAAATCGAAATTCATTCTAACAATTTAAGTGCGATTGTTGTAGTACGTATAATAGGACATATTCACTTACGATGGTATAGCAAGTATGAGATGTCCTCGTCACAGGGACATACGCAGGAACTTTTTGTCCCGGGGTCCGGACACTTCATCCGAAATGCAGTTTTTCAATAAATGGAGACTAAATTAGGAGTGATTTTCCAAATTTGAATATAATGTATCTTCATTGATTTCAAATTCCCCTGAAATAAATTCCTATTTACTGGCTGCATCGTAACCAAGCACATTATTACAGATTTTAACTGATACTGCTATAATTATGTATATGATGTTGTCCTGCCGATATTATGCATTTTTGTTCTCCTATCTTACTTGCTATTTTGAGAAAGTTTTGTTAAAATTGCCTTTAGAATCGAAAAAGAAAGCTTTTTATTTTAAATAGATGGGCGGAACAACTTCACGTTTCCTTAAACGAAAACTAATTTTCAATAATCATAGTTAGTTTGACGTTATTTTAAATTAGTGATGCAAAAACAAGGGTTAGTATTGCAAAAATAAAGATATATTAACTATATATAAATCTACATAAACTGACATAAAGTAACGGGTACTTTCGGTTGACGTGGAAAGTTGAAATTTCGCATTATTGTAGCTTTTTTGGACCTTCCCCATGTCATTTGTATGGGCCTTTTGTTGGACTTATAATCTCATGTTTTACGTACTTGGAAATCGAATAAACACTTGAAATTCTGAATGTTTGCATGTTTTTTATAGGATTATTTAACAAAATCATTAAAAATAAGTAAAATTAAGTTTAGAGTGCTTTCATAGCGAACAGAAAAATCTTCCCCATGTCATTTATATGGGACACCTTATACAAGGATTAATTATTGGACACTTCCTGTAGGGCTACAATGATTTAATTTGACATGATTATAGAATTTAACGACTAACCGGCAGGCAAATTGCCAAAAATGAATATTTTCAATTTTTATGAGTTCTAAAGGGTCGTTGAATAAATTCCCCATGTTAATTAAAAATACCTCTTTTCGACCTATAATCTGATATTTTAGATATACCGGTATGGAATTGCAATAAAAATTCAAATTCGTTATACTTGTATTTTTCCGTTAGCGTTACCTAAGTAAATCACCAAAATGAAAGAAGAGTCCACCTCTAGAGTGGTTTTATGGGGAAGGTACATTTTTTTGCCATGATATTTATATTGGGGACATATAAACTCAAAATGTTTAATAATTACCGACAGGATTAAAATGATGAAATGTTTATGACTGTACAATTCCAAGCACTAATGCACAGGAAAATTGACAAGAGTGAATATTTTTAGTCTTTAATGGGTCGAAAGGAAGGATGAATAGGTTCCCGTGTTAGTTAGATTGACGTTTTCTTGTGATATAAAATCTTATTTTTTAAGCAGTTGAAATACGAAAAGAAACTGGAAATTTAGTAGAATTGTGGGTTTAAAAGATGCGAGGCCGTAGGCCAGGTAAAAGCGAAAGTCAGTGGGAGAATCCCTCGGACCGGCCAAATTCAGGAAATGGTAAGAGCAAATGCAAGTCAATGTTGGTGCAAAGACTGGTACATAAGAGCCACGAGGTCGTAGGGCGAGCAAACGCAGGGTTCTGAGAGCGGAGTCCGCAGCTAGTTTTGTCATAAAATGCATATTTATGAATTAAGTTGAGCATCAAATGTGAAGTTAATTCAAGCCACGTATATATATAATTATTTTTCAATTGTTTTGTTAAAATTATTGTTAGTTTTGCAAGAAAAAGTATGTTATTCCAGAAATTATGTTACAAACCAAATGCAAAGTTGGACTGCCCCTAAGAGAAATTTCACAATCTTCCGTTCCAATTGTTACCTTGTTGTTAGGAACGCTTTTTTTTTTTAAAAAAAAAATAAGGGTTAAGTTCCAAAGTTGGGCGTCCGTTTCCAGCAAAATTTCTAAAATTTACAGGAAAGATATGGATAATTTGATCGTTTGTGTGCTTGATAATATATAAGGGTCTCGAAAAATCTGTTTGTTTGTTATATATAAGCAGTTATAAATATGGGACTATACCGCGAGCGGAGGGAACTATTTGGCGCAAGCTAACTAAACAGTTGCATTTTGGGAAAGTAACGAGCATTTATGTTATCAACATGGCGAATGTACAAGGGAAATGAAGTAACAGTTTGAACATTTGTGAAGCAATACGTTGATAACGAGCAAAATCTTTTAAAAGTTTGTGAAGAGCACGGATTAATGAACCTAATAACAAATTGCAGAAAATGTGGAAACTAGATGACAGCGAAAAAACGTGGCAAAAGCGGACGCCCAACTTTGGAATAAATGCCAAAAATAAAAAAAAACAAGAAAAAATTGTTGGGTCTCGGAGCTTCCTCCTCAACTCACACCCTTGCTAATGCTAGCGTTAAGCGCATCTATTTAAAACATTAATTATTATAATGTCATAAAACAAGTTTCACACAATAAGTGCACCGTAGCTAAAGTAATTAAATGGGCCCACATAAAAATAAAAAATAACAAAGTAAATTTGTTTGTATTATTAATTGTCGAACTTAATATTATTTTGAGTTATTTGAAATTTTATTCAGTAATTTATTGGCCGTAGATTTCTATTGTCATACTTCTGAACTGATTTAGCCATAGAAGAAGCTAGGAATAAATTTTCCATGTGAAACATTTTTCAAATTTGTTGTTTTATCCAAACGTTTCAGATTTGTTTGGTTAAAATGTTCGTTTTATTGCTTTACACGAGTATTTGAGTAAAACAACGTAACTTTTATAAACCACTATAAAACCACATAACTGAAGCTTATAAATTTATTGTAAGTTGTTTTTAAAATCAAAACATTTTCCACGTCCCAAAATTTCAAAATCTGGAGCAGTTAAAAAATTATCACAATAAAAATTTTCGAAAAATGTCAAAATTATCGAATGATGGCAATCAATCTTCTATCCTTCTGTAGTTGAAAAATGGAAGATAAAAGCCAAAAACAAAATTCAGACAACTTAGGAGCAAAGAAAACAAAATCAGGCCATAAATATAGTTTGATGAAAGAAGCTAAAAAGGTGAAGAATGTGCCCTTTCATGCGCTAAAATTACTGCATTTTTGGCAAAATCCGAAAATATGTTGGAGAAGGAACCTCAATCTCATACACTTGAGGAACGTGAATTTCAACCTGATGCTGATTTAGAAAACGGTGACGATGGGAAAAAGGGAGTTTCTGTTTCTAAATCTTGCTTGCACGTGAAGACGGTTCCTGAACTATCGGACCATGGTTCTAAAAAAATGTTGACCGAAATTCAGGATGAAGATTCTTTAGATAACGTTGTGGACGTGGTACAGCCTGTGTCTGAGGAATCTCGATCTGATAAAATGTGTGCAGAAAGTAATAATCAAGATTCTTCAGGGAGGCCAAATATTAGTGACTTTGACTTCTTCAGACTTCCAATTAAAAGTGACTTAAGCTTGTTTTTTTCTCATCATCGAGTCCTCCCATCAGATGACGAGTTCCTTCAAAAAGACTTGCCATTTTCAATAAACAGTTTTTTATTGAAGGAGAAAATATCATTCGTCAATGGTTATCGTACAACCGTGGAAATCAGTATTTGTACTGCAGTGTTTGTCTAGTTTTCAGTAACGGAAAATCAGTATTTTGTACAGGTTTTAATGAATTGAGACGTTTAACACAAAGAATTATTGAACGTGAGAATTCAGAATCTCATAGTGACTGTGCAAACTCATTTTAAGATTCAAAAGAAAAAAGACAGTCGAATGCTTGTTCTTTCAAACGCAATTGAGTAAAAGACAATCAGAAGTACTAGAGAGGAGATCAGTTGTCATGGCTATAATTGAAGTCATAAAACTGATCGGGAAAATTAGAATTGGCATTAAGGAACAACACTGAAGCTGCTTACAATTTGAATGATCCTACACTAAATCATGGAATACTGTTATACTGCTTCCTAGCAATACTGTTATTATTAGCCCAGCACAATGATAATCTTTATTTTCACATAAAGAAAGTCTCTGAAAAAAGCGAAGTACTATTGTTGAAGATGCAGGAATTTGGTAACAGGAAATTCGGAAGGGGAAGCACTGCTACTTTCTTAAGTAAAACAACTGTGATGAATACTGTTAACTTAATTGCACTTGAAATCAAAACAACAATTGCCAAAGAAGTTAACCAAGCTGGAGTTTTTTCTGTCATGATGGACACGGCCCTAGATGTCTCCTCATATGGCCGGTGCTCCATAGTGCTTCGGTATGTATACAATGGATTTGTTCAGGAAAGAGTTATTGCTCTCAAACATGTGATTTCAACAACAGGACAGAACCTCGTTCAAACCCAGCAAAATACCTATCGAAAAATGTGTGGCAGACGCTTTTGATGGAGAGTCAAATATGAACGGACTATATAAAGGTGTGACAGTAAAGCTGAAAGAGATCAATCCGAAACACATTCACATGTGGTGCTATTCACATGTGTTGAACTTGGTGATAACTGACACCGTCTAGAGTTTGGGTATTTGTATATCTTTGGTCTTCTCCAGGAAATTCAGATATTTTTGAAAAAAAAAAAAACAGAAACTACTTGAGGTGTACTTGGAACAAAACCCAAGCTTCCGTCTTGGGGCTATTGGGATAACTCGATGGAGAAGTAAAAGCAACGCTGCTGTAAAAATATTTGGACACGTTCATTACTGGGCACCCGACTCAAAGGATACCAGACCAAGAAAATCAAAACCTGTATATGTGGAACTCGTAGCAGCTTTAAGTGTGATTGGCAACTTGCAAGAATTCAATTCGAAAGTCAGACATGATGCAATGTCTCTCATTCAAAAGTTGTGCTCCTTTGAGACTATCATTGTGGCTATGATGTTTTTATTGATTTTTCAGCATACTATACCTTTATCAGACTACTTGCAAACAAAAAGCTTGGACTATATCCAAGCATGGCGCCTGATATCCTCAACTCAAAATAAGTTGAAAGAAGCTAGGGACCAGCTTGACAAAGTCTACAAAGCAGCAGAACACTTTGTAACAGAAATGTCAAATAGTATTGAAGGACACATTACAGATATTTCTAGTCTAGAACAAGTTATAGAAACAGAATTGTCTAAGGTAAGATGTAGAAAAAGAAAGAAAATGGCAGGGGAATCAGCTTTAATGAAGTAATTGAAGACAGTAAATACAGAGTTGAAGTAACCGTTTTCAACTGTGTTCTAGACCAAATTTCTAACAGCATGCAAGAACGATTTGCTGAAAATCAAAGCTTATACTTAGATTTAGAGTGTTTTGATCCTAAGAAGTTCAAGAGTTTAAGTCTGGCTTCGTTGTCACTGAAACAAATCACTGAATTAATTCCTGATTGTAAAGAGGGAAATCTTAAAGAAGAGCTTCTTTCGTTTTCATCAACCAGTTTTCAAAATCCCCTTATGAGAACCAAGAAAAGAATCAGGAAGCTGTTGAGGTTCGTACGATTGAAGATTTGATTGAAGAGGGCAAGTTTTCTAAAGATTTCAAGGAGGATGAGGAGGAAAATTTGGGGCCGACTGACGATATTGTGGATTTAAGGTCTATAAAATTTGATGAAGTGCAATTCTTGCTTTAAGTGCGCCTTCGATGTCATTCTGCAGTACAATATGTACTCAAGACTCTACACAGAATTATTCAAAGTTTATAAGTATCTCTTTACATTACCGGCAACACAGGTGTCCAGTGAGCAAGCATTTTCAAAGCTCAGATACATCAAAATAAGACTCCGTTCAAGACTTACAGATGAACATCTGGAATCATTGTTCTTGATGAACTCAGAAAGAGTCATTCTGACCAAAATAGACAACAATCTTATTATTGACAAAATGTGTGAGAAAAGCAAGGAGATGCGAATGCTCCTTCAAGCATAAAGCAGTGACTTTACTTTCATTTTCCAGTTTTGTTTTTGAATTTCTTTTTTCGCTAGGTAGGTATATAATTCTACTTTTGTTAATTTGTAGTAAATATTTCACGTATACTTTTTACCAACGGTTTTAAAAATATATGAAAAATAAGTTAATGTTAAGATGGTCATAGCTTTAAAAGGACAGAAGTAAGAAAAATAGCATACCGGTAGCCCTAAACTTAACTCAAATCTTTAGTTATAATTAGGCTGTTAAGAAATGTAGCCGAAGAATTTAAAGAACTGGTGTGATTTTTGTAGTCTCAGTTAAAGTGTGCAGATTTATATAGCCCTAATATATTTAGTACTCAAAGTCTCTTTGTTTGTTCATGAAAATATTGAATTTGTACAATTCTATCAAAATTAATTGTAATAGCTACTTAATATTTTTTTGTAATTTTTTCACTAATTTTCCGGGGGAAGCCCCTCGGCACTTCCTTTTACTAGCAGGGGTATTCCATGTAAGCGAAAGCCTCGGATGGACGGCGCCCTCTCAGAGTATGTGACCGCGCCCTTTTTACATAGCCAGTCCACCCCTGGCTGAAGTTACAACAGTCATAAACATACAGAAACTAACTGAACTAACTCTATAGTTTAAGGAACCCTAGGATTCGATTTCTCAATCATAAAAACCCTGCATTGACTTCTGTCCTTAAATAACTGAATCCAGTTTCTACTTTGTGTTGATATTTCTGCGAGATCCATCTTAATGTTGTCCTCACACCTGTACCTAGGTCCATCATTTTCCAGTTAGATTTCCAGTTAAAGTGTTTATGACCCCCTGGCCCTATATTATTTCATTCTGGCTACATAGAAATATATGTAGCTTTTATATTGCAATATAAAAAATATATGTCATTATATGTTTAATTTGCTTTGTAACATTATAATTTCCCTTGTTTATTATAATTTTATTTAGTGCATTTTTGCACATATTTTATATCATTACCAGGAATATACTGTTATGAATACATTGTTAATTCATATAAATCTCCGCTCTTTGTGTTATAATTGTGAGAAACATATTTTACTTATAACTCAACACCAAAAAGCCAATGCATTTTTACGACTTTATGTTCTTGAAATGATTCTATAACACTACAAATATTTACAAGATTTCTTCTCTGGTAAGACAATTTTCACTCTAGCTATTATGCCTTTAAATTAATTGTGCATACAGGTGCAAGTACAGAAGGATTGCTTCCGTCTAGTGATTTAGTGCAACGAATAATCTTAATAATATACACTGAATAAATGGCACAAAACCCAACATTACCCACTATTTTGAAGCAGCGGCATGACTTTAGAGGAGACAGGATATGTAGATAGCATTTATCCTGTAGAGTTTTATTTCCAGTAAGTTTAGGTCTTTTCCAAACTTAAAATTTTCGAATCGCTCTTCCTCTTTTTGTAAGATTGAAATTCTATCGTTTTCTGGAATTTGCTTCTATGTGAGTAGACCGAATCCCCAGCGTCTAGCGAAACCTTGAACATTATCCCATAACTACCCGAATTATTTTTCCTGATATTATAATATTTTCAGTTTCGTTGTTCCATATGATCGTAGGAAATGTGAAAATAAAACAAATTTTTGTTGTTATTGTTGTGATGTGTTCGCAATGAGCCGTGTCCACATGGACACTCTGGACATTTATGGGAGCATTTTGAGCAGATTTTCAGCTGATCTTAAAAATAATTTTAATACTTATTTTAATATGTGACTTAGAACTTGCGCTTATACATTCACACACACACACATACATGCCCATGCGTATTTGTAAAACACACAAATACACACACACATAAAAACACAAATAGAAAACATCAATATAGTAATTTTTGAAGAAAAGTCTATTTCTGAAAGAGTACAAATGAATGACAAATTGACAACAATACATATAATATATTTCCTAACATACTGCTCTGTGAGCATCGCTCACAACGATGTAATCCACATCAACACACTTGTCTCTGACAATGTATTTTCACAATTTGGATATGTGAAAACTCTCAAAAAAACTAAACGCACAATCCAACATTGCACTTTCCACATTGTGTGCGAACAGTTTCAGAAATGACTTGTGAAGTGCATCCATGGGCGTCTGCAAGGATCCTAACTCGGTCTGTAGGAGAAATGTCTTGAATGCCATAAGTAATAAAATTAAGCCTACATTTTTAGAAATTTTAAACATTGAAGTGACCTCTGGGGAAACTGTTCAAGAACCTACCTCCTTTAAAATAAAAATACCTGTTTCCATTATTATGAGTTCTTCTATTTTGTTACTCATTTAATTACAATAATTACAAAATAGAAAAATACGTAGAGTTGTTAATTGATGTATTAATATATTGATTTAGATTCATAAGGGACAGATGTTTCTGTGAACATAGTTTACAATAATTTAACTAGACCCAAGTTTTACGTTATAGAGTGCATTCAAAGGGTTATGCAAGTATTTCTATACTCCATATACAATATGTCAAACTAAATTAGCGATTCTTTCGTGGTGCAGTTAGTACAAAACTTCTATGAATCGAGAAATTAACACTTTATGCATAGTGTACAAGAGTTCTATTTTGTGATAGTCTTATATGGAGTGCGTCATATAACATACAACCTCCAGTCAGTTTCGTTCATAACTTGGTCAAATTGACATCATTACTGTCCAGCGTGTCCATATGGACATGCATCAATTTGTTTACGTGTTGAATGCACAGATTTATGAACCAACGATTTCTAACTATATAACATGATATACTAGAATGTTGGTAAATAGCATAAACAGTTATGGCCCAATAATCAATTGTAATAATTACATAATCAATACATACCTGGTATGTTCACTCATGCTTTCCTAATGTAAAGGAACGCCGTCAAAAGTACTCAGTTGGACTGGTTTCAAGTGCTTTCTATCCAGACTCTGCATTATGCAAACAAAAGATACATATGTTTAGCCACTCCTAACAGAGTAGGCAGGTCACAAAATTCCACGCACAAAATCTTGCAGGCATAAAAAGTTGTTCCTATTTGCGTGTCCATATGGACACGCTGGGAAGTTGTGGGTTATTTCAGTGTAGGATCCTTATTTCTCGTAACAATCTACAGAAGCGTAGAGGTACCAGAATGGCCAGGTGAGTGTTTTACCAGGAATGGCAAAACACTCATTGTGTAGAATTCCTCAATTAACACTCTCAGCATTGTGCCTATTACAGGGTTGCTAGTCAAGTTGATTTTAAAGTAGATTTGTAAGTGCCAGAAACACTGCTACTATCATCTTTTGAGATCCCTCTACAAATAATGTTAAATTGTTACAACGTGGTTTTGAAGTACAACTTTTTAAACACATGTTGTCGTTTTGTTCTAACATCGTAGAAAAGAAAAAAACTAGCTAAAAATGCAGATGTTGTATTCACAATTCTACCATTATTTTGTATTGCACAAGACTGACAAGTAGAAGTGAGGTGATTACGATGATTTTCGTGTGTGAGTGTTTACATTACAAAATATTTATTGACGGCCGCAATAGAGCAAAAAGGGCTACGTGACCCCTGCATGTTTGAAAGAGGTTTAGAATTTTGAAATGCCAAAAGTGATTTCCTCCCTCACCCATTATAGTAGTTAATAAATATACTGTAGTTAATAACTTAATGCAATATTCATCAGTGATATCTGTTTTACAATTGTTTTTTTGTGCATCACAGTGTGTATATATTTGCGATCTCACACACGTGTCATACTTTTCTCAACTGAGAAAAAGTTCTACATGTGTTTCTGGCTGCATTCTATAATTGCTATATTAAATTGTTCGAAAATTTCTCTGAACTTCAGTGTGCCTTTTCAGCAAGGAGGGTATATAGACCTGGAGCTAAAAATTGAGATGGAATGGGAACCACTCTAATTTTTAACGTCCCAATAAATTGGACCTGGTACGGCGTACGTCAATGGGTCACGAACGTACCGATATAAGAGCTGGCAGAACTGTTTCGAAAATTTCGTTAGCTTTTCATTTATTTCTTTCATTCACAGCAACACAGTTTTTGGTTGTTGATTTTATTTTGTTATTTTAAAGTTACATAGGGCTTTAATAAGAAATAGAAGCGAGTAAATAAAAAGTACATTCCTCTGATTGGTGGAGACAAGGTGGTATACCGCAGTTAACACCATGCTTCAACCTATCTATTTTCATGAAAGTTCTTGAAGCAGTTTTTCTTCTCGCGCAAATACAATAGAATTTTGCGCGTGCTGCACATCCATTTCGTTCGCACTTATTTCACTTTGGTGCTGCAGTGGGCACATCTTGATGACGACAGTGTTGGCTGGTGTATCGAGCTCTCGAAACCTACAGCAGGTTAAATATATGGCTTGTGCTTTTTTATATGAACTTGAACACGAGACGATGTTCTACTCAATTTTGAATCATTCCGTATCGATGATTAACGACAGTAAACAAACTAACTTGGTTACTATCCACCTTTTTCTTGTTTAATAGTAACCTTTCTTTTTTGCGTCCTCCCTCCACTGATTTGCGCTATTGCGTTTTACATCTTTTATTATAACCATTTCTCTCTCTCTCTCTCTCTCTCTCTCTCTCTCTCTCTGGAACCCAAATTTATGTAAATTGACTAACACCAGTTCTGAACGTTCATACAATGCTTTTAAATGTGCGTATCGCACTAACAACATAATACAGCGATGTTTACTTGGGAGCATGATTTATCATTGAAATGTGAGAACTATGTACTGAAAATTTTGTAAGAAAATTTCCAAATTCATCTAAAAATAATTCAAAGTCACTAATGTATTTTTATTAACAACTTATTTCTTATTTTGTTTTTGTTCTTCAAGTCGCTAATTTCTTTTTTCCTTGATAGCCATTTCATATTTGCATATTCTTCCTACTTCGGATTTGTATAGTTATTTCTAATAATTTAGATGTTGTTACTCTGAATAGGCCACCTTCTGTTCTACGTTCTCTTAATTGTAGTCATAGGAGATTTGGTACTAAAACTTATAATCACGTGTCAGATGTGAATCAGCGTTTCACACCTGACCGGATCGCAGAAGGAAGATTTAACTGGTTTTTCAAATTTATCGTAATGTTGTAGTTCGGAGATTGTTTAATATTATTTTTGTGGGATTTCGTATTTGATAATCTGTTACGGTTTTTTCCTCTGTTTAAAAAAGATAATCTTCTGTTCCGACATCCTTGACTGCTGTTTAGATATCTCAGCATGATCATACTTTATAAGACGTTCGTTATTAGAGATAGTTTTATGAAATTAAAGTAATCATTTTAATCTAACATATTACTTATTTATATAAACGCAAAATTTACGTCTTGAAGTAACCTCACATAAAAATAGAGATCAGATTAATATACTCAAATCAGGACCTAACACCAACATCCATCCCCGTTAGCATTGATTATTTTTTCTACATAAACAGAAAAAAACTTTGACGATTGTCTGGAGAAAAAATTGGCAGTACGTCTGACTCCTTTACTTATTTATTTTTATTTTACCTATTTATTTCTTTTAATCACGATATCAGATGTTATAAAAAGTTGGATTTGACTGTTAACTTAAACCTAGCTTATTTAATTCAACTTTTAAGGTCGATCGTCGTATGTATAACGAGTCCAATCAAACTGGGATATCGAAACCTGCAATATGGGGCGTACAGGAATATAACCTAAAATATAAAAGGAAACGTAACATGTAACAAATATCGAATCAAATAAAAATATATGATACTAAAAGATATCTGGGCAATTGTCATAAACAAAGTATGAAACGAAACTTATTACCCTATACGGTTCGATCAAGTGTAAGCTACAGCATTCGAGTTCTAAAAAACGACTATAAAAATCAAAAATTTAAAGAATAAATTAATTGATATTTTTATTGATATTATCAACGACAATAGCATATTAATGTAATGCACTTTAAATTAGCTTTTAAAGATTAACAATAAGTAAGCAAATTCGGCACGTGAGGCATGAGGTCCACATGCACATTCTATGCGCGGTAACTTAGGAATATATTGACAATAACAAAAACCATGATATTGCCATGTTCGTTTGGCTAATTTTAGGAAGGTGTGTCTATTGAATGAAGTTGGCAGACTCTTGTTCTTACGCTTAGAGCTGAACATGTGTAAACAGTAACGTTAATATTAATAGCACTAACAAAGATTAGCACTGAGATGTAGGCCTGCTGGTGTGAAGTTTGTAGGCTCCGATTAAAGAATGTTTTTATTTTCACGTGTTTGAAACCATTTCTTTTAAGTACACTTGAACATTAATGTCAGTTAATACAGCACTATCAAGGGCAAAGATAATATAGTTAGCTTGTTCGTTGCCCGATTTGAATAAGCTGAGTCTGTTGCAAGAAGTCAAGAAGTTTATAGACTTATGTTCTTTTAGTAATAACTAATTTTAATACTGGTTAAAGTTACCACTGTTCAAACCGTTAACATTATACTTAAAGGGAATTCTTTAATGTGGGATTCAGGCCCGTAGTGGTTATTTGAAAGTAGAAGTTATCAGCGGACCAACAACATGGCACTATAGAGCACTTACGGCGTGCATAATCGAAATTGGTTCTACCTTAGGTGGCCTTTCATCAATTTCACAGGTATATATGTATTAATTCCTTTGCTCCAATCTGTCTATATAGAAAAAACTTAATTATCCGTTTTTTGTCATATATTTTATGCTTCTTTTGTCGAACATTTCTTCGCAAGTTAAGCATTTTTACGGATACATTTTACTCTGAACTTGGATTATTCACACAACAAGATATTCTTAAGTCTGTTAATCCTACCAGTTCCCTGTTCTGTACTTTCTCACCTAAAATATTAATTATGTTAGTTTCTATTTTAAGTTTGCTTCACAGAGGGGAGGTTTAAGAAATGTGTTACAGTTTAACACATTCAGCGTTCTGTAACTTAATTTAACATATACAAAGGGGAATATTTAGCAAAAGACAAATTATTTTTAAAATGTTTAGAATTGATAAACAAGTTTTGGTGTATTATTTTATTTTAATGATCCATTTTAATTATTTGAAGGATTTGAATCCTCGTTGTAAGTAAAGGCTCGTCTATTCATCACTTATTTGTGAAAATTTGCTTGACAGCAATACAATGAATTTTTAAAGGATGAAAGTGAGAGCTTTTTCAACTAAGCACTTACTTCCGTATATTATTCAACAAACGGTATTCGTACAAATTCTGCTATAGGAAGCTGATTTAAAACTAAAAATAAGCTTATAGATATTGAAAATATAAGTGTAAAATATATTCCGACTTCGTGCCATTTGGCCAAGTCGCCAAAGCGAGCACCTTTGGTTAAAGAAAACCGTTGTTGGATTGCTGCTTGGAAGAACAATGGAATTTGATCACATGAAAGTGAATTGGCTTCCATCTTAGAATTTAGGTCAAAGTCACGTATGGACTTCCCGCTGAAAAGGGACGATAAACGCGAATGAAGAATCACATTGAATGTCTTTTGAAATTAAATTTGACGGAAATGATAATTATCTAAACTTTCAAATTCAAAGCTATTCCGTCATCACTGGCAAGTTAAGATGCTTCTTTTCGTGCAACCTTTAGATAACTCAATTCGTTCTGGAGCTAAAATTACTGCCTTTAACCAAGATTTTCTATTGGCCGAATAATAAAGACAAAGTATTTTATTAATGTCAGAGTAATAACTAGTGCTCTCAAACGGGTCGGGTTGACCCGACCCGACCCGTGACCCGACCCGACCCGAGTCGGGTCGGGTCAGCTCGGGTCGGGTTACGGGTCGGGTCGGGTCAGGTCAACTCGGGTCGGGTTATCGGGTCGGGTCAGTCGGGTCAGTTCGGGTCGGGTTGTCGGGTCAGGCTACTCGGGTCGGGTTGTCGGGTCGGGTCAGTCGGGTCAGCTCGGGTCGGGTTGTCGGGTCGGGTTATTCGGGTCGGGTTGTCGGGTCGGGTCAATCGGGTCAGCTCGGGTCGGGTTGTCGGGTCGGGTTATTCGGGTCGGGTTGTCGGGTCGGGTCAATCGGGTCAGCTCGGGTCGGGTTGTCGGGTCGGGTTATTCGGGTCGGGTTGTCGGGTCGGGTCAATCGGGTCGGGTTATCGGGTCGGGTTGTCGGGTCGGGTTGTCGGGTCGGGTTATCGGGTCGGGTTGTCGGGTCGGGTTATCGGGTCGGGTTGTCGGGTCGGGTTATCGGGTCGGGTTGTCGGGTCGGGTTATCGGGTCGGGTTGTCGGGTCGGGTTAGTCGGGTCAGTTCACTTTGGTCAACTGAGTTTAGGTTGAGTTTAAACTCGGCTGGAGTCGAAAGCTGCTGTTTTTCACTAGCTGCCTAATTAAAAATAGCAATTTTCAATTGATTTTATAGAAGCCATAAATCTATTTTGAACACTTGCAGCTAGTGTTTTTATGATAAATGCTTATTTTTCTACTTGTGTGTACTTTAATTTTTAAATGTGGAAGATTGATTTTACCAATCGACTGTAATATTAATATCTACGCCAATATGGAGTCTGGATTTAGAAGAAAACTAGAAGTTGTTTAAGCAACGCCAAAAGAGATATTGGATATGGATGACCAAGCCCAAGCAGGGCCGCGGTGGCTCAGTGGTAGAGAATTCATCTCTGGTGCATGGTGTCCAGTAGCGTAGCTAGAGTTTTTTTCAGGGCGGGGGGGCAATGAAGGGCCCAAGAGGATTTTGAGGGGGACATCTCCAATATATATATATATGTGTGTGTGTGTGTGTGTATTTAAGGTGAATGTTTCCATCTTTATTGTTCATGATTTTACTCTTTGAAAAACAGTGAAAATATAAGAATTTAGTACCTCAAACAACTAGGATTCATTAATGCAATTGATTTCTAATATAAGTAAATAGTTATTTAATCATGGCGTTTAAAATATGTGTAGCTGGTTGACTTAAGTGGAAGCAAATACACTTTTACAGGTAAAGAAAATAACTTATAGGTTCATGCCTCTACTTGAAGAGGATCTTTCTATTCGTGTGGGCAGCAGCAAACATATCCACAACTTGTTAAAGACCTAACGATTTAGCAATTTTCTTCTCAAAATAAAGTAACACTAAGTTTTTCAACCTATCATGAGTCATTGAATTGCGTATACAAGTCTTTAATCTTTTCAAAGAAGAGAATGATCTTTCACATGTAGCACTAGAAACTGATATAATCACAGAGATGACACCTAGCTTGTAGGTTTCTAGGAATGCGTTTTTGTAGACACAAAGAAGATCAACGAAATTCGTTAAGGAACCAGCTTTCGTTTTCTTCTCGTCTTCATACAACTTAATTGTTAGAGCAACCCACATTATGCTTTATTTCTTGTTTAATTATGCTTTTTTTAAATTATGCTTTATTGTTAATTTCAATGATTATTTTACATTAATCGTGTATAATGTATATTTATTATACATTAAATATTCTAAATATCTTGATCTATTTATTGATATTTTTTTGCAACTAGTTTCTCTCATATTTAATGAACTTTCTACTTAATTCATTGTAAAGAGATGTGCTTTGCTCGAATAAATTTTTTCTATCATTTGTGTGCGCCTTACAGGTACATATATACAGAAAGGGAAAGTAAAAGATGCCACCAAAAAGTACAGAAAGTGCTTAAGTTCAAAAAGTAAACATAACAATACAGTGACGACGCCAGAAGGGGGCAAGGGGGGCGAGCGCCCCCATAGTAGCTACTTTTGCCCCCCTGACTGCCCCTCCAGACTCGTACAATCTTTAAACATTCTTCACGTAGTATTTTATATCAGTATCATAACCAATCTCATTGACAAATTGTAGTCTACTTTCCATGAATTTACTATGTGGCAGATTAATCCTCAAGCTTTCTTCTTTGAGCGTCTGGGTATACACGCATATTTCTGTTTTCTAATTTAGCCCCTTTTGAGGTAAATTTTAGTTATACTTCTTTCTTATGATTTTTAATAATTGTGCCTAGCGAACAATAGTAGATTTGGTCGACTTGTTTTCTTCTCATTGGATCAGCTTCGATTGGAAACAAAAGAAAGGTAAAATCAGTTACGTAACTTGTTTGTATTTATCCAGGTTTGAAGTTTTCAGTTTCATATTTTGTTTTATTTAAAACTTCTTTTTTCTGAAACATTATTCTCGGCTTCCAATATTCAGAGGATGTGCTTATAACAGCTTAGTTTGCAACTACCAGGGCTTAATTTTTTGAAGGAGATAAAAAGAGTTGTGTTTTCCCTTCCTGCAAATGATAATAATAAAGTTATGGAAGAAATTGATTCCCAATAAAATGTATTGTCAGAGTGCTGATCTTTAGTTAGTAATTGGTTTATACTAGTGCTCCTTTACTTATTTTGTTTCAAAGTACTGACGTGACGTCTACCATATTGACTAGGAACTGCTGAAAAATTCGTAGCCCAACCCAGGAATGCACGTGGATTGGTGAAGTTTTACTTCTTCTTCTCTTCCCCCGAGAGTCAATATACTACCTTGTACAGTGCTCCAGCTTTTGCAGAAAAGTTTAAAAAAATCTAGATTTCCTCGCAGCACTGTTCGTAGCACTACCCCTATCAGATCTAAAATGGCGTCTTTCAAGTGTTATTTAAGTTTGAGAAATAAGTACACGTAATAGTTAGACGGAGCTAAATCTGCGGAATAAGAATGATGATCTAGACATTGAAATCCTAGATTATGCAATGTCAGTTATGTTCGCAGGGGCTTGATGGACAGGTGTATTCTCCTGAAGGAACAGAATTCCTTTCTTTTCATTTTCCGCAGCGTTGAACTTTGAATTTTTCTTTCAGTTTTGTAAGTAATGTATAGATTCTGGATTAAATATCTGACCATTGAGGAGGTAGTCTACCACTCCATACTTATACCAGAAGAATGTTCCAAACAGTTTCTCAACCTACTTCTGTGTCTTGAACTTTTTGGGGCGATGGAGAAATGAGTGCTATTACTCCATTGACTGTTGTTCCGATTCAGGATCATAGTGGTACAACCATATTTAATCTATGGTTACTATTCGTCAGCGAAATTGATCAGCATTACGGTCAAACTGGGAGAAGACTTCTCTTAATGCCGTTACCCTTTTATTCTCCTGACATATATTTTGGGAACCCATTATGCCGAGAACTTGCGCATACCCAAGCCATTCTGAATTATGCTACCGACGAGTTCCAAAGAAATGCCCAGAATCTCTGACACAAGTTTTGCTGAGAAGGTAAAAACTGAGAAAGCGGGGTGCAGACCTCAGACTATAATAAATATATCGTGAGTTTACTATACACTTTAAAAACTATATAAATAATAGCTTAAATTATTTTTGTCAGACAAAAACTGGGGTGGCCTAGGCCCTCCGGCCCCGGGCTATATCCACCATTGGCTGAAATGCTGCAATTTTCAAGAATAATGTCACAAATTGCATCCATGATTCCAGGAAGAGTCATTGCTTTTAATCATCCTGGATGTAAAGCATAATTTGATGAGAAATTGCTACGTTTATAATAAGCCACTTACTTCTTCACCACCATATATAACGGAGGAGAGTCCCGTGGTGTTTCACTGATTTCCTAATTAATTTACTTCGGTGACTTTCCTTGGTGGAACAAAAATGTTATAACAGTAAGGATCTGGATGTTCGTGAAATTATCTGTTTGGGCACACATAATCACTTCAGAGGCCTGAGAAACAATAAGAATGTCATTATTAATATGAAACTTTATATTTGTATATACAGAGATATGTTTTTCTAAACTACGATTTCATTTTTCTACCTAGTACCTACACTCCTTCTGGATTGGACTACGACATTTTCAGCAGCTCCTCGTAAATTCTCTCCCTGGCTATATATATATATATATATATATATATATATATATATATATATATATATAGAGAGAGAGAGAGAGAGAGAGAGAGAGAGAGAGACGTAGCATATAGACGAATGTGTTACTTGTAGCATACGCGAAAGTAATTCAATTTATGTTTAGGCTTCAAAATTTTCATTGAAAAATATTTCATGTTCAGACGTTACTTATTTGTTAGTTACAAATTTTATTTGAAATAAGTTTAATTTATAATCATATAGATCTAACATAAAAACAGCAACGAAATACACAATGTAATGTAAAATAAGTCAAACGTAATAAATATGTCATTTTTGGTATGGCAAATAGCCCCCCCCCCCAAAAATGTATCTGCCCCTCCTTTGCCCCCCTAAGAACTTAAAGCTGGCGTCGTCACTGTAACAATATAGTATGGAGTTCTTGCATACTATTCATTGTTGGCAGAAAAATTTTTTCTTTTACTTTTTTCTTTTCTCCACATCAAAGGATTTCACCGAAAAGTTTACAGAAATGAAAATAAGATTTTCATTGTTGCATTGTTATGTTCTCAATGATTTTGCATTGTAAATATTGGCTTTAAAAATATTAACACAGTATGTTAAACTTTCAGTTAAAGAGAATTTTCCAAGAATTGTGCTATATATTTTAAATTATGCTTTATGCTTTATTTTCTAAAATTATGCTTTTAAAACTAGTTTCCCAATGTGAGTGCATTTTGGCGTTCACCCAGTGTCGTGATCATAGTGCTCTCAAACGGGTCGGGTTGACCCGACCCGATCCGTGACCCGACCCGACTCGGATCGGGTCGGGTCGGGTCAACTCGGGTCGGGTTGTCGGGTCGGGTCAGTCGGGTCGGGTTGTCGGGTCGGGTCAGTCGGGTCAACTCGGGTCGGGTTGTCGGGTCGGGTCAGTCGGGTCAACTCGGGTCGGGTTGTCGGGTCGGGTCAGTCGGGTCGGGTTGTCGGGTCGGGTCAGTCGGGTCAGCTCGGGTCGGGTTGTCGGGTCGGGTTATTCGGGTCGGGTTGTCGGGTCGGGTCAATCGGGTCAGCTCGGGTCGGGTTGTCGGGTCGGGTTATTCGGGTCGGGTTGTCGGGTCGGGTCAACCGGGTCAGCTCGGGTCGGGTTATCGGGTCAGGTCAATCAGATCGGATCACGGTTCGGGTCAGTCGGGTCGGGTCGGGTCATCGGGTCGGGTCAGTCAATTCGGGTCACGGGTCGGGTCGGGTCGGTCTTCAACCCGACCCGACCCGACCCGTTGAGAGCACTAGTAATAACACATTAAACAAGTAAGTGCCAATTAACTGAAGAGAAAAGTATAAAGTATAGTTGGCAAACTACGAGTGGCGAAAAAAGGTAGGTTCTAAAGTACCATCGGTGTTTTCTTTATTCATTACGTTATTGGTATTAAAAAATTTGTTAGGTTGCTTCAGGTGTTAATTTATATGATTTACAGAGAAACTAATTATCATACTAATCAATACTATCATCTAGTCAATTTTCTGAATTCGAGTGAATTAATGCACTATGATATTTGCCCGTATAGTAGGCATAGTGGAATGTTCTGCATTTAACTGTATACAAAAATACATTTTAATTTTCTGCAATTTTGTTATTTCTTTTTGTGCTCTATTTGTTGTGTAAAACGGAGTTAGTTTGGTAACATTTATAGTATAGTTAGAATCTAAATAAAGCAAAGTAACTTCAATCCAAAACTGTCCCAGCATATCAAAACCAACCACCGGCTCCACAAATATAAACATAATTTTACTACCCAAGCACTCTGTATTGACATATACTCTTTTTTTCCATCCCAATGTTACGTTAAGGACTCTGGAAACTTTGGGGAAAGTAAGGTTTTCAATGAAATGTGCTTTAAACATTCCATACATAAAACTGCTAAGCTTGTAAGCTTCTGGCATGTCTATTACTAATTACGTATGAATAGCCCTGCTCAAATTTTGTTGTAAAAAATATTCTCAAAACGTTTCAGGGCATTTTTCCTCTGAAAAAATAAATCCAGAATAACATAAATTGACATCCATTGAAGAAATTATCAACATTTGCATTTAAGAAGGAGCAATGAATAAAAAATGCACATAAACGCGTTGTGTACAAATGCAACAATTCAAACGATGGGGAAAGTTTCAAAGGTTCACACAAAGTAAACTAAATCTAATATTCTTCATACAAAACCAACTTATCGTCACTGAATATTCTTTGACGGTCCCTTTTGGGTGCGAATTTATTATTTGAAAGATCTCGTCTAACACGTAGTTATAATGGCCTTCATTTTCTGAACATTCGCAAGAATTAATTAATTTTCTCTTGGTGCTAAAGAAAAAAGCTTTGTAATGTTTCTAGTAATTTGTTCTTGGTACATCTTATCTTCATGGTTTACGAGCACGAACTCGTCCTGCCATAAATGTGACATGGCCTTGTTCGAATAGTCCGAAGTTCAAGAGGAAAAACATACTAATTAGAATTAATTTCAGTGTTCTTGGCGTGGGAGAACCGGCTTCAATTCTGCAGGGAGATCATGAAGTTCAGATTCCAAGTTCAGCTCTAGTCCCAAGTCCAACATAGCCTTCCTGCTGAAATTTACCCTAAATTCAAATCAAGTCAAATAAAAATCAAATCGAGGACTCCTAAGAAACTTTCATCAGGTACTGTGTAAGGAACAGCTGAGAGTGGTAAAGATGTTCTTCTGTCTCTCGTTTCTCTCTCAATTTATGTTTGTTGTCCTTTTTTATCTCAGAAAAAGTTAATTGTGCAATGGACATGAACTATACAGACATACTTTTACCACTCCTGAAAGTTCTGTTATTTCAACCTTATGTATTCCAAAGAGATGGTATAGACTGCTCAGAGGAGATGCCTTGCGCACCGGAGAATTTAATTTTTCATCCAGAAGTTTGTCATGTTAAATCACTGCTATTCTTCGTGAGATACATGCTCTGAACAAAGCTTTTTTTTTCGTTATAGTCAGCTTCCCTTGCCATCACGGTTTATTGCGATCTCTTTAAAACTAAATGTCTGGTATCACAAATTACCTAGCCAATATTCCACAAATTTCACCACAACACTATTTTCTAGTATATACCCACTTTATCGACATATGTAATAATCAAGATATTCAATATCAATTTTCTGTACCAGTTCTTGTAACAGCAGCCTTATATGGGTGATAAATGCTTTTCAACCAAAGCACCCCTCCCTTACTTATCTAAAACACAGTTCAGATTGCTGTGCTTTCAACAAGGTGCGTTCAGATGATTCCAGACGTTGACATTACAGAAAAGCAGAGGCTTACCTTTCAGACTGGGCAATTCAATCCCGCTTTCGAATATAACAGTATGTTTCACACCATGATAAACACACAAAAATATGTCTGTCTCAAAGTTAACACGACTGTCCTACAGTAACCCCTTTGCATTGACATTGCCAATATATGGAATATTACTGGGCTATTTCACTCCTGTCCTCCAACTTCTGATGATAAAATATTTACTTATGTTTTTAACTATCCTCGATTTCTTCCTTTTAATGTACATTTTAATCCTATAAAAATGCATTCTTACGGAAGTAGAAATATGTCTTAGCTTTCGTAATCTGTGGTCATTTTATTCAGTCAAGGATGAGGTGTGACGTCAATTGCTCAAGTACTCTACGCAAGGAACTGAGAAAGATAGAAAGGAATGGCAAAATGAAAATCCGCCTGGGACCTTTATAGTAGGCATTATGCTGAAGTTAATGAGAAAATATGAGTAAAAAACAAATCAAAGCCTGACTGACTTGAAGGTCCTTTTACATCTTTAACTAGTGTTTCCATCAGAAATCTAACCCCTGACAGCTCACGCCAAAGGCAAAAGGGTTAGCGACTACGCTACGAAGGACAAATTCTGTTTTCTGGATCAAAGTATTCAATATATTCCAATCAAACATTTTCTTGTAGACCTTATATCTGAAGAACTACATGTAATATATCTAAACTCAAAGTATCACGTAACTCACAGTATGATGTGCTTACTCCGTAGAAAATAGGAAAACTCGATTGAGCGGCCATTCAAAAATTTTGTGGTCTCTGATCCAAAACTAATTACTGGACAAGATCATGTTCTTTTGATATATTTCTTTGGATCATTCCTAAAATTCTTGGCCAAGATCGCAATCTTTCGATCCGCTTTTTTGGATCATTCCTAAACTTCATTTTTTATGATATTGTCAGTTGATGCACTATTTAATTCAAAAATGTATGTGCCGTTTTCACGTTTAAAATGTTTACAACAAGGAAAATGAATCACGCATATTGCGATCAAAAAGGTAACCAACATCATCTTCAGAGACCTGACTCCAACGATTTCAAAGCGAAGAAATCATTCACCTGTTTACCAGAAATGCTTTTCTCTAATTTGAGAATGCAATTCCAATTCGTTCTATATTTATATTAGCTTTCTGTTGAGTTGTTGATTGGGCTTAATTTTCCATGCTTAAAAAAAGCGATAATTCAATTGGGAGAGGTGTAGATATTAGAGAGCATATGTTAGAATTTACCAGGAATTTTTTTTCATTGTCTCCGTGATTGCTTTAGCTAATTGTGGTTTGGAATTTTCATGATGGTAGATAAGTCTTCTGATGTCGCATTTTGATTCTTTTTCCAAGTCCTTTTGAAATGTTTTGCAGCAGAGCTGAGCTGAGATGTTCTTTGCAATATATTTGACCAGTACGACCCAGTAAGCCTTCAAAATGGTTAAACTATATCTTCTATAGCTTGATTTTCGGTTAAGCGGTCACAGAGAAAGGGTCGTTTGAAAGAATGATAATAACATTTTTTCCTTGGAAAGAAAATAAACTATTTTCTGTCACACTTTAATATGGATATAAAAATTGGATATGGATATATATTTTGTGCCTCGAAAATAAAGACATGTACATAGTAAGCATATGGTGCTTGGCCGTTGCACATAGATGGCGGGACAAAAGATGACTGACTAGTGCTTCACTTTTTTCCGAGTTGATGCATATTTTTATCTGAATGGTCATACCAGTTAAGATGAGTCTTTGACTATGTTGGTAGCATGTACCGTTTCAGTCCTCTGTGATAAATACCTTTAATAGCAATCCTTTAACCTTTTATACTACTACTTGATCCATGAGATGCTAATGATATTGTCATCGAACGCCTGTTGACTGATGCAATCGTCTGAAAAACATGTTAAAACTGAACATGTGATACAACCACGTTGTTTAAGTCCTTCCCCTATTTTCATGCATATTGTAACTCCGTATAGTGCTCCCCATAAGTTCACCATCAATGTTAGCAAATAGTGCTTTCTGCGAGCTTCGTAAATTAACGCAAGCATATGATTGCTCCTCATACGTACCACGTATGCTGAACCGAGAAAAATGTGAATTATTAGTTTCCAAACACTATTATTTTGACATGGTAAAGGTTAATTGTTAGTTTGGAATTGTTATATATAGTGTTCTCAAAAAGTCAATGGCCAAACTTCGGAATGGCCAAACGAAAGATATGTTCTAATAGGCAGGACTCAATAACGTCTCCTTTCACAATTAGAAGCTGCCGAAAATGGGGGAAAACAAAGTTTAAACTACATACCTCAAGAAATATGGTACCTACTCAAGCAATTGAAGGAAATATACGGAAACTATTAGCTGCTATATCTAAATATCAACTTTTGACAACTTTCCGGTTCTGATGGAACGAATTGTATACAGGAAGTGTGGGTACCTTGAAGTAAGAATTAACGATAAATGACAATATGGAAGAAAATACCATATTAATGTCGTTTTTTTAATTGTCTTTTTACTATACTTCAAAAACAATATAATCACTTTTCCTTTTCACTCTCGGGTTCTCGGCACCATTTACAACGATTAAAAACACTGGTGCCTTTTTGTAATAAATTTGAGCTATTAAAATTACACATACTTCGTCACTCATTTTGATTTCATTTGTGTATATATATATATATATATATATATATATATATATATATATATATATATATATATATCTGGTTGACCCTGACAACCACGTACCCAAAACATTATTATTTTAAAAACATTGGAATATCTTTATAGATTAACATTATCGACAATCATATCTATATTTTTAAAAACATTTCTTTCTCTTCTTCTGATCTTAATATCAGCCAGCCTAGTACATATTTAGAATAACTTATAACCCAAACTTACGTACCGTTGTATTAACATTAGACCTCACTCGCCGACGGCAAACGAGAACGGTTGAGGAAAAGAACACTATGATCAAACATAATCTCCTGCACTGACAACGCTTTTGCAACTGATTTCTGAGGGTGTCTACTCGCCCCATCTTGCGAAAGAAGTCTCTAATACGTCTAGGAACGGCCGCTAGCTATCATAATGGTTTCTTTTGGGTTAAACTAGAGTAAAATAAGCATTAAGAATAATTATTTTTCACCTCTGCAGTATAAAATCGTACACTCCTTGAAACCAATAGACGCTACAATGGATAAGACAGGAATATCGATGTTCAGTTGTCTGCCAGTTGGCTCTTTTATTAAGATATCAAGTAAATTTAATTTGAAACTTTCAGAAATTTGTTGATTGTCCCTATAAATTAACTTTCGGATTCTAAGCTGTCACGCGAAGCGTTGCTCTAAAAATAATGAAAACTCATTGAAATGCGAAAGACTGTGATTTGCTTTGTCGTCAGTCAAGTTATCATTTGCGTTTACTTCACATTGCTGAAGTGCTGTGTAATTCGTGAAAATGATACTTTAGTATGTAGTTGGCTGTTGGTATGTTCTTTATCTACTGAAACCGAAATTGAATTTTTCATAAAATGAGTAATCAATTATTGTAGAAAGACATTAACGAAATAAATGTTCGGAAAGTAGATATTGAGGAATAGCTATAACTGGACGATGAATGAGTTAATCAGAGAAGAAGCAACATCTAAGAATGTTAATCAAAGGCATTAAGAGTACTTGAAATATTACATACAACTAAGAAATTTAATATTTAAATTTGAGTTGTTATAAGTAAATAATAGTGATTAGTAATTATCTCCTAAGCAGAGAGATGAGCTTGAACCGAAGAAATGAATCACATAATACGTAAATGATTGACAACGACATTGATTTACTATTTCTGAGAAGACTATTACCGTAACCTTGAGTGCAATTAAATACAATACAATATATTATTCGAGATCGGAGCATTAAATATGTGACATGAAGCATAAGGCGTAGTGCTTTCATAATGAACAGAAATGATATTAGATAACTTGCATTTCAGAATTAGTACTAAAGTGCAAACAGAAAACCATAGTACAACTTTGTAGAAGATATATTTAGCAAAAATAATTTATTAAAATTTTGACCCTACAGAAATATTCATCTGTAAATTTCTTTTAAAGAGCAATAAATAAGAATCTTGTTCAGGGTTATCACACATTCCTAAGCATTGGGATTTCTTTTTGAAATAAATTTTAATAGCAATGGCAAGAAAAAATATAATTACACTTAGATTTTCGAGTATAATAAAAGTCATAAATTAAAATTTATTATTGAAGTTTTGAGGAAGTCAAAACTTCAATATTGACTTCAATATAAAAAATATTATTGAAGTTTTGGTTTCAGAGAAATCAACTAATTTTTTTTCATGAAGGGGGAGGATCACAGGATATATTTCCGATACCTAGTAGTATGCGGTCTATCATGCAATATGGGGGCCATCATATATTATTTTGTTTTAGAAAACTAATGGTTTCTATGTAAAAAATAGTTGTAATTGACAGTTGAGTAACTGGCGTCAAGAATTTTCAGTTATAGCTTCTGTTTCATTTTCCTTTACTCATAGTTTGCCAAATTTCCAAGATATTATCCCGGAAATTGTAGATGTCTCTCAAGATGTAATTCAAATAACAATAATAACCTTCTTTATTCTATTGTATATGATAACAATGAACCATATCTTTCTGAGGGTACAATAAGAGAGGGTAAGTCATATTCCCATAACCTCTGTAACTAACCAATCAAATTTATATGTTTGGCCAGAGGAGAGCCATACAAGTCCTTTATCTTCTGTGAGCATAACATTGAATATCTGATCATTCTGAAGCCAGGAACGTATCTGTAGTATTGTCTTTACGTTATAATATAAAATCAAAGGAGCTGCAAGGAGATGTAAGAAAGTTTTAGAGTTTGACAATAGTTCATTTTTGGAAGTATATAAAGTTAATTTTTAATAGTATTAAGGAACGAAGTTAAATTCTTACTTCATCAGTGGTTACTGTATTGGAAACGATTCATGAAAACTGCTCTACCATCCATCCCTAGGTATTTACTTGTGAGTGTAATGGGATTATTGAGCAATAATAATGGTATCATGACGATGAGGATTACTACGAAATTTGCATCAGTGACCAGACAGTGAATTTGTAGTTACGAATAGCTTCTTAATATAGTGAAATAAAGTTAATTCATACGTAAATAAAAAGGACACATTAGTAACAAACGTGCGCTTTAATGAAGGCCGGATATACTATTTCTTCATTGTTTTTAATTGTAGTGCAACTTAAAGTAACGATATTATATAACATATTCTAATTATTGGAATAGTGTGTTATTTTCTAGTAGGTTAAAATATGATACTGAAATGAACAAAACTGTGAAAGAAATTGTCGGATTAAGGTCAGATCGAAGAAAATATTTCGCCATTGGACCTTTGATGTCAGTTATGGGAAAATGAAATGGGCACAAAGATTACGAAGTCTGGCCCCATAGAACAGTAAGATATTCGTGACTTATAAGGTATTCGTGAAACCTCTGAAATACCATGAAAAAAATCGAAATATGTGGGGCTGGAAAATAAAGTAATGGTTCAAGGTTTGACCTGGATAGACTTTAACAGATGATGAACGATGCATGTTAAAGTCCTTTGAGATGAGGAGCCACTTTCAAAAACCCGCTAATAAAAGTAGAATTCGTAAAGATTCTGTTGAATTCCAAATCAGATATCAAGACTTCTGTCTTGCTAAAGTTAAAAAAACGATACTTGGAAGCTTGAACTTAGGAAGAACATGCGTTTTGAAAAGCAAAAGATATCTGAGTGGAAAGAGAGAGCAAAGCCTTAAAAACTGAGTTAGCTTCATTCTTTCATAAGTATGTTAAAAGTGGAACTTTTGAAAACCATGAAAGTATTACATTATTTTTAGTTAAGAGTTGAAATTATCCAAATTATCCAAATCGAATTAGAGAATTTTGAAAAAAATCATCTACAATGAATGTTGCTATTATATAAGTTAATATAGATAGATATGGAATTTGAAAGAATCCTGGAACACGAATTCCTTTACGTGTAATTAACAGTTGAAATAGTTGAAACAGTTGATTTTAGCACTTTCAACTTAAGCTAATCCTCATATTGAACATGTATGAATAAATGTATTATTATAGTATTTGCTGTCTTAGAATTGGACTTATTAAAAGTATTGAAGTACGCATTTCCTTCTATTTATATAGGGAAGCATTTTCCGAATTTTGTACCTAGGCGAATTCTTATTATATGCATTTACAAAAAAGGTGCAATTGTAATATTATAGAAGTTTTACCCTTCCATATAGGAATAGAATTTTGGTAAGACAAATTATGTTGAAACCATGGACTAAAATATAATAACGTAGAATAAAACTAAATATTTAAGAATTAAGAGATAGGAAATAAACAACTAGCATCGGAGGATAAAACAAAGATTGTACAAAGAACAGATTACAAGAATTGCAGTACAAGAAGAGGAAGTGTAAGCAATTATTCAAAAAAGAAGTTTGCATGGTAGCTTACTGTCTCGTTTTCTTAACTGTCAACATTGAGAAAGAAGGAATAAATGCAAATAAGAACATCCACAAATTACGAATAAAGCGAAATATAAAATGGCTTAAAATGTTATGAAGTATTTTTAATAATATTAATAGATCCTGAAGAAAAGGCGTAAATTTATAGCAGAAAGTATGACGTACTTCAGTGTCAATATCTTTGGTATCACATATATTTTCAAAGAATTGAAAAATAAGGAATTGCTCCCTCCTATGTATAGTATTATATCTACATTGGTATGTAAATCTTAAGGACGAAGTAACATACGCCTAAGTTTTATGTTTTCGGTGGAAATGAATGTAAAATTTGTAGCATGTTGTCAGATGTCTTACAGACGTGCACAAAGAGTAATACCTCGCATACTGTAACATCACTGTGACTTTAGCACCGAATGTGTCTGCTTCCGTAACAAGAACCAACTGAATGACAGTGTGTGTCAGTTAGAGAGCTCTTAACGTGGGTTGTGAAAAATATTACTCGAAACAATATGGAACAGAGATAATATTTCCATGACTTACCACGGGGAAGAATCGTTAGCAAACTGGAAGGAGGACAAAGTGTGACAGGTATAGCCGAGGAGTTTGGTTTTGCCCACATCATTATTTCAAATGCATTAGGAACATTCCGAACTCAGCCGATGGAGAAGTGTTGGGTCAACTACGACCGCTAAGTTGTGAAAGAGGCAGCGGGTACTGAGATCAAGCAGCGGGTACAATTATCATTCAATGCTATGTAAGAAAACCACAAGTCGCTAAATATTACTCTCTATAGTCCCAATCGACTCCATGAGGGGTATGTTTAGCCAATAGCCAGTAATTTATATTCCTCCGACATTCGCACATCACACGCACAGCCAAGAACATCAGAAATAGATAAACTAGGGCTGGGACCGCATTCTATACTCAATTGTGATCAGATACAATCTGAATATGGATTCTGAAGGTACGTACACTTATCTAGCGAGAGATAGGAAAACTCAATGAACCTAAGAACTTTGTTTTAACATAATCCACTTGCTGGTCCAGATTTTTTTTTCTTCATGAAGGCATAATATTGGCATACGAACCTGTAAATTTTTGAATGCTGTACACTAAGGTGTCAATGTTATTACCACAGTGTACTCCCTACCACGTGCGTCTTATCAAAGGTGCAGAGGATCTCGACTTCTTCTCTATGGATCATAATGCGCCATTGCAAGGAATGTTAAGGACGGCAAATCTTTTCTAGTACGATGGTATTCTATGAATTGACTGACGTGCTTGATCTTTTAACTTGAATCCTATAAAGCACGTTTATGAGGTTAGAAGCAGACGTGTTTCACCATGTCTAGATGCACCAAATGTCCTATACAAACGGTCAAGGCTTTGTATTTGTTCATATCACCTTTGAAATCGTAAAGGATCATTGCCCGAAAATGTTCCCTTTCGAGCTCCATTCTACACAGCCGAATACTGCTCACATCAACATACAAGTGAAGGCCACGCCGATAAGCGAGGCGAGTTGAAACTTGCTTCGCTTCTTCGCTCTGGATACTACTACCGAACACAATTATTGGAATTCAAATACTGTGCCACAACAATGCGTATGTCAAAACTTTCGTAATGACTCTAGTACAATGGTAAATAAAATGCATTGATTTTGAGTGTTAATTTAATGCCCCTTTCAGCAGAGAGGTTATATGAGACAGGGACTAATGATTAACGTGGAATCCGAACCACATGATCTCCCGCCGGGAATCAATGATCAATAAACATATTTCTCTATTAAGTAGCAGAGTTGTAAATTTAAGACTCATGCGAGGAGGTTGGTTTGAGGAATATTTTGCAAAAACGCACACTAAAAATAATGGTTTCTGATAAAAGTGGTTTCAAAGAGAACGATTCTATCCTCAAGTATAGAAAAGTGTACACTAACTCATCAGAGTGATCAGAATATAAAATAATATTTTCTAACTATATAAGTAGTTCTCCGAATTGAATAAAATATTTCAAACACACAGTGCACGGAGTATCACAACGTAATTTACAAAATAATCCTCAAAGAATCAGAATAAAAATAGAGTGACGTGAATATGACTAAAATAAAGTCAATGTTCATGTAATCGACGTGCTCTTTTAGTTTGAATAACGTATTTCCATGCTGAAGCTTAGGGTTTCGAATCTCATTCGAGCCAAAACATTTTCTAATGTTTGATTTTGCCATTGTGGGCAGTATACAAGTGATAGATCTCCTCAGTGATAACATCAAAAAATAGTGTTAAAGCGATGGTATTGGAAACTTCTTATATAACAAGTTTTCCTGAGAGTTATTTCTCTCGTTTTGATCTATATATTACAAAAATTCGTTAGAGTAGTTTTAAGGACTACTCGAAGTTCAAGTACATAGTAGGCTGACGGAACAGTGTTGTCAGAATATAATAATATATTTCAGTAATTTTGTGAAGAATATGTCGAATATTAATCAAGGCGGAGCAACGTGCATCTTGAAGTTACTCTTAAAGTTGGCAAAAGTTCGACATTATACACATATCCATGTTTATCTATGTATCATTCTTGTGTGTCTAATTAAACCTACTGAAATATTCACACACATTGAAAAAAGGAATTATGTAGGTAAAGTCTCAATTAAAGATCTTAAAGCTAATTCGTATCATATATGATAAAATAACAAAGGAACAAACAGTACTTGGTGTTGATTTGTATTTGAATTAGGAAATAGATACTTTCTCCCATGTCTGGGTCAATGGAAAGCATAAAATTGTTTAATTCTTCTCGACTCGTAGACTGATCAATGGAATAGTGACACTTGGGAACAAACCCTACTAAATACGTCGACACAGAAACACTGGAACACAATGAGAGGTACACTGATACCATACAGATATTCGGCGTGGGTTTGATTGCAATGTTAAATATATTTTGAATAACATTAATAAAAAAACTGCGTTGATATTAAAGAAATTCCATACATTTGCCAAAGTATATTAACGTATATGGAAGTTATGACTTTGATTTACATCTTATGTACTCCTGTTTTATTTATTTATTTATTTATTTCAGAAAAAAACAGGCGGATACCTAATTATAGTTCTCCATCATGATAATATTCTTTAAAATACACATGTGTTAACATATAACATGATATTCACCTTATTCTTTTAGAATAAAATTCTGTCTATAACTAAAAATGTCTATTTCTGCCTGTCCTTCTGATATCTTCTTATACCTAGGTACAATAACCACATTTTTTCTGATAGGTAATACATCCATTAGTCCTTTGCGCTCAGAGATGGAATATACTATTATGGGATGTGGTTACTCTATGTGGGACGTGAAGTTTATTTCTGATAATAAATATTCTGAATATACTGTACTATTAATTATTTTATGTAAAAAAGATAAAATGAAATGAGTCATCTTGCTTTCAGATGATTGTAATGAATATTTGCTTCGAATATCTTCATACTTTTCAAATTTCGGATATAACCCTGTTTCATTATATGTTAAAAAACGTACAGATTTATTTTAATTATTTTGGATTTATTTTATATATTTCTTACTATCAGAACCCCATATTATCACAGCATATTCCACCTTAGACCTTACATAGACAATGAATAGTGTTTTGAGGACATTGGTGTTTTAAAAAAATCACATCGTAATCTCATCACAAAGCTATGGTTCCTAAAGGCCACCCAACTGCTCTATTGACATGAATACCGAAGAATAGGTTTGATTGCAGAGTGTCTCCAAGATCAGTTATATATTCCACTCTCTCAATTAGTATTTGATTAATAGTAGACACGTTGCACACATAGTTCTGATGTATGATTCTACTTTACATTTTTTAAATATTTAACAGCATTTTTTTTATTCACACCATTGGAAAATAGAATTTATGTCGCTTTGAAAAGAAATAGCGTCTAATTCCGTGGAGATACCTCGTTAGATCTTTAAATCGTCAGTAAACAATAGTGTGTGGGAGCATGTTATTACAAGTGGTAAATCGTTAACAAATAATATAAATAATAGACTCCTGAGTTCCATCCCTGATGCACACCAGGGTCTACGACATATTCCTCAGTTAAAATATTCTCGTGTCGAGTGCGATGCTTGCGTGGGTAATATTTGACCGTATAAATCCATAATTCAGACGGAACATTTCCTCACTATTTGACACATAAACATCTACTACGTCAGCCTTTGACAATCTTTCTGGGTCTCCCGTAATAGCTGCTAATTCTCTGCTGCTCCCCGTGAAATAAAGAATGAATGTTATATATTAAAATGAGGAAGGGCTACTATACCGCTTGACGACAATAAATATATATTTCTTCAATGAAATACAGTTATAAATTGAAATATTCGGGAAAATTTTAAGTATTTCTAATATTATGAATTAAACACTGTCCTAATGTGACGTCAACTTTCGTGTATATGAATCTAAACTGATAATTTCAGACTTAGGTTTGGCTCAACGTCAAGTATGTTTCTGCACTTGTTTCTCATATATACGAGAAGAGAAAATGAATCGCACAGACATATACTAGAAAATGGCAGGAGATAGCTTACGAACTTTTTGAGAATTTCAGATTAAACAGCATCCAAAACATAAATAAAACTTCCATCCTTAGACTGGAATTGAAACTCCAGTAACAGGAAGAATATTTTCCATCTACACAGGGACCTCCACATAGCGTCATAAGTGCGTGTATGCTGTACTAGTCCAAACTGGGGTCAAACGTTGTCGCAGCGTGGTGGAAGGTATACCAAAACATTAGTGAGGATGTGACTACGCGGACAGTGTAGCGGTGGTTTAACAAGTTTAAGGACGGTGATGAAACAATCGATGACGCACCACGTGCCGGAAGACCAACACATGTACTAAATGAAGATCATCAGGCAGCAATTGAGTGAACAGTGGCCAGACATGTAGGGAACGGATATTTCGTACACTGTGAGTAGAGAAACTATTCGGCAACTCCTCCAAAAAAAAACTTGGGAAGCATTACAAGTTGAGTCGAAGTGTCCCACAGGATACGACTCCAAGAAGGCAACGCGAGCAGACACTGCTGTTTCTTTCCTGTCTTGAATGAGGATGAAACCATTCCTTGACAGCGTGTTGACATGTGATAAGTGGGTCCTCTACGAAGCTACACAACGTCATTATTGGTTAACATTCCATGAGACGCCTTCAAATAGCCTAAACCAACAATACACCTGAAGAAGGTCTGGTGGACTGTTCGCGGCATCTTGCATCGGGAACTTCTACCAGCTGGTCAGAGCATCAATGTAAGTGTGTACTGCCAGCGGTTGAGCCATGTTCAAGAAAAATCCGAACTCTGGAGCCATTACTTCTGAACTGAAAATTGCACTTGATACTTTCTTCGCTTCACAGCCCGTTAAATTCTACAGTGACTGAGCCCTTCCGGAACATTGGCAGAAGGTCCTCGATGCTGATGTGGACTATTTATGATCTTCCAGGCACGTCTTAGTTTATATATCGATGTTCGATGTTGGGGGATGTAAACTATACAGACTTGCTTGGTTACTTTGTAGTTACATACACAGTTCTAAGAATTAATAAATGAACTACACCTATATTTGGGTAATTAAGGAGATATTGTTTTAAATAATAACAATTCAAAGAACTGTAATAATTTTCCATATTAGAATAGAATAAACATGCCAATAAAACTTTTAAGAGTTACTCACAAAGCGACTGTATTCCGTTTTAGTACTTTATGCCATATTTTAATAAGCCACTCTGCTTCGTTATGACACTAGCAGGACTTTTTGAACTAACTATATTAGTATTATTTTTGCCATGCAACTTGATGCAGAGCATTCATTTTATGGGAATTTAAAAATTCTGATAGTGAGTTGTCAGCAAAGTCCGGATAAGTCTTGTAAATGATATGGGTAAACGAATATACCTAACGGCATTTGAAGTCTTCGCTTTCCTCTTTTTGAAATAGGTAGATCATAACCTATATAAGATAGGTGTTCTATATCTTTCAAAGTATTGTTGCCAATTACTACACTTCTACATGTGTACTTCCAGTTAGCCTCAGGGTGTAGAGACGATAATCGAGATCCATTTATACCCACTACATCATTCATACCCTAGCAGCACTAAAGTTTTTGACAACCGCAGTAATCCGTATATAAAGTGCAGCAAGATCTGGAATAGCTGTTTTATAGACACAGAGGCCTTGACATTCTCCAACAGGAAAAAAACTTAAAGCGTTCAAATCTTTGAAACGCAAGGGCTAGACCACTGGTTTATCTAGTAAATCCATCTCCAGTTAAACGACTATTCAAAAGGTTAATAATATCTGCCAACTAATGAGGAGGTGCTGAATCATGCTGGAATATTCCACCAACATCTGAGGGAGTTGGTACTTATAACCCTTGATGTAGTAAGCCGCTCCTGTAACTATGATTTTAGCAAAGTGTAATGGACCAATTACTACTAGGTATATCATGATAACAGTACACCAAACGTTAAAGTCTGGACTAGCGCGAACATGTCCACGAATGACGTGCGGATAGTCAGAACAATATGTCCGAACGATAAAGCTGATAACATATCCAAACACAAAAAACGTGATTTCATCATAGAACATCACTACCTGCAGATCTAATCCAATGAACTCCCAATGGGTATCAAACCCAGATCTCGCGGATCGTAGGCGTTTCAGCTAACCGTATAACCACGTGGGAGATTTATTTACACATAAACAGAACGAGGTATACTATGTATCCTTCTAAATTACATTTATAATTACACCTGTTAAAATGAAAGCATCATAAACTAAAAAGCTGTAGGCGTTATTTAAGAACTGAGATCGTTTCTTTTTCTGTCATAATATCTAGACGTTGGGTTCTTTCTAGGCTCCCAACGTCGTCTCTAAAAAATTATATCATCATTTAATGACACCTTTTACGTGTTTTCCCGCATATTCCGTAAAAATATCCATTGTAACAAATCTAATACCCACGAGAAGCTTTCAGAATATATGATAAAATCATGAAACTGAGAGACGTTTTTAGAGAATGTATTTCTTTGTAAATAACGTAATATCATTTATCTACTTATAAACATTCCCTTGCTCAGTTACCGATGGAGATTTATTATTTTTCTTTACAATTTCCAAATTATGCATTATTCCCATCTATAGTACATAATGAGAACTGCAGAAAAAATAGACTTTAACATAATGCCACTCTATTAAGATGTATGGCTTTAAACATAAGCCTTGTGAACTTTACGTATATGACACGGAAAAAGAACTTCCAACAACGGAGGTCACAACACAAGATTGTCAACACGTAGAAGGCAAAATGTGAGAGGATGCATGTAGCCGGCAATTGGTTTTTTGAAGGGCTGATGACTTTTTCAGGAAGGGCTGATGACTTTCATCTTTTGCAGACTGAAACAGTGCCGTGCCATAGGGGAAGGCGAGCGGGGCGAAAATTCGGGAAGAGTAAACAAGATAAAAGAAGGAAAGAAAAATGAGAGAGGAAAATTACTTGTAATATTAATAATATGTACTTACATCCATTTCCTGCTTTAAGAAGTAGTCATATAATGTTACTCATATAAGGAAAATGCATGTTCAAATATATAAAATGGAAGGAAAAAGTGAAAAAAAACTGCTCAAAATCAAGGAAAGGCAGCGTTAATTTTTGAAGATGTTCTTACGTTTCGCGCCCAGCATAATGGCGCTTTGAATTCACCTTTATAAGAGTGAAAAATTGTTAAAAAGGGAAAACAATAGAATAAAAAAATAAGATCGCACTCAAACATTCTTATGCAATAGTATGGTAGTAAAATCGCAGCTATATGCATCCAGTTAGATAAATGAGAGTAATAAAGTTTTTAGTTAATCAGTCAGTGACGTAGGCAGTGGACTTACTTATGTCAAGTACTGCCTACTTTAGTACAGTACTACTTCAATGCATTCTGTTTTCATGTAATATTTTCCACACGTGATTTTCGATGTTTTCCGATATAAAATCAATAATTATATTGTTACGTTCAACAACATATTGCTTCCTATATGCTGTATTCTTTACTCTACACGACATTTTACAGATTATTTATATACTGTATTCTTTACGTTTCTAAATTCTTTTTAGTAATAATATGGTATCAAATTTACCGTCTGTGAATAGGAATAGAGAGAATTCAGAAGAATATGGATGTTCTAATTTTATACCTACGTATTATTATTATTATTATTATTATTATTATTATTATTATTATTATTATTATTATTATTCGCTCTGTTTACCCGAATTGTTAGTGTGTACGTCTTTGCTGGTATCCTCGGTGGTAGAAATCATTTTTTTAAGAATTGATGTAGCATCGTGACACGATTGGGAAGCTGCCTGAATTAAGAGGGAGGATCTGCAATGCAGAAAGTCAAAAATAATGATAAAACAGGAACCGATGCGCTAGCTACGAATCACGAAGTTTAACATCGGACATCTTGGTGGTCATAGCCTTTCGTAGGCTCTAACACCAAGAAATTCAGTACTACTTAACAAAGTTCCAAAACGCGAGGACCTGCTGAGAAATTCATAGCCGAACCCCTAAGAAATGCAGTTAGAATGATAATATTGTACAGTTTTGAAGAACGTATTTGTATATGCACAAATACAAATTGTCACAATAATAATAATATTATGATAGTAGTAGGGACCCCCGTATGGCCAGCCGAGTCAGCAAAAATTTTCTCGATTCTGATTGGCTGAGAGAGGTCACGTGACGTTAGGCCCCGCCCACGCGGGAAATTCAAATTTTCAGGTCACGTGGTATGACGTCATGAGTCACCCCGTGGGGAAATCCCTCACTAATTTGTTCCCTTTTACGGGTAAGATGTGTGATTTTGATTGGTTGACAGCTGTCACGTTATTTTAGACCCTGGGATATTTGAAAATTCGTTCCCTTTTACGGGTAAGATGAATCCTTTGGTACCACAATGCTGATTGGCTGATAGAGGTCACGTGATCTTAGGCTCAGGGATTTTTTAAAATTTGTTCCCTTTTATGGGTAAGATGAGTGGTTTGGTACCTTGAATTTGATTGGTTGATAGCGGTCACATGATCTTAGACCCTGGGATTTTGAAATTTGGGTATCCTCTTTGATGAGTACTTTGGTACTACGATACTGATTGGCTGATAGAGGTTACATGATCTTAGACCCGCTACACGGTGAACAGGTCACATGGTATGACGTCATGTTTTACCCTTGCGGGGAAATCCATCACTAATTCGTTTCCTTTTACAGGTAAGATGAATGGTTTGGTATCACGATGCTGATTGGTTGATAGAGGTCACGTGATCTTAGGTTGTGGGATATTTAAAATTCGTTCCCTTTTATGGGTAAGATGAGTCCTTTGATACCTGATTCTGATTGGATGATAGAGATCACGTAATTTTAGGTCCTAGGATTTTTGAAATTAGGGTGTCCTTTCTGATGTATACTTTGGTATCTCGATTCTGATTGGTTGATAGAGGTCACATGATTTTAGACCCGTCACACGGTGAACAGATTACATGGGAATACCCCTCACTCATTTGTTTCCTTTTACAGGTAAGATGAATGTTTTGGTACATCAATTTTGATTGGTTGATAGAAGTCACATGATCTTAGCACCCCCCACACCCCATGAGTGAAATATAGAGCGATATGTCGGTGATCACCCTAGACCTGGATTTTAGAATTTAGTTCCCTTTTTATGGTTATCCTTAAAGTTCCCATGAAGGGTTCAACCTCCTCCTTAAATAACCCTTTTTTGGTATCATGATATTGTACTGAAGTTTACATTAAATATTATCGTTCTCTTTGACAGATAAGATGATTACCAGCTTTCTTACCTTGATGGAGATCTTGTCCTTGAATTAGTAGCCTATGTCTCTGGAAGTAACAATGGTGAAAGAGGGGTGTCGCTTGTAGATTTCTTATAACACATTGTTGTGAGTTTAAGCGATTTATTGCTCAGTAAGCGCTTCATTAATGGAAACAGTGTTGCCAGATTTTTTCTTACCTAAACTGCTCCGATTCTTTTCGAAACGGTTCCGCAGAGTACAAGAAATTTTAAACTAAAATTTTTTCGAACTAAAAAAAATTTTAAACAAAAATTTTCAAACAAAAAATTTTCGAACTAAAAATTTTGAAACAAAAATTTCAAAAAATTTCGAACTAAAAAATTTAAACAATTTTTTCGAAAAAAATTTAAAGTAAAAACTTTCGAACCAAATTTTCAAATCAAAAAATTTTCAAACTAAAAAAATTTAAATTTTCGAACCCCAAAAAAAATTCGAACTAAATAAATTAAAAATTTTTCGAAAAAATATTTTAACTAAAAACTTTCGAACTAAATTTTCAAATCAACATTTTTCGAAATAAAAATTTAAAAAAAATTTTCGAACCAATTTTTAAAAACAAGTTTCGAACTAAAGATGTAAACACATTTGAATATTTTCAAATCAATTTTTGAACTAAATTAAAAACCAAATTTTGGACACTAAAAAATTCTTTAATTAATTTTTCGAACAAAATCATGTAAACCAAATCTTGGATATATTTTCCACCTTAAATTTTCAAGATTACCATGATTTGAAAACAAGTGTTCAGGGTTTCAAGAAATAATAAAACACATTTTTTCAACTTGTTGTATTTTAACGAAAGGTATGTGCTCTTCTCATACAATTTATTAACATAATAAATACAGGATCTAGTTTAATGAATATTTTGGGCGTATCATCATCTTCGAATGTTGTAGACGTATCCTGTAAAGAAAAAGAAGAAACAACGGATTACTTTAAGAATTTCTTTTTTTTTCTGAAACAATAAAAACGAGTCAATATTGATAAGAGAGAAATAAAACTTACTCGTAAATGATGGATCTGTTTAGGCTCATCTTCCTCCTCGGGTACAAGATGTCACCATTTCAACCACTGATGGATGTTTATGAACTCTTCTGGGTACTGCATTTTTCTTGGTGTTGCTGCTTTATGGTCAAGATTCCTCCTTCGGTACGAGATGACTACATTTCTTCCACTGATGGTGTTGATGGTGATTTATGAACTCTTCTGGGTACTGCGTTTTTTTCTTCTTGGTGTTGGTTTTGTGATTAAGGAGTGGAAAAAAGAAAAAGGAAAAAAGAAATGGTGGCCTTATTGGGTGTTTACAGTTTTTTCTTCTTCATCTTCTTTTTCCAGTTCCATCTTCTGTTTTTTAACATACCCGTACGGAACCGTATCATAGGAATTGAGTTCTTTAAATCGACGTTTTGTGTACTGGATACTGTACATTTTTTCTTCTTTGCGTGTGACGATGGTATGGTCTTTGGTCCTGCATATCTTATGGGGGATAGTGATGGTGACTTGTCCACGGCATTGATTCGTAATCATTTCTTTTAGCGTGTTGAAATTTAATTGTTGTCCTGCATTGTAGTTTAATGTAAATCCTCTAATTTTACATATGTAGCTGGTGACGTTGGTATCTGGATTGTATATTTCTAGGCTGTAATTTTTTGGTCCTCCACTGACAAATGTCTTGATGTATGCTCTTTGTCCATAAGACTCCATCTCATCCGACAAGCATCCCAAGTACGTTGAAGGTTCAATGGTTGGCTCCCCGGGCTTTTCTGTAAATATCACAGAATCCGTGTCGAAATATAAAACACGTTCCTGCAACATTTCCAGGTACTTGTACAGTTCCAGACGTGCCTGACATGTTGTAAATGCACCTAACACGACATTGGTGTTTCGGTTTTGAACAGGCACATGTTCATTGTACTCCCAGAACGCATACAACATCGTATCATTGATGGGTACAATTTGATGGAGTTTAATGTCGGGGGAAGTGAGTTTTTCATAAAATTCTTCCGGCCGATCAATAATTGTGGTCTGGCTAAAGTTTGAACGTTGCGAAAGTTTTCCCCATAATGAGTTCACACAAAGCTTAGATAAACTTCTTCGTGCAGGATTATTTTCAATTTTGGACGGATCTAATGCAATACCTTCACGCTCCAGGACGCTTTGTATGAATTTTGATTTGTCTTCTTCGGTCACACAGGAACTGGGCCAGCCAGAAGCTTCCATTTTTGATTTCAAAAACGTATTGATGTATTCCGTGAACAAGCCACCTGTTTTCGTGATGGGATCATATTGTTCAATGTCATAATCCCAAATTTCAAAGATTTCCACCGGTTGATATCCTAATTCTATTGCTTTCTGTATTTCATATGATACCCATGTTCCAGTGAGGCACCGCTCCTGATCGTTGTGTGTACACGTTGCTGTAGGGTCTGGGTTCATTTCTTCGGCACACGCAGCACACAATGGAAAGAGTAGTTTCTTGTTGCATCGGTAAGGCAGGAGACCATGATAAAGATGGCGACTTGGTAATATCGTCATTTTGATCAGACCATCGACTTTATTTATTGATGGTATATTTTCATCACCCTGTAGATAAATTCTAGGATGGCCTACAGGGTATTTAGCACACTTATTCACATAAGGATAAAGCGAGACAATATCGAAATATTTTATTACTTCCCCCGCTTTTTCGTCGACTTGGTGGTATAATTTCACACAATTGGTCCTTCCTCCAAAAAAGCTATCTCTTGGATTTAATGGTCTGCGGTTCATGTACGGGTGATTCTTCAGATACGTCGCCATTGCAGGATTTTGTTTCAAGAACTGATTAAATTCGCACTCCCACATTTCATGTACAATGTACCCCAATTCACGCAGTCTTGCATTTTTGCGTTGCGTTCGTTCATAACGGAATTCCATGGTGTCTTCTGGATTGCCATAGATGGGCTGATTACGGCCTGTAGTAATACATACTTTACACCCGTGATAAAAGCAGCCAGCATGCTCGTAGACGTGCTCCTCTAACGTCTCAGGATCTTGGTAGTAGCCATCAACATGGAATCCCGCAATAAACACTTCTTTTTGTCGGGCCGCATATAAGATTTGTTTTCCTTCGCTTTTTTCAATGTAGGCCAGCCATTGCATTGCAGCGATCGATTGCGTACTTCTCCATCGATAGCCATGTGCCGGTAGAATTCCAATAGTGTTGGGTTTGAGGAAATTCCGGCGGAATACTAAATTGGAGGCACTGGCAATCGTGATCGTCTCCAAGAAGGGATTCACTTTGGTTTCTGCTTCAAATGACGTCATAAACGAAACGCATGCTTGTCGCAGTACATTGACATCTTGAATACAATATTTGATAATTTCTTTCTGGAAATCAAACGTGTCATTACGATGATCGTTGTACCAATGCATGAACTTGTTTCTGTCTTCGACGGTCATTTCATTTGCACCATAATACTTCGTTTCTGGAAGTGGTCCAATATACGATTGATTCTCCTTGCTGTTGAAGAAATGCGGGAAGTATCCTTTGGTTGCGGGTAAATTGAACACTTTTGACAATTTACTTAATGCCATAGGTAGGAAGTTCAAAGAGTCAATGAACGTCAGATTATTCAACGTTAAACTCAGTATCTTGGTCCCATTTAATATGACGTCAGGTCTCCATTGGCATTGTTCTACCATGGTCTTTAGGATGAAATGTCCATCGTATCCCTTCGAGTTGTGAGCAAGACAGAAAATCCTATTTATATTGGGACGACGTTCCCGCAAGTACTGGAGAAAATCATAAACTGGATCGTCTCCTTGGAAAATATGCTGGCGCTGACCACACGTACTGCAAGACTGCTGGATATTAGCGTTTTCAACACATGCGTAACATACTTGTTGTGCAACCAATAAATTTGGAACGTGTACATACATATTATCACCAATATTCTTGTCTTGCATAGATTCTATATCGTAAAAAATCAATAATGCTTTCTTTGCGTGCATGAGTGAAGGAACACCAGGTTTCAAACATTGTCGATCAGGAAGCATAAAACATTGATGCGATCCCGGAACAATCTTCTTACAAACATTGCAAAAGATCTCATTACAATCATGAATGCGTTGTCCACTTCGTACAAAAGAATATACTCTGTAGCATCTAGTACATTGCTTCACCATTTTGCATATAGGTTCCCCTTGATGATATACAATATTACGATGATTGTTAAAACATTTTTCCCCATAAAATTGACGATTGCAGTCGTTGCACAGCACTAGCGTTTGATTCTTGTCGCATAGAGGTCTCTGTAAACATTTGGAGCACGTTACAGGACAATTTTTCACATGTCTGTTACGCTGATCATATTTTTTATGGCACGCTTCACAGTAGAACTTGGTTGCAAAACAAGCAGTTAAAGATTGGATGATGTCAAAATGGCCAGCCAAACAAATCAAATTTATGGGAGTGCGATTTTCGTCGTTGGGCCCCTCGTACATGATGTCATGGCCTGTGAAACTAGTATACACAGTAATTTTATATTCTTTGAGGTATGACTGGAATTGTCGAATTTCATTTACACTGGCACCATGATCCAAATTGACTCCTGCATTTGCACATAACGCATCGACTTCTTGGTCCACAATACATTTCGATTGATGTTTATACTGCTTATGTCGTTTCATATCTGTATTCTTGTATTTTTTCAGACCAATAGCAATAACAAGGGCGTACGCTAGACACCTTGAATCTTGATTTTGTACACGTACAATCCCTCGTTTGCAACGTAACAATTCTTCGTTTTGAAGTATTCCTTGCCGCAAACCACCGTAGCCACGTGGAATATCCACACGGTGAAAATGAACGGTGAATGGTTCGTGCAGGAGAAATGCATTGTTACTTTGTAAAACTCTTTCAAAGGAGGCCCACATCGTTTCCAGTGTCAAGTTTCGTGCTTGGCGAAAACTCACCCAAAATGGCTTATTAGTGTTGCGTGGTGATATTACAGATAAACCAACCATCGCCTCATCGTCGACATTGGCTAACAAATGGTCTAGCATCGCTTGGAAACTGTTATGTACATACTGTATGATATCGGTTCCTACGGGCGGTGCGTTGAATTGAATTTCGAGCATTCTGCCCTCAATGTTAAATCGTCTATAATGACGAGTGATTTCATTGCGAACAGTAAAACCCGATTCGGCCATGGTTAATAAAAGGAGATAACAAACAAACAGGTACAATTACGGTAAAGTATGTAATGGGAAAAAAAGGAATTGACCAGCGTGAATTTACTACAAAAGAAAAGAAGAAAGAAAAATCTTAATCACCTGATAAACAGGAAATCATAACATTCATGATAAATTCTTAACTAAGTAATTCATGTAAAGGTCCTGAGTTTGATTCCCTGGCGGTGGCGTTCAGAATCTCATTATAAAAGCACGCGTACTAGAAATCAAAGTTTTTTTTTTAAATAATTATGTTACTGAAATGAGTGTTTTATTGCTGTCAAACTCGAGACCATTACATCAGCATTTAACTGACCTATCATTCTATAGTGATAAAAAGAATGCATGAAATGAATGAATGTTTCATCAGTACTGAGATGTGACAAAGTACGCGTCAGCATTTTTTTTTCCCACTCACAACGACCTTTAAATGATGCGTTTGCAAGTTGAAGAGATTTACCAAGCATTAACGATACACATACGTAATTGTCGAAACAAAATCTGTATAGCGTATTTTTTTTTATTATTGTGACTAAGCGGTTAGCGTACATGGTTCGGACGTGGAAGGCCCTGGTTCAATCCTCGGTGGGTTTGCTTTCCACGTCGGGGTCGATGTCAAGCCTTTATTGAAATTTAATATTCTCACGCGTTATCATACATTCTTTTCAAAACTAAGCTAAGTGGTTGACGTACACACCTCATAATACATAAACGTACATAAATCGTCTATAATGACGAGTGATTTCATTACAAACAGTAAAACCCGATTCGGCCATGGTTAAAATGAAAACAAACAAACAGGTACGGTAAAACAAATATGTAATGGAAAAAAGGAATTGAGCAGCGTGAATTTACTACAAAAGAAAAGAAGAAAGAAAAATCTTAATCACCTAATAAACAGGAAATCATAACATTCATGATAAATTCTTAACTAAGTAATTCATGTAAAGGTCCTGAGTTTGATTCCTGGCGGTGGCGTTCAGAATCTCATTATGAAAGCACGTGTACTAGAAATCAAAGTTTTTTTAAAAATAATTATGTTACTGAAATGTGTATTTTATTGCTGTCAAACTCGAGACCATTGCATCAGCATGTAACTGACCTACCATTCTATAGTGATAAAAAGAATGCATGAATGAATGAATGTTTCAACAGTACTGAGATGTGATAAAGCACGCGTAAGCATTTTTTCTACTCACAACGACCTTTAAATGATGCGTTTGCAAGTTGAAGAGATTCACCAACCATTAACGTAACACATACGTAATTGTCGAAACAAAATCTGTATAGCGTAAATCTTTTAACCAAATATTCATGCACTCTTTTTTATTTAAGCGGTTAGCGTACATGGTTCGGATGTGGAAGGCCCTGGTTCAATCCTCGGTGTGGTTTGCTTTCCCACATCGGATCGCTGTCAAGCCTTTTTTGAAATTTAATATTCTCATGCGTTATCATACATTCTTTTCAAAACTAAGCTAAATGGTTGACGTACACACCTCTGGCCCTGGTTCAATCCCGGGCGGTTGCTCGAATATCACGTTAAGCTGAAGGGGACGCTAAAATAAAATAATGGTTTCAAAGGGTATCGAACCATATTATTCTCAGGTGTTGTTTTCGAAATTTTGTAATGCATTCTTTTCAAAACTAAGCGCACACATTTTCTGGCCATGGTTCAATTCCCGACGGGAGTTCACATTCAACATTAAGCTGAAGGGACGCTAAACCATATCATTTATCGTGCTTAGTTTTAATGTGTGGGGGTTCCTGATTCGATCTCGTGAGTTTATTAGGGTACTCCCACTTTCTCATTCCACTAATTCCACATAGCGTAAATATTCCGTACTAAAACTAAAACAGTGTATTCATGATCCACCCACAAATATGAAATAAAAATGATTTTCGAATCTTGTGTGAAAAATAAAATCTCACTGAACTTACCTCAAATTCAATGAACAAAAAGTCGGTGCAATGAAGCTTAAATGAAAACACTTTTAAAAGTAGACCTTCTCACTCGATAGCTGAGAGCGATGTAGGATTTGAAAAATGAAATTTAGATTTTTATTTAGGTCGCTGTGAAAACGACGTCACCGTCAGCCAATCAGAAACGAGGAAATTTATAAAATGACATCACAACGAACCAATCAAAACGCTCGCTGCTTTTGTCATGAATCACGAACCAAAACGATGTGTAACAATCGATCGTGACGTCATTCATGTTTCTCAATAGTTACAACATCTAGTATCGCAGTTCTGATCCCAAAATGCTTTCTGTCAGGATCATGTCGCTACTTGTCGTAACTGTGCCGACATTTCATTTTCCTCATATTCCGTAAGAAAATGTCAATGTTTCCTTTTTTTCATGAATCATGCTGACACGTTCGTAGTAAAACAAAAGTAATGCGATCCGCTGACGTTTGCATTTTCAATCATATGTGCTTCTATGTCAACACAAAAAAAAAAGTCTATCAGCATTTTATTTTAATCCACGAACGGAAGCGTTACACTGTCAGATTTATTTTCTTAAAGTATAAGTGTATCCTTTTCAAGAACCATGGTTCGAAACCCACCAAGATCGATTAAAAACCGAATTCATTCATAGCTAAGCGGTTAGCATACACATCTTTGGTTTGAAAGACCTGAGTTCGATTCCTGGAGAAACATTTCTTAGGATTTTTCTAAAACTTGGTTTAAATTTCTAGTTCGAAAATTTTAAAAGTTTAGTTCGATAAAAAGTTTGATTTGAAAATTTTTAGATGTGATTTACATCTTTAGTTCGAAACTTTTGTTTTTAAAAAATGTTTTAGTTCGACAAAATTTTGTTTCAATTTTTTTTAGTTCGAAATTTTTTTTTTGGGTTCGAAAATTTTTTGTTTGAAACTTTTTTGTTTCAAAATTTTTAGTTCGAAAATTTTTTGTTTGAAAATTTTTGTTTAAAATTTTTTAGTTTTGAAATTTTTTTTAGTTCGAAAAAATTTTAGTTTAAAATTTCTTGTACTCTGCGGAACCGTTTCGAAAAGAATCGGAGCAGTTTAGGTAAGAAAAAATCTGGCAACACTGTTTCCATTAATGAAGCGCTTACTGAGCAATAAATCGCTTAACTCACAACAATGTGTTATAAGAAATCTACAAGCGACACCCCTCTTTCACCATTGTTACTTCCAGAGACATAGGCTACTAATTCAAGGACAAGATCTCCATCAAGGTAAGAATCATCTTATCTGTCAAAGAGAACGATAATATTTAATGTAAACTTCAGTACAATATCATGATACCAAAAAAGGGTTATTTAAGGAGGAGGTTGAACCCTTCATGGGAACTTTACGCATAACCATAAAAAGGGAACTAAATTCTAAAATCCAGGATCACCGACATATCGCTCTATATTTCACTCATGGGGTGTGGGGGGTGCTAAGATCATGTGACTTCTATCAACCAATCAAAATTGATGTACCAAAACATTCATCTTACCTGTAAAAGGAAACAAATGAGTGAGGGGTATTCCCATGTAATCTGTTCACCGTGTGACGGGTCTAAAATCATGTGACCTCTATCAACCAATCAGAATCGAGATACCAAAGTATACATCAGAAAGGACACCCTAATTTCAAAAATCCTAGGACCTAAAATTACGTGATCTCTATCATCCAATCAGAATCAGGTATCAAAGGACTCATCTTACCCATAAAAGGGAACGAATTTTAAATATCCCACAACCTAAGATCACGTGACCTCTATCAACCAATCAGCATCGTGATACCAAACCATTCATCTTACCTGTAAAAGGAAACGAATTAGTGATGGATTTCCCCGCAAGGGTAAAACATGACGTCATACCATGTGACCTGTTCACCGTGTAGCGGGTCTAAGATCATGTAACCTCTATCAGCCAATCAGTATCGTAGTACCAAAGTACTCATCAAAGAGGATACCCAAATTTCAAAATCCCAGGGTCTAAGATCATGTGACCGCTATCAACCAATCAAATTCAAGGTACCAAACCACTCATCTTACCCATAAAAGGGAACGAATTTTAAAAAATCCCTGAGCCTAAGATCACGTGACCTCTATCAGCCAATCAGCATTGTGGTACCAAAGGATTCATCTTACCCGTAAAAGGGAACGAATTTTCAAATATCCCAGGGTCTAAAATAACGTGACAGCTGTCAACCAATCAAAATCACACATCTTACCCGTAAAAGGGAACAAATTAGTGAGGGATTTCCCCACGGGGTGACTCATGACGTCATACCACGTGACCTGAAAATTTGAATTTCCCGCGTGGGCGGGGCCTAACGTCACGTGACCTCTCTCAGCCAATCAGAATCGAGAAAATTTTTGCTGACTCGGCTGGCCATACGGGGGTCCCTACTACTATGATGTTATTCGCGACCCTGAAATAATCATCTGTGCTCAAGTAGTGAATTTCAGGAACATCGGGATCAGATCTGTCATCGAATTTTTCTTCCATGAAGGAAAGTCAACGAAGTAAATTCATGAAGAAATCATTGAGACCCTACGGGGCTCTCCTCCGTCCCATGCAATAGTGAAAAAGTAAGGCTCACACTTAAACGTGACGATTTCCGGCAGATTACATACCACGTACAGTAAAATTTACAACTGTGACTGTCTCCGAAATCGTGGATGAAAATCATTTCATTTTTCTTGAAAATCTATGAGTCTCTATACAGGTAGTAGAAATTGTGGCCATTTCTCCCGAAAGCATCGGTAGCATAATTCATAATTACTTCGGCATGCATAACGTCACATTTCAATGGATTCCAACCAAATCAAAAGTGTGAGAGAGTGTGAGATTCAAATAGTCATGTTCCATTTTTATCGCATTGCCGACCAATTTGTCACGCATGGCACTCATAGACGATAGATTGTTGTACCACAGCTATCCTGAATCGAAACAACAGTCAATGGAATGGCGGCATTCAAGTTCCCCTCACTCAGAGAAGTTCAAGGGGTATAAGTCTGTAGAAAATGTCCCCATAATTTTCCTGGGGTGGGGATGAAGCCATCTGCAGAAATGTCAGATATTTAATTTACAGTATTACTCTACATTGCTCCCAAAACTTGATACTAATATTGACAGTTTAATGTTGCTTTAAATTATAACTAAGAATGCCTTTGTCCATGGAACATTGCAAGCATAACTTGCATTCCATGATCTAGGATTTCAATATCTAGATCATCCTGTTTATTTCCCAGATCTAACTCTGTCAGACTATTACTTACTCCGTAAATTCAAACAACACATGAAGGGATGCCATTTTGAATCCGATAAGGTAGTGATTATTGCTACAGAACAATGGTGCAGGGAAACTGGTCTGCGAACATTGGAGCACAGTATAAGAAAAGATATTGAACTTCGGGAGGCGTATGTAAAATAAATGTGAAATTTTATCATTTCAGGTGTACACCTTCTGAGTTAGTTACGAACATTTCAGCAGCTTCACGTTTTTCAATACTCTGTAAGTAAAGAGGGGCCGCGATGGCATAGTGGTAGAGCATTCCCCTGTGGTGCTTCGGGTCCCGGGTTCCATCCTAGTTTCCGCCAAGTGAATTTTCAGTTGGACAAATACCGTGTGCGTGGGTTTCCTCGTGGTTTCTCCCTTTTCCTCCCACTTTCTTCATTAAACCATTTCATTCGTTTCTCATCATCACCGTCTCCTTTAGCCTTACCGGTATAATCGTGGGACGTAAAACTCAAAGATTTCATTTCATTTCTGTAAGTAAAAGAAACTAAAACTGTTTGATTTGACATATTTTTTCCTGCAGTTATTCTCAACTTTGTTTACTGACAGGGAATAATAAAGTTCATGTTACAGCAGTCCATGAAGTACTCTAGCCGACCATATGGGCCACATTTAAGGTGGTGACTCCACCTGTGTGTACAAGCGAACTTCTTCATAGTAGTAGACCTTATTATTAGCGGTTTCTGTGATGCATTTCTGGCTATGCCACTGAGCAGTATAGCACGATCTGTACAAGGCTGTAAATTAAAATCAATTTTATGCTGTTTTAAATGAACTTAAATACGTGAACTTTATTTATTTCCATGGTCATCACGAATATGCAACAGGGGTGTCATTTAGGGGGGCAAGGAGGCACATTTCCCCCTGAGTTTGAGATTTATATAGATTTTGTCAATTGAATCGTTGTAAATCAGTGAAAAACGCGAAATTTTACTTATATCAAGGAGTCTTGCCTCCCCCAAGAAAAATCTGAAATGAAGCTACTGATATAAAATTGTTTTTTTTTCTATTATACAAGATTTTCCTACCAACCTCTTTTTACAATGTAGTTATTCTCCATTATTGTAGTGTTTATTTAGGTTATTTTGTATCCTTACTTGCTATTGTTTTGTGAAGGAGGTTACACGAATTTGTTTTGCACTTTTTGTTTGCATTAATTACCAATTAAAACTTTTTTAAAATCATTTCATTCACTCGCATGGGAACGACTTGAATGAAGAGATTGGTCACAACGTGGTTGGTTACGTATGAACTATCCTATGGTAAAGACTAAAATGGAAAAAAAAATGTTAATTTTACCTTTTTGTACTTAGTAAAATCTGCCGCGAGGGATAGTTTACTACTTACATTATTTAAGTTGAGTACGTACCGCAACCTACTCTTACGTTAGTATTTAAGATTAACACTAATGAAAAGAGAAATTAGAAAATTGAAACACCGGGAATTGGTTGTTAACTATTCATATTTAACTATAGAGCAAAGTAGTTTTGTTTTACATGAACCGGATATTACATTGAACTTTAATGCTAATGTATGTACGAACTGAAACAAAAAAATATTACATGCTAACAAAATAAGATGAAATCTGAACCCTCCGTATTAAATACACAGTGAAAGTAAGATTCATACATTGAATACTAGTATAATACTTTTTGCTGAATTTCCTATTTAGCTAAAACAATGATACAAGTACAAAATTATTTACATAAGATAATTATACGCATATGAGCTCATTTTACTTGTGGCTTTTTTTTTTTAAGATTACTGCTGATTCACGACGGTGGATCTGGCGTACTAATTGCAACTGAAAAAAGTAATTACTTAGATATTAGTCGACCGATTAACTCCTGTGGTAGATGCTTTCGGGATAGTTCTCACATGAATTTGTTGATGATTTCTTTAAATGTACAAATTAATGTTACTTACAAGTTTACTTCCTCTGAAATGAAGGTTACTTTTAGCGTCGTTCTTGGAATGCAGAATACGGGTACAGTAAACTTTTTGTTTAATGAATTTTTTCTGGTTAAGGCTTTAACTGATATTGGGCATGAAACTGCGTATATTAGATTTACTTATTTTTATTTATTAAATGTAGACTCTTCACTATTTTTCACTTATGTAAAAATACAAGTCTTCGCACCGGGACGCGTCCTTACTTGCTGATCGTCAAAGCCCTATTGCTTGGCACACTTCTTTGTCACACAATGCACGTGATGAGTAAGCATACTCTGGACACAACGCTGTTCCTGATTGGCTAATAACTGGAAAATTGTCCAATCACAACTGGGCTTAGAAGTAACCGGAAACGTGGAATGATCCAGCACCTTTTCGAATGTTTTGGAAAACTATACAACCGGAAGTTCTAATGTTTTCGAGACAAAGGACTATTGCTCTGCACACACACACATTTATAAGAAAAGTTAGTTTGTGGCGTCGAAGAGATGTCATGTACTGAAAGAGCACTAGCATAGTTGCCAACTGCTAAGTTTATTACCTAAAGTTAATTATGAATTTAATAAGATATTTGCATTAATTTTTCTTGCTTCGAGGGTCGATAGCATACTCATACTAAAAACTTTACTACACTAATTGTACTAACATATTTTGCTTAATATGAATCTAAACACGTGCAATGAGAATACATAGCTCCCTACCGATAGAGATTATTACATATATATAACGGAAATCAACCTAGTCGTTATAACACATAATTTTCAATTCTTTCTAGTGACGTTTTTCTCTAAACATTCATGTACTTCCCTCATGCAGATTTTTGCGCAATATCCAAAAATAGTCAGCCATGATACTCACAATCCAATGCACTTTTAAATGTACTCTGACAAAGTAAATTTAGATTAATATTGAAACCTAATTCTTTGAAATTTTAGTAACATATTCTCAACAACGTATTTGTAGTCAGGACTTTTCTGCTTCCGTAAGTACCACTTCCAGCATAAGTCCTTGGTGCTTCGAAGCCCTTATATTTTATTAATTTCCTAATGTTTGGACCAACAAGGAGAGTTCTTTCACTTTGCAGTACCACAGTGATGGAGATTTGTTGCTATGAACTTAACACATTGTCCTTCCTTTTCGAGTGCCTTCACAAATTAAATAATCAATTAAAATTTTATTTGCCATGCGTTTTAGTTTTTTCCATTCATTTATTTATTTTTTTGTTCCTGGCTTCAAATCTTGTTTCAATGGAGGTGATTGCAGTTAGTGTGAGATACAGACGTATTTCAACGGTGAAAAATTTTCCATATTGTAATGAGTCTACCTTCATCGATCAATATGTTCCCCACTGTACGTATATTTAAGTTGTGTTTTACTTGGCATAGTTTATGTTATGTTTGTAGGAAACTGATGACAATTAGTACTGTTTTATCTTGTAATCGGTATATACTTGAATTATATGATATCTGAAGCTCACGCGACAAGGGTAAAGAAAAAGTATTTTATATAATTTTTAAAAATGTACCATTGCCTGATGAGACCTGTTATTTACACTGATGTGCGGAATTTAGGGACGATATAAAGTTACACAACATATTGGATATCTATGGGAATGAATGACAACGCGGCAGTATGTTGTCAGAGGTTTTGCACACGTGCACAGACAGTACAATTGTGAATAGTGTTACGTCTGTGTAATCTTTGAGTCGAATGGATTTGCTCTCCCCAATATGAAGCAGTTGAATGAAAGAAATGAGATAGTGTGTCAGTCAGGGAGCTGTTGAAGTGCATTGTGGCAACTCAGAAAAAATGGCCAGGAGGCAACATCTGGGCCATTTCGCACAGAGAATAATCATCGGGAAACTAGAAGAAAGACAAAGTGCGGCGAGTGTGGGCCTGGAGTTCGGTGCTAGCCACAGCATTCTTTCACAGGTAATGTTGTGTGAGGGAGAGATGGGGGTAAGCTGCTATCTTGTGAAACAATCAAAGAGGAACTGGTATCTGAGAGTGGTGGAAATATAAACACATCTAAGAGGTCTGAAAGTCACTCAAACACCTGTTGCAGAGTTGTACGTCGACTACATGGGGTGGTGTCATTATCCGATGGCTATTAGGTTGCATTCCGTTTACATCCGCACATCGGCGGCATCATTTGTGGTGATTCCAAGAACGTCAAAATTGGATCGAGTGTAAGTGGGGTCGCGTTCCCTTGTCTAAGAGAATAGTTCAATTTGACTACTGATTCTGGCGGTATACTCATGTTGCGACAGGTGGAAACATACAATAAACCCAGTAACATTGTCTAAATAAAAATTATTCGTGGACAAGTATTTATGTGGCGCATTTGGACACCTAACACAAAATGTTTGAACACAGTACACTCGCCGCGTTGTTTGTGACACTTTTGTTTTCTAAGAGATACAATTGCCCCACCTTCGTTCTTACGCTCGAAAGGAGCATGGAACAGAGCTCTTGCAATGAGAAGATACTTGCCCAAAGAACTTGTCTGCCTGTTCCCGGACTTGAGTTTCATCGAGCACGTTACCGATGCTATAGGGAGACATTTTCAATACGTCCAGACTCACCAAGATTCATTGAGAAGTCATAAACATTCCATATAAAAGTAGATGATACTGGGTATGTTCTAAGTATAGAGGAAACATACACCAGATTGCTCTTACTAGCGCCATACTCATCTCTGAAGAAATAATTCAGTTCAAAATATTGGACCCCATAATTAGTAACGAAGTATTTGCTTATTAATTATCAGCAAACTCGCATGAATCTACAACAATAAAAATATAATTCACTGAGTCTTGGTTCCTTATTTTTATAATAAATACGAGCCACTAATTAATACACATTCCATTCCTTATTTTGCTTCCATTTATTTATATTTTCTTATCTGGTTACTCTTGACAACTGCTATCCAAAATCGTATTATTTAAACATCTGAAAATCTTTATACATTGACACTTATATTCTTTTAAGAACATTTCTTCTTCTACTTCTGATAGTAAAAATCAGCCATATCCATAAAATACTTCCAATTTTCTCAACGTGGATCCAATCCATTTCACATCAATACAGTCTATCCCAAGTCACGGTGTCCCATAACTTCAGTTAAATTACATTGTATTGCACAATCTTGGGTGTTTTCTTGTCGATTATGGATGGTTCCAGCACTCGGATTTCTATGCATGTAACTACTACCATCTGTATATCTCCTATCAAAGTAATTTCTGCCATCTGTACTTCGATTTTGCATAAATAAACGACGATTGTTGTTCCTGCTGAAGTTACGGTTGTTATTTCTGAAATTCCTATTCACGTTTCCGCGATTCGGTTGCGTCTGATTGCCGGTAGCACTATAATCATTTATTCTACTATTAAACGTATTTTCTGGTTGTATACTTAAGTTACAAATTGGGACTTGTTGTTTATAACTACGATCAGAATTGACTTGGCCTCTATTTTGTTCTCTATTACAGTTTTGTACTATAAATTGACTTTCATAATTCTGGACGAGCATTATCAAATGGTTGAAGTTAACACATTGCGCAGACATTAAAAGCTGTTGTAATCTAAAAGGCAATAGTATCCGGATAGAAGCAATGATTCGTGATTCTGGATGACCCGGATTTAATGCACTTAACTCGTTAAATGTGGAAATCACGAATTCTGTAATATTCCCATGTAACTTGGGATTGAAGGGCTTCGATCTTAACAACGCGTCTCTATTTGCTATCACAAAGTCGTTTTCATAATTAGAAAGCATTGCATTTTTAAAGTCGGAATATGTACGAATATTATTCCTAATGGCCTTGAACGTTGACAAGGTGGCAACAATACATGAGGCAGTAACTTCAAATATTGAGATTCATTTACGCCTATTAGTTCGCACTAATCCTCGAATTTTTCGAGAAATCCCCTCGCAGTTATGCCTTCCGGTACACCACTAAATTTTGTGAGTGATTTCACTTCACTAAATCGCAAAGATTTACTTGTATTAACACTTAAATACCTGTGATGTGCTCGCTTCTGATGAGATGATCGTCTCACTCTTCTTTCTCCTTCTGTGTTATCTTCATTACAACTCAAGGATTGGTTATCTTCAAGAATTGTTCTGGGATGGCGTGTAGATTCCCAACCGACAGATGTGGGATGTACAGGATTAATGTGCCCACCCTATTGCACTGCGCCTCCTGGCATACGCTTTTCTTTAATGAAATTCAATTCGTCCTGCAATCGTTTAATTCGGTTGTCATGTTCTTCTACCACAGTCTCGATAGCATCCACAGAGTCTTGAATCTCAGTACACCTTTGTACTGTCTTGCCCATTTCATCATCATAATGTTCGAATTTGATTATGATATGTTGATTCATTTGTTGCAATTGTTGTTGTAAACCTTCATTACGCTGTTGCAGTTGCTCTAATCGCTCATCAAAATGTTGGGCTTGCTGATTTGCCTTTTGATCCAATTTTTCCAATTGCTGGTTCACTTTAGCGAACTGTTCTGCTTGGTCCTGGGCTTGATTCTTAATTTGTCGAGATAGTTTCTCGTTTACCTTAGCGAGCTGTTCGCATATTTTCGAAATACACTGAACTCTAGCCAGAAGGCATTGTGAACGGGGTTACGCTTGGCAACAATGTAGGAAAAATGAATGACGTTTATATCGCGATCACGAGTCATGACCTACATATACCACAAAGTAAATGCCAGCTGGTGTCGGTCCTGGTAGCCGAGTGGGTTAGCGCAACATACTAGTAAAGAAAATCGTTGTTGGCGTGGGTTCAAGTCCTGCTTTAGGAAAGTTTTTTTTACTACTTTAAAAATTTTTTTATAATACTTATTTCGTTAAAATAAGATTAAAATAATATTGAAAAAGTGATTTAACGATTATTTTTTAAAATTTTCATTAAACTTCTTTCCTTAAAATAAGTTTGCCCTTGTACTTATACAGATCCATAGTAAAAGTAGTAGTAGTAGTAGTAGTAGTAGTAGTAGTAATAACAATAATAATAGTAGTAGTAGGAACTGGTTAGAATGCAATTGAGCATTCGTTTCCGTGCGATGTTGCCAAACCTAATGCCTTCTGGCTAGGGCTGAGTGTATTTCGAAAATATGCGAGCTGTTCAGCTTGATCCTGGGCTTGGGTCTTAATCTACCGCGATATTTCCTTTTAAATTTCCAACATATTGTCGCATGAATTTGCTACGGGGTTGTCTATTGTTTCACTATCGGTAACATTCATCTTGTCCCGATATACAATTCTACCACTCCTTAGAAAGGAACAATTAATGTATGGCTCAATCTTGATCGCTTTTTACTAATGCTTCGAAAACAATACTTTCCACTTCCTTCCCAATCTCGGGTTTTCGGCACCATTTACAACGATAAAAATATAATTCATTGACCCTTGGTTCCTTATTTTTATAATAAATACGAGTCACTAATTAATACACATTTCATTCCATATTTTGCTTCCATTTCTTTATATTTTGTTATCTTGTCGCTCTTGACAACTGCTATCCAAAATCGTATTATTTAAACATCTGAAAATCTTTATACATTGACACTTATATTCGTTTTAAAACATTTCTTCTTCTTCTTCTGATAGTATAAATCAGCCAGTCTAGTACAAAAAAAAATTGAAATGTCTTATGGCCCAAAAAATTGTAAATATACATATAAATATACAATATACTGCTGTAAATCGTAAGACAAACGAAAACAACTCGCCTGAATCCTCCGAGAAACAACTAACTCCCGAGAACGCTACCTCTCTTAGATTTTCTCTAATTAAAAAATGCATTACTGTTGTATATGATTCTTGAATAAATACCGTTACCATGAAATATACATTGAATCGTTAGAACCGAATACGAGAAATTCGCATTTGTTTTGTTTTGTTTTTTTACCCATCAGTATACTACCGTTATTTTGATGGTAAAAAGAGAGTTCGAGAAATACCCTAAACAACCTTACAAGAAATTAAATTTAAATTTTTTTGCTGATACGTAGAACAGTCTGGCCTCGAGGCGAGTAAGTGAAGTTTAAAACCGAAACTTGGGAGTAGCATCAACGGAGAAGGGGAATGCAATCCAAAAACGACTCGGAATAATATGGAGCAGCTAAAACTAATCTCACCGTATTTCCATCAGTGATAAAGAAGGCTGCAATACACTTGGACAGATTGCAAGGAAAGAATTCAACCATTCATCCAATACATATCTAACTAGACAAAAAAGGAAATATTAGCACAGCAGAAGCTCATAATGGCATTCTCTGGTTCCGATGCAGGCAAAGCTTCATTTTAGCAAGCCCTATTGCGTCCCTAAAAGAGCCCTAGTATCGTTCTCTTTATTAAACATGCAGCGTGGACTTATCGCAAGAGGAGCTCCTTCGTGGCTAAGCAGTTAGCGTACGCACCTTTGGGCGGAAGGCCCGGGCTCGATTCCCGATGGGAGCTCATGTGGTTCGGATTCCACGTTAATCAGTAGGTCCACGTCTCATATAGCCTCGCTGCTGAACGGGACGTTAAACTCAAAATCAACTCAACTTATCGTACGAGGTTTTCTGTGTACTCTGAAGTTCTCTGAGTTTCACACCTCATCTTTCAGTAGCCTCTAATGAAGAAATAACGTCAATCAGATCAGGTGAAGGCAACGTACACGAAACAAAACCTCATGTCCTATTCACCAATATTTGTATTACACAATATGTGAAAAAGCTTTTTAAAACGTCGGGCAAAAAGCGTCGGGCAAAACCATTGGGAAGGCTGATTGTTTAGAAACATTCCTTTGCAAATAAAACAAAATATTTATTGTGCGCATCATATATTTTCAGAAATATATTTTGCGGGAACTTTATTCAAAACAATATGCAGGAGGTCATATGTAATTTTCGAAATGTTATAATTGTTCATTGCAAAAGGTGTAACGATTAACATGAAGAAGTTTTACATTATAAATGTGCAAATTGTATAAAATGTCAGGTTTGGACCTCTATCATTATGAAGAAGCTACTTACAGGAATCAAGTATTCATAATGATTGATATGGCAACGAAACTGTATCCACCGCATACTTGGATTAAATGCGGAATCCATAATTCCGGTAATTTATAACAAAACAATTTTAAAACATGATATACAGATACAAGTGGTTTTAGATTGCTTGTAAATCACACTAGAAACAATTAATGGAAGAAATGGAAGAAAAATTCGGAATACACTTAAATGTCGCAGATGCATGTGTACACTACACGTCAGACCTAGGTCAACGCACTAACGGTGTGATAGAAAATATATAGTCTAAAGCACTACGTTGACAAATACAAACTGAGATCTTCTTCAAACTGTTTTCACCGTCAACACCCACGCTCACCAAGGAATGAAACAGTTTCTATTTTTATGCATGGTTTTAATTCCGGGACATATTTAGATGTATCGTTAGACTTTCCGTGTTAATATCAAGAAAATGAAATGCGACTCGAACAGTCTAGTGAAGCTCGAGATATAATTATTTTCAGCGAATAGTTAGAACGTGGGTGATATATTGAACAAAAATTTGTATTAGACCATTTTAAACTGGGTCTGATCTCAAGTAGGGGTACACGTGTATCTCAAGTAATGAACTATCTCCTGCGGTTAGAGCCCGGAAATGGAAGCGGAAACAGAGGTTATGTAGGGGGTACTTTTACCTCTTCGTACAAGTTCTCTACAGAAGTAGGACGATCTTGACTTTTTCCTCCCTACGACTGGTACGAAGTAACCTTGCTAATCTTATGTTACTTTGGGCTTTGCGGTTACGTTTATCTTCCGAATTTTGACTTAGAATTATTTTTGTGTCTACGGATGGGAGAGCTGGATTTACATTTTGACGACGGTGATCATTTTCAAACTTAGAATTTGTGCCAAGAAATTGATTCAATCTTTCTCTTTTTTCACGAGATGACATTGCGACCAAAATAATAGATTCACCTTGCTTCATCATGTCAACGTTCTCAGCAGAACCGTCTTTATTCCAGATTGAGGCCTGTTGAGCATGAATCATTTTCTTACATTTACTGGAAAACTTTCGAGACTTAAAATTTTCTCAAGAATTTAACCATTTGGTAAAAAATGAATTCCCTATACATTTATTTTTCACCTCGAATTTCATAAAATTATTCGGACTTTGACACATTTTTAGCACAATGGCTTATGAGAATTGCGACTTCTCTTTCAGGAAATTATGTCAATTCAACACACTTGTACGAAATGTTATAAATTTTTTCGTCTCCTCGCCATATCAATTAGAAACATATTGACTTTTCCCTTTATGAATATTCACTAGCTTTTACGAACACCAGTGATTAAAGTTTAACAAGCGGAGAGGTGCAATTAATATCATTGGATAGTAGATATAAATATTATTTAATATTTAGCCTCATTATCATCTTCATAGTGTTTTCTATACTTCTGGTTCTTCCTCTCCCCCTATCTCTCCACGCGAGTCTTGACACTATAATAAGCAACTTTCACGGAGGTCCCTTGCACTATTTTCGGTCCAATGTATTTTATACCATGTTTATACCCATCGGCACTTTGTATGTTAGACATTGTGTTTTAGTGACTATTAATTAATTTCAACGAATATCAGACGATAACTTAAGGGTCGTACTTTATATAATATTAGTATAGATTCTAAATATACATCGCGTTATATAACTAAATTTGTACTACTAAATGTGTCTTCTTTCACGTTTATTATGTAATAAATTGTTATTGAAATTTGGGCCACCATATATAATTGAAGTTAGGATATCCTCGAAAATTAATATTAACAATCATTCCGAAACGATGTGTGAAATATGGTTTAAATACCATGAATACAATTCTGAAGCACTTACCGTCTTGCTATTTGTTACGTTTCACGTATTTTTCTCTCTACCAGTTTATATAGGATGGCTCACAATTAGTTGAAATATCGAGTTCGATTCTCTTTTACATGAGTTTTTTCACACTTACGTTAATAAATTAACCGCTAGTACCATAGGGCATGTCAGATTAGATTCATGGGTACTGGATAATCACTTTTCATCCTCTCTTCCACTGTTCATTGGAGAGCAGTGAAGCTGTCTGTTATTCTTTTCCCTCCGATTTAGATGGGGTTCTCTCCATCTGGTTAGGGGATTGGAGTGGAACATCGGAAGCCGTTGTCTTGTTGGAAGACTCAGCTTAATTATAAAAATTTCTACACTCTCTTTCAACCAGCTTGTTATGCTTAGGCTGGTCATCACTGGTCCCGATTGGATTGCTACACTAACGCAGATACGTGCTCAAAGTTTCCATTAATGTGTCTATTTTCAATCATATCTCTGTCCATAAAAGAATTCGGAAACAATTAAAACAACATGAATTGAAACTCACTAAAGGATCAATAATTGAAGACGTTTAATTTAATTGGAGTTTAAACATTATGTGTACAAAATCCGCAAAGTCCTAGTAACGTTACAATGATCAATTACGCGTAACTGGTATGAGATGGAGATATGCAGATTCTTGCAAAGTGTTCTACATCTCTCACAGTTTTATGTACGAACTAAGTTATGTTTTGCCACGTTCTCTATACAAATTACAAAGTTTACTTTAATCACTTAGCTGATTGTCATAAGAAAGACAATTGAGACAGCACAAGAGAAGGCCTAATGTGTTTGCTGTTATCTGAGTCTGGGAAATTACCAATAACTGTTCAGCAAAATTTCTTCGGCAGTATGGAAGAGATTCCTCACCAAAAGTATCCATAATACAGTAGATGGGATGTAAAACTTTTAGACAGTTAACGTTATATACATTCTACGGAGTGGACGACTAGGTGTAGAGCAAGCCATTGTGAATAAGTTGCAAGTTGCAATTCAACGCAGTCATCAGAAATCGGTCTGTCCTGTCACCAGAATTGCATGTATTGAAATCAACCACTCATAAGATACTGCATATGGAGTTTCATTTTTATATCTATCAAGTGCAACTTACGCAAGCATTAGCGGCAAGTTACCTTCTTTACATGCATCATTTGATGGCTCCATGGTGAACTTAATTCAACATAGGGTTCTGAAAATACGTACGACATTCCTGAACATGCTAGTGCTGGTCCAAAATTTAATGTTTGATATATTCTTATGCATGATAAAATAATTGATTGATTTTTGCTTTGTGAAAACACGTTTACTGGGGAGGATTACTACGACATGCTTCATTAGTACATTTTATGTCAGTTTTTGGAACTACAGGCAAAATAATCTTTCAACACGATGGAGTACCTCCTCAATGGTTTATATATGTTAGAAAACTTTTCAACCCCTGTTTCCCTGAGAGATGGATTGGCTGTGCTGGACAACTTACCTGACCCATGTGCTTTCCTTGGATCTTTTTTCTTGGACTACAAGGATCATATCTACGAAGCCCTTGTTCAAGATCCTACCTCACTTCGTACATGGATTGTTACGGTTGTGAAAAACGTTGGTGCTGCAATGCTACAATGTATATGGATGAAGCTAAAATATAGTCTCGACATCCTGAGGACAACTGGGAGGGCATTTGTAGTAGTGCTGTATTTAGGAACACTAGAGATATGTAGAGCACGTCGCATAATACCATAACTATCTCATGTAGTTTACGATCTACGTTTCATTGCAATGAAGCAGAACTATGTAGACTTCCTTTATTATTATTATTATTATTTATATTATTACTATTTTAGGTATACATCTTATAACGGTTCCTTAATTTTTGAGCCATAAAAATACACCAATTTATTCTTTTAACTCTCTTCATTTAATAATTATCTAAGAGAAGTGTACAGTTTACTTCCTATACACATTTTCTAAGATGTCTGCTTCACTCACACAATAAATTCTATTTATTTTTGTTGTAATGACGACGACATCGAGATTAGATTACATAAAAACATTTGAATAATCTTTTTATATATTAACATTATAACTGTATTATTCCTTTTTCTTTCTCTTCTTCTATTAGCAGAACTTACCTAGTATATATTTATAAATAAAATATTTAAAACACATTATAACACAAAATTACAAGTTAACAATTGCTACAAGCAAAAATATACAACATACCGTTATATATTATGGCCCTCGACGGACTTTTATTTATTTTATTTAATAAAAGGAAAAGAACTCTGGACCGTTAACCTTAACATACCTTTTAAGTGTCCCTTGTATATACAATATATATTTCATATCATAATTCATAAATATTTCCTTATTTTTACACAAAAAATATTATTAATACTTACATTCCTTTATAATTAACTCAATAGTCAACGATTACATGGCACATTAAAAAAAATACGATCAATATGTTAATTCAAGTCCATTATAGGCCATAAAGAGATTAAATCATCAACTTTGGACATAATAAATGAAGGTGTTAATATATATATATTCTAGGGAATTGTAATCGGAGAAGTTCAAATGCATAAAATTTCATTATTTTAAACGAAGTTCTTTGGAAAACATATGAATTTGATTTTTATTACTCGTAATTCTTCCATTAAATGCTTGACGTCAATTTTGTATAACTGTCATTACTTTCACACGTTTACATTAAAAATATCCTAATTTATTCTTTAACATTTATATTATTGGCGTAAAATTCGAACAGAACAAGAACATAAAAGCAACGAATTTCTTAGAGAGAACATAAAGAATTAATTTTAATATATTCTTGCATTCCAAAAATGCTTTCAAATATAATCTATAACATGAAACACGAATAATGCGATCGATATTGCGTTCTGCAATCATATAAAAGCACTTGAATAGTATGAAATACAAATATCAAATAAAACACATAACATTAAGACATATGTTGACATAGATTGAGTGAATACTATTATAAATATGAACTCAAAGATTAAATAACATAAAGTTAAATATATTAAACCAACTTACATATCCATAAAACATTTCGTTTTTCTCTTTTGAATACTAAGTTTCCACTGTTAAGTTTCCTTTACATTAGCTTTCGTTATAACTTCAGGAGGAACTAAAGTTTTGACTAAATCCATCCACCGTTTTCTAGGATTTTCGGTAGGCTGCCAAAACTTAATTGCATCAATATTTCGTAATCCTAAAATTTCCCACTTCTTATATCCATAAGTTCAAATACTTTAGGATTAATTTGTTTGATACCAAAATGTGTAACGATTATTTATATTATCTTCATAGAATTCAAATAAAGTATAAATAACAAACGAAATCATAACGGTATTTACAGTGAAATGAAATAAGAATCAATTGAATATATCCATTAGGTTAAGTTATGTGACCAACGAAATCGTTTAAGTTGCCTTGAAAGTCATAAACCAGAATACAGTCTTGCGCGTTATTTAAATCTACAGTTCTTTGTTTCCTATTTTGAGAATTTTTGCCATCTGTTAAATTTCTATTAAATCCAATTCGAGTGAAATTAGATCTAATGATTACATGCTTCATGAATGTAGTACAATTAATATTACTGTTGCTACTAAGATTAGATTCGGTTACACGATTACTATTACTGTTGCTGCTAGGGTTAGGTTTGGTTCTTAATAAAGCATCCCTATTTGCAATCATAAAATCATTCTCATAGTTGGATAATAAAGCATTCTTAAAACAAGAATAGGTATGAAGACTACTCCTAATGGCCTTGAACCATGTTAGACAAGGTGGCAATAATATATGGGGTAGTAATTTTAAAAATTAAGACTCGTCTACGCCATTAGTTAGCATTCATCCTCAAATTTTTCAAGAAACCCTCTCGCAGGTATGTCTTCCGGTACACCACTAAATTAAGTAAGTGCTTTAACTTTACTAAACCGTAATGATTTACCTGTATTGGCCTTCAAATACCCGTGGTGATTACGTTTCTGCCTGGATGATTGCATCGTTCTCCTTTCTCCTTCGGTACTATCTTCATTACAGCTTGAAGATTCATTACACTCAAACGTTGCTCTGGGATGACGTGTAGATTCCCAACCGATGGATGTAGGGTGTACAGTATTGGTGTACCCACCATTTCGCACTGCGCTCTCGTGAATACACTTTTCTTTAATAAAGTTCACTTCATCCTGCAACTGTTTAATTTGATTGGCATGTTTATTTACCACTGTTTCTATAATATATACAGAGTCCTGAACCTCGGTGCATCTCTGTACTATCTTTTCCATATCTTCATCATAGCGTCCCAAATTTGGCTACAATTTGCTGGTTCACCTGATTTAATTGCTCTTGTAATTGGTCCCGCTTGCTATCGTTACGTTGCTGCAATTGCTCCAGCTTTTCGTCAAAATGTTGTGCTTGTAGATTCATTTTTTTGTGTAACTGTTCAAACTGCTGAGCTTGATTCCAAGTTTGATTCTTAATTTGTTGTGATATTTCCCTTAAAATATCATGTTCTCTGGAGAATTTATTACAGTAGGAATAGTTTGATTATCAGTTGCTCCACTATCTGTAGCACTCATGATATTCCTGTTTATTATTTTGCCACTTCTCAAAATGGTGAAATTGATGTTGGGCTGAATGTTGATCGTTTTTACTATACTTCTAAACGATACAACTTTTCCCTCACTCTCGGCGTTTCGGGACCAATTTATAACGGTTCCTTAATTATTGAGCCATAAAAATACACCAATTTATTCTTTTAACACTCTTCATTTAATAATTATCTAAGAGAAGTGTACAGTTTACTTTCTATACAAATTTTCTAAGATGTCTGCTTCACTCACACAATACATTATATTTATTTTTCTTGTAATGACGAAGACATCCCGATTAGATTACATAAAAACATTTGAATAATCTTTTTATATATTATAACTATATTATTTCTTTCTCTTTCTCTTCTCCTATTAGCAGAACCTGCCAAGTATATATTTAAAATATTTAAAACACATTATAGCCCAAAATTACAAGCTAATAATTGTTACAAGTAAAAATATACAACATACCGTTGTAATCTTTATGGAGGACATTCATTTTATGGTATATTGAAACTCTAATAGGGAGTTTTCAGTAATGTCCAGTTAAACTCTGTAAATGAGATGGACAAACAGATAAACCAAGTGGCGTTTGAAATCTTCTTTTTCACCTTTTTAACCAATATATGCCCCTATCATTTTTGTTTTGTATTTTGATTTATTTTCGAAAATAGACAATTTTCGATCTATTCTTGGTGAATTTAGTGTTACTTCTTTTTTGCTGACCTCCCATTGGCTAATTATGATACTGGGTTGAAAACGATCCGGAGAGCAGATATACAAACTTAAGCAATTACAAAATACGTAAGTAGGTCGTTTTCGACACCGGGTGCTTACATTGGTTAATAGCTTTCATTTCTGCATCGAAACTATACGAGATATACTTATAATTCAACGTGAGAAAATTTCCACATAAGATTCCACCGGAATAGAACCCGGACTCGTCCGTACACTTACCATTTAACCACGAGGAAGATGTTGAAATATTCTTTACACAAACAAAATAAGGCAAATCTAGTACCTTTTCGAAATTACACTAATAATTTATATCCGTTTCAGTACACGTCTATGATTTAAAGAAACATAAAACTGGTCAACAAAGTCTTTGCCACAAAGAATCGGTATAGTGTTCTCAGTTACATCGATGATGCTAAATTCGGAAATGAAATGAGTTTTTGTCTATCTGGCTCAGTTTTGTTGTGGCATACTACTCCGTCCCTATTCAAATCGGTAAAAACACTGTGTATCGTTTATTCTTCCATGGCTGAATTTACGTAACTTGCAGATTTATACATTGAAATAAAGTTGATCATAACTGAGATAATATCGCGAAAATTGCAAGGAATTCCGTTGCATGCCTTTAAGGTTGAGGAACACACTCCAGGAAATAATTGGCGTTTGGCAACGTTGACGACGAGTCACACAAAATCACATAGAATTCCGTTGTGATTCGTGACACTTGTGTCGCAGCATTGTGAGTTCCGATTGCGTGGAAAGTTCCAGGTTAGTGAAATGTGAATGTTGTGGTCATTCAGAAGAAGAAAATGCTTCACACCTATGTCAATAATGCAAATTCGTTGTGTTAATTCTGTGGGAAGGTGACTATCAAGTTTCTAAAACGACAAATGATCCCACACGTAAAGAAGTTTTACGAACATTATTTCCTGTGTAAGGTTGGCGACCAAGACAAGAAATGTGCCCCCCACACATGATGCTTGACATGTGTTAGACTCCTGACAGGATGGGTAAAAAGTTCACAACATATGCCTTCGCTGTTCCCATTATCTAGCGGGAACCAGCGGATCACACAACAGACTGTTATTTTTGTCTAAGAAAAGTAGCTGGAATCACTTCGAAAACAAAGAACAGTCTGCACTACCCCAATTTGGCATCTGCTATGAGACATGTATATCACAGTGAGGAATTACTGTTACCAGTGCCTCCAGAAAATGTAATAGTGAGTGACGATGAACCTGGTAATGAGCATGAAGTAGGTTCAGAAGATGGGAGATCCACTCATGCCGACCCAACATTTGGATTGCTCTGTAAATCAAATAACCCGCATATTTTGACATAAGATGATCCCAACGATTTTGTTCGAAATTTAAATTTGTCTAAACAGCAATTTAAGCTTTTAGCCTAGCGACTGAAATGACGAAATCTTCTTTCTCTTTATGCAGAACTGAGTCTTTTTCGTGACCACCATGCTATTTTCCTGAATATTTCTGGAAAGAAGGAGACATGGTTTTTGCAACAACATCGAATCCGTTATGGAGACTCTTGGTCACGAATACAATGTAAATGAGCGGGGTCTGTTCATAGATTCTAGTAAATTGAGCCTCAATGCAATTCTTCACTACAACGGGAAAAATTCTCTTTTCTGTTCCGATTACTCACTCTGTTAACCTTATGTAGACTTATGAGACTTTTAAACTATTTCTCATACAACAATACGTTGTATATTTACTACTTGTAAATTTTGGGGGCGTAGTGTATTTTATATATGTACTACACTGATTATCCCATTCGAAGAAGAAAAAGAAAAATGTTAAATATAATTATATAAGATCGATATAGAGAATGATGTTTATATGTTTGTATATATTTTAAATAATAAGATTTTGGATATGAGGTTGTCAAGGGCAACCAGAATCATGATGTAAATAAATGGATGAATTGCAGCAGAGGCGTTATCGTTTTCTTAAGACTTAATAATAATCATAAAGAACCAGAAGTGTTTTTATCGTTGTATATGGTGCCGAAACCCGGGAGTGGAAAAGCAATTAGTATCGTTTTAGAAGAACAGTAAAAAGCGATCAGTATTGAGTCCAATATTAATTATACTATTTAACGAAGTGGCCGGATTATATGTAGAATCATTATGAGTATTATTGATAGTGAAACGATCGAAAATCAAGTAAGAAATTCTTCAGATATCAAGTTGGAATTCTTAAAAGAAATATCCCGACAGATCAAGGAACAGGCTCAGGACCAAGCTCGATGTAGCGAGGAACTATCCCGACAGATCAAGGAACAGGATCAGGACCAAGCTCGATGCAGCGAGGAACTATCTCGACAGATTAAGAACCAAGCTCAGGACCAAGCTGAACAGTTTGCTAAAGTGAGCCAACAACTGGAAAAACTAGACCAAACGATGGATCAATGAAAGGAAAGAATAAACCAACGGATAGAACGAATGGATCAGCGAACAGGATGGAGGCAAGGATTGAAACAAACAATTACTGAAGAAACATCATCATCAGTCATATGTACACGACATTGGTTCAGGTAGCAGGAAGAAAGTTGATTCCAGTATTTGTAAAATTCAGAAAGAAAGCGTGCGTTCCCACCAATGCGTGTAGTGATTGTTCAACTGAATTGGAGGTGTTTAATTGTGTATTCAACAAAAAGACCAAAATAATGTTGGTGAACGGTCCGATGGTGTCTTCGCAGAACGTAATGCAGTGTGTTAATTTCAGTCATCCAGGTGTGACGTTACAAATTTTTGAAAATTCTTGAATGGTACAATATAGTGTAAACTTGAACCGAACTAACATTAATCGAGACCAACATCGATACATTCATGAGAGATTAAAGTGTGATCCCAATATGCAAGATGATGTAGAATTCATGTATACCGGAGATGTAACCGAATCTAATCACAAAAGAAACAAAACCCGAGGTATTACAAAGTACCATGAGTATTGTGGAAAGAATAGGTACAGATATGTTAGGAGACATGACATTTTGCCACTATTAAAACGAATGAGAACTGAACCTAATTTTACCGGTAAAGTAATCAAACAGAATCCTAATAGCAACAGTAATAGTAATCATGTAACCAAACCTAATCCTAGTTGTAACAGTAACAGTGGTAGTGATTGTGCAACCGAACCTAATTTTATCGGTAACATGACGCAATCTAATTACAGCCGAAATAATACGATTTGGCAGAAACGCTGCTCAGATGGCAGGAATTACGGTGAAAATTCTCAACGTAAGAAACTAAGAACTGTAGAAGTAAAGAACGCGGAAAACCGTATTCCGATTTATGATTTTCAATGCAATTTGAATGAATTTGTTTGTCACGTAACTTAGATTGGAGTTGCGGCGTCTGAGGGGACGGTACTCAATTGATTTTGCTTTAACCCATTAGTGCCCCTTGGCAACTAAATTGGCCACGGGAATATTTCGTCATTGCATTGAAAATCATGATCTGGTACTACTGATTTTTACATAAATGCTCGCTGGGAATTTGTTTCGTCATGATCTGGTGGCCTTTGCTCCGTATGTTTATTTCGTCCGCTGTTCAGAGGATTAATTGGATATAATGTGAAATGTGTAGCAAAACAACAGCAGATTGAAGTGTAAAATGTAAGTATGAAACCTACTGAATGTAGGGCAGAGGAATAATTTTTTCGTGTTTATGGTAATGGAGGGTTTACTTTATTATACAGTACACTTTCCGGAAATTTTCGTTCAATCTGTTCTATTAGAGGTACATATAAATAATTGTGGCAATTTTAGTTGCCAAGGTGCGGCAGCGAAGTCAAAATTCGGGAACGTTATATTTATTTTCGTACTTCTGTTTACATAAAGCGTTATAAGAAGTCAGAACTTTTCACAGCAGATTGGACAGACTGTCAATACTCCTTGTGTGTAGTTCGTTGCTTGTAGTTCATTTGTAACTGGAATTGCCACAGGTCGGAACGGGTTTTGTATACTATCTTACTGTCACTTTTGTTCAAGGAAGTACAAGGGGATTAATCCGATTTTGCACTTGATCCGTATTTCACTTATAAAACAAACAAACCTAACTTTCACTAACTTGAAGTCAGAAATCGCAAGTGGCCTTTGCTTTCAACAGAAAATATCACGTTAGAAAAATTAGTAAAGAAACTTTTCGTTACTAACAATAGCAATTTTTATACACTGTATAATATTCGATCCTGATTCATTATGAATCGTTCTAATGAATTGCAAGAAGCGGGCTATACTCAATCCGTCGCTTCCTTTGGTATTGATTACGCTACGTGATATTTGTAACTGATTGTAGATTAGGAAAATTTAGGTTAGGTTAGGTTCCAAACCAAATGCTGTCTCCTGGCTAACGTAAGGGATGTTACTGAGGAGCAAGTTTACTTTATTGGGTACCTAAAAGATATAAAAATATTGCTGGGCCATGAAAAATCCAGTACATGGTTTTTCTGCTATACTGCGTATTCTGCAAATTACTTCGAAACACATAATGTGTTGCTGGTGGTTTGTTGGAACGAATATTCTCTTTCCTGATAGTTTTGCTAGACCAGCAACGGATTGTGATAAATGTTTCAAAACACACACACGGGGTTTTAGGAAATAAATGTTGAATTTATGCTGATTCATCAAAATCTCTTTTTTTATCTTAGGTACAAATACTTCCGACGAAAATGCCACCAAACTGCACAAAGCTTCTCCTTAGTGAAGTTTATGCCCTTTTTTGATTCAAAAATTTCCCCGTGTTTGGGCTTTTTTGATTCAAAAATTTTCCCTTGCTTGTAAACGCAGCTTGCAAACCTGGGATCATCTGTCGCATTCGAAATATTGTGACTGAAACATGAAGGGACCCAAGCTGCTACCCTAACCTAAACTAGCATCAAATATATAACATGTAGCATGGGAGTACTGTTCTCCTTGGATTTTTTAAAAGTATATTTTTGTAGGTTTCCTGCAAGACCACGTGAAAGATCCCTGAACCTTCATGAAATACTTGAAGCGCTGGAAGAAGATGATGGTCCCATTCCAGACAGCATAGCTGTATTTCCTCCAGAGGAGCAACACGTAAGAGACAGCGACCAAGATTCCGATTTAACTGATGATGATGCCGATCGTAATTTCCATCGTCTTCCTGCTCGTCTCCTTCGATCTGAAGTGCTTATGCGTTACTCAGATTAAGACGAATCACAACTCGGTGAGGATGATGGGCCTAGTACTTCTACATCTGTCAAGATATCACAACGCAAACCAACAAGTGCAGCAGCAGTGTAAGCAGTTAATTTGTAAACCCAATTCCTCCAGTGCAAAATTCAAAATTGGTGAACCTCACGTAACTTACCACCCTAATGCCGAAGACTATTTACGTGAAAGTGTAAAATCTTCCTTTGAGGCCTTAAAAGTGTTCTTCAACTATAGCGTTATAGAGCATATTGTTCAGGTGACCAATCGTTATGCTGCTCAGTATCATGTACATAAATTCAATGCACAGTCCAGTGAGTTACCTGTAGTGTTAGGAGTTATGTTATTGTCCGGTTATCATTCGCTCCCTTCAAGAAGGCTGTATTGGAAAAATGAACCACATGTGCACGTTTCCATTGTGTCGGATGCTATACGCAGAAACCGGTTTGACTAACTCCTGAAGTACATACTTACGTTTGGCTGATAATGACAAAACAGACGATGATAGAGTGTATAAAGTTCGACCTTTGTTTCATTCAAAGTAGTGGAGCCAGGCATTTCCGTCAGTATTGATGAGAGCATGATTGCATATTATGGAAAACATGGATGTAAGCAATTTGTTAGAGGGAAACCAATACGTTTTGGTTTCAAGCTTTGGGTAGCGGCAGATCCTTCACGATACATTTTTCGTACTGAACCTTATGCTGGAAAATCCACAAGAACCCGAGAAACAGGTTTTGGACTTGGAGATTATGTGTTTGGATTAGTAGATCATGCTAACTTTCAACCTGGTACAAAACTCTATTTTGACAACTTCTTCATCTCAGTCCCATTACTCCAGGAACTTAGTTCAAGAGGTTTAGGTGGAACTGGAACATTACGGGAAAACAGGTGCTCTCGAAACATGAGTTTATCAGAAAGAAGGGTGATGAAAAAGAAACAACATTTTGAGATCCCTACAAGCTCATCAGGTGATCTTATGTGTGTGCGTTGGAACGAAAACTACGTTGTTACGGTTCTGACAAACTGTGATCCCATTGAACCTAGAAAGACATCAACAAGATACTTGTGTGTCGAAAAGAAAAACATCAGTGTTCAGATACCAGGATCTATTGCCCAATATAATTCAAATATGGGTGGAGTGGATTTGTCAGATCACTTCCTGTCAAACTATCGCTGTATAATTCGTACAAAGAAATGGTGGTGGTCATTTTTTGCTTGGGCTGTTGAGGTATCATGTGTTGAAGGTTGGTTACTTTACAGAAAATTTGTCCACGACATGCCAATGCTACATTTTCAACGTCAATCTGCAGTGTTCATATTGAAATCATTTGGTATACCGCCATCACGCCCAGGTGTTCGCCCTGCTTTTGAATTTTCCCCCGCCCTAGATGATATAAGATTGGATACAATTTATCACAAGATAAAAGCAGGAACATCTAAATACAGGCGCTGTAGAGTTTGTGGCCATAGCACCAAGTACATATGTATAGAGTGTGACTCGCCTTTGCATCCGGATGAATGCTTTAATGTTTTCCACGAAAACTAGTGAACTAAAACCTAGCCCTGTGTCATGAACATTGAACAACGAAACCTACAAATTTAAATACAATTACTTTTTATATGACATGTAATAATTGTGTGTTACCAGAATGTTTTAATACATTTCTTTCTAAGTAATTGTAGCATTACAGTAAAATGTTCCAATTTCTGACTACGTATGTGCCCGTTGGCAACTTAAGTTGCCAGCTCAGAAAGCAAAGAAAAAAATAAAAAAATCAAAATTATTGTAATATTCTTTTTTAGAGTATAAATAAGATTAGGTTAACGAAAAAAAATCTTTTTAAAATAGCACTGTGGAATTATGGGCACTAATGGGTTAAATATAATTATGACTTCGTTGTTATTCGTACCTTATTTGAGTTCAAGCCTATGATCGCAGTTTCTCAAATTATGTCAGCTTATGCCTTAATGTTATGAGTATTACTTAATATTTGTGTTTCATACTATTTATGTGTTTTTATATGATTGCCAAAATGCTACGTCAATCACATTATTCACATTATGATGTTAATAAGATGTTAGTTATTATGCTACGTCCTGATTATTATCGATACTTCAATCTTAATTTATATTTTGTTTAACTACGTCTTATATTCGTTCATGTTGTGTTCAAAGAACAACTATATGAATATCACATTCATCTTTTTCAAAAACTTCTTCATGATGCCTAAGTAAATAATTTTTTACTTGTAACAAGCATTTAATGGACCCGAAAAAGGACTTAAAATAAATTAACTTGCAAATCAAATTTTGAATGTACCCTATCGTCATTGAATTGTATTAATAAATGAAGATGGTGCTAAAATTTATAATAAATATGATATAAATATTGTTCTAGAATTAAATACGATATATATATATATATATATATATATATATATATATATATATATATATATATATATATATATATATATAATTATATCAATTGTAATTTTCAAGCATACGAGGTGCATTCGAAAGCTCGAATGATCGATATGTAAAAGTAAACGATCCCGAATTCTTTTCCTTTTTATTAAGTAAATGAATAAAAAGAAAAGTCTGTCGGGCGCCATAACATACAACGATACGTTGTATATTTATTATTTGTAAATTTTTGGTGCGTAGAGTATTTTATATATGTACTAGACTGATTATCCCATTCGAAGAAGAAAAAGAAAAATGTCAAATATAATTATATAAGATCGATATAAAGAAAGATGTTTATATGTTTGTATATATTTTAAATAATAAGATTTTGGATATGAGGTTGTCAAGGGCAACCAGAATCATGATGTAAATAAATGGATGAATTGCAGCAGAGGAGTTATCGTTTTCTTAAGGCTCAACAATAATCATAAAGTACCAGAAATATTTTTATCGTTGTACTCACTCTTATTCAATATGAGAGATACAAATTGAATATTTGTGGAGATCTAAAGGTAGTCGGATTACACAAAGTACTACTGGTCTCTTTGCGGGTGGAAAAGCAGGGACAGAGAAATCACTATTGTGGAAAAATGGTCTGCCCGCAATGAACTGCTGCCTGGACATAAAAATGTGGCAAACATTCTTTTTGCTGACCCTAAAAATGTGTATTTACTTGAACACGAACTAGTGGGATCATATCACCATATGGGATGTAAGATGTCACGTAAACTACATTTCTTGAACGACCATTTGAACTTCATCCTGGAGGACGGTTCGCGAACATGGTGAACGTCTTCACCAGGATATTTCTCAAATGAGAAAGCATTATCAAGGGAAGTTAGGTGCTGCAATGTTGATTGACTATGCTTGATCTTACGACGGGACTTTCCAGAGGCAAAGTTTGGCAGGAAATCAGGTAGTAAAAATTTCTAGGAAGGTTTCTTACTTTTTACTTGTTTCTATGCTGTTCATTCCTTTGATCCAATTGTGTTCTAATACCAATTTTTATGATAATGATGGATGATAGTTAGCTTGCATAGTGTTAAATATGGTTTAACTAGGAAAGGCGTTTGTGATGGTCAGGTTCCTGAAACCATACGTAAAGGGAAATTTAAAACCTAAAATTCAAATATTTAAGATTAAAACAGTCTCTTGGCCAATTCTTGTTGGTCAGAATCGATGAAAAAGAAAGAGATTAGATTTTCTAACGTGGCTTAGCCTTTAAGTTTTACGTAATTTGAATACCTATGCAGTATATGGACACATTTTTCACAATTGCTGTAGAAACACGTGCTATAACGTAGAAAAGCATATTATTATATTGCTTTCTTCGACACAAATTCTTCAGGTAACTACTGTTGAATTTTGAGACGTCATGAAGACATGTATATCCACAAGCTACGCCAAGCATTTATGAACAACAGAAGGGCAACAAATGCATTCGGTGCGTTTCTCAACGATATATATATATATATATATATATATATATATATATATATATATATATATATATATATATATATATATATATATATATCTTAACTTCTTTCATTTTTTCACATGATCAGAATGCAGAATTTCCACCTGCATTACATTTCAAAACGGATAGGTTACCATTTATTCTTAATCATATATTCTTCTTAGACCCTACCAGGGGTAAAGGTGAGGAGGAATGCGGTGGGACGCCGTCCCCTTCCAAATATTATGTATGGCGTCCCCCTAGTTCCTAAAAAATTACAATGTGCAAAAATAGGCAGGAGGAATGGCGTAATGTCATGCCTCTACCTACCGTCTCCCTACCTTTTCAGATCAACTTTTATCCCTGCTTTTTAGTACTTCACTCGATATTTACGTATCTACCCAGAACTATGGATAATATTAGAAAATAGTGTTTTTACAAGGTAATCTAAAAAATGTGGTTACTTCTCATTTGTTGCCACAGGAGATATTTATAAAATAAAATAAAGTTTTATAATAAGCTAAATTAAAATAATAATTATGTGAGAAATTCCATAAATTTTCCTAAATTTTATCAGTCGTATAGCAGAATCTTACAAGTAAGGGACCATATGGTTGTCGCGCAAATCAGATGCAGACATACGCCATCTGATTGAGCATGAAAAGATATGGAGAACACAGAAATTTAAGGTGCTAAGGGCCATAGGGAGAGGAGCGAGGAAAGAGGAAACATTGAATGTCGGCAAAATTGAAGAAAGTCAGGAATGACGGGAAAAGTTAAGTTCTTGCAAACAGGAAAAGAAAGTCAACCAAAACAAAGCAACAAAACATAACAAGGGTATCAAGGACGAAGAAAGATCATAATCAGGGTTGCCATCCGTATTGCAGTGTTCTCTAGCACTGCCTAACATTTATATGGAAGGCATAGACTGACATTTGTTGCTTTCTTTTGGTTGACTTTCTTTACCTGTTTCCACGAAATTATCTTTTCCCGTCATTCCTAACTTTCTTTAATTTTGCCGACATTCAATGTTTTCTCTTTCCCCGCTCCGCTCCCTATGGCCCTTAGCACCTTAAATTTCCGTGTTCTCCATATCTTTTCATGCTCAATCAGATGGCGTATGTCTGCATCTAATTTGCGCGACAACCATATGGTCCCTTACTTGTTAGTTTACTAGTGTTATTATTGCACGGGTGTGTATTGTTGGACCTACTATCCCCAACGATAATCTGGAAATCTCTTACTTACTTTTGGAAATCCTTTGTATTGTCATTAAAACGTTCTGGATTATTCATTTTGTGTTAAAGCGGATTACAAGTGTAAGAACATATTATACCACCTCAATTCTATGACTGGTAGTTTTAGTGCAGACAATATTTATAAGTGCCATATATGAACAATGTGTGTGCTTCGAATTCTAAGGTACTCGCGCAACAATTTTTATAGATTTAGTTTTGCTAGGAGCATATAATTTGAAATACTCATTAAGTACCTATATAAAAATTACTGTGGAAATACTGCACGATTCTGATACTCAGTTATTTGGATAGGGCACATACTAGATCCGAAGTGAAGACTTGACACAAATACGGTAGGTCCCATAGTTTTGGAGCTATGAACCTTTAAACTTCATTTTTTCAAGTTTTCGGCAGCCTATAACTCCGAAAGGAAGCATTTGTGCACCCAGGTTCTCTATACGTCTTGTCTTATCTTTGTGTCAGGAATCACATCCCATACGTTGTGGATGTTGATTTGAAACAACTTGTATATCTGAAGCACCAAAATCCAATCATAATTTTTGTGAGATGAAATTATTTTAAAATATGCAACTATTGCATGGAAATTAACGCTGACCTTGAGGTTCAACTTGTGCATTACATAACATGATACAAATGTAAAATTCCTAAGACTCAATTGAATTGACACTTAAATATTTTCATTAAATCTGATCTTACTGTTTGGGGATACTGTGGAGTTAATTTAGAAGATTTCGTAAGATGTTTTACATGAAATGTTCCTGATTTATATTTGATATTTAATATTTTCTTCTCTTATTTGAGGTTGAAATTAAACAGAAAACATCTGGTAATATTTTATATAAAATATATAGCTGTGGTTATATGAAAACATTGCGTGTTTTTCAGGCTTCCTGGTAATATCTATTGCCTAGCGTTGACAACAGTCAGGTCCAAAAAAACAAAATTCAGACCAAGTTCAAAAGATGTGGTAGAATGTGTATTTTCCTGCTAGAATGTATAGTTTTTATGAGCTTTTCAAATATGACTCACAGCTTAAAATTGCTATCCGTTAGGCTAAAACTCTGCAATGTACTCTAAAATTTAAAAATGTTTTTTCTTAAGTCTTTAGTAAAACCATAAGTGTTCATATAGATGACCTGAGATTCCTTTAATGAGTTTGCTGTTTTTAAATTTGTTAAGAGGAAACTGGATTTAATCTCAAAATAAAATCTTCCGAAGAAGTCACTGAACACCACATGTATAATGCCTGGCAGAAAGACAAAGTCGACTAGTTACCTCACAAAATGTCGTAAATTATTTCTCTACTCTCCTGATGAGACTTTCAATCCGCTTGTGATTAACATCAGGCAGTGAATTTTGTATGACACAGAATCACAGTATTCTCAAATTGTGGTAGAATCCCAAACTTTGTAAATTAAATATTAAAACCGGAAGTAATACTTGCATAACTTCCGTTATGCCATAAAGGCATGCATTTGGAGATCCCACATATAACAGAATAGTTCTTGCAAGTTGAGGAAACGTATCTAATATTACTGTAAATCCTAGTATTTATCAATTTTATATTTAATGGGGAGCTTCCGGGCTTTACCCCCCGATAGTTCTAAAAGAAACGAAATATAATGCAGTTTTCACATTTTCAGAAAAATACAAAATCCCACGAAACAAAATCGTAAATACGCCACTGATATTTATAATAATTAATGAAAAACAGGATTCGCATTTATTGCCCTCTAGTAGCAATACGTTAGAATTATTTTACTTGAAATTTCTCCTTCAAATGATTAAGATGGGATTTGTTAATGATATTTATTAAGACTGACCCCAATCCCAAAACTTCTTATTCACCAATATTTTTCTGAAACTTTCTATAAATTAGTTTGTTCCCTGAATGTAAAGAAGCCACAGGACGGTTGGGTATTTTAGGCTTTAGCCAGGAATTCTTTTTTTTAAAAAAGGAAAAGCTATCATTCTGCATTGTGATTCAAACGTTGAACCATAAAATCTAAATATAATGGATCTATAGCTTTTTCTAAATATAGTTCTATCGCAATTTTATAGATGGGAATAAAACACTGTTATCACATTTGTGTAAGGAACTCGTAAATTTTCTTTAGGAAATAGTGCAAACAAGGTGTGTGAACAAAATATGTATTACTTCAATTTAAAAAGTATAACACTCTAAAAATATTTTCAGTTTTGTTATTGTTTTATTCATTTCAGCAACAGTTTCACCAGTACTTCTGTTTACTAACGTTATATTTCACTATAGCTCGTACGAAACGATTGGAACAGCGCTTAATTAGTTACAGTTACATGTATTTTTGTAAGGAACGTTGGGAGCTTTTAAAAAGGCGCCTAACGTCTGATAGCTAACATATATATATATATTTGTAATGAGCGGTGTCGTAGTTGAACTTAAAGGCGCACTCACAAGTACCACCTTTTCACAATGCAAAATAGTCACCATCGTTTTAATACTCGTCTATTTATTCGTACCTACCCAAAAACTCTTGTAACTAACCGTTTCCCAGTTTATATAGAGATATTTAATCTTATATTTCTCACAAAATCCGGAGACACTTGAGTTTTTTCGTGTCTTGTTTTTAGTGTTGCCCACGAGACAAGAAGTTAATTTTGAAGTTCAAGACGAGAAGAGAAATATCTCGAGTAGAACTGGGATTTATAGTAAAACAATAAATTGATAAGGTATTTTACAAACACAACGAAAAGCATTTAACACTGTTTAAAGTTACGTAAGTCAATGCATAATATGATATCATTATTAATATTGTTCAAATGTTGTTCTATTGCACCTCTAGTGACGCTCAATGATTCTAATAGACTTTTAAATGAAATTAAGAAGAAAATCTCTTTATCAATTTTGTACATAAATTCACAAATCGAGAAAAGGAAATTCTTGGAGAAGATAATTTGACAAAAATTTTGTTGAAGAGGCGAGAAAATCTTATTTTTCGACTCGTGGGTAACACGAAATGTTTTAGAATCATTAAATTAGAAACTTAGAATTGTTAAAACAAAATAGCTCTCAGTAATTTATTTGAGATTTGCTCGTTAGACATATGCATTAGCCACTACCTAAGCTTGTAGTAAGTATTATTTCCAAGCTTGCAGTAAATCCAGGGTTAACTTCGGTGCATTTACTTCCTGACTAGAATAATTTCCTTGATACCATCTCAGTGCTCTCATGCTATTTTAGTGAAGCCTTGTATTATCTTCAGAATTCAGTGGTAATATGAACACTACGTAATCCATGTTAAAATCAATACAATATAGGCAAGTAGTATGACTTTAGTTGGCCTCTTCGAATCAGTCTTTACATTCTGTAAGTTTAAAGTTCAGTTGCAAAGCAAGCTGGTTGTTAGTTGTGACTACTAGTTAAATAGTGACATGCTAGTTGAAAGCAAGACTTGTGTCATTTATCAAAAGGAGTGACAATTGCTTAAGTATCATATAACATTATTTTAATTCAAGTCTATTGAGATTACGCCATCTCTTTGGTATCGAAAACGCGATTGACAGCTGCAAATAAGTTGTCTGGTATAAATTATCTCACTTACACTATCACTGAGGACGTCTGGCCGGCCTGATGTTCTACAGCCCTTCCGTCCGGCGCCAGAGCACTTTTGGGCTTCCGTGGATGCGTTGTAACCTGACTTAGATCTCTCAAACAGCTGAATAATACTAACGCAACTCTTGCAACTTTACAGTTTGAATTCAATAAATGTCTCTATTTTCTTGCATTCTTCTTTCCTCCAGTATAAATTAGAAAGCTTGCAGTTGATATAGGTAAAAAATGACCAGAATAATTTCGACTGAATTGTAACTTTGAGCATTTCAAAATCAGAACCATCCGATTTAAAACAAGCTGATTTCGAAACAAATGACAAGTTACGATTCAGATTGAATTTTAATGAATATTTTACGGAAAATGTACCTAAGAATGCAATTAGCTTCTCGATTATACCTAGGTATTTAGTCAGATGAAATCACGCATGATTTAGAGAGTGAGAAAATGGTTGTCTTGGTTTGTATGTATTGATTTTCGTGTATCGTAAATAAATATTTTCTGTGTAATAAATGGCAAAACGGGTTGATTTTTTAAAAAACAAAGGGTGGAATGCACCTTCATATATACATACCGCCAAAAAATTCATCAGCAGTTATCTGAAGAAGATATGTCAAAGAAAGCAATACAGTAAGCATGCCTTACTACATTATAGCATGTGTTTCTACAGCAACTGAGAAAAATGTGTACATCTCATGTATAGGTATTCAAATTACGAAAAACATAAAACGTAAGCTATACTTGTATAAGTTATCACTTTTATTTTTCATCGAGAATTAGTTAAGAGGTTGTTAATCTCAATTCTATGAATATTAGGTTTTAGTTTTCCTTCTACAGCTGGTTTCAAAAGTGTAAGCGTCAAGCATTACCGTATTTGCTCCATTGGAGACTGTAACGATCCATCTCCACGAGAACTTTCTCATCATCGAAGAATGGATTCATTCGAAGAAAAGAAGACAAAAAAAAATAGAACATAAGAAACGTACGAAACCCAATGCTGGATAACATAATCTTACATCCGTCAGGAAACGTATACCGTACGGATACAAACTACAGGTTTTATTCCACTTTCACAGTTAGATTAATTCGGTCGAATATACTAGGAATATATACTAGGAATATACTATACTAGGAATATACAAATCGTCAGGTGCCTACGCAGGGATTTATTTCGGGGGTCCAATCTCAATATGAGGACAAATTATATTAAAATTTGTAAAATTACTCCTAAAATTACACTAAATTTACACAAAAGTAGGGATTTCGAGGACGGGGACTGGTTCGTATATAGTCCCTGATCGATACTATACACGTTGTTGCTCAGAATCTGAAAAGAATTGACTTTTTTGAACATTTTTCCAGGCTAAACAACTTTTGAAAAATTTCAGTTTAACAAAGGATCTTCCTATTACCACCCATGGTGCATCTTCAATAGAAAGAGAATATTTTTAGGTTTAGAGGTGGGTTACGAATATATTGAATAAACAGTCGTAGATAGAACAGACAGGATGATCATTCAGCTTGGGAAATAGGTGTGAGGTTAACAACCTTATTGTGTAAAAAAGTCTCTCGCTCACAAAAGATCACAGAGACCTCGGATCAATATTGGTAAACTTAGCACCATCTCTGCAAAATTAAATGAACATGAGATATGGAATATATAATATAAGAAGTCTTTGTAGAGCAGATATATTAAAATACGTAACTAGTCAGAAATATATCATGGATTTGGTTGGAGTTCGTGAAGTTAAGTGGGAAGGAAAGAAAAGGGTACATACCGGACATTTATTTTTTTTTATAAAGAAGAAAATATAAATTTCCAATTCAGAATAAATTTTTCCGTTCACGAATGAATAATATCAGTAGTTAAATGAGATGAATTAGTTAATCATAGCTATATAATACTCTTCGTAGTTGGTGGTGCGATATTACGGTTCAAATGAGATGAATTAGTTAATAATAGGGTTACCTGTTAGTCGTCTCATGATAAGGAATTTGCTGCTAAAACAACGCCATCAATTTAATTTTTAGAGGAGGTAAACAAGTACTAGTGAAAGAGTACTTATACTCCACTATAGATTCTCATTTCACTGCAATGAATTGCAAACAATCTGCTCCTTGATATCATTTACTGTTTTCACTCTATGGAACTGATAATGGAAATTGGAAATAGTATTATTAGTAGTAAATTTCAACCATTTCTTGTTTCGAGAGAGCACTGCGGGCATCGACGATATATTCTTTCGAGACGAGAAATTGATTAAAAGAAATCGTTTTAAGCGTCTTATTACAATTTTTGTGCTGTAGCTACACAAATTGTAACTGGAAATTATTAATACCAACCACTTCCCTTTCGAGTAGCGAGTCAATGGATGATATGAAACCTATCCATGGAAAAGTAAATTAATTACAAGAAATTACAAATTTATATATCTCTTACCATTTTGCGCTGCTAGCTGTCTACAGATAGACGGACGGACATAGTAGTTCTATAGGGTTTCCGAAATTGAAGCAAAGTATAGTTTAGAATGTAGAGTTACGTCGGACATCTATTGGATGATCATTTTCTGTTTCGTTAACTGATAAATAGAATTCCGTTCAACGTTCATTAGAAATTCAGCTGACGTATGTTTGTGGTAATGCCACACGCGTACTGGAAGTAGGTCCTTAGTCGACATAGTATGTGTGCTGTGTGAGTACATATTTATGCATTGTTCCTGTAGTACACAAACATGAAATATTACTCAATAACTACTTGTCTCAATTGATTAATAACATCAAAGATAGTGATGAGCGCAAGAGCCTTTGTCTTGCAGTTTGTGCAAGAGTCTTGTATGCAAGACCAAGACCAAGACCAGGAATTTCGATTCAAGAACAAGACCAAGACCAGACCAAGACCAAGACCAAGACCAAGACCAAGATCAGGAATTTCGTTGCAAGATCAAGACCAAGTAGTACATGACCGAGACCAAGACGAAGTCCAGGACCAAGACCAAGACCAAGTCCAAGTCCAAATCCAAGACCAAAACCAAGAGTCTTGCACAAGTACCGGCTCATGGTAGAGCGTTCGCCTGTGGTGCGTGGGGTACCTGGTTTGATCCCGGCTTGCGCAAGTGAGTTTCTTGATGGACAAACACCGTGTAAGTGGGAGTTTTCGGTGTTTTTCCGTTTCGTCCTACTTTCTTAATTGCACCATTTCAGTCACTTTTCATCATCACCTTCTCCCTAACCTCGCTGGATAAACTAGATACTTCATTTCATTTCAAAACATATTAGTGGGTTCATCTTCCAAAACTAAAGAGAAATGTAGTACCAAACATCTGTAATTCCGTACACCATAGCTCCCGACTACGTAAGCGTGGCCTTATGTGCGATTCTCAAGCATCCTTTGGAAATTTTTAATGTGTGCCCATAAACTTAATTGTCACTGTGCTTCGGTGAACCACTATATGTTAAAACCGCTACTTTTGAGGAGAAGCAAAAGACATTACAAACTTAAAATTTTGCCAAATGTACATGGAAACACTTGGAAAATATAATAAAATTGGTTCTGCGTGTATTGTTGAAGCTTGGTTTAACAATATTATATTACTATTTTTGTGCTTATGTAACACATGTCGGTTTATAGTTTGAGCCTTTATAAGCACACAGAGAATTAATACGTGCGTGATGAGAACTTGAAGCCTCTAATTTCAATCTATTACGTTTTCATTGTGGTAGCGAAGCACTTGAATATTTACTTATCACATTATAAGAGACGCTGCCTGACAGCCTTCAAGTTTATTTGCACGGCATATCTAATTTTCGACAAAAATGTCACATAGCGGTTCTTGGAGGCGCAGTGACGTAATTACGAAATAACGTTTTCACGGCATTGACAAAAACTTAGTGCATGTGACCGCAAGCTTAATGTCATGGTTGGATGCTTATACATTCAATAACTTTTAGCCTACGTAGGTATACACCACATTGAGGTTTGAGCGATATAACAATAACATTATACAACAATAAATAACCCATATTTCCAAGTGAGAGTGATTTTGTACGATTATTTCAAATAACTTGGAGTTTGATGCTGTTATTTCGTATTTCTAATATAGGTCAAAAGTATTTATACAAATTCAGTTTACACAAAAGACACAGACAGTTGAGTCGCTTCCAGTTTTCTCTCAAATTATTCTAAAATATTAAGAGGTTTGATTATAATCATTATTATTTTAAGTTTTTCTCTCTCTTTTTTGACCAATATTATTGGACATATCCTTATCATCATCAGAAGCAGCAGCAGTAGGTATTCTGAAAGCATTGGCAGGTCATTTGCTGCAACTGAGAATCTTCATTGTACGGTGGTCCTCAGCTAGTCTCTTCGTCTTGATGTAGCAATTTTCTGTTTTAATTACTTCCTTCAACTACAGTCTTCTTTGTCCCCTCCCTTTCTTTCTTTTCACAATACCCTATAGCACTTCACTCACTACAGTTCCTGTTCAGTCAATGTAACAACCAGTTCCTCTTCCTCCTTGTAATTACCTCTAAAATTCTTCTTTTCTCCCCTACTGCATTTCTGACATTTCATTTGTTTTCTTTCAACCCAGCTAATTCTCTCCTTTGTTCTGCTAGTTCACGTTTCGAAAGCCTCCGATTTTTAAATCGCTTTTGCGTAATGTCTTTGTTTCTGTCCCATAGAGTACATATTGCAGTCAGTTAACAGAATCTCCATATTTCATTGGAAGTTTGTTAAATACAAAGATTTGCTAATCGTGGTTGAAATGGAAAAAAAATCTCACGCCTTTAGAGTGTAAAAATAATTTTGCAGTTCATAGTATTTCAATAATCTGTGGCGTCTTGATTTTCTTTAATACGTCTCAATGATAGCCTCCCCAGTTTGGGAAAATGTGCACTATTAGATCTGTTAAAAAAAATATTAAAAAAAAATATGAAACGTTGTGATTTATCTTATAAGTAGTGAAACGTGTACACCCATTGAAAGAAAAATAAATTTTAACGCCTGCGTTGTACCGTATCACTATATTTGCACGAATGTAAATTATATGACATTTACAAACATACACAGTATTTCCGTTACTATTGGCGCATTGCAGAATTTATTTTCCAGCATATCCAGAGTCAACTTTACCTATGAAAAGCATAAGATTTTAAAAAGCAAGATTTGCAAGATTCTTGGCAGCAAGACCAAGACCAAGACGAAGATTGGGTCTGTAAGACCAAGACCAAGGCCAAGGGTACCAGTGCAAGATCAAAACCAAGATCACCCGGGTGTTGGTCTTGGTCTTGCATTTGCTCATCACTAACAAAGATAGCATCTATACACTGAATCTATATTTTAAAAAAGTTACTCGCTAACCTTTAACGTTTTTGTTCTGGGGCTATAAACTTTGAAACTGGAAATCATTAATTTTCAACTACTTCCGATTTAAGTATTACAAATTAGTATTAGACAAGAAGGGATAGAAAATAAATTCATATAGAAAATATGCTGCTTTAGTTTTGAATATAGATGTAATTTTCTTACTAAAAATAATTGAATACTACACAACAAATTTTAAAACTTAATACATAAATCTTCTCTTAAGCTTCAATCAAGAATATCTTGATTGATCTGACGGTCTTTTCCACCCTCTCTTGAATCAGGGTTTTTATTTCCTTGTGGTTTCTCTCTTCTATCTTCTTTGTTATTGGTCAGTATATTTCAATCGCTGTCTTCTTCTATGTGTTTTCCCTTCTGACATTCTTTCCGTAGTTAACACAGCATGATCACACTAAGCTTCTTAATATGTCCAATCTTTTCACCTCTTCTTTTCAAAACTGAATTGAACATATTCTTTATCTTCTCCTACTATCTATGATACATTTTTATTTGATATATTATCAACCAATGTTAAAAGTATAAGATATAACGAGAAACATTTTTTGTTTTCTGAAATCAATTCAGCATCCCAAGAATAACTTCCTTGTTCTTCCTTAACTGTCTGTTCTAGCCAGAAGTGCTGTTTCAGCCATTTGATTTCGTCCGGGATTCAGACATAGTATATATTGTATCTTTCTGCTTTACATGTTTAAACTAGATGGTGAAATAATTTTGCAATGACAAAGCTTGTGGTTTCAAAAAACTGAATTATTTTTTTTACATCCACTTTCAGAATTCTTTGAAACTGATTAACAAGATAATTCTTTCAGTGCATACTCTAGAGAGTATTACTTTTACTCCGAGCTCAATAATAGCTGCCTTTTTTGTGCTACACCCGCCCTCAGAAATTCTGGTCCAAATTCGTTAGATACCGTGAAAGCTTTTCAGGTTTTCTTCTTGAGTTGCTGTATTCACGCGCAGGGCCGTGCTGGGATACTAATGAGGGCGGTGGACACGTTTACTAAAAGGCGCCCATACAAACGGGAATATATATATATACAGAGAGAGAGAGAGAGAGAGACTTTGAAAGAAAGTATGGGTGTCATTTTATATCAAAATCACCACCAAATTTGTTTTAGTATTAACGTAAATAGCTAACCTCGAATCGAAATCCCCTTTACTACAGAAAAACCTTTTAGTTCCTGTAATAACATTTCTGTCAAATAAAAAGAAGCTAAATGTATCAACAACTTAATATAGCACGCCTATGGACGCAGGAGGATCATTGCCGCATTTACAAAAGCTCTCCATTGATTTTTACTTTATATTTCAATCTCTGCGAGAACCTTTTTAATATTGTCCTCCCATCTACTCCTCGGTTTTCCTAACGGTCATTTCCCTATTTGGATTTCCAGTTACAACTTCGAAAGCGTTTCTAATTTCTTCCATTCTGGCTACATAACCTGACCATTTGAGCCTCCTAGACTAGATGACCCTAACAATGTTTGGTAAACGGTATAAAATTATGCAATTCCTCCTTATGAAGTTTCCGCCTTTCCCCATTCCCGTTCCTTTTGAAGTTCGAATATTGGTTTAAGAATCTTGTTTTCAAATACTTTCAGTCTGCGATTTTTCCGCAGAGTCAGTGACCATGTTTCGCAACCATACAGCACAACAGGCATGATTATCGTTTTATATTTTGAGCTACAAATTCCTCAACAGAATTAGCGACAACAAAAGATTTTTAACTGAATAATGAATAACTGTCTTTGATTTTCCTTATTGCGTCCTCCAGAACACAGTTAAATAATAATGACGACAACGCATCTCCTTGTTTCAGGTCATTCTCAACGTGAAAGCTCGTGGACAAGAATTTCTCTACTCGAACCTTACTTTGGGATTCATTTAAACATATCTTAATTAATCTACCTTTTTTGGTATTGCAAATTGTGTAAGCATGTTGTAAAATGTTTCCCTCCTACCAGAGTCTAAAGTCAATAATTGATGTGCCAGGATGTTGTATTCTCTCATTTCTTTTCAAGTATTAGTCGAATTGTAAATATCTGGTCGATAGTTGATCGATTTTACCTAAATCCGTTCTGATAATCTCCAATAATTTCATCTGCGTATGGAGTCAATCTTGCTAATACAATGTTTAAGAGGATTTATTGGATGTTGACAGAAGAGAAATGCCTCGATAATTATTAAATACGTTTTGTTGTTTTTCTTCTGAACTGGAACAATGATTGATTCTCTTCACTCTTGTGGTAATTCCTCCTTGTTCCAGATAATGAGAATGAGTTTGTGTATCTTGCTCTACAATTTTTCCCCTCCAGCTAAAATTAAGTCAACCAGAATTTTGTTTACACTCGGAGATGTGTGTTTAATTTTTTTTAAATAGCGATTTCTATTTCTGTCTGGTTAGGTTCTGGAATATACGGTTATGCTGCATGCATTTCACTTTCTCCACGCGCATTAGTTTTTGGCTATGTGTTAAGCAAATAGTCAAAGAAATCTTTCCATCTATTTAAGATGCTATCTGTATCAGTGAGAACTGTTCCTTTAGGTTTCTTTAATAAATAAGCACGAAGTTGATAGCCTTTCTTAAGTTCGTTGATGCATTTATACATTTCCCGAATGTTTTTGTTTTCACTATTATCTTCAAGTTAATTAATTTTAACTTTCAAAAATCGCGTTTCTTTGTTCTAAAAGTTTTAGAAGTTTTCTGCCAGATGACAATGAAATTTTATGTAGTTTTTTTCGTTCGGATTTTGTAGCCAACGCAGTTTCTTCTGTTTTCTCTGCTACTTTAGAACATTCCTGGTTGAACCATGGTTTGTTCCTACGTATTTCTGCGTGCTCCAATATTTCTTTTGCTGAAATTTTAATGTTATCTATAATTTCAACCAAGTATATTGAACACTAGTGCACTCCTCTGAACGACCGAACATCAGTTGTGCTAGAGTGTTCTTTTCTGTCTACTAAAACATGATCAGTTTGAATATGTGTTTTTCCATCTGATGAAGTCCAAGTATATTTATGAATGTCGCGATGTTGGAATTTTGTAATCTTTACAATAAGGTTTCTGGATATTGCACAGTTGACGAGTCTAACGCCGTTGTCACAACCTTCCTTATGCAGACAATTATTCCCTATAATCGGTTTGAAAATACCCTCTGGTCCTACCTTCGCATTGAAACCACCTGACAGAATTTCCATATGGTATTGCGCGAGAAGATCAAATACCCGTTCTATTCTTTCGTAAAAACTGTATCTTTTAATCGCCATCCTAGGCACGTAGCGAAGGGGTGGGTCCAGGGGGTACGGACCCCCCCTTTGGATCCAGAAATGAAAAATTATAAGGAAGGATGAAACAAAAAGAAACGAGAAAAAGAAGAATCGGCGTCAAAAATATAAAGCTACAGCAAGCGTTAGGTTACTCTTTCTTATGAGGGGTTTTGTGTGGAGGAAACGGGGGAGAAGGGCTTAAGTTGAAAATGGATATTATTGTAACGAAGCATTCCGAATTCCATCTATCTCCATGCTAATCCTATGGACCAGGCCCGTATCCACGAGGGGGCAAGAGGGGGCCTGCCCCCCCCCCCTTAAATTTTGGCTGTCCCCCATAAAATTTCACGGTAGGCTTACAAATGAACTATAATATGGTGATGAAGTATAATATGATTGGGTCGGGCCCCCCCTATTTTCTACCGCCCCCCCCTAAATTTTTGGGCTGGCTACGGGCCTGCTATTGACTACAAATGACGATAGGTCTATATAAACCGGTTAGATAAGATAGAGTCTCAGGTAGAACTTAAGAAACGCCCAGAATCACCAATAATTTGAGACATTTTGAATTTTGAGGTAACAGTAATCCAGTTTATAGGATGTCTTTACTGCCGAAAGAGATCTCGTTGCTATACTTACTAACATATCCTCATTTTATTGTCCTCACAAACCAATATGGGTATGTTGCCAGTAAAAAATAGTATAGATTGATCGATCCGCTGGTGAGTAACCACAGTATTTCATGTCACCCCCCCCCCCCGCCAAATTACGAAATGCTGGATAAATGAACGAATATATGTTGCCAGTAAAATAGTTTAGAATAATGGGGCCCTGGTGTGATACCTACAGTATTTTGTCACGGACCCCTCCTATTGCGAAATCCTTGCTACGTGCCTGGCCATCCTCATTTTCTGTTGGGACATGTGCATTTAAAATAATAATATTACACCACCGACCCTTAAGAGAAGTGAAAGAAAATCTATCATTAACAAACTCAACCTATGTAATTGCTGATATTACGTATTCGTTTGTGAACGGAAAGCTCTGTTTCTAGTTGGTAATTTTTAATTTGTTTCCCGTAAAAGAACGTAAAATTTCCGACTTGACTCCTCAATTTCCTTCTCATCTAACTTCCTGATATCCCACTAGGTACAACCTCTATTTCTAAACTCATTTTTTACGAACTTTTACGCGCCCGCCCTATAGAGACTTCTTATATTTCATGTTCCAAATCTCATGTCGATTTTACTTTGCGGAGTTCGTGCCAAGTTATCAGTACTGATCCGAGGATTCTGCGAACTTCTCTGAACAATCCATTTTTTACAGGATGAGGTTGTTAGTCTCACACCAAATTCTGAAGCTGGATTATCACCCCTTGTCTGTCCGCGACTGCTTTCTCGGTATATTCGCAGCTAATCTCATATCCCAGAGGCCTTCTCCTCGATCCACAACCTGAGGTGATAGGAAGACCGTGCCGTAGTGGCAGGAAGACCACATTTTACGGAAATTAATACAGCTATATTTCAGAAATACAACAGATACTGATTATCCGAACACTGCTTTAAAACCCACAGGAACAATCAATATGCTCGGATATATGGATGCATATTAAGACTGTGAAAGCTTCGATGCCGTAAAAATCGTAAATTAGAGACTAGTGTCAGTGTAGTATTACATAAATGCATCGTACGTTTGACTATCCGAACTATTCTTGATGAATCACATTGTTTCGTTTTATAGCTATATAACTTTATAATATTTTTGTAAGTGATTATACTCTTTACCTGTTCTCTACCAATAGCAACTGTATGAATTTATAATACAAAACTGAAGAATAAAATTTAAAAAAATAATGTGATATTTTGCAGGGCTTCTGATGTAAAGGGCGACTTGTATTCTTCACAGGTTCTGTACTACCAATCAGTATTTGAATTTATTAAACAAAGCTGGTATACAGGATAACTAAAACTACTTATCTATAATGTGATGTTTCGTAGGGCGCCTTATGTAAAGGGCGCACTGCACCTTTCACGGGTTCTTTACTAATAAAACTAAGAATTTATTACTAAAAACTTGTACCTTTATTTATACTGTGATATTTCGGAGGGCGCACGGTGGGCCAGCACGGGCCTGTTCACGCGTTATAACATTTGGGTCACATATAACTCATACATAATACAATAATGTAAAGCATGCTTTAAAACTTTTTTGTTTGTGTTGTTTTACACGAACTAACAAATTTACCAATTTTTGCAACTTCACTACATATGCATGTATGAAATTTGGAAGTTAGAATATTCTATATCTTCACAAATTATATTATTTATTTTATTTCTCAATGTTTCTAAAACTATCCCTTTTACTAGAAAAGAGTTTTGATAAAAAAAAGTAAAGAAATATTATTTATTCTGGCCCCCAAAGTCTCCTCTTTTCCAATTAGAAGGTTTGCCTTGAATTAATGGGTCAAATTAAAACTAGATGATACAATATTCATTATATTCTTGTTTTCATTAATATTTTGTGTATATGCTCTTGGAAAACTGGTTACCTTTCTTACGTCATTATCTTTTTCTCTAAACAAAGGAATAATACCAGAAAGTAATCGGAGTTTTGATTAATTTTTTTCCGAATCTTTAATCTTGTTTGACACTGTAGAATGAAACAGGAGGAGTTATTTAACGTCAATTTGATTATAAATGATTGCTGTTCTGCAAATTAGAATTTTATAATTTGTATAGGAGAGGTCAGAATAGGTATTTCGATGTTTGGGATTTTAGGTATCTGACGAATAAACACAGTATTCACAATTGCAATGGCGTTGTGATAAAATTGCGGTATAAAAGTCTTTCCTCTTTTTTTAATATTATAGTCCATTGTTGTGTTAGTCCTTTCACCTCGTTCATTCGTGAATATGGGATTATCGAAGGCTACTTTCAAAACTCTTAATCTTGTGGGTCCTTTTGGCCGCACTCCCTTCAATGGTGGGGTTTAATTTTTTAATTATTTTCTGAGTTGAATCCGGAATATTCAAACTAGTATTTTTTTTGTATTGATTGTCTCTGATTCACTTGGACCTCTAATGAATGGGGGACCTACACTGACCTGAGTATAACGGATGGGATACTGTAGGGAAATATGCAATCTACTAAAGTAGACTCTTTCGACAGAAGAAAACATGTATAAAGATTTCTTCCGATTCAGAATGTTGTTCTGACAAAATGTCGTAGCAATGGAATCTTCGAAAGAGATATATGTTCGTTGAGAGGTAAGATGAGATAGTAGCAATGTAGCAAACATGACTGGAGGAAAGCAGGGAAGCAAAGGTAGAAGAAACTGGAGAAATTGGAGAAGAAACGAAACCTCTGGTAAAGTCAGAAGTAGAAATCAATAGAAAACCTTAGAGGAACAAAACAAAATAAATATATAATATTTATTAGGTTTGAGATTGTATAGAAAGTTAATGGAAATACCGTGCTTAAAAAATGTCGGTGTTATTGAATGTTAAGAAGATGTTTTCGTGTGTGCTCTTACCGTCGATTTTATATTTTGCGACCTTTGAAGTCCGTATATTATTTTAAACATGTCAAATTTTGTATTAAAACCTCAAATTTTGTATTACACTATTTCGAGAAAGAAAATATTCATGTTCTGTGGATTTGGAAATCCAGTCTCGTAATTATGAAAACTTTTAGGATCACTTCCACTCTAGTAGTTTTACAGATTTAATCCATTTAGCTTCAGTTATTATGATGTAAAATAAAAAGGTGACTTATGCGAAAGATACTTGTATCCATCGAAAGAGATGAAACTTAAAATTATTCGCTGTAAACTGACATGAATATTACTGTGAACAAAGCTAGTGTGAAATAAAAAAAAATATGTATACGTTAAAGAGAGCTGTCATGTAGCATAATACTCATTCAGTTTTAGTGAATGGATTGTCAATTCGATACTAATGTGTTTGCATTCTTTTAAAGGTTAGTTCTTAACATTTTAGCTCGATACTATCCTGATTCGGAAAATAAGAACATTTCTCTAAATACCTCCATTGGAAATTCTTTTCTTTACATTTATATTAGAAATGAATATGATTTTATATGAATTGTGAATTGAAAATTGTATATTTGTAGACAAAAATGAAACATTTTCGCTTTTTATTATATCCTCTGATTCTAACAAAATGAAGTAGTATGTCTCTCTTAAGAAATATAATATTTTATTTGTTTCTAGTTATATGGGGTACTTTCCGAAATCATAACTTATGTGTAAATGACCGAATAGGAGTAACATAAAGCATTCTATGTTTGCAACCTATTTCCGGTGTGATTCCTTCCTTGGGATCAAAACCTGAATATTATTTGTGATTGCGCTGTAAATAGGCCCCTGTTATATAACCCTGATGGTGGAAGAAAAATATTAAGCTCTAATTAATTTATCAGACCAATTACCCTAACTCAGCGATAAATATACATACGAAAAATTGTGACGCTTAAATAACCGTAAAAATCGCGATTTTTTAAACTTATAAAATGGAGGGGAAACTGTCCTAAAAGCCGGATGAACACCTAGATGTTCAACGGCATGGAGATGTGGAAAGAAAATGGGTTTACTACCACATTATCTTTTTCCCAGAAGGGACGAAGGGGGAGAATAAATAAATATGATGGTTGTTCCTGAGGTAAAAAATTCCGGAGGTAAAATAGTCCCCCATTCGGATCTCCTGGTGGGGACTACTCCGAGAACAATTATCAGAGGAGAAAATAATAACTTTCATTTCAGCATCGGAACCTTGAACGTACTAACTCAACGACGTGAGGGAAAACTTGAAAATTTAAAATTGGAAATGGACAAGTGTAAAGTGGACATAGTAGGCTTGAGTGAAGTGAGATTGCCAGGGAAAGATGAGATAGTATCGGCAAAATTACAGAATTTACTATGCGGGTGGCGATAAGGCAAAGAATGGTGTCGCGATAGCGATGAAGAACAAAGTAGCAAGAAGTGTAACCAAAGTGGAATACTGCAGTGACCGCTTGATGTTTGTAAACCTACATGCAAAACCTGTGGATATTGTGATAATAGAAGTGTATATGCCAACAACCGGTCATGAGAATAATGAAGTAGAAGTAATGTATGATAAAATCAGTGACATATTGCATCAGGAAGGAAGACGTAAGGTCAACAGCGTAGTAATGGGATACTTACACAGCGTAGTAGGAGAAGGAGCTGCGAATAAGGTAGTGAGAGCATTTGGACTACGTAGAAGAAACGAACGAGCTCAAATGCTTATGGACTTCTGTAGGCAACATGATATGGTAGTGATGAATATGTGGTTTACGAAAAGAAAAAAAAAACAAGCTGTACACTTGGAAAAGTCCAGGAGATATGAAAAGCTACCAAATCAAATAAATTCTTGTGAAGCAACGTTTCAGGAATAGTGTACGAGACGTGAAGACCCTGCCAAGAGCGGACATTGATTCGCATCACAATCTCCTACTGGCGGAAGTGCAAACCTGGTTAAAGGCTATTGAGAGAAATGGGAGAAGAAATCGAAAATGGAACTTAGAGCAATTACGAAGTATCGACGATGAAGTGAAAGAAGAAAGTGTAGAAAAATTCTATGCAATGGGCGATGTGATTGACACTGCAGAGAATAGTTGGGAAAAAGTTAAACAGATTCTACTTGACATACTTCACACTAACATTTGCAGGATGGAAAGGGCACCGAGAAAACCATGGATAACTGAAGTAATGCTTAAGAAGATCAAAGAAAGCAGAAGGGCAAAAACACGGACATCAATGAGTAAAGAAGACTGAATAATGAATTGAGAAGAGAAACAGACAAAGCCAAAGAAATGTATATGGAGCAGATATGTGAAGAAATAATCGAACTTCAACGGCGCGGCAGATATGATCTGATGTACGAGAAAGCACAAGAGTTAGGAGGGAAACCTAACAAAAGTATACGAACTTTCAGCATTGAAGATCAAGCAGGTAATGTAACCACTATCCATCAAAGAATCCTTAGAATTTGGGAGGAATACATAAAAGATCTGTATGATAAGAAGAACCACCCCAAGGATATTAAGATCGAAGCAGAGGACGAGGTACATGTTGATGAAAAAGGACCCAGTATATTGAAAAGTGAAGTAGTAGAAGCAATCAAAAAGTGCGAAGGAAAAAAGACACTAGAGACGATGACATACCAGTAGATTTGCTCAAGGGATTAGGAGACAACGCAATGAAAGCACTGACTTCACTTATTAACAAGATCAACCTGAGTGGAGAATGGCCAAAGGATTTTCTTGGTGTTACAAGATTGCATTGCCCAAGAAAAAACAAGCAAAGAAGTGCAACGATCACAGGACCATTAGCCTGATTTCCCACACTGGAAAGATCATTGCACTCATACTGAAAAGTCGGTTAGAAAGTAAGATAGATGTGAGGTTGGAAGAATACCAGTTTGGATTCGGGAAAGGAAAAGCACTAGAGATGCTATTCGATTGATGAGAATTATATCAGAAATAATTCTCGATGTAAAGGAAGTGTTGTGTTTTTGCATCATCGACTAGCAAAAAGCTTTCCACCGAGTCAATTGGACGAAACTTCTGAAAATACTTAAAGAAATCGTAGTCAACTGAAGAAATCGACGATTCGTTCGAAACCTGTACATAGGACAAGTGAAATTGCTCTTGAATGAAGGAAAAAACCAATAGTGTTGAGATTGGTAGAGAAGTCAGACAAGGATGTAGTTTGTCGCCCCAATTATTACACATTTACAGTAAAGGAAGAATTAATAGGTATTGCAGATTTCATTTATTGGAAGGCAGATCATTAGGAAGATCAGGAATGCAGATGATACGGTTATAATAGCTACACTCTGTAAAGAAAAAATAGCGACACTTGCTCGGATATGGTTTTCGCAACATACTTTAATCAATATTATTTTTTACATGAATTCCTGATAATATTATAATGCATATTCCTAATGAACAGTTCATTCTTAATACTTGCGCCAGAGTTTCAGGCTTTTGACATGAATTTAATGAATTTATATACATATATAAGTAGCTATGTGTGTTTTGAGCAAAATCCTTTATAGGAAGAGCTATACTTAAAACTGAAAATGATCAACAACAATAGCAGAAAACAAGAAATGGAATTTCTTAAGGGTAGGATATATTGTGTGGAAACATCGGAAAGTACCATACACCAAACTAGTATTTTGTATGTGCACCATGGGCTTTCTGCAGTGCAGCGAATCATCGGAGCCCTTTGGTAACACGGCTATTGCAAACTACAATCTCGATCTCACGGAATAACAACCGGATTATCTGTTCCTTGAATTCCATTCTATTTGAGATAGTTGTCTATTGAATCTTCTGCTTATATTGATCCACAAATTTTCAACTGGATTCATGTCTGGTGATTTTGTAGGCAACATGAGTCTCTAAATAGTCATATTCTCGAAACACGTATTAACGAGTTTCGCTCGGTGACATGAAGCATTATCGTCCAGGAAAAGGTAGTAGTCCAAATTTTCTTCAAAAAAGTCATCTTTAGCTGTTGTAAGACCTTTACGTACCAGAATTTGAAGATATTTTCGTGCATCAAACGATCCTTCATATATGTCCGTCGTTCTGACGTCTTTAACGGTGAACCAAGCCCATATCATCACTCAGTAACTGAATATTTGCATCTCTCAAACAAAATCCTTGTCAAGTTCCTTGCTTGTTCGTATCCACAACTTCACACCACCATCGTTTCCCACTATTCTAAACTTCTTTTCAACGAAGAAAACGACGTGCTTGCAGTTGTAATAAGTCCAAGTTGCATATCGACTCACATAACTACATGTTGAAGTCCTCTGTGTTTTGTCAGTTTCGACTTTCTACGCAGTTTCTTCTTTGTAATATTCTCTTCATACAGTCAAGACAATATAGTTGTACGAGTAACTGCAGTTCCAAGTTCATGTCAAACTACTCAAGGGATTTTTGGGGAAATCACTCCTTAAATCTGCAGTGATATTGATTTCATTTAGCAATCTGCTCTGGGTGATGCTTTCTTTTTTTTCAAACTGTTGACGAAGGGACGATTTGTTACGCTGTTTCCACTTGTGAATTACTCTTCCTGCCGTAGAATGATGGATTTTCAGTATTCCATCTATTCCCTTAGAGATTTGCCTTAGTTATGTCTTGTTCACATGGCAACAAGTCACATTTCTTACCCATCTTATTTGTTTACAGTCCACATGTAGCAACAATATCACACACCGAATAACGCTGCACACCAACAATTTTGGCATTTGACACTGTCCAAACAATGAGAAAGCAAAGAACAATCATAAAATGCTATTTACCTCAGCCTACACATCACAAATGCAACGCAAAATTCTCACTACAATAATTTACGAGACGCACTCAGTGCCATCTAGCGAAAATATTACTGATACACAAACAATTGGCAAGCGATGTCGTATACCACAGGTGTCACAGATAACGCAAATGAACTATCCAACTCTTCATTTCCTTCTATTCCTCTTCTAACGGGCTGCAAATATGGTTTTCTGTGTAAGTTAGCTTGAGAATTGAGCTGTCGCTATTTTTTCTTTACATAGTGTAAAACCGAAGGACTACAGGAGATGATTGACAAAATAGTTGATACTAGAAAACTGTATAAAATGGAAATTGACATCGAAAAGTCGTAAGCCATGAGAGGATCCCGTAGAAATACGTCCTTACGGATCAGAGTAGAACAAAGAAATCTTAAAGAGGTCGTTAATTTCAAGTACCTGGGAAGTCTTTTGACGAGAGACGCTTACTGCACCAAAGAGATCAGGTTAAGAATTGACATAGCTAAAGAAGCATTAAACAAGAGAAGATCACTCTTAACTAGCATACTCAATATTGCACTTAAGAAGTTGGTGAAGTGGAGCATTGGACTGTTTGTTTCAGAGACTTAGACCTAACGTAAGTTGAGAAGAAATATTTAGAGAGGTTCGAAATGTAGTGTTGGAGGAAGATGGAGAAAAAAATGGACAGGGAGAGCAACAAACGCAGATGTTTTAAAACGGATAGGAGAGAAGAGGACACTTCTAGCCACCATCCTTCGTAGAAAGGCCAATTGGATTGGACAAATCTTTCGAAGAAATTTTCTTTCTCACACCGCCATAGAAGGAAAGATGGAAGGGAAACGAGGAATAGGAAGAAGAAGAACACAGCTGATCGATGATTTGAAAGACAGGAGAAAATATTGGGAGTTAAAGAGAAGGCTCAATATAGACAAAAGTGGAAGTAACGTTTCCAGGCCAAAATTTAAAATTGAAAAAATATTCTAATTAGTCCCAAGACCTGCCGAAAGGCGAGCACAATGTGACGCTTAAATGAACGATAAAATTTGATGTATGTTACGTATAAATAGAAGTGACAGACGTTACAGATAAATAGAATGCACACCGTTAATTATAAATAGAAGAGACCTCATGCTGGTATATAGAGGAAAAAAATTAGGCATATTTATCGACAATGTGTATGGTAAATAACTCACATTATTAACTATAATGTAAATAATCTAAATATAATATATAATTGTCTAATTTGTTTTGTTGAAAACAAGTAGTGGTGAAAAGATTAATCTAATTTACACTCTCAAGAAAATTGATTGGTATACTGTTCGCAGAAAAAAAAACGAACGAGCGTTAGCATTACCGAGCATTAACCTGATAGGATTGAGGAAAACTTCTAAAATCGGAATACTGAACAACTTCTGAAATACGCCGTCCATGTTTTTTTGAAAGGCTTGACGAACTTTTGTGCCAAACTAACTTTAATGAAATTAGTGCTATTACTCATACAGCCAATAATAACAAAGATAGTGATCGAGGGACGTGAGGCGCCAGGCCACCACTGGGGTAGGCCTATGTATCTTTGTAAATATTTAAAAATTAACACTTAGAAGCATCCTGATGACTCGATTCGTGCAATGCAGAAAGTGGGACTAAAAGGCACAAACATAAGAAAACCCACGCACACAGTGTTTATCCACCAGAAGTCCTACATGACATGAGCCGGGATCGAACCGAGGACCTCAAGCACCATTGATGAATGCTTAAACTAATAAGCTCATGCGGCCCCTGTGTCAATATGAGTCAACCCAAACTTGGGGTAATGCTAATTTACAAAATTGCAGGACACCAAAACATGCCTTGTTCACGTTTTTCTTGAGAATTGAGTTGGCGACGTTAAACTATGGGGCTGGATGCTAGTCAGGGCAAGTGTTTCAGAGGCAGAAAATTCCATAATATTCATTTCTCATTTGGCCTATTTAACATGTAAAAAAATCAGGAAAATCATTGCCAAAACGCGCTTCTTTCCACTACTTTCCATACCCAACATCGTTGATGTGCCTGCTTCCTTTGGACGTACCCTGCGCTTCCGCCTGCGCCCACCGGCTTGGCCTTGATTACTAGGTTAGATAGTATTCCTGTTTTATAATATATTACAGATTGATTTGCGTTTTTCCACTGTAATTTTTACGCTAAATATCCGAAAGCCATATTTAGACGCAAAACGTAAAAGAATTTTAATTTTTTAAGTTACTTCTTGTGGCCACCTTGAGTTTTATCTATGCGAAGTGAGGAGGTCATGACAATAATTGCAATTCTTTTACGATTTGGGTATATACACGGAGTCCGGATGTATGTCATAAAAACTACAGTGCAATAAGCAAACCAACATGTGCTAGGTTTGCCACAAAAAGCACCAATGCCATCTAACCATGTTACAGTAGGGAGCAGATTGAGGCCCAAGCCTTACTTGGGTATTGGCAAAAATATGAGTTGCAATAGCACTTGTCGTAGTTCATACTAGTGACGGTAACTTGTAAACTTAAAATACGGCTTCTGCACGCTTTGCAGAAATACTCGGTTAGATAATTGTATATAATACTGTCGTCTTCCATATGTAGTCACTTACTGTATCTGCCTTAAGGTACTTGTAATGATTTTACACTTGTAACCCCACACTAGTAAACATAAAAGACAGGTTTGCTAGTTCCACTTTACATTTAATTCTATCGCCTGCAGAAATTTGTTCTATATAAATATGCCATCCCATTGAAAGTACTGAGTTTTACATATAAATCTTCCACAATGTAGTACACCAACATTAAACGTGCATTGTTTTTGTCTTTATTACAGCTTAACTGGAAGGGGTTTGACAGTAATCTAGAACCTTGCCCTTAGAAGACAAGCTAAACGTTCTTGTGTGCTATGTTCACAGAATGGAAACTCATTTTGCAGTCTTTTTGAAATAATGCCAATGCCATCAAAACTGTAAAAAAGTATAGGGGGCATTACTCAAACAGACAATTCTGGAAAATTTTGACTCATATTTTTCAGGTTATATTAAAGCTTTGTATTTCTTTCATCATTATAATAAAGAGGTCTATCACTACTTCATAACGGCTCAGTATAAATACAGTATGGACGCATGGCATAAAGTCTACAGTGCATAAAACACGTACTAATATGTGCTAGGTGGTCACTAAAAAGCACGAATGCTATGTAAACGAGTTAGGGTAGGAGCTCAACAACGAGGCCCGAGGCCCGGTACCGAAGATATGCGTCCGTAGGGAGCAGGCGCATCAGCGACGGGGATATAGGCATAAACGAGGATAGTGGAAGAGCACGTTTACATGTGCAAGACCTTTACTATTACTCAAAATTCATTTCAATATGCGTTGCACTGACAGTACTTACTAGTAATTCACCTTCTGAGACAGGTTCCAAAGCGAATTTCTACATCCTTTCCACCATTTGTCACTAACTAGTTATTTTCACATACCTTTATTTTATATAACGGGTGTCATTGGAGGATGGTGATAATGGTCATACTATCGTTTATCTTCTTCTCTGGTACCGGTATAATAAACGCAATTCTCTTCATTGCATTTTCTTCCTGTAACTCCTTTAGAGTCTGGCTGAGTCCACGGACGCTTAATATCGATATTATATAACAGAGTACACTTTTTTACAGTTGAGAAAATACAGATGGTTTCTGTTCAAAGTCGATCGACTTCTCTCAGATTTGCACGTACATTTCAACATAACAACATGTGATTTCTAAAATTTTATACGTCACCGTAAATGTAATGACGTGACACATAAAATATTCTTAGATTGTCGTGCCTCTTGTCTTTACTACATACTATTTGGTGTTTAAATGTAAGAAAGTTACATCCATTTTTTCAAGCAAAGCATATTTATACATAGCATTCCATGTTACATATATTTTTTCTATGGTTACTCTTATTTATAGGTCACACCTGTGAATGAACGTCACAATTTTTCTCTGTGTAAGACGGCACATTATAGAAACGGAATTGTAATATCGGGTATGTGTAGTTAAGATTTGGTAATATTTTTACTATTTAATGTTGTATACCTATTATTTCTATCGCTTGAGTGAATATTGAGCGTATATATTCAATTCCGTGTGGGTCCTGTCGCATTTGTGGCAGATGCGCTTATATTTCGTGTATATCAAGCAGCGTATATGACCTGTTCCCGTTGAATTCCTTTCTTCACTGTCTTCCTGTAGCTGCCCGGTTTCCATCAATCTATGGGACAGTTTGTTCCGTTGTTGTCAGCCCTGTGCAGCATGCAAAAACGTATCTAGAGGGTTAACAATTCTCTGTCGAATAATTATATCGCCACATTCCATATATATTAGTATTCCTAATCAGTGAAGTATCCGAATCGAATGCTATAAGTATATTTTTTAATTGGGGGCTGAAGTACGAAAGATAAATTTCAATTCGTTTTCGAGAGCCCAAAACGTATAAGAAACACTTAGTTCTATGCAGAGAATCAAAGTTGAAGATTGTTAACCAGTGCTAATTTTATAGTGGACACAGACTTAAGATACAACTATGACTTTTGTATGCATGATGAATGGTATGGATTTTCTTGAAGGTTAAAAATGTTTGGTTCCAAGTTTCTTTTTCCATTTACTAAATACATACCATATCTACTAAATATATATTTTTGCCTATTTAACGAATGTATCTGATCTTCGGGGCCTTAGTATCGAATATTCATGAGTTCGTTCACATTACTTTATGTTTCCATTGACCACCAGATAGAGGGAAAGTTTATTGCATCTTGTAAGCTTTCGTTCATTGCTTGTATAACCTACAACAATTTAAAACAACTGATTACAGATGAAGCCAATATACACCATATTATCATATAGGAAATACACTAAATGTGTTGGATCTCCTTGGATTCCTTATACCAGGATGTTGATGAAATCTATTCTGTAACTAAAGAAGTTTTGTCTTAAAGTATTGTAAACCATCTTAATTCAAATAATTTTGAATACTATTTTACTACTTGAAGGTACCAATTAATGCTATAGTCAGGTCTGATAAAATACCAGGATCGTAGTTAATATTAAATAATCCATTGAGACGCAGTATACTATTTATGGAATTCACCATTGAGAATACAATACTCTCTGATGTAATGTAGCATATCTAGAACTGAGGTGAATGTCAAACCGACATATTACACATTTCAATAAAGCTTCCAGTATCTCTTGAAACAATAGAAAGAATGACCACAAATTAAAGCTTCATATTTTGGAAATTTGATAAATGTCGCTACAATTCAACATCTTATTAAGAAGCTTATTATCGCATAAGCTAGTAACCATTTAATATCAAATTTTTACGTAATAAGTACTTTGGAAGACCAAGAGATGTACAGGCACACTTAATTTCGAAACATATTGCCAAACGTATGCTTAAAACTTTATTTTACATGTATTATTTCTAAAACTGTTTTATTGTTTAACACTTGCAAAGAAAATCGAATGAAACTAATCTCGGCACTATTTGATGGTTATTCATAACTCCCATCTACAAATTGTGATGGGCAAAACATGCACATTAGTATCTCATTTGCAATAGTAGAGTAAATAGTAGCAGTAGCAATAAGAGTTTGTGATAAAGAAGATTATGTCCATGTGCTTCTCGAAACTATTTCTTTTCCCTGCATTTTTATACACGATTTCGCACCTCAATAATCATCCTACTTTAACGCACAAGGTATATCATTAGTACGTTGAACTAAACATATAAATTCTTAGCAATGTAAGAACAAGGAGCTATTGTATGTCAAATTGAACTTCCTATTCCAACTATTGGAACATTAAGTATTTATATATCACACATCGCCAAGAAACAGTATGAGCTAACATGTTGATAAATAATGGACATATAAACGACGTAATCTATTATCTACAAATGTTGAGGAAGGAAAGAAATATGCTATCTAAATATTATTAAAAGAAATCTTAACATATTAGCATAACTTAAGACTTCATATAAATCCTGATCACCCAAGAAATGTAACAAAGCGTCATCCAATTATCCCGTTCTTCAGCAATTAGGCCAGTCAATGAAAGGTTGAATAATGAAAAAAAATGGTGGAAAGCTGGAGCAAATTTCATTTTCTTTATATAAGTGTTCGTAACAAAATACTAATTTTGCACCACTCTACCACCACGGATTTGGCCGCCATCTTGGAAAAATGGCTACATTTTTTTTTTGTAAAAATCTCGCATGGAAAGCATTTTACAGAAAACATGTTATTACAAAAAATAATAATCTACATTAAATTCTCTAGAGGAAATGATGTCTTCATCATTTAGATGTTATAGGCGTGGCAAATTACGCAGTTTCTTTTAGTATGCTTTATAGCAGACCCTCAACAAAAATTTTCTCATACTATTTTGTTTTAATGATTTTTCTTATATAAAATATAAATTAATATATTTTTCATTCCAGCTGTGAGTAAGGACAAGTAATCAGGTCTATTAGATCATCTATTTTCAAGATGTGATCTAAAAAATGTTATATTTGTGGGAAACTTCTCGGTGATGGTGTTACATGTACAGTAAAAAAACATTAGTAAACTGCAGTATTAAAGTGAATGTTGGAAACGACTGTCAACTTAAGGGACTCAGAAGTGTTACACTTCATGAAAAGAGTAGAAAAGTTTACACAAAGATAAGAAGTAGCAAAGCATTGCTATTACAACGTACTTCATCACCTACGAAGATAACCCTTAGGTCAGAAGTACGAAGATTTAATTTTCAAGAAGCCTATCTGTTTTGTAGACAATGTTAATCAGATGAATTTTTAAAGGGACAGGATAAAAAATTTGTGAGTGAGTGTAAGAGTGTACATCGTGTCGAAAGCATTAAGTATAAATATTATATGGAAACAGCCGACAGAAGAAATTACGACTGGGGCGAAGAAGTTAGTATTGGGATTGCCAATGTTCATGATTTAGTTGCTGCTAAAGCCAGATATTATTCCTCATGCATGAAAAAGTTCTACAAGACATTTTCTATAATGAAACGTGGTCATCCGCAAAGATAATGTTGTTCCAGGTGTCATGGTTTATGCTTTCAACTACATTGAAGCTCACAAAGAAGAGTGAAAATTTTCATTCAGTGAATTTTTTGAAGATTATGATATACTGTCAACTGAAAAAGCAATAAGAAATAAACTGTAAGAAAATTACTCAGAAGATATTTTCCTATCAACAAACAAAGAATGCAGGATGCAGAAGAGCCAAAACTTGAAAGAGAGCTTCCTCAGAATATGGTTCACACAGTCCTAACGAAGAGAGAACATTAAGGAATTGCTTACTACTATATTTTGATTAAGATGCACCGCAAGTTCTACTTGCGATGAGGCTTAATGATATTTTAGTGCAGCTGCTGCAATTATGACATGAGAAATTGTCATACTTTCTTTCCCCATTTTGTGCTATTCCCTATCTTGTTTTTCAAGTTAATAGTATCGAGAAGGCATTTTAAGGTTCCAGAAATGAATGAATCAACGTCATTCAAAGATTATCTGCTGATGGCTATTCATCAGTTTCATAAACCTGGGATCTGGTATCATCAGCAATTATTTGCCCGGCTGACATTATGATTGTCAACTTCTTTTCGTCTATATACTTACGCTTTTGACGATCATATAATGCATCCGTGAGGATTTTATGCCATGTCTCACGGAAGCAAACTAGGGACTTCATTTTTTTGTTTGTTGGTATAATAAAATCTTGTGAGTAATTTTATTTCACTTTAGCTCTTTTTGTTTTTGCAGTTGGTAATGCATCATTATAATCTTGAAAAATTTCTTTGAATGAAAATTGACATTCTTCCTTGTTAGCTTCCATAACAGAATCTTTAACGTGAAAGGTTTCGACGCGATGTACACTCTCACGCTCAATCACAAATTTGTTATCTTGTCCCTTTAAAAATTCATCTGATTAACATTGTCTACAAAATAGATACGCTTCTTGAAAATTAAATCTTAGTACTTCTGACTTAATGGTTATCTGCGTACGTGATGAAGTACGGTATAATAGCAACACTTTACTACTTCTTGTTTTTGTGTAAATTTTTCTACTCTTTTCATGAAGGTAACACTTCTCAGTCGCTAAGTTGACAGTTGTTTCCATCTTTCACTTTAACACTGCAGTGTACTAATGTTCTTTTACTATACATGTAACACCATCACCGAAAAGGTTCTCACAGATAAAACATTTTTGGCTCAAATCTTGAGTATAGATGATCTAATAGACCTGGTTACTTATCCTTAGTCCCACCTGGAATGAAAAATATATTAATTTATATTTTAGATAAGAAAAATCATTAAAACAAAATAGTATCAGAAACTTTTCGTTAAGGTTCTGCTATAAAACGATAGTGAAAGAAAAATGCATAATTTCCCATGCCTATAACATCTAAACTGTGCATCCTAGAGAATAAAATGAAGAGAACATTTTTCTCTTATAGAATTAAATGTAGATTATTTTTTGTAATAACATGTTTTGCTCTAAAATGCTTTCCATGCGAGATATTTACAAAAAATGGCGTCATTTTTTACGATGACGGCCAATTACGGGATGGTAGTGTTGCAAACTTAGTATGTTGTTACGGACATTTATATAAAGAAAATAAAATTTGTTCCAGCTTTCCATCACATTCTTCGTTATTCGACCCTAAATCATTCTTCATTGACTGGCCTAAATGCATTGAAAACATTCTTAGAAGATACAGTATATTCTATAATCCAGTATAGGAGTGGAATTTACAGAATATTCGATAATGTTTTACCAATTAATATTGAGACAGGAAAGGGTTGTAGATTTCTACTTCAGGTTTAAGTAAATCCGTTAGATGAACACAGAATATATTCTTAGGGAACTTATTTGATTTCAGCTACAGGTTGTTTGTCGTTACCTATTCCTTTTTTGCTATATAGGGATCAACATAAATGGCTGAATTCTTCCACTTATAATTTTAATAGGGAGATTAAAGTGGTTTTGGGATTTATTCTTATCTGATATCTCGCTGCATATACGCTTCTTTATGTACTCACCGCACATCGACCATATCATGTCGATGTATATTTGTCTTATTTATGGTACCATTTGCAGAACATACGTATGCATTTAGTTATCGACGTTACGCAAACTACTAATCTGCGTATGTACAAAACGAAAGAAAGAGAAAGGAAGAGAATAAATCTTAGTAGTTGTCCGCTACATTGTTGGTCTTTTCACTTTTCATTACACTCATTTCACTCGCAACGCTATTATTTTCTGGAAATTGCTATGATACATCCAAGCCTGAAGTATAAACATAGCCAATCACAAGCATAGCACACTTTCAATACTGTGAACCACTGTCTAACCACCCATCACACATACCTCATACACATTCACAGTCACATTTATACCGCCGTAACCAAGTGGCAAAAGATGAAATATAATGGGCTCAGACTTTAGTAATATAACGGTGTCTTATTATTCAACATATATATTACACTCACAAATAATCATTTATTTATTTGTTTGATACGGGTGCTTTCCCAAGACACCAAAACAATTGCAACGCTGAGGCCTGCTTAACGCATTCACGTCCTTTTATTTACGTACGCCAATGTGAGTGAGTAATTACTACTCAAAGCTACTTTTTATAATCTGTATTCGTCGATCTTACAAAGGTCGAAAGGTAGATACCATAGGTAGAAAGTTGTTACACATTGGCTGCTGCAACGGAAGATTCGAAACGTCCCCAAATTCGTTGTCACTGAAACACTGACATTCGTGACATATATACTTACAGTTTGTGACGTGTTATATCATATGTACGAACTAAAAGTTTATCAATATTTATTTGCTTACGTTGATAATAAAAGATATTCCATATTCAAAACTTCTGCATTGAATCACGACTTCAAAATTTCTAGAGTTAAGCATCTGGACAAACATTGGAAGCTAACCTATACCACAAGCACTCACATATATATGTATTACTGATAATAATAATAATAATAATAATAATAATAATAATAATAATAATAATAATAATAATAATAATAATAATAATAATAATAATAATAAGTATTACGTAGTTATTCTGAATGATTGATATATTAGCGCGGTGGTCATATTTTATATATTTTATAAATTAATCACTAACACATGCAAACAATAACTGAGTTTACGAACGGTAAACAATCACTAACTGTTTTCTCATTTTCCTCATCGGATTTCCCACTGTCTACGACTTCTTCTTCCAATTCTTCGTCTAGCAGTTTCCAAATTTCTTCAGCTGACATTTTCATAAAGTGAATGCACAACGTCATCAAAACATCCAATCTACACGTAATCAAAATTTAAATTGTAAGTTTCTTCTTCGGAACCATAATTAAAAATTACTTACGTTAGCAAGTCCGCGGGTCGATTCACTTGCAATCGACCAATAAATGTAGTCAATCCAACTCTTATGAAACAAACTTTACTGCACCAAACCAACTATCAAATATCAAATGCCAAATACCTCGAACAGGAGTTTCTAACCTACAAAAACAATGTTCCCATATTGCAAACACTGAGAGCGGGGTACGTTACTCCGAAATACAATTGATTATGGGTTGAGGAGTATCAAGTGACTAAAGTCTTATACATCACTGAGCTACGAAAAGGACAGATACAGTATCCAGAGAAGAAAGGTGTTGTATAATAGAAGTACGTTCCCAGCCTATGCTATGAAAATGTTTTGGAAAAACTATAGAGCTGCTACGTCCTTCGATCCTGCTACCGTCTGTCTGGGTGACCGACAGGTATCAGAGATAATTAATATCAAGGGTCACGTTTCGGGAATCCGTTCAGCGTCACAACAATAAGTTCCGTTTACTCCGCTAACGTGCTAGTTTAACCACCATTGCTAAAAGAAAAAATAACTCTGGTTTTAACGTTGATCGCCATACAACGAAAATAGTCATAGATAGCGACAAGTAGAATTTCTAGTCGACTTAGTTTCTCAGTGAAAATTACATCAACTTGTTCACTATACTGAAACCGAAAATGGTAGGAATACACTACTACTACTACTCCAAGCGCTCTATTCAAGTCTAACAAGCCAATTCTATTTAAACAAACAATAGATATAGGAAAGCTGATTTCTAATATCTACCATGATTATAAACTCAATCGTAGAGTTTATTCCTTTACTGCCAAGAATATTTCTAGAAATATACCACCAGTTACGATTTCAACATCAATCCCCTCCACATGAAAGTAAAACAACGAGTAATGTTTTCCTCATTTGCGTTGTAAGTCCAAAAAATAATATTTATCTGCAAATTAATCCCACTATTCAAGCCTTAATTTGAATTAGTTGCCCTCATAATGAGGAAGGACAATAGACAGCAAGTAGCAACTTTCTGATATAGTTTCAGCACCTCAAGAATAGGTTCTGTCTTTGATACAATTACCAGGACAATTAATGTCTATCTTTAACTTGGGTATAAAGTTGCAAAAAATTGTGAATAACTATAGAGATTTCCTAATTTGGAATTCAAACTATGATATTCGAAGCTTTTGGAAAATTTATCAAAACCTAAGTGTTTCAAACTTATTAATTTTAAAGTTATAGGTAAGTGATAACTACGTATATATCCAGAGTGGCCACACTGGATAACAGGATGACCTATATCCAGTTGACAATTATGATAAAGGTAACTAGGGACAGCAGCTACTCGTAGGTACTAATCATGTTTCGTGTGGAGTGTAAATGTATACTAAGCAGTACAAGTGTATATGTACACTAAGCAGTAGGTCTATATGTATACTTAACAGAACAACTCGCTAACATTTGGAATGAAACCATGTTTAATGCAGTGTGGAATGAAAGTTTGTAATCATAGTATCGTAAAACACGTACAAAGTTCATTTAGGATCTGTGAAACCATTTGTTTAATTAGCAAGATATAGAATATTATTTATGGGTAACTATTTTAATTTTAGGAGACCGAGGTAGCTCAGTGGCTGAATACTTGCTACTATTTATATTATGTAAAATAACACTAAGTGGGATTTGTGACGAACAAACACTGCATTGTGGTTCCTCTTTGTTATCCCATTTCCCACTGCTTTCTTCATGCCTGCATTTTTCATTTATCTCTTCATCACCGTCTCCCTTACTCTCGGAGCATAAGCCTGGGCAGTAAGAAGTGAAATCTCAAATCAGAAAATCGGATTTAATCACCGCAGTTAATTCTTCCCACTGTTGTAGCACATTCTGCATTCTTTAGAAGCTATAAGCTTAAATATAACATGGAATGTCAATTTTGCTAATAATTACGTGATGCAAAAAATTGCAAGGTTAGAAAAGTTTTTTCGAACATTTCTGGGTTCATTATGTCTTTACGTCTCCTGAATTCGAAAATGATACTCAAAATATCGTATCATTCACAGTTTTGGCACAAATCTCATACACTTGCAATTGATGGCAATGTAATATAATGATATCATATATACGAAAACAGCATATGACGCTCATAAGCGCGCATTGCTTTCAACTGTTCAACAGTTGCACCCCTAGCGGCACACAGCGAACTGTCACATTGAGAATGGCGCTTCCTGTTCGTCACTGTGCTGTTTTAGAAAGGAAGTACGTGTTAGTGTTAGAGTGCAATTTCTACCCGAGGCTATGTAAACTCTTCTAACAATTTTTATTATATTTCGGGTTAATTTGTGGTGAAAAATGACCGAAGAACAATTACTGATTTCGTCAAAAGTGTCTGCCATGCCTATTTTAAAGTGAAACTAGGTGACACCAACAAATCATGGGCTTCACAGGTCGCGTATTCTGTGTGTGTAGAAGATTTAAGACGGTGGGCGTCAGGAAAGAAGAAGTCATTACGATTTGTCATCCCTATGGTCTGGAGGCAGCAACAGACTCATATCGCCAACTGTTACTTCTGCGCTTGTAAGATTACCGTTTCAAAACAACATCAACAACAGACTATTGATTATCCAGAAAGCATTCGCTCAGCGATTTGTACTGTTCCGCATGGCCCCGATAAACGTATACCACAGCCTTCGCAGACATTAGATACTGACTAGGAGGGTCTAGGAGCTGGGCACCCTAAAACTTTACTGCCCCCTAAAATATTCACGGTAGACTTGAAAAGGAACTATAATATGGTTGGATCGGGCCCCCTAAACTTCTACTGCCCCCTTGCATGTTTGAACGGGCTACCGGCCTGATGCGGACGATAGTGATCACATAGATACCGTGCTGGAGACGAATAATACTGAATTTGAAGCAGACTCAAATAAGTGCCCTATTCTGTTCACTCAGTCAGATCAAAATGATTTAGTCCATGATCCGGGACTGACAAAGGACAAAGCAGAGCTCCTAGAGTCAAGACTGCGTGAAAAACATTTCTTAGCAAGCGGTAGGTCAATTACATTTTACAGACAAAGGGACTTGTTAGTGGCTTAAAAGGACTCAATATTTGACTTAAAAGGACTTGTTAGTGTACTGCAGTGATGTACAAGGTTTGATGGGTTAGTTGAACATTCCGTACGCGCCAGGTGAGTGGAGACTGTTTATTGATTCATCTGAAGGCAGTTCTGCTACACAATGGTAATACGTATGCCTACTTATCTGTCGGCCATTCTATGCACCTGAAAGAAACGCATTACAACATGAAGGTGATTCTTACTACCATAAATTATTAAAATCACAGTTGGATGGTGTGTGGTGATTTGAAACTGTTGGGTATACTTCTAGGACAACAATCAAGATATACCAAGCTCCCTTGTTTGACCTGTGAATGGGACAGTCGTGCTTGTGACAAACATTGGGAGCAAAAGCCGGAAGGTTGATATTGGTTCCAGGCGACACAAAAATGAAGTGTGACTCCCTAGTGGAAAGAGACAGAATACTTTTGCAATCTCTGCACATCAAATTAGGCATAATGAAGCAGTTTCTGAAGGCATACCTAAGTGTAGCATTACCTGTTTCTACCTGTTTCAAATATCTATGTAATAAGTTCCCCAGTCTGTCAGATGCTAAGTTGAAAAAAGGTGTGCTCACTGATCCCAATATTTGCAAACTAATGCGGGATGAAGGTTTGCTTCATTCAATGAATGCCGCGGAGAACGAAGCCTGGACTGCCTTTAAGTGTATAGCTCGAAACTCCCTGACAATCAATCGTAGCCCAGATTATATCGACATAGTTGAGAACAGATTGATGAAATTCAAAATGCTGGGACGCTGAATGAACTTGAAGTTACATTTTCTTACATTCGCATTTTGACTTCTTCCTTCCTAGTTTGGGTGTTGTAAATGATCAATAGAGTGAAAGATTCCATCAGGATATCCCGGCCATGGAACGACGATACAAGGGCACTTGGGATGTTCGGATGATGGGCGACTACGTCTGGATACTTCACCGTGAGAACCCAGAAATGTCGCATAAGAGCAAAAGCAGAGACCAAACCATAATCAGTACGAAACCACGGAATGAGTAAGCTTAATGCATGTGTTGCACCACATTCACTGTGTGCATATTTCAATATTTTGTTGCTTTAAACTTATATTCTTCTTCAGCTCTATTCGTGTTCCATATATACAGTATATGTAATTCTTCAATATTTATTATCTATATTGACAAATTATACAGTTTGTTCAAAAAACAATGCGTGATAGGATGTTATGAAAGTCATTTTCGAATTTAGGAGGTCGAAATATATAAAGAACACCTACCTTTGGGAAAAAAAGGTTTTTCATTCTAGCATTATTATTATTAAACATAAACCTTGTTATGCTCTATCTTGTGAATTGTTAGTTCACTTGTGACTTATAGATAGCAGACATTTAGTTTTTCAAAAAAATGTGCTGCAAATAAATTATTTTACATCATACCTTGATTCCCGAAATCCGGTAAATTATTTTAATATATTGTCTTTTGGGTATAAAAAATACAAAACGAGTTAATAAAAGTAACTGTCATGTTGTGTGTTACACACAACAATTCTCAATACTATAATTGTCGTGTGGATTATATGTCATATGTCGCACACCAAGTGAAATGAGGCATGTACTGGTTATCTTTGAATGAAATTGAATTTTTCAGAGAGACTCAGGAGCTCTAACTTAAGTTCTTGATCTCTTAAGTTGAGAAATTTGTGAAGTATTGTTGCACATAGCTCTTGATGCTTGGGTTTAACATATTGGTTTCGACCTAGGATTATGAGGCGATTATGTAGCTCCTATAATTAGGAAAAAACAATATGGCAAGGAAACAAAACTGTGGTTTGTAGCGAAGTACCAACTACACGTTACCCGAATCACATGATTGATTCTCTAGGCCAATGTAGTAATTAAATTATTTAAATTTACAATTAATATATTGAAGGTACCTTAAATAGGCATTCTTAGCCTTCGAAGAACATGTGAAAAATTGGTTTCCTGGTGAGAAAGGAAACTAATATACTGCTGGAAACTTAAGAGAGTTATTCCTTTTACACAAAATTTATATACAATTTTTCACATGTATATCATGTGCAGAGATGGCAAAAATATTCTGTCTCTTTCCACTAGGGAGTCACACTTCATTTTTGTGTCGCCTGAAACCAATTTCAACCTTCCGGCTTTTGCTCCCAATGTTTGTCACAAGCACGACTGTCCCATTCACAGGTGAAACAAGGGAGCTTGGTATATCTTGATTGTTGTCCTAGAAGTATACCCAACAGTTTCAAATCACCACACACCATCCAACTGTGATCTTAATAATTTATGGTAGTAAGAATCACCTTCATGTTGTAATGCGTTTCTTTCAGGTGTATAGAATGGCCGACAGATAAGTAGGCATACGTATTAATGATGTAAAATTAAACTTAAATTCTTCTAGCAAGTAATTTAAAATTAAATTTAAATCACTGAAAATTACCATACCTTCATTTTCAGTAAAAGGAATAAGAAATGATTTGCTAGAAGAATTTAAGTTTAATTTTGCATCATTCTACTTACGTTACAAAAGTTGTGAGATTTTAACAAAGAAGAGATTGCCATGAATGAGTAACATAATTCATGGGGATTCATAGAAAAAGTCAAGAAATTACCCTGAATATTTACAGAGAGTGTTTATACAAAACTTATCTACCAGAATGAAGTTCTCCATCATGTAAACACTTATATTTCATTAGAATATTTCCCTTATTTACTCTTTACCTAGATTAGTGATTTCAGAAAACGAAAAAGATGTCATTGATTGATGGATTAAAAATATTATAATCAATTGTTCATTGGTTTCAATCATATTCTAAAACGATTATGAGAATTACGTAATACTGTTCAAAATCTAGTGAAATAATACTGTCGAAAGGAAATAACGAAACTTAGAACAATGCGGTTTCCTCTAAAAGCAAATATTCTCAGAAATCATTTTTCTTGAGGTTTATGAGCACAAAGCATTTTCTTATTTGGTCTGTTGGTGAGCAAACACCTCGCTTTCAGTTCTTATTTACAACTTTGAGAACACGTAAATAGACTGGACCTACATTCAATGTACTGTAGAAAGATTCGAGACAAAGTCGATAAGCATACAGTACATTCTTCTTTTCGAATGTCTTCTACCACAATTTTAACATTAATACAAGATCAACAGAAACACTCGGAATACAAAATAAAACGTTTTAACTCAGACACTAATTAACTCATTCGACGATTAAGAGTGCATAGTCATCAGCGAAAGTACGTTCTTCCATCCCCTATCATGTTCTGGCTGACGACCAGTACCCTTCAAAGTTTGCCGATAATGACCATTCCGCTGTAGAAAACTTCCCTTTAGGTAAGCAAGGGATGTGTTATATTTCTGTTGAGATGCTTTCCAGATTCCAGAAACTGAACACATTTCATGTGGAAATAGAAAGTGATCAGAAGTCAAAGGATACAGTATTTCATTAGGTTTTCTTAGGGACTATCAATTGCGATGATGGCAAGAATAGACAGAATACCTATCCTATCTTCAATGTCTAGAATATTAAAACATGTTTCTTATAATATACAGCATTAAGTCTTTACACTGGTGTAACGCTGGTAACTCCGTTTTCGTCCTGCAGTAAAATTAAGATACACCCTTAATATTCGAGTTACTGATATTAACAAACAAAATGGTTTCTTCCTTTTACATTAACACTTCATCTAATTTTCACCTTCGGTCAGAAATATCTGGGCCTCATCTGCTGTGACTAAACACTTCCTCTAATCTGCTACCACGTGGGGCTCCGGTACATTTTTTTAATTGATGTTGCAAGAATATTCGTCTTATATACAATCTTGAGACTTTATATAAAAGATATGATGAACGGTTGATTGCAACACACGCGCAATGATTTCCTTTGGGCCGTGGGCATCTGAAGAAAATTTTCTAGGGGAGGCTTAAATTCCTCCTTGTATATTACGTTTGGTATTTCTTACTTGTATTAAGAAAATCTTAAGAAAATTAGTACATTTCCGGGAGCCAGGGGGCTGGTACCACCCTGCTCTCTCTTTCGGGAGCCCATTGTTTGGACGCTGTGGCAATGAATTTTAAAGTATTATTATTGTTCTAATTTTGCAAAGCGTTATTTATTATAGCAGGCCTCTAGCGAGCCCAAAAATGTAGCTGGGCCCGGCTGAAGTTATGGGAGTCCGATGCAACCATTTTATAGTTCATTTGCCAGTCTACCGTGAAAATTTTAGGGGGAGACGGTCCCCCTAAATCCCCCTGGATACGAACCTGTATTGCAGCACTAAGCATTAAAAGTGGAGCTACCACGCACATTGACGCGTTGAATTATACTAAAACGTCTGACGTGTGCCCAGGCCGGTAGCCAGCCCAAAAATGTAGGAAAGCCCAGCAGAAGTTGGGGGGGAGGCTATCGAACCATATTATAGTTCATTGCAAGCCTCTCGTATAATTTTGCGGGATGCCCCCTAGACCCACCGTGGATACGTGCCTGAGTGAACTTACGAGACTACAGCAATATTCCCTTCCCAAAATTAAGTTTTGATAGCATTAGATGTTTCACTCATACGTCTACTTTGTTATCATTGTATCGTGTTATGCTGCAATTATTATACAACCATTTCTTTGTGAAGAATGAGTTACTGTGAATGGTTTATCGTAAGTAACCAATTACGATATAGTCCAGGAAATCTAGAGCAATTTTACCCTCAAGCTGGGCAAAATTGCAACACAAGCTTTTTAAACAGTTTTCGATTCAGGAATTACTACTGAATAACATATTCAAAATCCCACAAAATCGGACCACGGGAAATCCCCGAAAAACGGTTTCAAAATGGCGGACTATGGGTTTTCGAAAAAATCGTAGACCTTTACGTTGGCGGCTCTAGTAGCCCTCCTAATTGACACAGATACATGGATGATACCTCGTTGGAACGCTCATAGACCACACATTCCAACGAAGTGACATTTTTACCCATCATACCCAACCCGTAGAAGAAGAAGAAGAAGAAAAGAAGAAAGTCGATTTCTTGTGTTTTAAATTGATATCTCTTGGACGCTGGCAACACTGTACGTCCTCATACGAAAGCAGGAAAATTCCCACGCGTAGAACAGACATTGGTGACAATAATATAAAAAAATTAAGTACGTAGGTTCAACAGTAAGGGAAATACAAATTCGGAACCGGAGGGACCAAGGAGGGTCACTCTGTATATTTTTACTGTGGTCTAACTTCTGTTTCTTAGATCTAGCATCTTCCCTAATTGTCACAAAGACATGAAGAATACCGCGTTTTAAAGCTTATGGAACCCCCTTGACAACGACGTATCGTTTGTGCCCCCTGTGCTCAACCTGTAGAAAAAGAAGAAGAAGAAAGCTTGAAAAAACTGGAAAATCTACACTTTTACCTTTCTTGGGCTCTGGCAACCTTGATAATCGTTGGGTACAGGGGCACAAACGATCCGTCGTTGAAAAGAGGGTTCCATAAGCTTTTCTACATATCGTAGTCTTGCATGAACCTAGGCACTGCAGAACCATGCCTGATTCCCTTACACGTTTTTGTATCATCTGCAGAAGCTTAGATCCTGACGTTAACCGCATCACACTTCAAGAAAAGGAAGCTGAAGGAGTGAACAATGCCATTAAGGCTCGCGGTAGTAACATTCTCGCCGCTGCAGATATGGTGGTTCATGTCTTTTGTCGCAAACGTTACATTGATAAAAAAAATATATTGCGATTGCCCTAAAAAGAAAAACGTAATCGCCGATTCAAAAACCAGTTACTCACTCGTCGGATGGGTCCTTCAACAGCAACAGTGACTGCCTGTTTTGCGGTACGCCTGTCTTATTTGGTGACCGTCACGTGTTGAAATCAGAAAATGTGCTAGTGAAAACACAAGCATTATCACACAGCATTTTAAAGTGTTGCAATGAACGAAACGATACCTGGTCACAAACTGTCCGAGGTCGGAATACAGCAGATTGTGTCTATCATAGATCATGTGGTATCAACTTTCGAACAGGTAAAGCAATTCCTCAACAATACTGAACCAATAATCAGTCAGCGTCAAAAAAATTCCGGGCTGGCCGAACTACAAATGATGAGAGAATCCGAGCATTTCAGCGCATCTGTAGTTATTTGGAAGAGCACGATGACGAGCAACTAACTGTGGGAGAACTTGTTACAAAAATGAGCACATTTCTTGAAGGGACTGATCACATTGCATATGACAGACGCATGAAGTGTCAACAAATGGAGTACGTCGGTGAAAAAATATAATTTCTAGTAACAGTGGAAAAAACGATTTCATTACAGAAACTGCTGAGAAATTGCCAATCACATTCTACGGGCATATCGTTATTTACCACGATAATATGATGAAGAAAAGGGAAAAATTGAATAATAGAAACCGTAGCTCGACTGATCAAAAGCGACATAAAATCCAAACTACAAACTGGAAGTGATACATATCCTTCACCCAGCGACTTGACCATTCAGGAATCCTTTCAGTACATTCCACCTAGCCTTAAACCATTCTGTGCCACACTTTTTGCCGAAAAGGACAATGAAACCAAAATAGCATCGATTGGCCAGTGTTTGATGCAAGCAGCCAGACCAAGAGCTATATTAGCTCCTCTGCAGTTAGGTGTTACTGTGCAGCTGCACCACCACTATCGATTGAAACACCTGATTGACACGCTGCGTCACCTGGGATTTTGCTCTTCATACGCGGAAGTGCAGTGGTTTGAACGCTGTGCTGCAAGTACATTTGGTAATCGTGTGGTCGAAATGTCAGCAGACCAGACTCTCCTCTTTGCAGCGTATAATGTAGACTATGATCTCCAAACGCTGAGTGGTTTAGGCACATTCCATGGTATGGGAATTTTGGCGGCCATTACTCCATCCACTACCACCAGTCTAACCATTCTTCGGAAGCCCGTCTCTGATGCTGATGTGAAGTTCTTGCCAGTGTTTCCATTCATGCATACACTGAAGCCAGGGCTATTCTTGAAAAGGTCAACTGTGAACTGGTAACAGCACCATCACCGAACAAAAGCTCCCTGGATATTTTGTGGAAACTTTCCTGGTATTTTCCGTCACGCACACCAAACTGGTCAGGAATGATACGGGCCATTCACGCAGATCCATCTCATCATCATCCACGGAAATAAACTGTTCTCTGCTTACCGATTATTGACTTCTATCCATCTGATATGTCATGCATCTATCCCACTTTAGTGTACCTTAATAATCTTGAGAGAAAATATAAAGTCACACCAATCATCACCTTAGTCCAACCACTGTTTCGGAAAGCTTCACGTATCCTGCATGACAGAGCACATAACACCAGTATTAAGGACGTGGTTGTCCTGTTGGGCTCATTTCATACTCTGATGAACCTTCTGGGAGCAATTGGTTCCCTGATGGATGGTTCAGGCTGACGTGAAATGTTGCATGAGGTTTATGGAGAAAATTCAGTTGTGCATATATTTAGTGGCAAGTCCGTAGCAAGAGCCTTCCGTGCGCACATGATGGTTGACCTGGCATTAAGTGCATTGCTTGTGGAGAATGTTTTTCTGGAGACCGATAACGGAACACACAGAACTATCAACGATGCGCACTCTCTCTACCAGAGTCTGATGTCGGGTGAGATTACTGTAACTGGAGCTAGTGCTCCACCTCTTCTTCAAGAAGCCCGAGAAAAAATAGGAGAACGAAAGTCAGAACTTATTAACACATCAGAAACAAGTCAGTTGTGGCTTGCATACCAGCGCATGTTGGCTACAGCAAGGAAACTTGTGGCAGCAGACCGAACAGGAAGCTGGGAGGATCACCTTGATGCTATAGCAGAGTACATTCCTATGTTCGCTGCACCAGGACACTTCAATTATCTAAAGTCGGCGTGCTTGTACCTACAAACAATGTTAACGCTGCCATCGGTTAATCCAACAGTTCACGAAAGCTTTCAAAATGGGTTCGGAGTTATTAGAAGAAGCAACCGTTATTGGGCTGGATTGTCCTCTGATCTAGTCATAGAGCAGGTTCTGATGAGATCGCTAAAATCCACTGGAGGTCTAACCCATGGGAGTGGATTGTCGGAGATGCAACGATCTTTGTCGGTGCTCTCAATGCCAGCATGCTTCGAGTACAATCTGGCGATGCAAACTCTTACTCACACAGCATGTCACTAGCGAACAACATAAAGAATCCAAAACGTCAAGAATGTCATGTGATATCAGTGACACACGTCGCATTCTTGCACGACTGCAGCTCATCTCACCATTTGACGGAGACAAATTGTTGAGAAACATTGCCACTATCGTCAAACCGGATTCCTCGGTCAACGTTCATAATTTATTTTCAGTTGGGGAAGAGCTTGCGAAGAAACTATCTGGCAAAGACCTGTTCACTGTGAAGTGGAAACGTGCAGATAGTCAAAACTCTAGCATCCCCGAGTAGTGTTAAAATCAGCAGCGGTATCTTCGTCGATTCGAATCTTTTGTTTCAAAGACTGTTAGTTGTCGCTAACGCAGGCAGCACATCTTTAGAGGAGACCTTAGCGCATGAATTATGTGCCTACCCACCAGCTTTATTTGAGTCACCCAGCATGATCCGTAAGGCAGACAAAGACTCACTGGCCCAAGCGATACCAGAGTTCAGCAAGCAGCAGACCGCACAGTTTGAGGAAACGGAGCCAGACAATATTCTGTATGTCTTAGATGGAGGATCTCTGTTACATAGACTACCATGGTGTAAAGGCAGTTCGTACGACAATATCGCTGCATCATTTGCTGAGTATACGATTCGTAAATATGGCACATCAACCATCGTGTTTGATGGGTATGGAATTTGCTCACCATTGTTCATTGCAACTGTGCTACCGGGTGTGAAAGAACGTATTATACTTGCAGAAAGCATGGCCTTCCATGTGCTATTACTTGTGGTGTGTGCCAAGAAACTGAATGTTTTAACTGTTTAAATGAATATGGTGAGGACAGTGTTAGCGTAGGCGATGACGATGTAGATTTGTAATTTGCATCCCAAAGTTTTTCGTTTTCCCATTCTTTTGCTTTAGAATATTTTTGCTTTACATATAGGTGTTATGTTTCTATAAAACGAATTGTCTTGTACAATGTATTATGGTATGACCTTCTACTTGCTATTGCTTGTGGTGTGTGCCAGGAAACCGAATGTTTCAACTGTTTAAATGAATATGGTGAGGACAGTGTTAGCGTAGGCAATGACGATGTAGATGTGTAATTTGCCTCCTAAAGTCTTTCGTTACTCCCATTCTTTTGCTCAAGAATATTTTTGTTTTATGTATAGTACGTGTATTAAAGCGACCATTAATTTAAAGAAAGAAACAAGATTTTTTCACGCGTAGAACGACTATCAGAGTTACCAGAACCCAAGAAAGATAAAAGTGTAGATTTTCCCAATTTTTTCAAGGTTTCTTCTTCTTCTTTTTCTACAGATTGATCACAGGGGCACAAACGATACGTCGTTGTCAAGGGGGTTCAATAAGCTTTAAAACGCGGTATTCTTCATGTCTTTGTGACAATTAGGGAGGATGCTAGATCTAAGAAACAGAAGTTAGACCACAGTAAAAATATACAGAGTGACCCTCCTTGGTCCGCGGTTCCGAATTTTTGTCTCCCTTACTGTTAAACCTATGTACTTAATTTTTATATATTATTGTTAGCAATGTCTGGTCTACGCGTGGGAATTTTTCTGCCGGCGTATGAGGACGTACAGTGTTGCCAGCGTCCAAAAAATATCAATTTAAATAAAACAAAAAACGACTTTCTTCTTTTCTTCTTCTTCTTCTTCTACTTGTTGGGTATGATGGGTAGAAACGTCACTTCGTTGAAATGTGTGGTCTATGAGCGTTCCAACAAGGTATCAATCATGTATCTGTGTCAGTTAGGAGGGCTACTAGAGCTGCCAACATGAAGGTCTACGATTTTTTCGAAAAACCATAGTCCGCCATTTTGAAACTGTTTTTTAGGGGTGTTCCCGTGGTCCGATTTTGTCGGATTTTGGATATTTTCATCGGGTGAAATACCTAAACAAAATACATGTGTAAAAGTAAAGGTTGCAATTTTGCCAAGGTCAAACCGTATTTTGACTCGACTAATACCTATGGCTTTCTTTTGTCAAGATGAATTGATACACATCGGGCTACATGTTGCATGTGTGGATCGCTGAAAGTATTCACTCATATATCCCCGAAAACTGTATTAGGTACCGTGTAACGGAAGTAGTTGACCGGAAGTGACCAATTCTGATACCTATCACCTCCTTTCCCCAAGACGAGGTGATTGATATACAGGGTGTTTAATAAGTAATGGTCATAAATTAAAACGTAGATAGTACACGCCAAAACTAACAAAAAAGTCTTAGTAAACATGTGTCCGCAAACGCTTCGTAACGGAGATAGGGGCTGTCGAAAGTGAGGAAAAATGAAGTTTAGAGACGAATATCTCAAAAAGTATGAATCGGACAGAGGGTGTTCCAATGATTGACTATCGAAGTCAGACCTGCGCTATGCAGAAATGCATGGTTGATAATTCTGCAATGCGCGCGCAAGGGATTCCCCAAAGAAACGGAGGAATTCCCGGAACATTGTCCAAGGAAAGGAGGTTCGAGATGAAAATCGAGGGCGAGTCTATCGACAAGTAATTCATAACTCGTGGTACTAGGTCGAAAGCTCGAAAAGATACAAAATGGCGTACAATGTTTGCGTGCGGTGTGTGTTTGCATAACCAGCAGGAAATGAGAGAGGCAATGGAAGAAAGGTTGTGGTGCATGTTGTGAACTACTTCAAAGCACATTCCTAAGACGAATGCACATGTACAGAGTAGTCCTTTACTGTATCAATACCAAGATAAAACAAACGATGCGCGAAAATAAATGGAATGGCCGAAAGGAACACTGGTAGAACATGCAAGTCAACTGGAAATACTGAATCGGGGTTGCAGCAGACGTTAAGCTCACCTTGGATACATGATGTTGCGGACTCAGATCCGCTGAAGTGCCCACTTAATGCAGTGGTTTTGATCCCAGAGTTTCCAAATCGTAAGTCCTGTCCTTCGAAACTCCTAAGCTTGTTTAAAGCAGCAATAACTCAATCAATCGAGCGCCTGTAGGTTGCTCATTATTTGGTTCACCCATTGTACGTATACGTAAAGGAAAAAAAAACTGTGCACACAGTTCTTGTCAATCAGTTGGTAAGCCAGGAAATGTGGAATGGAAGAACACTACATTGTTTCGATTACAGACGTGAATTGGAAACACGCTTGCCTTTCCACGTTTGTTTATTATGTTGCCTAAAGGGTTCTGCTACAGGTGTACATGCTTTCGTCGTAGTCGCTTGGGAGAATGATTCAGAGTGTAGAGGTTCGTTGTCTTCACTTGTCTTTCTCGCCTACAGTGAATGTAATAGTTCTGTGTGTTAAAGAGGTGTCAAATGCGCGTGCCTTTACCGTGTTGTGGATGTACTTAATTCACCGTATTGCGGGGAACAGTGCAAACGTTTCAGTAGTGTTGCAAAGCCACGGGGATACTATTGTGCAGTGTTAATAAGTGCTATTAGTGTGTTGCTAAATTATTGTTTACCTTGCCATTGACACAATGTACAGTAATATTGAGTATGCTGACATGCACTTTATGTACAGCAAAGCAAACGGGAATCCTTGTATGTATGCATTAGTTGTCGGAATTCGTCCTGGAGCCATTTAAAACGTACGTCACAACACTTCGATTGCCTCTCTCATTTCCTGCTGGTTATGCAAACACACACTGCACGTAAACATTGTACCCCATTTTGTATCTTTTCGAGCTTTCGATCTGGCACCACGCCTTATGAATTACTGGTGGATAGACTCGCCCTCGATTTTCATGTCGAGCCCCCTTTTCCTTGGGCAATTTTCCAGGAATCCCTCTGTTTCTTTGGGGAATCCCTTGCGCGCGCACTGCAGAGCTATTAACCATGCATTCCTGCATAGCGCAGGTCTGACTTCGATAGTCATTCATTGGACCGCCCTCTGTCCGATTCATACTTTTTGAGATATTCGTCTCTAAACTTCATTTTTCCACACTTTCGACAGCCCCTATCTCCGTTACGAAGCGTTTGCGGACACATGTTTACTAAGACTTTTTTGTTAGTTTTGGCGTGTACTATCTACGTTTTAATTTATGATTTAATTTATGTTTTACTTATTAAACACCCTATATATGTTTCATGTGTGCAATCGCTGGAAGTACTCCATTTCCGGAAGCTGTAATATTCGCTGAACAAGAATATGAGTTTCCTGAAAACTGTTTGTGAATACTATTCTAGATTGAACTACCCCTTGGGGATTCTTTCATGACAAACTACTTTCAGGGCTGCTAATAAAACATACATTACTGAATTGTGAATAAAATAGATCTGGTCTTCTGGATGTTTTTTAATTACATAAACTAACTGATCTTTATGATTGTTATTGAAGTATTCCTGCACAAATCATTCAGATAATGCTGCGTTAAAAAAGGCAAACTATGTAGTAAATAAACTGTTCTTATTCTGGAGGGTAGAAAGATACTTTTTAAATATAATGAAATATTAGAGCATTTTATTCTTTCTTCGCTTGAAAAGTGTACGGCCGTACTTTTTTGTTGCCGTATAAATGTTACTAAAATATAATTTTTAGTTTTCGGACTTCGAGTATGTAGCAACAAAACTACTTATAATAAACATATCGTGATTGTGTGTATGTTCCCATATAGCTGCATAATGGGTAGGCTGGTTGGAAAAGATGTTTATGCATGTTTTTGTTTTAAGACTGATTCACTGTCTGTACTGTCTTTTGTTTAGGTACCTACATATACTAGTGCAACAATGAAAAAAAGAAAGAACTAATTTAACTTATAAGAAACATAACAAATTTTAAATAACTAGAAAAAAAGTAGAAAATAAAAGATGAAATAAATATTAAGTTCAAAACATACCTGTTCAATCAGGTAATAACCCTGTAATAAACAATCGTAAGATAAACGTAATATGATTTACCTTCTAATAAAATAAGGCAGAATTTAATTAAATTTATTATAAATGAATTATTTTATGAACCATTCAAACTAACCTGTAAGTCCGTTACTTGTAATTTCACGTGGCTTCCGTCTACTCTGTTACATAAGATAAAGCAACCGTATTATTACAGACAGTGGCAGTGGCGGATCTAGGACGGGACCTGGAGGCCAAAGTCTCCCAGGTATTTGAATGACAAAAATAATTTAAGCTATTATTAATTTTTTTTTAAATTTATAGTAAACAAGATATACCTATCATAGTGAGGGTTCCGCCTTCAACTAAGTTTTTAACTTCTAGATCCTCCTCTGTTATCAGAAAGAATGTATCATACGTAAAACGAATATATCAAGCATAGTTATCCGAACCTTACATTATAGCTCAAGAAACTTAAAAGTTCAACGACACAGAAACAAACAATGCAGTAATTATGCAATCCTATCACCTATGTTTCAATATTAAACTTGAGTCTATATTTGTGTATTAAATTAATAGTCCCAAAATTGACTTCCTTGTTTCCCCTGGTGTTGGTTCCAATTTCTGCTATACCTGCTCTGTCGGTTGTGGTTTCCATTTTCGCTTTCTTAACTTATTTTTTAATTATGTATTGCTTTCCTACACAAGGGCGAGTAACACTAAACTAAATAAAACTTATATTCTCCAATTTAAAGCTTGTTTATCTATATTAATTGTTTATTATTTCTTCACATAACGTACTGTTGGAATTTCTGGAAAACAATCTGCATTACATTGACAGACACATACCGCAACCCACATAAATAAATTGTAAATTTTATGAAATTGTTGGGCAGTGGTGTATTTACGATTTTGTTTCGGGAGGGGCTTTGCTAACTTTCGAGGAGGCTTTGCCTGGAAATGTGGAAATTCAGCAAGATATTTCATTTACTTTACTATACTATGTAAGATTTCGGGGAGGCTTAAGCCCGGAAGCCAACCCCCTAAATACGCCACTGTTGTTGGGTAATGTGAGAAAACTTTCTGCTAGCTTAAGCATTATGGAGTTCAAATGTATGTAAAACACAAAATTATAAAAAAAACGACAGAACCAATGTGGTTATGTGTTATTAAATGGAGGTAAGGTTGTAATTACATAATATAAACTCCACAATTATTTATTCCATATCAAGCAGAATTAAATATAGTAACTAAGAAACGTTAACAAAGTTTATAAACTACAAGACGTTTGTTACTTAATTCTCATCTCTTTTAAGCTATTACTTTATTTTATTCTAGAAGCAAAATCTTTTATTTCAGTTGAAGAAACGATGTACTTTTAACTACAATTACAATCTTATGCTTTACATTTTAACAATGGGTGTACCAGTAGTAAACAGTATACTAGAAAATATACTATTTCCCGCTTTTTGTATATACAAGATGGACTAACTAGATACGTATACATAGCGCCTTGGAGATAGAAAATGATAAATGACATTTTCTATATTTTGAATAAACTGCAAAAGAAAACTCAATATTTATATGTAATGCAATGCAATGACACATTTCAAGTAATCTTTTCGACATTAAGCTACCTACATAAGGTTCTGTCGCCCGATCTTAAACATTCTACCTAATAATTTCATTTCATCGAAAGTGATGCTTACATTGGTTTCTCGTGAGGATATCACATATTGATTCATGAATGTGTATGTAACTTTAGGATTAATTTTACAAATTTTAATACAATTTATCCTCAGATTAAATTTGGACTCCCTAAAAAAATGGACTCCCACGAAATAAAAATCTGTGTGCCTCCCTGACTACTAAAAATATTGTTGTAATGTAATAAAATCACAGGAAAGAAATATCAGCAATCACTTCATTGTGCATAGTTTGAACGCGAGGCCGAAAGTAGTGAAAGAAAGAGGTAAAACTACCCTCTCATCTAAAAGCTTTTCGCCGTTCGATGGGGAGGCAATTTCAATATAAATTTGTCTACTTCATATGATACAACATGAGCATGAATGTATAAGTGAAACATGAAATACAATCTCCACACCCGAAGAACATAATCTAAAATAAAGCAAAAATGTGTTATGGGCTCATTTAGTTAAATTTCTTACCATTACAATCCTAAAAAATAATGTATATTTCAAAAGGTTTTAACTTGTGTTAAATTTTGTGAGCGCAAATTAACTTGTAAATAGGTCTAAAGCCCTATAAATGTAATGAAAATGGTTATTTGGGTTTTTAAATTTTTCGGAACTCGAATTTAATATTTTATATTTTAACTTGGGCCCAACTTAATTATTTTCTAAAAGTTCGAAATTACGGTGTTGTAGACAACATATGGTTATTGACATTATCTATATTTTCTTCCTTTGTCTCTCTTGTGCTACAAGATCATTTTCTTACTCACTATTTTAGAACCCATGACGTTTGACATCTTTCGATTTCTGTTAGAGATTGAAAAAGTTTTAGAAACATTAATATGATTTTCAATACGAAATTGTACTTGTAGTGCTGGTCATAGATAGTAGTATAAATAAAGTTTAACATTACATTTAATACAAAGTAAGATTTAAACTTTCTTAAAGAAAACGAAGCGAAACTGCAAAACTTTATTTTGTTTTTTTGCAATATATAATACCTTGAAAAACGTTATGCAATTTTGTTAATGTGCAGTACATTATTCATTAACTCCTCATTATAATTTGGACTGGTATTGATCCATTTATATTGTGATTTAACTCAATTTAAAGTGCTAACGTCAGCTTCAAGATATTTGTTTCTAGAAAGATAAACATTGGGAGCTATTTACAGCATTTGGTGTCTGCTGATATAGAAAATGAAATATTAAAGTTTTACGTCCCAGGATTATGCCGGCTAGGCTGAAGGAGAAAGAGATGATGAGAAATGGTGGAATGAAGGAAGTTGGAGGAAACGGGAAAGCCCCAAGTAAACCCACGCACAAAATGAATGTCCACCAGAAAGTTCATTTGGCCCTAGCTGCGTAACCATGCATTAGAGTTGAACGCTATATCACTGATCCACCGCGGTTTTCACTGATATAACAGCCACACCTAGACGACAGAAATATTAACCGTCGCAGAAGCTGAAGCCTGCCAGCTGATCCTTCCATTGGTATAACAATTCAATTTCGAATAATATACTATTGTTAAATATATTTTTATCTTATCAATAACCCTGTACTGTACCCACTACGAAGTTCGTTCTCTGATAAACAGAAAGCATCTGGTTTACTCTCCCTTGTAATGAAATTATAATTTGAAAAGTAACCGAAACTATTTTGCACTTGTTGTCTAAGCTAGTTTAATCTGTGTATTTGAACATACAACTAATAAGCACGTCAAGTTTTTAACCACTTAAAATTTAACACGATAAACATTCACACCTATTTTTAATCGGAAAATTCTTTTTAACGTCATGGTTAGTTACATTTCGATTACTACTGACTACAGATGTATGAAAATATTACTATGAATCCTAGTTTAACAGAATAGTTGCAAACAGAAAAAACATATTAGAGCATGTTTCGCAAACAAGTACCCCGGGAACGGCTATTCAGTCCCAAGTTCATTATACTACCTTTTATAAACAACAAATAAAATTGAATAAGAACAGCGAAACCGTTTGCATTTTGGCGGTGTTGTCACAATCTAAAATCATATGAGTCGTAATTATTATTTTTTCTCTTTTCGTTCAAAGATTACCTACTTCAGACTAAATGATAGCTAAAAATGGGTAAGTAATGTTAATGAAGTAAATGGTACAATACGAAGCAAAAAACCTGCAACATGAAAGTTTAAGTTCATTGTGAAACAACGCCTAACAACATAGGCAACCAACCTAACGTCTTTGTGGCACTGATAACGCCAGGATAACCTTCGGCTTCGTCCCCCTGCACACTTCGTTTGGAGCAAGAAATGCATAGACCACGTGACTACAAACCACAAATTTCGCACAAGATGGAGTAATAGATTGAGGTTCTTCTCATTTCTCTTCTCATTTTACATCCTCAGTTTTAAAGAGAGAGAAAGAGAAAAAGGTCAACGTGATAAAAATTAAATAAAGAGGAATATGCGAAATATAAAGGAAAAGAAAACGTGCGCATATGTTGACAAATGACACATGCACTTCAAAGGAGACCACCACAAATTTTGTTATGAACCATATATAATAACTGTGAGAATCAGCAAACCACAAATACATAATTACACACAGTAAGTGTTATATAACACATATTTATTTAAACAAATAAAAATGCTCGCAGAAAGCTGAAAATTTCTTTAAAATCTCAACCATAACTGAAAGAAGAGACTACTTCTCTATTGTTTTTCTTCATAGCATCCATCTACATGGAGAAATGAGCAAGAGAGAACATCTTAAGAGATTCGCACGTATACAACATCGGAAACTGCTAAATGGAAAAAATTAGAGTCTTTGGATGGGATTCGAACGCAGAACCCTAGCGTTAGAAATCCCACACTCTACCGATGTAGCTAGTCTGACACTAATTCCCTATGAAAGATGGAATGGAGTCTGCAGAAAACTACGTCTAACATGTCCATGACAGACCGCCTATAACCTATGTCTAATTGGTACTTAAAAAAGCTAGCTATACACGTGCATAGAAAAGTAAAAGCAAATGAGTAGTTAGTAAAGATCACTTTTTCTGCCTCACTCTATCTCTGAGTATAGAAATCGAGGAAGAAGATAAAAGTATAAAAGTATAGAGGTGAGAACACAGGAAGAACAAGCAAAAATAAAAGTTGCAGGAAACTGAATATCAAGGAGAGAGAGGGAGAGAGAGAGAGAGAGAGAGAGAGAGAGAGAGAGAAACATAGAGACAGAGAGAAAAATAGAGGGAACGGAGCAAATGATTTAATATACATCCGAAAAGAAGGTTCATAACTGTGCTATACATTTAATGTATTGAATACTCTGTTTCTTCTAAATTGCTTGGTAGTTGACAAATATTAATTTGTAAAAGCGTAGCAAATGCCCGCGTTGTCTTGTTTTCTTACTGTTTCAGTAATAGTGAAAACTGTGGTTTATGCAAAATAATAAATTACTACTTTTCCCACAACAACCATGTAGTTGTTGATGATTTTGAGTTTAACGTCCGTTCAGCAGCGAGGCTATATGAGACTTGGGCCTATTTATTAACGTGGAATCCGAACCATATGAGCTGCTGCCGGGAATCGAAGCAATTATGTAGTGTTGGTAAGACATTTCGAAGCAAAAAAAAACTAATCAGCAAAATACATAAAACGATAGTCGTCAAACTATTACTTAAAGAGAATTTATTGTAAAATCAATACATCCATGTGGCGGTATATAGTCGTAAAGTGATTAAAAAACTTAATATTAAACTGTCGATCACATCGTTTTACTTATTTGAATTCAATGTCGTATAGGTTCGGTTTTAGCTCTAGATTTCATCATTCTCACTTCGATTCTTAACTTGTTGGAAATATGCACTAATCGAAATTATAAAAGTATACGAAATTTAACTAGCTAAAAGAAGAGAATAACATAAAAATCCGGATTAGAGTACAGTATTACAATAAACATGTGTATTTTGTTTAGGGCTTCCAACTCATAGCTTATAGGAATTATAGAAAAAACGTTCGTTGTGAAAGCACAAAAAAAAAAAAAAAAAAAAAAACAGAGAATAGACACAGTAGGGTTTGAACACGAGAAGGCGGAGGTAGTAGACTACTCTGCTAAACCACTCGGCTATATGTTAATTCTCTAGTACGTTTTGATAAATATTGTCTAGAGTATTTGCACTTTACTTGTTTCTGTTTTGTTGTTTGTCATATAATGTATATGAGTGGCGAATAATAGAATAGAACTGTTTTATACGAGTATGAACAAATTTCCCGGATAAGTTTTAATCTTATATGTATCTAAATTGAACAAATAAATCAGATTAAATCTCTAACGTGCTTCGGGGGTGTTGATGGAAGTAAACTGTTGCATAGTTACGAGTTTGTGTTTATGTTCACCACTGGATGGAAGTTATGTTCTTGAAAGAGAGTAACTGCTACTATGTTCTAATGTATTGGATTTTAAAACATTGGAAAATATTTTGTTACTAACAGTGAGTGAGTATTTTTGCGTGCAACAACAGTTGATAACAGGCACATCTACTTCTTCTGTGCATGCCTTTCATAATACGACGTCATGTATAGCAATATTGTGCATTATCCTATATTCAAAGACGTTCTAGCACTTTTACTTTGGTGTGTAAGAATGGTGCAATATGATCATTCTGTACATGAGAGTGTTATCGCTCTTATTGAACATGCGGGGTTGAGTGTTCCTGAACAGGCGCTCGATTAGGCGTGCATCCTGCAACAGTGTTCAGGTGGTGGAAAAAATATGAGGAAACTGGAAGTCTAACTCGAAAATCTGGAAGTGGTCGGCCACGAGTATCCTCACCGGCACAAGACCAACGATTAGTTGATCAATGCTGTCGACAGCCTTTCATGTGTGCCCGACAACTGCAGCAGTCTACCGCCTTTCCACGTGATGTAACTACAGTCCGACGGCGACTTCGGGTCGCAGGCTTAAGGTCCTTCCGGGCTGCTGTTAAGGAGAGATTGACAGAAAATCACAAAGTCGATAGACTGGTGTTTGCAGAGCTAAATATTGCTCGTCACTGGGACACTGTTGTCTTTACAGATGAGAAAATATTTTCCACTGAAAACTTTGGGCCGACACGTGTGTATCGCCCATCTGGAAGACGATTTGATCCAAATATATGGCCCGTTCAGCGCGAATGGGTCATGTGACGATTCACTGTTGGGGGTGGATATGCAAGGCTGCAGGCGGAGGCGGTATCCATTGAATTACAGGCCGACTTAATGGTCAAAAATATGTTGATCTTCTCGACTTTATGCTCCCCGAAATAAAAGCACATGTTGGTGACGACATACTACAGCTACAACAGGACCATAGTTCCGTGCATGATTCAGCTGTGGTTCAATCATGGATCCAGAGGCAACCTGATCTCGAGCTAGTCGAATGGATACCTCGAGGTGCTGATTTGAATCCCGTTGGAAACATGTGGGCTGCTGTTGTAAGAATACTTCGTGAACGTTGGTCGGACAATCCACCACGAACAACTGAAACTTTATGGGAGCAAGTTGAAGAAGCTTGGAGACTTTGTTGCACTCCATTTTTCATCGCTCGCCTTGTTAATTCAATGGGTCGGCGATTAGAAGCCGTAAGGGAAGTCAATGGCGAATATACCCGATATTAAATATAATACCTTCTACACCCTTCCCAGTCCTTTTCAGAGCTACTTAATTGCAACCAAATATATGAATATGTACGCGTACTTTCCTGAGTATCGCTACAATACTTTCACTATTAGAATCTGTTGATAACGTTAGGGTTGATCGGGACGTATCCTTCGTGGACGTGGTTAGAAGACTAATTTTCCATAAAGTTTCACAACGAACTTTCCACTAACTTTCATAACAAACGTTTTTTCTATAATTCCTATAAGCTATGAGTTGGAAGCCCTAAACAAAATACACATGTTTATTGTAATACTGTACTCTAATCCGGATTTTTATGTTATTCTCTTCTTTTAGCTAGTTAAATTTCGTATACTTTTATAATTTCGATTAGTGCATATTTCCAACAAGTTAAGAATCGAAGTGAGAATGATGAAATCTAGAGCTAAAACCGAACCTATACGACATTGAATTCAAATAAGTAAAACGATGTGATCGACAGTTTAATATTAAGTTTTTTAATCACTTTACGACTATATACCGCCACATGGATGTATTGATTTTACAATAAATTCTCTTTAAGTAATAGTTTGACGACTATCGTTTTATGTATTTTGCTGATTAGTTTTTTTTTTTTGCTTCGAAATGTCTTACCAATACTACATGGTTGCTTCGATTCCCGGCAGCAGCTCATATGGTTCGGATTCCACGTTAATAAATAGGCCCAAGTCTCATATAGCCTCGCTGCTGAACGGACGTTAAACTCAAAATCATCAACAACTACATGGTTGTTGTGGGAAAAGTAGTAATTTATTATTTTGCATAAACCACAGTTTTCACTATTACTGAAACAGTAAGAAAACAAGACAACGCGGGCATTTGCTACGCTTTTACAAATTAATATTTGTCAACTACCAAGCAATTTAGAAGAAACAGAGTATTCAATACATTAAATGTATAGCACAGTTATGAACCTTCTTTTCGGATGTATATTAAATCATTTGCTCCGTTCCCTCTATTTTTCTCTCTGTCTCTATGTTTCTCTCTCTCTCTCTCTCTCTCTCCTTGATATTCAGTTTCCTGCAACTTTTATTTTTGCTTGTTCTTCCTGTGTTCTCACCTCTATACTTTTATACTTTTATCTTCTTCCTCGATTTCTATACTCAGAGATAGAGTGAGGCAGAAAAAGTGATCTTTACTAACTACTCATTTGCTTTTACTTTTCTATGCACGTGTATAGCTAGCTTTTTTAAGTACCAATTAGACATAGGTTATAGGCGGTCTGTCATGGACATGTTAGACGTAGTTTTCTGCAGACTCCATTCCATCTTTCATAGGGAATTAGTGTCAGACTAGCTACATCGGTAGAGTGTGGGATTTCTAACGCTAGGGTTCTGCGTTCGAATCCCATCCAAAGACTCTAATTTTTTCCATTTCGCAGTTTCCGATGTTGTATACGTGCGAATCTCTTAAGATGTTCTCTCTTGCTCATTTCTCCATGTAGATGGATGCTACGAAGAAAAACAATAGAGAAGTAGTCTCTTCTTTCAGTTATGGTTGAGATTTTAAAGAAATTTTCAGCTTTCTGCGAGCATTTTTATTTGTTTAAATAAATATGTGTTATATAACACTTACTGTGTGTAATTATGTACTTGTGGTTTGCTGATTCTCACAGTTATTATATATGGTTCATAACAAAATTTGTGGTGGTCTCCTTTGAAGTGCATGTGTCATTTGTCAACATATGCGCACGTTTTCTTTTCCTTTATATTTCGCATATTCCTCTTTATTTAATTTTTATCACGTTGACCTTTTTCTCTTTCTCTCTCTTTAAAACTGAGGATGTAAAATGAGAAGAGAAATGAGAAGAACCTCAATCTATTACTCCATCTTGTGCGAAATTTGTGGTTTGTAGTCACGTGGTCTATGCATTTCTTGCTCCAAACGAAGTGTGCAGGGGGACGAAGCCGAAGGTTATCCTGGCGTTATCAGTGCCACAAAGACGTTTGGTTGGTTGCCTATGTTGTTAGGCGTTGTTTCACAATGAACTTAAACTTTCATGTTGCAGGTTTTTTGCTTCGTATTGTACAATTAAAATACCTATGCACAAGGCAAAGAAGGATTCGAATCAAAAATAAGGTCTTAACTAACTAACTAACTAACTCTATGGCCTATGGAACCCGGAGGTTCAGTGCCGCGTTCACAAAAGCTCTCCACTGACTTCTATCCTTAGCTAATTGCATCCAGTTTCTACTTTGTATTCCTATCTCTGCGAGAAAAAATAAGGTCTTAAATAACATAAAACCAGACACATACATCCATGTTACTTTTCTGTAAGTAGTATCAATATTTTGCATGATAATACGACACATATTCTTTGCCCGAATTCAGTCCAGTTCCCGATGAGAAGTCTTCGTACGCTGTAGAATCACATCTAATGTAGCTGCGATGCTGAAAAGCAAGTTTAGTTCAAAATCTATAATTTCTTTTAACTTTCGAGCAACGATAGTAAAAGAATAAGTATGGTGGTAGTAAAAAATTCGAATGTTTAAGCCTTCAAATGTTTTACAATATTCATGGCACCTACATACTAAAAAAAGTTTTCTCGTTGTCCGTCAGTTTGCTCCACCTTATGTGCACTTCCCCAAACACCATATCTTACAACGTAGCTGGTAAACGAGTAATTTAATACGTATTTATGCGACAATTTTCATATTATATTTCGAATTATCTTCCTTATTCCGAAAATCAACGTAGTTCACTGAATGATAAAGCTCTGATATATTTCATAAATCAATATGTAATTATAACTCTATAATATAGTATAACATGTTTTCCTGGTAAAGAATCTAGGGTGTGAAATACTCTTTGGGGAGAAATATTCCACCATGATTTTAGAGAAATCGACAGAGGCATTTTGTTTATATCTCATAAATAAATGCTCCATTTACAAACCTACAACGTGGTGTTAAAAAATTTTTCTCAAGAGATTCTCCAGAGAAAATTTACTCTCTGGATGAACTTTTCTCGTACTATATTTTCTCGAAAACGATTAAAGTAGTTATGTTCATATTTCCTAAATAGAAGTTTCGTTAAGTGATTACTAATATGGTATAATCCATTAGTCATCTAAAAGCCTACAATTTGTGGCTAACTTTTTTGGTAGGTTTTTTAATATAGGTCTACAAACGTTTATAAAAACGAATATTATAACGTTTGTTATATTTTTGTAAATCAATATATCCATACTATTGCCTAAAATATCATATAACTTAGTTAGGAAGTGAGAGCTAAAAAGTTCAGCGCGGTGGCTCTTATCGTTTAGTATGAATGATGTTAACTTGGACCAAATGAGACTGCAAAACACATTTTTAAGCTTTGATTGAGAAATCCAAAACAGCTGCTTTTAACGACATTTCTGTTCTATGAGTGCAAAAGAAAGTGTGACTTGAGAAATGGAAATTATATGAATACGGGACATGAGGATTGAGAAATTCTTAATTCTCGTTGATGATTCTTTTACCAAAATAGTATGTCACCTTTCCGGGGAATTTATAGTGGTAACGTCAGGATTTATATATTTAACTCATATTAAGAGGGAAAACGCCACAGTCATTGATCTTCCTTATTTATGTATTAATTGAATCCATTATTTGCTTTCAAATATGGTATATCTCCACCCTCCTCATATAAAGAACGGTTATTTCACCTAGCATAATATATTAGTTCTGAAGACTCACAATCACTATTGTTTGGATAGCAAATCATTCAATAGTAAATTAGTCAAAAATCCATCCCCTTCTTTAATTTAAAATTAACTTACACACATTGGAAGATGAAAGAAATTACATAAGTACACACTTAAATTTTACCGCGATAGGGTAATCGAAGAAGCTTCATATATCTTCAGGAAGTTGTATAAAATAATTAATGTTTTATATAACTTTTCTTACCTTAACGTTTACCGATAAAATTTGAATGTATAACGAAATGTGTTCTGTTGTGTGGCATCACGGACTGTGTGGTAAGTATGATTAATTGATCATTTAATTTTGATACACTATAGTATATATGTTTCTCACATTCTCAACTACTTGAGATTGAAATTAATCAACAAAAGTAGTAAAATTAATTCTTGCGTTAAAAAAATTTTCAGAACAGTGTTCATAAAAATGAGAAATGATAGAAAACAAAATAAAAAATGAAAAAAGTTCCATGTGGAACATAGCGTAGATTATTAAAAAGGTAGTTAATTTACCTAATAGTTAATAGTATAAAACCACAAACATGAAAAATTTGTTTAAAAAAGCATTACTGTAAAACATTATGTGTTTTGTTTGAAATTACACAAGTGCAATTGTCCGTAGTAGAAAACAAGTTCTGCAACTACTACTGCTACTAGTGCTATTAATATTAAGCCAATATTAATATTACATATAACAACTAGAATTTGAATAACATGTGGAATCTGGCTGGGCTAGCAGCATTGGAACGATTGCGTTAATTATTTTTTCTCGTTTTTCATCTGAAGTCTAGAGAACCTAGAACTCTGTTGATTTCAATATAAAAAGAAAAAAAAACCTAGCTACGAAAACGGCGTAGTTAACTTTTCGTACTCATGAACTCTTCACTTCAACATTGTCTCGGGATTTTTATACTCACGATCAATTGAATAGATAAGGAAGGAAGGAAACAAAACATAATGGATCTTATGCAGAGTCGTTCTGACGCGTGATTAGTCCATACTAAAGGGTCTGATTAGTCTATACTAAAGAGTTTCCTGCAGTAGTCAGGCCTTTAGTATGACCCTAATCAAACCTTAAAACGACTCTGCATAAACCACTTAGCCACTTTATGTTAAATTTTCTTTACGTTGAATAGGTACTTCTTTGTGTGTGTTGGAAGTTTCACATACTAACAAACAAATAGAGAGAGAGAGAGAGAGAGAGAGAGAGAGAGAGAGAGAGAGAAATATGAAGAAAATACATCTTATGAGTATTTTATGAGACTACTAACTAATTAACTAAACTAACTCACTCTAAGGCCTACGGAACGCGGAGGTTCAATGCGACGTTCACAAAAGCTCCACAATGATTTCTATCTTAGCCAATTGGATCCCGGTTCTACTTTGTATTCCTATTTCTGCGAGATCCATCTTAATATACTCCTCCCATCTGCGCCTAGGTCTTCCTAATAGTCGTTTTCCGATTGGTCTTCCAGTCAAGACTTTGAAAGCGTTTCTACTTTCTTCCATTTTAGCTACATGGCCTGCCCACTCCAAGACTTGAAGATCCCAACAATGTTGCGTAAACCGTATAAACTATGTAGTTCCTTGTTATGAAGTTTCCGCCATTTCCCATTCCCGTTCATCTTGGGTCCGAATATTCGTCTCAGGATCTTGTTCTCAAATACTTTCAGTATATGTTCTTCCCTCAGAGTAAACGACCATGTTTCGCAACCATTCGGAAAAACTGACATGATTATCGTTTTATACATTTTGAGCTTCAAATTCCTCGACAGAATTCGCGACGACAATAGATTTTGAACCAAATAGTAACACGAATTCCCTGCTTTTAATCGACATTTTATTGCTTCCTGAATAAGATTTTCGTCGTCTGTTCAAATATTTATCCTAGATATTTGAAAGTATCCACTTTATCAAAAGTATTATTTAATATTTTAACCCATCCATAATTTGCCGTATTAAGGTGCCGACGCACGTCCATGTATTCAATTTTCTCTGCATTTACTTCTAAACACTTGTCCCTGCAAGCGTTTAATAAGACATCTGCATTTCTTTTCTGTTGTTCTCCTATCATCCCCTTTAGCTTTACGTCATCAGCATATGCCATAACTTGGTGAATACCGTTCAACTCTATACCTCTTTGCTATGTTTGATTTTCCTTATAGCGTATTCCAGAACAAGTTAAATAATAATGGCGACAACGCATCTCCTTGTTTCAGGCCATTTTCGACGTGAAAGCTCATGGACAAAAATTTTCCTACCCGAACTTTACTTTGTGATTCATTTAAACATATCTTAATTAATGTAATTAGCTTTCTCGGTATTACAAGCTCTGAAAGAACATTGTATAATGTTTCTCTCCTAATTGAGTCGTACGCCTTTCTACAATCAATAAATAGCTTATGTACCGGGAAATGGTATTCCATCTTATTTGAGTATTTGGCAAATGATAAATATTTGTTCTATAGTTGATCAATTTCGTCTAAATCCGCACTGATAATCTTGAATAATTTCATCTGCGTTGGGGGGTCAATCTTTCTAATAGAATATTTGAAAGGATTTTATAGGATGTTGACAGAAGAGAAATGGTTCGATAATTATTACAGTGAGTTTTATTGTCTTTCTTGTGAATTGGAACAATGATTGATTCTTTCTACTGTTGTGGCAATTCGTCCTTGTTCCAAATAAGGAGAATAAGTTTGTGTATCGTTCTCTACAATTTTTCGCATCCAGGTAACATTAACTCAGTCGGGATAACGTGTACACCCGGAGATGTGTGTTTCTTTAATTTTTTTATAGCGGTTTCTGCTTCTATTCGGTTGGGTTCTGGAATATACGGTACGTACATTAATTTTTCCTGCGTATTCAGCTATTCGTCAAATAAATCTTTCCATCTATTGAACATTCTATCTGTAAAAGTGAAAACTTTCCCTCAGCTTTGTTTAATATATAAGCACGAGGTTGGTAGCCTTTCTTAAATTTGCTGATTCCCTTATAGATGCTCCGAATGGTTTTATTTTTATTATTATCTTCAAGTTCCTTGACTTTAGCTTTCAAAAAATCGCGTTTCTTTGTTCTAAAAGTTTTGGAAGTTTTCCGCTTGATATCTGCGAAATTTTGTGTAGTTATTTCATTGGGTTTTATAGTCTGCGTAAACATGCTGTTTTCTCTTGTCTGCTGGTTTAATGCATTCCTGGTCGAACCATGGTTTGTTCCTGCGTATTTCCGCGTCTCCCAATTTTTCTTTTGCAGAAACTGTAATGCTATCTCTAATTTCAATTCAAGCATCCTCAACACTAATGCACTCCCAATCTTCTAAAGCCGAGAATCTATTCGAAACTTCAATCTGGTATTCCTCCCTGTGGCATCCCTATCCGCTCGAAGCCCAGGAGAACACAGCGCAAGCAGACAATTACAAAAAGTATTAAATATATATAATTGACTAATCAACCTGCATGCACCCAATGTGGACACTAAGCTGAAGAGAGATTGGGATAAGGCACAATACACATCAAACTAATAATTCAAATACCAGATTTTCAACTATAACAACCTTTATTACAGGAAAACATTATGCTGAATATATACTTATATGTTAGATAAATATATATTCAGCAAATGCAACAACAATTCAATAATAATAATATAAAAGGATCAAACATCGTATGTACTTATAATCTGTAAAGATTTTCCTAATTTGAACAACTACTCTGGATAATAATTAACATTTCGATTTATAATATTGATTATGGAATCAAATTCAATTCCACATTCCAACCTAGTTTCTTAAAATTTCTGAATAAACATTCTCTCCTAAAATTACTACGAGCTTTACTAATAATTTACTTCAAATCCGGTTAAATTAACTACTAAACAATCCTTTTACAAATACTATAACTCGTGAATTAATCAGTACTACGAAGTCATCGCTAGTCTCATCAATAGCTGCAACATAATGTAACGCTTGATCGGATATATCCTTAGCTACCAAAAAAAAAAAAATAATACCAATCTTAGTAATCTTAGTCCTTTCATCGAAAGCTTTACAATTTCTCAAAAGAAATCCCTCATCAATATTTCATGCACCAGAATATTTGCAAGTCAATAAAAATGAGGGAATGAAATTCGTTAACTTTTCTTCGAAAACAAATTATGTAAATGACAACTGATCCGGCAAAATACGAAAGAAATAAATTCTATCAAAATACATTGAATCATTCAGACAATAAATGTGCTCTACTAGCTTTGAATTTCAGATCGGACATTTTCTTGAGGAGGAGGGAATTCTTTCAAAATTCCTACTTCCTTCAAGATGTCGACATGATAGCAGAATGCAAGATCTAGGTTAATCAAATTGACAATCCTGCTCATAGCTTTCTGTCTTATGCAATTCTACTCCATTCACAAAGAGTGTAATAAGGCTACTATCCCTTCTAGTTAAAGTTGAACACTTACCCAATTTAACGTAATATGATTTCCACTCTATTACCTTCCCAATAAACAGCAGTTCACCTCTCTCGAGTTTTTCGATGGTAATGGGATCCAAATCTAACTACCATTCACACAGAACAAATTGAAGTGAGCCGTTAGCATTCCACTAAACATGTATATCCATGAAAATACTTTTCTAAAAACGACGAAAAATAAAAAAAGAATATATTGAAAAACCACTAACGAGAAATACAAATTCACAGCTTTAACGCGCAGAAGGAATCACGCAACTGCACCTCACTTTACTTTCTCAACAATTTTTCCAGAAAAGTAATCTCAAACAAATTCACCAAACTTGAATTGAGCAAATGAAATAACACTAATACACTGCAAATATTCGTATTCTTCTGCTTGGTAAATTATAACCAACTCACTTCTCTTATACATATATTCTCGTTCTTCATTGAATCGTTTCACCAGTCGATACCACTCGTTAACCGAGAGAAAGTTAGAACACGTTTCACACACAGTGAGCAAACAAGAGACTCCAAACACCTCGGTGATCCGAAAATAGTCATGGCAGCGAGGAACGAGGGACGCTAAAAAGACTTGGAATTAATGTTGCCAATACCAATTCCGACCTCATTGCCTCCATTTCTTTTCCTTCCTTCCTCTCTTATTTTTTAAAGTGACTTTAAAAACACAGACAATTTTCTTATATATGTCTTTAACGATTTTTTACATTTATTTCCTATTCGTTTAATTTATTATTATTTTTATTTTCTCCTCCATTTTTCGTCTTCGTCAAGCCACGAAAGTACTAAAAATCCACACCAGCTGAAAATCCAGGAACTCATGTTGCTGCCTGCTACATCCCTTATCTGGTTCTCTTCCAATTTCTTTAAATTAAATCTCCCCGTTTTCGAACATTGAATAGTACATTTATTCAACGATATTCTCTCTTATATTATTGCTGCTATCAGTTAGTGATCAGTGTCACAATCAGTCCCTCTGAACGACAGGACATCAATTATGCTAGATTGCCGTCTTCTATCTAATAAAACGTGATCAATTTGATAATGAGTTTTTCAGTCTGGTGAGATCCAAGTGTATTTATGAACGTCGCGATGTGGGAATTTGTACTCTTGAGCTGTTTGGATTTGCAAAGTTCACGAGTCTAAGACCGCTGTAATTACTTCCCTTGTGCAGACTTTCGTTCCCTACAAACGGTTTGAAAATATTCTCTCGTCCTACCGTCACATTGAAATCCCCTAATACAATTTTCATATAGTACCGCGGGAGTTGGTCAAACATCCGTTACACTTCTTCGTAAAAACTGTCTTTATATCGTCATCCATATCTTCAGTTGTGGCGTGTACATTTAAAGCAATAGTATCACACCACCGTCCTTTAAGAGCAATAAAAGAAAATCTGTTAGTAACAAATTCATCCTGTTTAATTGCTCGTAATATTCGCTTGTGAACGAAAAATCCTATTCCTAACTGATGATTTTTATTTCCTTCCCCGTGAACAACGTAAAATGTCCGGTATTCAGAGATCCATTTCCTTCCCACCCAACTTCCTGAACTCCTACTACGTCCATCCTGTATTTCTCTAACTCACTCGTTACGCATTTTAACTCGCCTGGCCTATAAAGACTTCTAATATTCCATGTTCCAGACCTCATGTCCATTTTCTTTTGCTGAGATCCTGCCAAGTTATCAGTCCTTTTCCGAGGCTCTTGTGAATGTTTCTGAAAGAGTGCCTGTTAGAGGATGAGGTTGTTAGCCTTACCGAAACCCCCAAGCTGGAGGACCACTCCTAGTCGTCTGTCCGCGACTGCTTATTCAGTATATTCGCAGCTAACCTCTATATCTCCTCGATCCGCAAGCTGAGGACGCGCCATGCAGTGGTGACAGGAACCCACGTTACACAGTTTATGAGACTACACGTATTGAAAACTGCAGAACTTGACATTAGTAAAACATTTACCTAGTTACGAGACCAATCATAGTCATCGTTTTCCAGCATAGCATTGCAAGCCAGTCACAATATGTATTGTTGAGCTTGTAGGTTAGTTATTTGTATACTATATATCTGACTAGAAGTGTCATTAGAACGGGCCTGTTAAGAGGAAGTTCCTGTTTTAGTTCAAGGAAGCTATAGCGCTAATCAAGAAATTGCATGAAATAGTATTTCCACAAGAATCGGTTCGTTTTGGGCACAGCGGTACTGAGACACAGAGGAAACTGTGCGCTAGCCGGGAAGTGCAAGGAAGTGTAGCATTTCTTACTTCCCAGCAAGAATATCTGAGACTTATCTGCGGTAGAAAGGCAATCTCTCAGTTTCTATAAGCTGAGGCAAGCGTCAAGTTTTCCTGCATTTCACAACAATGCTCAGAGCTGATATTCTCTTTGCCAGGATAGAAGAAATCGAAGTGTTTCTGTCGAAAGGTCAGATTCAACGATGCTCATAAATACCGTATTCGAATTGCGCCCGGAGAGACGTCATGTTCAAAGACGAATACAAATTTTCTTTATAACATTTACAGACAGTGGCGTTGAAACTTTCTCCACATCAGAGGGAAGGTAATAGTATTAAGTACTTAATAATAACAGCAATAATCTTGACTTATCTGTTTTCAACAGAAAGTTATAACGTCTCAATCTGTAACTATTATTTGCTCCTCTCATAAATTTACGATTACATCTACAAGTATATATTTGCAACGAATCCTAATCATTATCACTATCATACGTATTTAACCTTGTAGCAAAGTTAGAACATTTCATGCAAGATTGTTGCTAATTAATTCACATTCATGAATGAAACACATTTTTGTACTGGGCGATTCAGTTAAAAAGTCCTTAAGTTCACTTCCTTAAAATGACAAATGGTTTCGGATGTAGAATTATGTAACAGAAATGGCATAGAGATATTACAGAGGGCGAATGAAATAGAGCAACATTTTTGCGAACCAGAGCCCCTCTCAGAAATATTCAATAGCAAAATATTATTTTTATGTCATTGAAAAGATCATGAACGCAAAGAACATTTGTAGGAACATCATGAAAAATGAAATGACTTCTGTACGAATATTTTTTTTCTGTAGCACCATTTACGAAATGATCACCATTTAACAGTTATAAAAATATTTTATATGAGAGATGTTTTTCGAAATGATTCCTACTAAATTATCTGCTTAGCTGTATCACACTGTCCAAGAAATCAAAATTCATTGGTGACTATTTCGTAAACTCTGCCCCACACGAGCATCAGTTTTCTGTAAATTCTTTTTTTAATGATCCTGACGTAGATAAATAATTACATACCTTACCATTTAAAATAATTCGGACCATCTTTCAAATCCTCATGAAATGAGTTCTTGTTACTCAAATAGATCATTCCAATTAATGCTTTCTGTAATATTTTTCTATAACAGTCGTCTTTTTATTATTATTATTTCTAACTTTGTGCTTTTAAAGTACTAGACGTATTATCTCAATGTGTATGAACCCAATTAAATGGTGGCCGAAGTCTAAGGCTATGCCTTAAATAAGAAGTGTTAATACAAAAGTTGTTTCTTTATTCATGATTTTTACATTGATGTAAAAATTTTACATGTCTTGCCATTTAAAGTATTAAGGCAACCCCCTGGGTCTCCATGATAGCTGGGGCAGATGCAGGTTTTTGTTGGATATGTTCTCTGTAACTTTCGAATAAAGACTACAGGGAAGAAGGAGGAAAGTCTGTTTTCTAAAACTTTACACAATTCACCTGTTTTTTACTGAATTTCCTCCTTCAGTTGTAGGCGAAATCTTAAAAATTAAATTTCTTAGTGACTAATCTTTTTCATACTGTGGGATTTAGTCCATGCAAAGTACGCCTTTCAGGCTACAAAATTCTGCTGTTCCATTTTCAACCATTTCTTGACTTATTTTCTTTGCCCCTTATGATCTTCATATGTTATGTCTTATTACATTTGTAATTAATCCAACTTGTGACTAATGAAAACGAACTTTTAACTGAAACACCCGGTAGGTGGATGAGTCGCGTTTCTACTGTGAAAGCGAATTGATTATAACAAATTCGATACCTAAAAGAGATAAATGATTCTGAAGGTTGATAAAAATAAGCCTTACTTGGATTCGTGAGGTCCGTCTTTCTTCGGTTGGAAATATTCTTCTCTGCGACGGATATTATGGTCCAATCAATATCTTCCGAGGTTGCTAATATGAAGAATACACTCCTGATATCACTTACGTTTACGTTCTGCCCTATCGTCATAGAAAATGAGAAGGAGTGAAGGACGGGTTGGTAAGCGTGACATTACGAATTTCTATTTATTATAATATCATTGAAATGTGTATCCTAATTGGGAATGAGATTCAAACATTTCCTCTAAACTTTCTCTCCCAGTGTGAGAAGAAACATATCAGCTAGTTAATACTATTATATACACTTCATATTAGCGTTTATAATAAACCTTTAGTTCACTTTATAGATGGCAGGCAATTAGTTTTTAAGGAGTGCTTGAAATATTTGTATTATTTTCCTGACAACCATAAACCAGCAAAGACATTTAATTTGCTTGTATTTGGCATAACAAATACAAAACATTTGCATTTGAGTACTTATTTTTGCCCCTACATGTTATTCTTTATAACAATTTTCAACACTGAAATGTGTTAAAGTCATGTATATTATGTATATTATGTAATCAATCATATCAAACCTTCAACATTTAATAATATTATTGCAATTTTTTCCAGTAGAGAATCAAGTACTCCTGCTGGAGTACTTGATCTCTTCACATATAGCTGCGATGATGATTGAAGGTTCCTCAACCTCTTGCACTGAAATGACAAGTCGAGCTCGTCTTGTTCTTTCGGTAACAAAACGCACAATGACGAGCTGCACCAGTTATAAAATTTAACATATTGTAGTATCATATAGGGTTACTATATTGATGTTTTGAAAGTTTGTATTATAAACCATTTATAATACACGTTTATAACTGATACTTCAATTATCAGAAGTCAGAAGATGAATCGTAGTGGAAGCGGTCAATATCTTCTCACATCCTCTCACAACTTAAAGTGAACTGGTACCCCTAGCAATCTTGAAACTTAGCCCATTTAAATAGCATTGCAAAGTTTTTCACTATATCCTTCTTTATTATTAAAGTTACATACATCAAAATTTGAACAAACCTAGAGGAGACACCTATGCCGTGCCTGTTTTAGATTTGGAAAAAACATAGTAATAAAGCTTCCATGTTTGATATAAAAACTTGGCAACGTAGGGCAACCCTCCCACTCAAATTTTGAGGTGATGGCTGCTTTTGTTGAAATGTCTATTGACTCCTCTGTGAAGCTCTCTCTCCGCGTCTAGCGGTCGTCTTTCTGTCTATCCTTCGGGTCGTGGTTGCTTGAAATGTGAATGTCGACGGATAATCATTTTATGACTGACAGCAAGATATATATATATAGCAGTACAAATATGTGTGCTGTGAAAAGACAACGGAAAGCAACATATTTCTGCCGACCGAGAAAAAATATCGAACCGACTTTCGGCTTCAGAAACAAGAAAAGAGAAGAAAGAAGCGCTATTGTGTTTCATATTTCCGTGTTTCATATATATATATATAGGAACATAAATGCAGAAAAGATTTCCAAAAATGATTACAAATTTAAAAATATAAATAGCTAGGAAAGATATATAGGACGTAACCCATCAAGCTGAAGTTCTTGAAACGTATGAACATTATTAAAGAAATACTTCAAACAGTGCGTACTTCATGAGGTGTTAGTGCAGGCTGTAATCCCTCCCATTGAGCCTTTCATATACTATTGAAATGAGAATATTTTACCTTTCATCTTGGATCAACAATCTCCCAGTGTGGAGAAGGAACTTATGTATACGTACGACGATACATCACAATGTTTAGAAAATGTAAATGGATAGAGAATATACACACCCAGGCAGAGGTCCCCATTTTCCCCTCAAGGTTACCATTCTCCCAATTTACTGTTCTCTCCTCCAATTTACCATTCTTTATTATGACATTTAATTAGTTATTTAAAAATGTTATTCATGCTAAGTTCTTCTTTATACTTAGTGTTCATTAAAGCATCATTGTGGTATAATTAAAATTCGATTATTCCACTTACATGACAAATCATGTCCTCTCCTCTAATAATAATAATAATAATAATAATAATAATAATAATAATAATAATAATAATAATAATAATAATAATAATAATAATAGGTTCAACCTGTGCCCAAAACCTGACTGTGGGCACCCCTGTAATCCAGAGAAAGCTAGGAAATCAAGTTTCTTTGTTCAAAATCTTTCTCAACCCCCTAAAACACCTCCTAACATCAACCAAAATTTCTTACACCATCCTGGGCGTAACAAAATATACTGCTTCCTTTGCCTAAATACTCCCTCTCTTGTGTTTTGAACACCTCACAAAATAAAATTCCCAGCCTACTTACTGATTAAACGCGGGTGAGATCCTCGATTGCAATACTACATTTCCAGGGTTTCCCAGAAGGAAGTATTGCGTCGCACACTACACCACACATCTTTTAGGTGAGGACTGTTAGTTTTGTGCAAAGATGGAAGACTATAAACAAATACAACCCAGTCAAAATAACAATAAACAGAGTGACGGACCACCGAGACAGATTTGAAATCTAAAGATGTGGGTGGGTGGGACATGTTTATACGGAGACGGACAGTGTCAGGGGAATAAGTCTACATCTGTTCTACGAAACACAATACAAAGGGGATATTATTATTATTATTATTATTATACTTAAACCCGACCTACGAATGTTTATGGCTACGCCTATGCTTTCAAACATAAGTGGAAAACATTCTTGCGTATCTAATTTTATCCTATAGGGATGGTATCGAGACTTGTAGACGGACCCTAAGGGAAAGGTCGCTCGCTACCTCCAATGGCCCAAGAACCAGTGCTGCTAAAGTGCTGAAGTTCAAGTCTGTACATAATAAAACTAAAGTAATCCTAAGGAGCAGTGTTACAACTCACCGCTACCCCATCCCTCAGGAAGCCGTCCTAGGTCTGTCCCTGATCGAGACTTACACTGTCGTCTCGAGTCGAAAATTTGTCACGTGGAAAGAAAAGGTATGAAAAATGTCATCTTACAGCCTTTCGCAACGATTTCTTTATAACTTGGGGTAGGCCCTTCTTAGTGTGCTAATTGACGAGGGGATGCCAGGGATTTCTCCTCTGAATAATCTTTATCCTCCTGCAAAAGAAAATTTTCATCCCAGACAGGCTTAGCTTTCCCTTTCTTACGTGTGTGATGGCTGGGTGCGTATATGAGTGAAATTCATCCGCCCTGGTAAAATATTCAATTCGCACACTGACCCGTCCAGTTATCCAATTTTTACATAACGTAGTGAAGAATAGATATATATATTTGCGAAATAAAATAGTGGTATTTATTTTGTAAAATAAAGTACTGAGGAATCTATTTACATAGTCGTCAACAGGCCCGTAACTACGGTTGGAGATAGGGGGCCTGCTCCCTTCCTAATTTTTTTTAGCGTCTCAAACCACAGTGCATCCGTATGATATTGATACAAAGAGACCTACAATTGTTACGATTGTCCACCTAGCATATTTATGCTCCCCAAACTTCAGTGGCTGGTTGCGGACCTGGTCAACAAGGTTTCCACATATATTACATAATTTAAACAAATTTGTATAATGCAAAATAAATTTACTACTACATCATGCTCAATTTTAAAATAAGCCATCATCATTTAGTTACAAGAACATAAAATGTTGCGTGAGCGGATACCCAGCTTTATCAAACTTAGTTATCTTCTGTTCGAACTCACAATGAAAGTTTACACAAAATATTTCACACGAATTTGATTGAGGATATACTTACGCACATGATACAATTCCACAGCGTACAGGCACCTTGCGAAATTCATTTATTAGAAAAAATCTAAAATTAGAAAATGCTAGAGTGAGCATTACATGGATCTATATTTTTTTCTTCTGTACTTCCAGCAAAAGGGAGACGCAGACACTTCACATGAGTATACGGTAATTTATAAAATATTGTATTCTCACCAGACATATGTGCATGAAAAATTAAAAAATGTTCTAGATCTATATAGTATAGAAGTGGCCATGTAGACAGGTAACAAAGAACGAAAGTGATTATTAAGAAAGCAGGGCTCAGGAATTTTGTCCACATGCCATTTCACTTGATCATATTTCCCTCAAAAATTATTCATGTAAGTATCTTTTAATTATTTCCGAACAGAGGGTTTTGTCCTCGCTTTCAAAGGGTAATTTTGGCCTAGATTGTTTCCAACAATATTTTTTCTATAACCTTTCCCAAAGATCACAAACTGACATCTGTACGATGTTATTTTGCGGAAATGGTAGGCTAACAAGCGACAACTACCCTTCAAGGAATTCCCAGAATGAAAAGAAAGAAAGAGAGAGAGAGATGAGAAAAAAAGGTTTTGGTTGTACCGCTGTTGGATAGTTGTACCGCAAATCACCTGATTGGAACGACTTGAGCGAGGCAGAGAACTAAACTTGCCGCTCGACTCGGGCGGAAACGAAAACTATACAGTCGCAGGGAGTTCATGTCTTATTGTTGCCATGATTTCAAAGTTAAAGATAGAAGTGTTTTTTTTTTTTAATCTAAAACAAGCAAAACATAGATATGTGTCTCCTCTAGGTTTGTTCAAATTGTGACGTTTGTAACTTTAATAATAAAGAACAAAATACTGAAAAACTTTGCTATGCTTTTTAAATGGGTCAACTTTCAAGGTTGCTAGGGGTACCAGATCACCTTAAAACTCCCACATAGAAGTTATTATATATTGAACCAGATGTAAAATCACCATGCAATTCAAAGGAATGGTGGTGTAGTAAGTCAACTAATCATATAGCACAGTAGTAGGTAATTACCTCCTAGCTTAGTTACCTTCACTAAGAATTTAGCAAAGATTCCACAATAAACAGGTTTACGTTTTGAGAAACATGACAAAATGTTCTTGTACCAATAAAAAATACCTAACATATAACAAACTTTGTGCTGATGGCAGGGAATGATATAATCTGATAACCTGACACATATAATCAGTACTACCAAAATTTTTATTTTCACTTTAACGAATTATTAAAAAGCAGTGGTTTCTTATACCAATTTTGTCATTTAGCTAAAAAAAAGTGCAGTGATCAAAAAAGAGGAAAATGTTAATTCTGAATTACAGGAATAAACTGAACTGAATGAATCAGGAAATCGTCCTAAGAAAATTCACAAATATGGTAGAATTGAGATGGATAGAGGAGAATGGAGCTTTTCATCAGTGAAGCCAACTTTGTTTTATTTATTTCTCTTAATATTTTATCTTGATATCTACACTGATTCTTTTTTCAGTGAAAGGTTGTTCTGAGTGATGGATTAAACACATTCTAAATTCTTGACATTGATATATTACGATATACTAAAAATTGGATTAACATAACCAGGTATCAACATCGTTTGAAAGTAATACTGTTAAATACAATAAACAAACCGTAAGACTTCTTAGTGGACATTACCCTTTTGATCAATTGTTTCGTACACTATACACATATCCCAACGATTACCGAAATTGTCTCTCGAAATATATTTCAGAAAATGTTCGTACTCTTTCTGGTGTTGAAATGTCTCACTTGAACGACTTGAGCTTTGAGAAGGCAAAGAAAAATATACAGTTGAAATCATTGGGACTTTAGCGAGGTTCTCTTCAATCCTTAGGCATATATTTTATTTTTTAAAGAGATTTTCGCATTAACGGTTTTCATGGCATCCTGATTTATCACGGTTAGATATACTGTTCCGTACTGACATTGTAACTATATGCATAAAGTTATGAAAGAATACGTGCTGTAAAACTCCATCCATAGAGACATTACCTTCTTAGTGCAGTAATTTTCAGAAGCAACGTTATTATTAGCTTGTTGCTTGTGTAAAATTTTGTTTGTAACGTATGTGTATATTTCCCCACGAAAGGAACGTTTGTTATTAAATATACTGTGATACAAATCTTCCTTTTATAACTAAATATTATCTGATATAAATACTCCTATCATGAGGTAAATATGAATAGAAAGAACAAAGTAAAGATTTGATCCTTTGATGTTGTATTTGGATCCAGAATGATAATTTTCGTACAATGAATACACCAGCTTTAATTTCTTGAGAAGCAAGCAGAGAAACTGTCTTGGAGGAGGCGACGATGTTTTAATACACTGAAAAATAATTAATATTGCTTAACTACATTATAACACAACATATCATGGGATTTTGTAGTATTAACAAACAACTAGATCAAGTACGTATACAACAGTAAGGCAGTCTTTTTTCCATTCTACTATAGGCACTCATTTAATTATACATAGCCAATTCGTTGAACGTTGATTGGTCCAAAAGAGAAGGTGTTTTAAGCAAAGTGTGACATTAAACTTTGAATTTTAAAAATTATGAAGCATCTAATAATGAGAAAGGCTGTACCATTCACAGTCTCCAGCGTCAATAACAATACTCAGTAGTACATAATCACTATTTTATAGAAAGCAAGTGTTTAGCGATGTCGTTGATGTTTCAATGAAGCGTGCGGTCAGACAAATAGGATGGGAACTGCTGTACTCAAGCATTTGTATGTAGCAGCAGAAAAGAGCTGTTTAGTCAGAAAGTACTGGCTCATTCATTTATCCCTTCAGAAATAAATCGTTTTAAATTACATCAGAAACACTATATACTAAGCATTATGTAGCAATATGTATAATGTGCAGCATTATAGACAATGACCTAAGTAGATCAAAAATATGGTCATATTGACGGAGGAGAATTGATTTCATCGGATAAGATTATGTTAAAATTTGCCCCAATATGTACAACATTTATGCCAGTGTTCTATTCCAGGTGGTTATGACGTACTGTTTAAATCAGAGTCACCGCATTGGGAACTGTGAAAAATACAAATTTATAGGCAATGAAGTTGCAGTATTTGAAGTAACAAAGCTCACAAGATATTTGTCCTTTCACTCGGTAGTACGAAAGGAACAATGGGATTAGACATTCATGTACACTGATTTTTTATGTTAGGCACCAATTCATTAGTTTGATTACTGTGGTCACATACTGTTCAAATACAAATGATATTTCGCAAGCGGCTACACAAAATTTAGGATATCTGACAAATATTTCGCAATCGAGATGGAGAAGATAATTCAAATGGCCGCCACACTCACGCATGTGGCACATTTGAACTTCATGAAACTTTAATGTTAAGCAAACAATTTCACTAACTGATGATATCGATTCGACCCTCCGTTAGTGGTGTATCACCTGTGCATAGGAGCGCTACTAATCATATTATTAATGTCGCTTCTCTTCAGATTTTCCACATGTATAATGACTCGATTCCTTTTGCATGTTTAGTGGCAAGCTGCGTTCTACAATATCTTTAAAGTTTCTTTGTAATATTAAGTGTAATTACTACAGCAATGACAAATCAAGCTCACAAATATGGTGCTTTCAGTTAGGTGATTGACTAATGTTTTAGATTCCTACAGACTTCACTTAATTGTCTTAATTCTCTTCTAAGGAAGTTATTTTTCCTTAAATATCCTTGAAAAAGCAAGAAAATTCTTTTCGAAACAGTACATTAACCATGTAATAACGATACGGAAAATCAGAAATAACTAAATAATATGTGAACTACTTTAGGACACATTTTCATTCCTCAAGCTGAAAATTAAAAAAAAAAGTACTAAACTTTTTTGATTTAAAACATATGTATGAATGGCTTATTATAACTTCCAAAGTGTTGGGATAGTATGACAAAATAAAATTTCTGAGATTTTCGATCTGAATACTTACATCAATTTACTTATTGTCTTTGGAATCATAAACAGTTTATCTCCTGGCTTTAATTGGATTTGCGTGGTCCATGCTGGAAAATAATTACAAGAATAATACAACATTGTTAATTACACACCTCAAATAATTTTTACAAGTTGAAGATTAAGTGTGCTACGTTGCCAGTGGTACTATAGTCATACTCAGCTGTAAAAGAAACCCATTCAATTCGTCTTCGAAAAGAGTTGGTATTCAATAAAATGTTAAAACTTCAAATGTCTGTAGTGTCCAATTGTCAGAATAATGTAACAATTTTACCTTCGTTTTGCCAGTAATTTCAATTAATATTCGATTCCCGAATTGCAATAAATATGTGGGAATGCGTTGTTCCCTCAGAAATGGAGAATAAAATGATTTTTCCTTTAATTTAAACTTTTCCACAAATTTAAACTTTTTGTTTGTTACATGAGAAAAATCACCTGATCTTAAAGGAACTTTTTGCGCTGAATTCGAATATGCACTCGGTTTCTCTCCATCACGTACAGTTTTCCCGTAACAGAGGGATTTTCGGGAAATTCCCTCAAAAATTTCCCTTTTTCAGATATTTTATTCCCCTAGCTCCTGTCCCCTTACATATAGTAACATAGAAATTATACCTAAGTATACCTTGATTTATATTTAATAAACCCTAAAAGTTTCGTAAAAATCTCTTTGTTCTTTCTAGAGAAATAAATATATTTGTATGTATACTGTGTGCACTGTTTATTGCACCTGATAGTAATGCTTTAAGATCTCCTGAGTTGGGGTAAAAACGATTTGTTTTATTACTACAAACACAGACATAAAAATTAATATTTACAATAGTCAACAACACACTTGTATTGCGCTCTGTAAATTAGAAACGTGTATAAAAATAGAATGTACTTCCATCGTATATTTTTTTAAACGTACAGTATATGTATATCTTAATACATATATATACAATTGTCCAAGTTTTTTCGTTTTGTTCATGAAATGGTTATCAATAGTTGTTATCAAATGTAACAGAATGCAAAAGAAAGAAAGAATGGAATACAGACTCATTGTTGACAACAATGAACTAATGCAGTCTGAATTTTCCACTACGGTATCTTTTCCCCCCTCCCCCCGCGCATTTCTTTCTTTCTTGTGTTCTTGACACCTGGTGAGGGAGTTTTGTACATTTTTATATTGACGTGTGGTTTAATACTCCTTCACTTTCAAAGTTGTCTTTGCTGCTAAGAGTGCTTTCATGTTTGATCTTAACGGCATTATACCCAACTAAGACCAGAAGTTTAGTTTGTGATCAGTACAATGGCGTCAAGAGGACGGCTTTCGTGTGTTAACTCACCAAATAGTTTTTGTAATGTGTGTGGCCAGTTTGTAGTTAAAGGACATTGTGAGCTAGTGGTCTACTATGCCACGCTTAATTGCATGCATGGAGAGCATGCCCGCGACCGTTCGGTCTATTTAATGGACGGGTTCCGCCTACAATGCACCCCGCCCGTAGTTGCTCAATATACGCTATATTGCACGTGCACGAAGTGCACCGTCAAGATTTGTCCCCTAACCTAGACACCTAAGTGTGTCACCCCCATTCACTGAGGGAGTGGGATACGCCCACTGCGCGGCCAGACCGAAGTCCTGAGTGCCTTCCAGTAGACCTACTGGTTGAAACAGACTGCTAGCGAGTCAGTCCTACCATGCTCTGCAGGCATGGCGCCCGAGCGTTAAGGCAAGCTCACCTCCTGCCCGTGTTCATCGTTACCCAGATTCCTGGGATTGGTTCCCACAAGCTACCGAATCCCACGGTATGACCACAGCCCGGCAGAGTCCAACCCAATCCGGGGCCCCAGGCAATGCCCGAGGGGGCTTGTTCAATCCCGGCCCTGCCTACCTCTAACGTTCAACTGGCAACCGCCTTGTCATGTAGAGGTACCACGCACACGTCGAGATACTCCCGTATCTCATCCCGGACCCAATGGTACGTGTTAAGTCACCATTTGAGTTTGGTGCCGGCCCATGTCCCACGGAGCTTCCTCCCTTTAGCAGGATCAGAACCGTTGCCCAGATGCCTGGGATTGGCCCCTCCCCCGTCTCCGGTTCGTCCTTCCGCAGGCTGGAATCCAACACTCTCCCCCGGTAGGGTCGTCCAAACAATACGGGACTTCCTCTAGTTACGGTAGAGGTACATCGTACATTACCAGAGCCAATGACTGTTGTAGACCGTTTGCTCAAGGCAGACATTGTCATTTGGGAGCCGTGTCCCCCGAGGGAGCCGTGTCTCCCCTGGTAGGCCCGCCCAAACAATACGGGGCTACCTATCTTTAACGTGTTTAGGTACCACGTACAAGTTGTAGCAATGCTACTTGTCCGAATCCCAATGGTACGTGTAAGCCACCATTAGAAGGGACACCCACACCCTTCCTTCGGTAGGGTCGTCCAAACAATACGGAACTACCTCTAGTTACGGTAGAGGCACCGTACATTACCAGACCCAATGGCTGATGTAGACTGTCTACCTTTAAAGACAATGGCCATTTAGGAGCGGCGGCTCCCCTGGTAGGGTCGTGTGTCCGCCCACTTCCTCAGCACTTCTGAGGTACAAGTATGCGTTAGGATATCAGATATCCCATCCCGGACCCAAGGGAACGCATAACACTCCCTATGAGAGCAGCTACAACTCTCCCGGTAGGGCGCTGGATCCGCCCACACTCTTAGACACACCAGCTACCCACTCTTTTTAGCGTGTTGGGGTACCACGCAGCCTTATCTCCCGGACCCAAGGGCACGAGTTAGTCGCCCATTTCGGAGGATAGCGAAGCCTCACCTCCACCGGTAGGTATGTTGTCCTGATCCTTAATTCAGCACATAATACAGTGCCAACGAGATTACAGTACATTCGAGATTAAGGCTTGTTTCCAAGCCCCACCCGAACCAATCTCCCCCAAGGCACACTGTGGCCACAATGCATGCCACAGGACATGGGCCCATGGGGGTCCCTCCCCCTTTCTCAGCACGGGCTTGGGACCGGCCACGGCGGGGTTAAAGGACAGTGTAGATCCATTACGCCATCGGTGAAACTAGCATATTATATATATTTCGGATGTCGTGTGGGAGATCAGGACAAAACTTGGGCACCCAACATAATTTGTGCATCGTGCTACGTCACTTTACTTGCATGGGCCAAAGGGAAACGGAGGTTCATGAAATTTGCTGTACCAATGGTGTGGAGAGAACTCACCAACCATCTGGATGATTGTTATTTTTGTCTCACAGTAGTTAAGGGACATTCTAAAAAAAGCAAATACACAATAAGTTATCCCAACGTTAAATCCGCAATTAGACCTATTCCGCATGGGGATGAACTTCCACTTGCCGAGCCCCCTACCAACTGGGAAGAGATATGGCCAAAAGACTCTGATGATGATCATGACCTTGATGAACCATCGACATCAACATGTACATCCAAGGATCCAACGTTCATCCCTGACTGTGTTCGCGAGCCACATTTCATCCGGCAATGTGAACTTAATGACCTAGTCCGTGATTTGCACCTGACAAAACAAGAGGCGGAACTTCTGGGATCAAGGCTCCAGCAGTGGAACTTATTGGATGCAGAAACGAACATATCAGTGTACAGGAAAAGGCATGTTCAATTTTCAAGCTATTTCTCAATGCAAGATAATGTGTGCGTATGTACGGATATAAATGGGTTGATGGCGGAGCTAGGAATTCCTTACGTTCCAGAAGAATGGAGGTTATTTATCGACGCGTCAAAGGTCAGCCTTAAAGCTGTCCTTTTAAATAATGGAAATAAAAAACCTTCTATACCACTTGCGCACTCAGTGAAGATTAAGGAATCCTATGACACCATGTCAACTTTGTTAAATCTTATAAATTACAAGGACCATTTTTTGCTAATATGTTGTGATCTCAAGGTAGTTGGTATTTTATTAGGACTGCAGTGCGGTTACACGAAGTACCAATGTTTTTTATGTTTATGGGATAGCCGAGCTGATGACAAACATTATGAAGTGAAGAAATGGGAACCTAGAGTAAATTACGTACCTGGAGAATGCAACGTCAAATACGCTTCTTTGGTAGACCCTAATAAGATATTACTACCGCCACTTCATATCAAGTTAGGACTTATGAAAAACTTTGTCAAAGCCATGGGCACATCTGGTGAAGGTTTCAAGTATTTGCGAGATAAGTTCCCTAACCTGAGTGATGCTAAGATTTCAGCGGGAGTGTTTATTGGTCTCCAAATTAGGAAATTAATGCTTGATGATAGCTTTGACAGCAAGTTAAACAGTGCTGAGCTAGCTGCCTGGACAGCATTTAAGTGTGTTGTGCGCAACTTTCTGGGCAATAACAAAGCTGAGAGTTACACAGAAATCGTACAGGACATGATACAGAAATACAAAGAGTTGGATTGTAGGATGTCTTTAAAAATCCACTTTTTGCACTCCCACCTCAGCTTCTTTCCTGCTAACCTAGGTGCTCTCAGCGACGAACAGGGGGAAAGATTCCACCAAGATATAATGGCAATGGAGAAAATGTACCAGGGACGATGGGATCCTTCAATGAAGGGGGACTATTGTTGGGGTCTTGTTAGAGAATGCAACATTTCTTACAAAAGAAGGAAGTAGTGTACGTTTTTGTAACGCAATGGAAGTTCCATATATTGTGATAGTTTTGATTGTCTTTTCATGACCTTTTGGTACATTTGTATTATTGTTTATTGTAAATTGTCACACTTGTAAATTATATTGTATTATATTTTATATATGTGTTTGTGGTAATAAAGCAAAACGTTTTATCTCAACTTAAGGGATCTGAAAGCATTACTATAAGGTGCAATTAACAGTACACACAGTATACATACAAACATATTTATTTCTCTAGAAAGAATAAAGCGATTATTACGAAACTTGGAGGGTTTGTTAAATATGAATCAAAGTATACTTAGGTATAATTTCTATGTTAGTATATGCAAGGGGACAAGATCTTGGGGTGAAAAATAAACGAAAAGGGAAATTTTTGAGGGATTTTCCCGAAAATCCCTCTGTTACGGGAAAATCGTACGTGATGGAGAAAAACCGAGTGCATATTCAAATTCAGCGCAAAAAGTTCCTTGAAGAACAGGTATTTCCTTTTATGTAACAAAACCTTTGTTAACTAGTGCTATTGTTTATCTTTTCCGTAGTATGTAGATTTGAAGCGATGTGATTTTACGTCATGGTTTTTTAGATATTACTAGCACCGTGGTCGTCAATGTATTCGGAAAACTTTCAATTTATGTCCATTTTCATTTTTATTATTTATTATTTTTGCGTTGCGACGGGGATATAGGTCTCCAAGAAAAGAGCTCTAACTATTTGTAACGTTGAACTTCTTATTATTTGGTTCTGTATGCAAAAAAATCTAAACACCAAATTAACTCAACTTGACTCTGATCATGCTTCTTAAACGATTTCCCATCTTTGTACCTGTCCATAATTTTTTTAGTCTGTAAATCAAAATTGTTATCACCGTTGAATCACAATACGATTAGTAACAATATAAATTAGGAAAAAAATATGTCCGTCTCGAGTTCATTATTTCCATTTCCATTTAAAATTCCTTCTAATTTACAAGTTTTATTTTCATTACCGACACTATCACTTTCTCGTATCCAGTTACTGTCTATTTCCTTCTCTAACTTCGATGAGTTGAACTTATTATAGCTATAGAACTGTTTTGGTTTACTTTTGGTGGTGAAGAACCAATTTCCTTTTCTTACTGATCTACATCTTTTCTAGAATGACTTACGACTTTTAGTATTTAATCTGTATACGTTTTTAGTATTAAATATCTTATGCCTACTCAACGTTTGTATTTCTAACTTGGTGTTGAACATTTATTTTGTAGGAGCGCATATTTATGTAAAATTATTTTTTTTTTATTTGCGAACACGATTTTCTTTTCCTTTTGTGTGAACTATTATCTTAATCCTATGCATTTTTTCGTGGCCAGTTACCTGTTTCTTATCTTAAAGTTTTTCTTGCATCTTCGTTTACCAGTATTATAATTTTTACAGACTACAACTATTGATATTAATATGTATTATTTCGATTTAGAGCTTGGTGATTCTAACACATTGATAACGCGAATCACTTCATTGCAACATATCTGTGGTAGGTTGCTATCTAAGATAATCACTCTAAATAACGAATGTATTACTTGTAATCCTAAGTTCAAAACAGGGCTTGGACACACATTGCAAAGGTTTAACTATTCTGCCAAATTGTATATGGTTCTTACGATGTGTGAAAACAAGATGTAAGAGAAAGCACGAAACTCATATCTTCAAACAAAAATAACTACAACATAATATCACCATTTACGAATGATACTTTCCATTTCAAGCATTTTTCGGTCTTTCATAAATGTTAACACCATATGCTACTTCTACTGGCTATCTTCATTTGTACACCGTGAATGTATGTGATATAACAACGGTCTTGTGCCTCTAAATGTTCAGTGTTTATAGCTCGCTTTTGCCTGGCAACGGCTAAGTCAATAAGTAAACAAACAATGCTGGTTTCGACCAGATTATCTTAGCTCGCTCCCAAAAGCTATTAGTTTTACCTGCACAGGTTTTACTTGTTTGCTGAAAATGAGTTGTTTATAGTACGCTGTATGCTCTGCGTACTCTTCCTATACCTTAATTACGCTAACCGCACGATCGATTTTTCCAACTTGGCAATTTCTTGTAGTTCTGCGTATTCAACATATTTCATTGTTAAACTCCACGAGTCTATTTATTTCGGGTTTTGAAGATACTACCAGGAATGTTTTCGAGTACATGCAGGAATGTTTACAAATACATGCATTTGCAATATTAAATATTTGCAGATGTCATTTCCTATAATCTTTCATGAAACCATATAATAACTTCTCCACGATTGAGTATAACGTTCTGCTGACGAACATTGGCACTATAACAAGAAATATTTTCTTCCTTCCCTTTGTGTAGTTAAGTTTTATAACTGTTGCTGCTATAAACCTATATTTCCCTTCCTTTAACTTATGTAAGGTACAGGACAGGATCGTGTTATCTCTGTTACAATTTCAAGGCCTATTAATTGTATGCCCTTTACAATGACCTCAGGAAAATTACCCTAACATGTCTTTAAATTTAATGGTTTGCTGCCAAGCTAGTAGTTTACCTAATCTCTCATATATTTTTTTTGTAATGAAGTTGACGAAAACTTTGAACATTTTTTATTTCAAACTATACTTTGTGTTCATCTTTTCAGTCACCTACTTAATGACCTACGATACCTACTTTACCAATTTTGTTTTCACGTTCATTTACTGGAATTGGAGTACCAATTATTGACTGAGTATCGGGAATCTGTGTACTTGTTTATCCATATATGGGACTACCTTAGGGATATAGTTGTATCAGCATTGCTTCAGGGACTACTGCTTTCTTTCGTTTGTGTATTTGTGCTAACCCAGCGGGTATCATTTGCTAATTTCCTAAAATCTTGCTAAAATGATCATTTGCTAAAATCAACAATTTGCTTTCCACTAATTTTGGAAATAATTTGTCTAGCGCATTCTTCAATCTCAATTTCAGTGCAGATTGTACAATTTATGTTCTTTGCAATTGCACAAATTAAGTCACTGAATTTCGTCAATTCTTATAAATGTATTTTCTGATATAATCTCTATCATGTTTGCTGTCAAAATGTACTTGAATATGATGATCACGAATACCAAGTTTATAATCTTCCATGTTGGCCAACTTTGAGGAAAATATTGTTAATTTGTTTGGTACTAATAGATGTAAATAATAACAACATACCTGTATTTTTTTGTGTGATTATCTTGCAATACAATTGGAACAGTTTTTGTTTTAAGAAACTTTTGGCAGTATCTTAAGAGATGAGTAGAACATCTAGAGAACATTTATATAGAAGAGCAATAGAATATTTTGGAATCAGGAAAGTATGTACTTTCATCAGCCTGAGTGATTCCGAAAGTGTTTGTCCCAACTTTTAGATCCACACAACTGTGGAGAAGTGCACTGCATACTACGAGATAAAATGTCTAACATTCTCTTCCGCACAACATATAACATTCGCTTCCGCAAGCATTATCATTTCGCTGCTTCCTATGTACAAATCATAGAAGTACGATGAAAATCAAAAGTTAATTAGTAACTTGCGATGCTTCGATGATCTTGACTTATTATGGAAGGAAATTATTTAGAAGTGGAAAGCAATATATCATTGACTTACCGTCATGACAAAGTGGGTCTTCCTTACACTGTAATATACTAGATGTTATATCAAAAAAGCTTCGTCGAAACCAGGCATTATTTGAGGTTACACCTTTACATCCAAACAGAATAATCTACAAACATAACTAACTTTAAAAGATTAATAACCATTGTGGTAAAAAAAAAACTAAGAGATCAGATGGTCTGTTGGAAACTTTCCAATCTACTCTCTCAAATATAAACATGAAATATTGTTTATTGTAGAGTTAGCAAACATTTTCCCCGCATACCAACAATTTAGTTCAGTGGCATTAGACGTACCATTATAGCTTATCATAAATATTATTAATATCATATTTTTAGTATTAAATTGTAACCATATTTTAAGGAAGTTAATCACATTAATCAATCACGTAAATAAAGCATTCGTAACAGAGTATATTATAAATATAGTTTACAGAAGAATAGGAATAGTCTCACCACAAATGAAGCATGTTGTATAAGAAGAAAATATTTAAATATAAGCCAGTATCTTCGAAATAGGTCAAAGTATGCAATGCAAGCACGCCCATGCAAAAGTAAAGAGCAGTTAAGAGTAAAGAACACTTACTTATGTTAATACCTTGACAGTCATGTTGCTACCCGATATTTTAACTAATGGGACGGATGAGCCTGATTTGGTGCAATAAGGTTTTAATGTCAGGTATTTTGGTTCGTGGAAGTTACAGTCTAGTCCGACACAACTTCAAATCTGTTTCTATTTTAATTCTTTATATATACGTGAGAGGAGACAGCACTTCCTCAAATATAAGTAGTCATCAATGAGAGAAAACACTTACTGATTCATCAGCTATTGCTGGGTACTCTCTTTTCGTTTTGATAGACAAATTGAGGAGATTAATCGTCGAATCCATATATTCTAGTTCTATATCACATGCCAACGCAATGACACTTCTTCCTTTTCTTTTTTTCGAAAAAGTTTAAAACATTGTTTCTGTCATTGGGAGTCATGCCTTATTAGCTTCTAAACTTATCTATCAAGAGTCATTAATGTGTCAGGTGACAGATTTAGCTAAGTCAGTTAGAGTAATGAAATATTAAAACTGTTCAAAGGAATTTATACTGTAAAATATACGTTGGCAATTGTCAAAAACATTTAAAAGAAAGTATTCAACAATTTAAAATCGTTTCGAAACAAAATACCCATTAAAAAGAAGATAAATACATATTGCGGAGTGAAACTCCGCGCGCTTGGCTTGATGTTAAATTAAGCACGCATGAGATGGAGGAATAATATTGAAAGCAGACGTCATATACAAGAGAATACAACTGTGCTATGTGATGTACAACAGTGAATTTATTTTATGACGTGTTATTTATTATGTCTGCATAGTTTATACATATCATAATGTTTCAATATTAAGTTAAAAAAATGCCTATTTTGTCATTCGCTTGAATTTACAAAGAACTGGGACTATAGTAATCGTAATGTAAAGTATCCCAAACAAACCGAACTGATTTAAAATAATTCTAACTAAATGGAATTTGAAACTAGACACTGGAATTAATATTCTTTAAAAAATAGTGGTAAAACCTGACTCTGATAATTGTAATTGTTGATTTAATAAATTATTATCATAATTTATTATATTGATATGATTGAAACATTTGCTCTGTTATCTTTAATCTCTCAGTGATACAATAGTAATTAAGCTGTGCTTTCACATTTGCCATTAGGCCTATTCATTATTTGATAATATCTAGAGAGTATGAAAATCAACAGACTGTTTTTTTTTCTTAAAAATAAACTAAATTTATTCTGATGTTTTGATAAGCAAGTTACTCGTAAGCCAACGTTATATTACCATTAACACAAAATGGAACATGTTATTGTGACAATTATTGATAGCCTACAAAAAATACATTATTATCTAAATAAACGTTTCTTTTTTTGTTTGAATAAAAAGACTGAATACATTTTTGCTTATTTTTTATTTTGATTTTTCTCCAGTTTCATAATTTATGTACCATAGTGTGAGATTGTAGTTATGTATTTTGTAATATCTTGCCTAACGTGTGTAGCAACTTACCCGACTTCGGAGTAAATTGTTACGTTTCCTCTACATGCATAAATTAGCAAACTGTAGGTTTCATATAATGCACACCAAAATAATACTCACCCTAGAAATAATACTCGTAGAAAATAGTAGAAATAATACTCGTAGAAAACATATACAGATTTTTTCACACTTGGTATTCAACTTTCGCCCTTCACTTTTTGCAAGATTGTACCCAACGACTGGCGTACATATTAAAATATTTTTCCTGCGTACGACAAGTAACAATGTTGCCACCTTTTGACAAATTTACTAAAACATAATATTTCATTTTCTTCAAAACTTTCGTCTTCTTCATCTTGTACAAGTTTGAATGAGGGTAACAAAAATTAGCACGTTGTAATCTGCGTTCTATAACTTCTAACACGAGGTATATTTCATGTCCCTGTAACAATTAGGAGGGGTACTAGGGCCGTTAACGTAAAGGTCTACGATGTTCTTGAAATCCCTCCGTCCTGTAAAAAAGTGGCCCTATAGTGACCAAACGGTCAGTGATGGATGTTTGCACAAATTGAGACGTTTTCTCAGGATCACAATATCTACAACACATCACAGGTTTTATTCATTTTTACCGAAATCAAGAACACCATTACCTTCCTCTGTTTACAAAAATGTGGCCTCTACTACGCAAATGGTCAGAGATTCGTGGTTTTTGAGGCTTTTTTCACTATCACAATATCTACAACATATCACAGTTTCAGTCATTTTCACAAAATCCAGAATATCACTATCTTCGGCAGCTTTCAAAAGAGTGGCCCTGTAGTGGCCAAACGGCCAGTGAGTGGTGATTATGTCCATTGAGAATTTTTCTCAGGATCAATATATCTACAACATATCACGGTTTCGGTCATTTTTACTGAAATCAAGAATATCGTAATCTTCGACTGTTTTCAAAAAAGTGTAGTCGCCAAACGATCAGTGATTTTTGATTATGCCCATTGAGACTTTTTTTCAGGTGCACAATATCTACAACATATCACGATTTTAAGCAATTCCACCAAAGTCTAATTTCCGTAAAGATTGTGAGGGTCCTTTGTCGTTTCGAAGGGATCCGTTGCCCCCTTCAACTCTTTCCTCGCCAACGCGACAAAACCCTTATTTCCTACTTTGAAGTGAATCACTGATTGGAAAAAGGGAATAAGTGCATGATACCTAAGTTTTCAATAACGCTAAAAAACCTTCTAGAGGCGTTGTTTCTATTTGTTGCAAAAAGTGTATAATTGATTACTTGTAGCAAAACAACTAACAAACACTAAGACAACAAGAAGAATCTTGTATTGCAGCCCTGGAATTGGTTAGAAAAGCTTAAAAATGGAAAAAATATTCCCTTTTTCCAATCAATTAAAGTTGGGTGCAATTGTAATTGTGTGTAGGGTATGTAATGTGCAGTTTGATAGAAAGCTATGAAAATGTACATGTTGAATGCAATGTTGTATGTTAATCTTGGATATATGTATTCGAACTATCACGCATATTAGGCTTCTAACACTTTTATTGTCACCGTTCGTTTTTCTGTACAGCACATGTTACTCGTACAGCAAGAAAACTAATGCAATAGACAACTGAACAAAATACGTAGCAAAATACGTTGTCACAGTAGAATGGGTTTACATAGGGTCCTATCCGTCTGCATCTTCTTCTTCTACAGTTTCTTGATCAGTGTTTTTCCATGAACAAATCATCCTATAAAACTGTTTGTATTGGTCAGGTAGGTATTTGATGATTTGTGAAGAATCGTTGATCTTTTTCTGATTGATCGAGACTTGCCAATCGTATGCCTTTGACGTTGGAGTTGCAACGTTTGTGACATTACTTTTGAGTAATCGAAAAATATCAGTTCTTAGTCCATTGATAAACTTATGAGCTTGGACATAACCTGGAGATTCTGCTTTGTAAACAGTGTCTCTTTTTACTTACTTGGAATTTCACTGTTTTGTCCACAATGCTACCTGAAGATTTCTAAAGCGGTTACCACCACTGTTTAAAATCTAAGATTTCTTCATTGACAACTTCGTAAACCTGAAATGGAGGATCAGTATTTGTTTCATTCTTAATCATGTGGTTATACTGTGCTGGTAAATAAATGCGATTGTGTCGTTTGAGTTCTTGTTTGATTACAGCAAAATTTCGGTCACATGGTAAAAACTGTGACCTCTGACAGGCAAATATTGGTGTATAGTGGGAACCGTTATGATACGATCAGGCTGAAAAGCATTCATGTCATTGAATGATTCCAGTTTTGACCACCACTTGTATCACTGAAAACATGTAAATCTGTAACTGATTGGAGCAAAAAGTTCTCCATAGATTGTGCAATGCAAAAAGAAGGCGAAGTATCGTAACGAAAGCAGAGGGCTCTGGTGGTTGTCTGCTTACACACAGTCTCACAGTTGTGGTCGTGACCTGTAGTGACTGTAAGAAGAAAATAAGAAACGTAGTTATTCCCTTTTTCTAATGAGCAAGAGATTTTGCCTTCTACATTGGTCACATAGAGTTGCCCAAACATTCCAATTTTGTACTCAACGATGCAACTATCTTAAAGGAACACATCTGCTATCTCAGGTTAAAATCGCAAAAAATTGTACATATTCCCTTTTTCCAATCAGTGGTTCAAGTAATCTTTGCATCGACAGGGTTTCGTTTCTATGATGTGGCCCTTTTAATCAAGAGGGCCCATTTTTGAAAAGCAAGCCTTTGCCCCCCTTAACCTATATTCCGAAAGAAATAAAAAATTGCCTGTCGATTTCTTTTCGGTTTACTAAATATGTGCCAAGTTTGAAGAAAATCGGATGAGAGGAAACCATTGTGAAGCTATCTTCTTTACACTTTCTCTTTTTGGACTTAACCTGTTTTTGCCCCAAAGTCTTCAATCAAATCCGTGACGGGTGCAGGTGTCACAGGAAATTTTTCAAAAGTTTCAAAACCCTCGTGAGTTCTTGCGCAGTCTGGAAACAGAAGATGAAGCATAGCTGTACTATTATGATCCAGAGACTAAACAGCAATCCATGGAGTGACACCACAGTTTATCCCCTCGGTTCAAGAAGTTCCGAAGCCAAAGACCAGCTGGGAAGGTGCTTGCATCGGTGTTTTGTGATAAGGACTATGTCATCCTTATCAAATATTTAAAAAAGGGTGAAACCATGAATGCTAGGGTTTATTCCAACTAACTGAAGGAGGGTCTGAAGAAAGAAACGTCGGAGAAAAGTGAGCAGTGGTGTTCAGATTCTCCAAGACAATGCACCCTTTCACAAGGCTCATCAAACCATGCAATTACTGGTGGATCTGGGCTTCACCTGTGTACCTAACCCACCCTACTCACCTGCTCTGGCCCGCTCCGACTATCACCTCTTCCTACATCTCAAAAAAACATCTCAAAAGCAAACATTTTCCATTCGATGATACACTCATTGCGGAGGTGAAGGTCTGGTTTGCACAGTAGGACAAGACCTTCTATTTGCAAGGGTAAGAAATGTTGCAACATCGTTGTGAAAACTCTATTGAGCTTTTGGGGAATAGTTGAATAGTGTATTAAAATAGTTTCTCCACGTAAATTTCTTCAGTGGTAGAGCATTCACTTCGGGTGCTTGGAATCCCTGGTTCGATCCCAGCTCGCGCCGTGTGAACTTTGTGGTGGATAAACACCGTGCTGGTGAGTTTCCTCGTGGTCCTCCCGTTTCACCCGACTTTCTTCATTTCATTCATATCTCATCATCACCGTCTCCTTTAGTCTAACCGGCATATCTGTGGAACGTACAACTTAAATCTTTCCTTTCGATAACCATTTGCCTGTAGCTATTTACCTGCAGCATCAAAGGAATTTATATTCAACTTCATTTGTTTCTTGATGTATCCATTTGAATTTAAACAATTATCCACCTTTCGAGTTATTGAGAGAGGTATTACATTTCCGAACAGTACTCAATACTGGTCATTATTCTTGTTAGTCAGTATGGATGTTTATAAATTTATATTGGCTACATTGATACAAGTTATTTTCATTCCTTTGTTTCAGGATTGCTGTCACAGACATGTGGAAGTGCATAATTAAAATAGGAAAAGGAATTTATTGACTTGTTTGTGCTGAAAATGTGTGAAGAGATTGTGAACAATGTCAGTGTGTTTCATAACACATTTTATACAAATATTGTGAAAGAGAGGGAAATATATCCCTCCCTTTCATAGTAAGTTCTGTAATTGGATAATAAGGTGGATAATTGTATAAATTCAAATTAATAATATTAATCATCGTTTTTACCTTCTAGTAATATACCTACTAAGTTTAATGTCTCCTAAGTTTCGTCACAAGGTTGTTAGACATCTATACGAGTATACAAAAGGGTCTCATGGTCCAGAATGTGGTCATTTGTTTGCCATATTTAAAAATGGATTCCGAATTACTAGATTTTTGTTTAAGTATATCTCCGTACCCAGTGATCCGAATTTACAGCCTAGTTGTTCATTTTACCCCTTTGTAAAATAAATTTAATAGTTCTAAATTATAGTGTAATTCGAAAGAAATGGAACAATGACGTATTTTCAGATACAAGTTAAAATAGTTGATTCCAAGAAAAAAAATATTTCTACAAATAGAAGAAGTATGTACTTTTAAACAAATACGGTTCGGTACATCGTGTGGTAATAATGGAACAAATTAATAAGATAGTGTCAAAAATGAAAATGAATAATGTTAATCTTTCAAAGTCGACATAAAGACCCTGACTAATATTAAAAGAAGAAATCTAGTAATTTGGCGTCCATTTTTAAATACGGCAACTAAACGACCACAATGTCGATCGTATGACCAAGAGACATTTACTCTTCTTAAAGTGGGTAACAACACCCAGCAGTGAAAATGAGGGCACCTAAAACTGCACACGTGACAGGGGCTAGTGCCTAGACCAATCCACAAGTTGGGTAACTGGAGGTACAAAAATCACGAACAAAAATCTCAAAATCTCATAATGTGGAGGGGGCACCTTTGTGTTGGTAGAAAACCGTGAATGAATTATCTGCAGATAACAGAGATAGGAATATATTTTCTTCCAACATTCAACGATACTCGATTGCTGTTAAAGTATCATTGATATATAAAGGACCCACAAAAGGGTCCCACACACACAACCCCACACCAATATTTTTCAAGGAACACTAGCAGATACTTCACAGCAACGGAAATGGGTATTTGACTAGTAGCGACCATTCTGTTTGTTCACCTGACCATAAAGATAAATGTTGGCTCATCTGTGAATAGGATATCATAGGCAATTTCAGCGTATTCGTTCCGTTGCTCATTCTGAAAATTGCAAACACCGATCGGTTATATCCTCTAACAGGCGTTGATGCACTTCTAACTTGTAGGAGCGCCACTTTAGCAGTAACAGAACAGGACGAATGTGCATCTAACACCACTTTCCTGGGGCAAAAACAAAGTGCTTTATAAATGCTGCTGACTGCTAACAACGTCCATGGCCTCCCTGGTTTTGGTTTGTTGGGCACGGACCCCGTTTCAATCAATATCTTGATCAACTTGCATACTATTGTATATAACTTATCCAGAATTATGAACGGACTGTTGGTCTTATGGGAACAGCGATGCCAAGTTGAACATTAAAAACAAATGCAGAACAGATCGCGCTTCTATTATACTGCCAACTCACGTAGTAAAAAAACGAATCCACACCAGAACGATTAATAAATAATAATAATAATAATAATAATAATAAGAAGAAGAAGAAGAAGAAGAATTAATAATAATAATAATAATAATAATAATAATAATAATAATAATAATAATAATAATAATAATAATAATAATAATAATAATAATAATAATAAGCAACTTACCACATTGAATCAATCACACTTCAAAGAATTAATCCCTTCCATATCATCAGCATCATCACCATCATCATCATCATCGAAGATTTCAGACGATTCTTCTTCAGAGGAATCTTCACCCAAATGAATAATCAACGGCTCAACTTCATCTTGCAGCTCATCTCCTTTCCACATGTCACTTTCGATGTTTATCACATGCCTGACGTAGTTCTGCCAATTTTCTGTTGTTACACGTTCAAACGCTTCATGAATTAAATTTTCAACGTCTTTAACTTTCAATGTTGTATTATTTGCCCCAACGTAGTGTTTTACTTGAGACCACACGAGTTAAATAGGGTTGAGCTCACAGTGATAATGGGGTAATCGGGGAATAGTGTGTCCTAATTCTTTAGCTCATTCGTCAGTCTTATATTTTTCACATCTAGGACGAGGAATGCTTATTAAATCCATTAAATCTTTCTTTAACATATCCTCATCATACCCAATATTATGTAAGATTAACCACTGCCGCATGTCGTCTTTCTTCCAAGATTTGATTGGCAGTGGCTCCTTACTGCAACTATGATAGGATACATTGTCCATTACGATAACTGATCTTGGAGGAATATTTGTCAGTAACTAATTCGGGAAGTATTCCTCAAACAAATGTACATCCATTTCATCATGAGCGTCAGCCGTATTTTTCTTACACACGAAAACCAATTTTGACCCAGTTACGAAACCCTGTTCGTTGCCACCATGAGCCAAGGCATATTCCGGCCCACGACCTGCTGCATGTTTAAGCCCGCAAGAAAGTCTATACAGAAAAGCTTGTCTTGCTGTTTTAATTGTTTTGTCTTTCCACTCTTTATACACGGCTATCCCAATATTTGCCCACAATTCGACCATGTATATTATGTTTCTATTTTGATTTCGAAATTTTCTTATTTGTTGTAGATAGTTGTGGCGGAACGACACAATATCCTCTCTATATATAACCATGGCCTTACTCTGTCTTTTCCCATAAACAAATTCAAGCACTTTTAGAAGTACCTGGAATGTGGATCTTTTAAAGTTCGGCAAATCGGGATCTGAATTAACCTGTTTGAAAACGAAATTGAGTGTTGATGGCAAATTTCTTAACCAGATATCATGGACCTTTTGTCAGATCGCACTCCTAACAAATTCATAATGTGGTATTATCGTAGACTGAATCGATTTACAAATCTTTCATGAAGGGGCAGATATCTAATGATGGAACACCTGGTATTAGAAGTAGAGAAACAGGTAATCATACACTCCATGTTATTTATGATGACCCTGATATATTTGTCCTTATCCTCCATTATCACTACACACTCTGTATGTCAAATCATATCTATATGTTGTCATTAAGAGAAGTAATGGATGCAGTTGAGAAAGAAAAGAATATCATTTTAAATTTACCTGCAGCTCACATTCTTTCAAGATGTTACACTGTTGCTAGCTATTATGGTACAGGAAAACTTCAAAAATATCTCAATACTGGCTATAAACTTCAGGAAGTAGATCATATCGATAGTGATGTAATAGATGTAATGAAAGAACCAACGAACTTTGTCACTGCTTATTATAAACTTAAATCTTTGGACATGCCAGAATAGCTTTGTGGGCGAGAAAAACTAGCCAGATACAGCTTCATGCTACTCGATGCACAGCCTTATTATCTATTTCACCAAAAATTAAAAGTTTCAAAGAAAATGTTGAATGGGCTTACTTTCAAATAAGTTTCTACCTGTCTGGAAGTGACGCTACTTTGCCGGATATCAATCCCGATTTGTTTTGGATATTTGAAAACGAAGAAGACATGGGGTTAATTCCCATTACAATTCCAAGAAAGCACTGCTATAACTAACCAAGACATTTTGGGCATGACGAACTGTTTCTGTCGGTCAAATAAAGCCTGCTCAACAATCAGATGTTACTGTAGGTCAAGAAATATTTCGTCCAGCATTCTTTGTCACTCCGAACACTCGGGATATAATTGTTGTAATCCACATACTTTGGAAGAATAAGAAAGAATGAATCATAGTGAAGATGAATTAGTGATCGAGGATTAATTAGTTATTGTTCAGGACAAGTTAAAGAAAAAGCTGATGTGAAAGAAGAATATAATAATATTGAAGTTACATATTGCAAGTTTTCTTTACTGTTACATGACTACGGTTAAAGTATTCATTACAAAGAAGTACGTAACAAATATTTAGCAAATAAAGTTACATTCTAACACTAAATAGATTTCAGTTTTAACTCTAGAACCTAAAAACAGAAAATAACACCTTGTATATTGAAATCGCTTTACATTTACAATATGCATATTTGAACATTTACATATGCATAGTGCTATAAGTAAAAAAACTTTTGGGGGGCCAAGTTCAATCCCCCCACTTCAAGCACTAACGATAAAATTAGTACCATTTGTTAGTGTGTCGTTAGAGCTTCTAGAAAACACTTATAGTTTCGTTTGTGCTTTAATATTAGTGTGGCTATGGCTAATTATATGTCACTAAACTCCCCTAAGAAATGCATGGGGAATTTTTCATTGCGTCGAATTACTGCCGAATACAAAAGCACTAATGATCTCTCTTAGTGCAATCGTTAGTGCAACATTAATGTTTCTTAGTGCACCAACCGTAACATTAGTGCTTGATTAGTGTGGGAACTACAACTAAAAAAACCCTTTGGGAATAGCGTGAACTTGCCCTCCCACTTTGAGCACTAACGAAAGATTAGTGACATTCGTTGGTGTATGATTAGTGCTTCTAGATAATACTAGTTGTTTCGTTAGTGCTTCACTATTAGTGTAGATACAGCCAATTATTTGTCACGAAACTCCCATAAGAAATGCATGGGATATTTTTCATTGCGTTAAATTCCCGAAGTAATAGTAACCATTACACTAATATATGGTTATTAGTGCTTTCAAGTTTGGGAGAAAAATTTTACAAAATGGAAAATGCTACATGTCTAAGTTTAGATCCACACGCATCTCAAATATCAAAATGTTTCACATGGTTAGTGCATCGTTAGTGTCCATTAGTACACTAAACTCTAACGTTAGTGCTTTGATTCAAATCAGTGCTTCACTATTAGCGTAGATATAGCCAATTGTAAGTCACGAAACTCCCATAACAAATGCATGGGGACTTCTTCATTGCGTCAAATTACGGCAAAATTCAAAAGCACTATTGATCTTTTCTAATGCAATTGTTAGTGCATCGTTAGTGATTATTACTGCACCAACTCTAACCTTAATGCTTCATTAGTGTAGGTGCTATAAGTAAAAATCATTCAGAGGTGGCAAGTTCTCACTACCCGCCACTTTAAGCACTAACAATAAAATTAGTGTATTTTGTTAGTGCATCGTTAGTGCTTCTAGAAAACAGTTATTGTTTCGATAGTGGTTTACTATTAATGTTGTTATGTCTAATTATATGTCACGAAACTCTTGTAAGAAATGCAAGGGGAATCATTCATTGCGTCAAATTACCGCTGAATTCAAAAGCACTAATGATCTCCTCTAGTCCAATCATTAATGCTTCGCTAGTGCTTCTTAGTGCACCAACCCTAACGTTAGTGCTTCGTTAGTGTAGGAAGTAGAAGTGATAAACATTTTGGGTCTTAGTGAACTTGGCCCCTGCACTTTAAGCGCTAACAAAAAATTTATTGCCACTCGTTAGTGCATCGTTAGTGCTTCTAGATAATACTAGTTGTTTCGTTAGTTCTTCACTATTAGTGTAGATACAGCCAATTATATGTCACGAAATTCCCATAAGAAATGCATGGGATATTTTTCATTGCGTTAAATTCCCGAAGTAATAGTAACCATTACACTAATATATGGTTATTAGTGCTTTTAAGTTTGGGAAAAAAAATTTACAAAATGGAAAATGCTACATGTGTAAGTTTAGGCCCACACTCATCTCAAATATTAAAATGTTTCACATGGTTAGTGCATCGTTAGTGTCCATTAGTACACTAAACTCTAACGTTAGTGCTTTGATTCAACTCTATATTAGTGAATATTGTTTGCGAGACTAAATTGAATTTTTTCTAATTGTATAATTATTGTCCTACAAAGGTGAGATAGACGTCAAAGGTTAGTGCATTGTTATTGCTTCCCGAAACACGAAGCATTAGTGTTATCGCAATTATAGTGTAAGAGTTATAAGTGAATAACTCACTCTGTGCTAAATTTAAGTTTAGCGAATTTTACAATAATTGTCCCACAAAGGTGGAATAAACGTCAAAGATTAGTGTTTCGTTAGTGCTCCGAAAACACTACGCATTAACGTTACTGCTGTCTTAGTTTGGTAGTTTGAGAAAATGAATAACTCCGGGGGGGGCTGCTTTGATCTTTAAATTTTGCACAATTTTACGCTAATTGTCTGACAGAAATTGGACAAAACCAACGTTTAGTTCTCCGCTGTCTAGGCACTAATGTTACTGTTATCATAATTTTAAGTTATTATCGAATAACATGCATAAGCTTAAATTCAAATTTATCGAATCTTACAATAATTGTCAATCAAAAGGTAGGATAACCGCTAAAACTTCGAGCTTTTTTAGTGCTTCAAAAATACTAAGTACTAACGATAGTGCTATCATAGTATAGGAGTTATCAGTGAATAACTCGGAAGGAACTGAATTGAAATTTATCGAATTTTACACTAATTGTGTAAAAATTGAAAAACCTGAAGTTAGCCCCACTCGAGTTATTTGTTAAAACTCGTAAACTGTCACGGCACTGACGTTAAGTGATTAGTGTTTCATGAAGCACTAACAGTGTACTAATTTTCGGTGGTTATCTTACCTTTCTGGGCAATTAGTGTGAAGTTTGATAAATTTAAATTCAATCCTATCCGGATTATTCATGAAAGCACTAACGACAATGCTTAATGTTTTATAGAGCTCTAGCAATACAGTAAGCGCTTGTGTTTGTCCCACTTTTGTGTTACAATTAGTGTAAAATTATTTAAGTTGAAAAAATAAATTTAGACACGGTTAAGTTATTCATTAATAAGTCCTAAAATATGATAGCACTAACGTTAGTACTTATTATTTTTTGAAGCGTTAAGGATGCACTAACCTTTAGCATTTGTCTTAGCTTTGTGAGAAAATTAATGTTAATATGATAATTTTAAATTCAGTCTCGTCCGAGTTATTCATTAATAACTCCCAAACTACGATTTCACTAACGTTAGAGCTAAGATAGCATTAACGTTACAGCTAAGGTAGCATTAAAGTTAGAGCTTTTTGGAGTATTAACTCTGTAGTAATCTATGACGTTTATTCCACTTTTGTGAGACAATTATTTTAAACTGTGATAAATTTAAATTTAGCCCCGGATGTCTTATTCAGTTATAACTCCTAAACTATGACAGCACTCAGTGTTTAATAGAGCTCTATTGATGCAATACCTACTGGTGTTAGTCCTACTTTTGTGGCACAATAACTAAAAAATTGTGTAAAAGTTGAAAAATCTAAAGTTAGCCCCGAACGAGTTATTCATTAATAACTTCTAAAGTATGATAGTACTAAAATTAGTGTTTAGTGCACTAATGTGCAATGACGAAGCACTAAACATGTAAATAGTTTTAGTACCACTTGAGAAATTTAGACACATAGCATGTTCCATTTTGTAAAATTATCCCATATTTAAAAGCACTATAACCACATAATAAACTGTAACATTATTACTTCAACAGTATGGCTGGTAGAAAATAAAACTTAGGACAAGCTAACTATACGCTAACCCATAAAAGCATTCACGATGAGAAGCATTAATCTTCGGTCTTGGTGCACTAGCAAGCAATAACGAAACACTAACGATGCCACTAGAAAAGACCACTACTGCTTTTGAATTTCGTGAGAATTTGACCAAATGAAAAATTCGCCATGTTTTTCTTACGGGAATTTCGTGACTTACAATTGGCTATATCTACACTAATATTGAAGCACTAAGGAAACTATAAGTGTTTTCCAGAAGCACTAACGATATACTAACGAATGGCACTCGAAGTGGGAGGCCAAATTCACTCTAGTTCCGAAGGGTTTTTTTACTTGCAGTTCCTACACTAATCAAGCACTAAGCTTAGGGTTGGTGCACTAAGAAGTACTAACGATACACTAGCGATTGCACTAAAAGAGAACATTAGTGCTTTTGAACTTGGCGGTAATTTAACGCAATGAAAAATTCCCCATGCATTTTTTTGTGAGTTTCTCGACTTACAATTGGCTATATCTACACTAATAGTGAAGCACTAATGAAAGTATTAGTATTTTCTAGATGCACTAACGATACACTAACGAGTGGCAATAATCATTTCATTAGTACTCAAAATGGGGGTGCAAGTTCACGCTAGACCCAGAGGGTTTCTTACTTGTAGTTCCTACACTAATGAAGCACTAACGTTGGGGTTGGTGCACTAAGAAGCATTAACGATGCGTTAACGATTGCACTAAAAGAGATCATTAGTTCTTTTGTATTCGGTGGTAATTCGACGCAATGAAATTCCCAATGCATTTTTATGGGAGTTTCGTGACTTACAATTGGTTATATCTGCACTAATTTTAAGGCACAAACGAAACTATTAGTGTTTTGTAGAAGCACTAACGATACAGTAAAGAATTGTACTAATCTTTTCGTTAGTGCTCAAAGTGGGGGCCAAGTTCACGATATTCCCAAAGAATTTTAATTGTAGTTCTTACACTAATCAAGCATTAACGCTAGGTTTGGTGCACTAAGAAGCACTAATGATGCACTAAAAGAGGTCATTACTCCTTTTGAATTTTGCGGTAATTTAACGCAATGAAAAATTCCCCATGCATTTTTTTGTGAGTTTCTCGACTTACAATTGGCTATATCTACACTAATAGTGAAGCACTAATGAAAGTATTAGTATTTTCTAGATGCACTAACGATACACTAACGAGTGGCAATAATCATTTCATTAGTACTCAAAATGGGGGTGCAAGTTCACGCTAGACCCAGAGGGTTTCTTACTTGTAGTTCCTACACTAATGAAGCACTAACGTTGGGGTTGGTGCACTAAGAAGCATTAACGATGCGTTAATGATTGCACTAAAAGAGATCATTAGTTCTTTTGTATTCGGTGGTAATTCGACGCAATGAAATTCCCAATGCATTTTTATGGGAGTTTCGTGACATGTAATTAGCTATACCCACACTAATATAAAAGCACTAACGAAACTATAAATGTTTTCTGGAAGCTCTAACGATGCACTAACGAATTGTACTCATTTTATCGTTAGTGCTTGAAATGGCGGGCAACGTGAACTTGGCCCTCCAAAAGGTTTTTTCCTTATAGCACATACACTAATGAAGCACTAATGTTAGCGATTGGTGCAGTAAGATATACTAACGATGCACTAACTATTGCACAAGAAGAGTTAATAGTGCTTTTGAATTTGGCGGTAATTTGATGCAATGAAAAATTCTCCATGCATTTCTTATGGCAGTTTCCTGACATAATTGGCTATATCTACACTAATAGTGAAGCAGTAACGAAACTTTTAGTATTTTCTTCAAGCACTAACAATGCACTGACAAACGGCATTATTTATTTCCTTATTGCTTGAAGTGGGAGGCAGCTTGTACCATTTTTTTTGGGGTTCTAGAGCCTACACTAATGAAGCACTAACGTCACGGGTTGGTGCACTAGGAAGCACTAACGATGAACTAACGAATGGCACTGCTTATTTCGGTATTGCTTGATGTGTGGAGCAGTTGAACTTGGCCCCTCAATGTTTTTTACTTGTTACTCCTACACTAACGAAGCACTAACGTTAGGAGTTGGTGCACTAAGAAACACTGACAATGCACTAACGATTGATACTAATTTTATCGTTAGTACGCCAAGTAGGGGGTCAAGTTCACGGACGTAGAAAAAACTTTTCTGTGTTTCACCTAAACTACATAAATTCTCAATATTAAATGAATTTGAGCTAATAGTTTTTTGAACCAAACCTTTATTCTATGCTATACAAATTATAGTTATTAGAGGTCAGGCGCTCTTTCGGAAGCTCCCAACTTGTCTCTCGCAAAAATAAATTTACCTACCAACTTCAATTGACTTCCACAATGCTCAATACACAATGTAAAAGCAATTAATATGAGTATATATAATTCCAATTTATTGAGGAGAAAGTAAATTATTATTATGATACAAAAATTGTGATAAGACAAATTTCTATAACGTAAAACCTGTACAAGAACTAATAAATAAACTGTATTTGAGCCCCTCTCCTTGAAAAAATCAACATAATCTTTGAACATTTTCAAAGACAATGTTGTAAGTTGTTCTAGTACCATCTATAATTCATAAAGAAAATAGAACTTTATGTTATAGGGAAGAAATTTGATTTTCACCTTTTTAATCTTGGGATAAAATAAAAAAAAACATGAAAATTAGTGGAACATAGTAAAACAGTTCGAAACAGTTTCTCTGTTGCAACGAGGACATAATTGAGGAGAGTTTTTTCAAAATTCGATAGAGCACAAATCTTGAGAATCGGAGGTATATATGGGGGGATACGGACAAAATCTCCCGGCCGAAACATCGCCGCCCAAAGCCTCGCGGGCCGAAATCTCGCCTCCCAAAATCTCGCGTGGTCAAAACCTCGCCGCCCAAAACCTCGCGGGACAAAATTTCGCAAGGCCGAAACCTCGCGTGGCCAAAACCTCTCCGCCCGAAACCTCGCGGGCTGAAACCTCGACGGGCCAAAACCATGCGTGGAGAAAACCTCTCCGTCCAAAGCCTCGCGTGATCAAAACAGCGCCGCCCAAAACGCCGTGAGCCAAAATCTCGCCTAGTCAGAACCTCGCGGACCAAAATCTCGCTTGGCCAAAAATTTTGGGGAATGAAACCTTTCCTTAAAACTTACCCAATGAGTTTCTTAATATGCAATTCCATATTACAAGTAATAATAATAATAATAATAATAATAATAATAATAATAATAATAATAATAATAATAATAATAATAATAGACCCTAATAATAATAATAATAATAATAATAATAATAATAATAATAATAATAATAATAATATACAAAACATCGTGTGTGTGGGCTTTCTTGGGGTATTCCCGTTTTTTTCCCACTTTCTTCATTCCATCATTTCCTTCATCCTGATCATCTATGTCTCCTTTAACTTACAGGACATAATCGAGTGACGTAAAAACTCACATATTATTTCATACTTTCATAAATATTATTCGATTTTTTTAGAATTTCCTAAGGTTACCGTCAAAACCGTAGAAACTCCGTAGAAACCATCCCAGGCTCAAACTCTATCTATATTGAAAATTTGATCGAGACAGGTCGGGTTTTTCAAGAGTTATTAAGTCACAAACACGGCCAATTTAATTTTTATGTATTTCTATATATTTCCTCCTTTCCCTCCGCCTTCCCGTCACAGTGAAATTATAAAAACTATCCCAGGCGGTAACCTGATCTGTCTGGCAAATTCGATTGGTATCGTGGTACAAGATTTATTAAGTTTTATTTATTTTTATATATCACCTCCTCCACGTCAAAGTGAAACTACAAAAGATATCCCTGGCCCGAACATCATCTATGTTGAAAATTGGATCGAAATCGGTCGGCTGGCTCAAGAGGTATAATGTCACAAACGTAGTAATTTTCATTTTTATATATACTGATTTTCAAAGCACTCGTTTGAATATTTTCTTGCCACTATTTTAATGTAATTATGTGCTATTACAAAATATATACATATAGAAATATATAGAGCATTCTACATCTAAGAAATCATTGTGACGAGGTTTTATACTGACGACATTTCTTCCCAGGCAAGATTACATCCCGCATAGTTTAGACCACGCAAGATTCTGTGTCCAGAGATCAGGAACGCGAGGTTTGGCAGGCGAGATTTTGGGTATGGCGAGATTTCGGGACGCGAGGTTTCGGCCTGGCGAGATCTTGGACTGCGAGGTTTTAACCAGGCGAGGTTTTGGTCCGACGAGATTTTGACCCGCGAGGTTTTGGCCAGGCGAGATTTTGTGCCGCGCGGTTCTGGCCGCGAGGTTCTGTACCCAAACCATATATGGGATAGGTATGCTTTTTACGCTACCAATCGAGCTGTGAAATCAGAAATGGCAAATCTCGATATGTAACGTGCGTATAGTATACTGAATCATGAGCGTTTAGTCAGAACTAGATAGAGCTCATGCACAGCAATTTCTCAAAACTCGATACAGCACATAGCTGAATACTACCGAATCCTGCAATCTCGTGAAGTTTTCAGAGTTCTTAACAGCAAATGGCAAATCAAAACACTAAAGGAGATTTCTCAGAAGATTCTGAAAGCAAAGTGGCCATTTCACATAGTAATGCAACGTGTAATGTCCTACAGAAGTATCTGCTGATAGTGTAAGTATGCAGTACACTTACATTGGGATACATGTGGAGGTTTCTGTTTTCAGATCTGGAATTAAAACATGGCACAAAGAAATGCTAAGATCATCATGCCTACAGAAGATGAACATGGTGTCCAGTGAGAAGAAGAAGGACGTAAAGATACTCTTATACTTTTTCGAAATGCCGGAACAAGCAAGATAATTTTATAAAGATGTTCTTAGAGACTGCTAACTACAACGTAAATGTGTGCTTCATTACTAACTATTGTTAACCAGGCCCGTGCTGGCCCACCGGGACACCAGGACATGTCCCAGTGCTTCCTCACAAACATAGCAGTATAAAGGCTTCAAGTTTTTAATAAGAAATTCTTATAGTTTTATTGGTAAAGGACCTTGAAAGGATCAGTGCGCCCTTTACATTAGGCGCCCTTGCGAAATCACATCAAATATAAAGATTTTACTTATTCTTCTATATACCACAGTTCTGTACAGATACTGTTGCTAAAGAACCCGTCAAGGGTACAGTGTGCCCTTAACATAAGGCGCTCTGTGAAACATCATATTATAGATAAGTGGTTTTAGTTGTTCTGTATACCAGGCTTGTAAAATAAATTCAAATGGTGGCTGTTAATAAAGAACCTGTAAATTGTACAAAGCGTCCTTTACATAAGGTACTTGCAAAATATCGCATTATGGCGTGGCCTGGATATTTTTTGTTCCTATTTTATTTTATGCTTATGTACACCAGTTTTGTATTATAAATTCATACAGTTGCTTTTATCAGAGAACAGCTAAATAGTATAATCACTTACAAAAATACGTATCTATAAAACAAAACATTTGAGAAATCAAGAGTAGTTCGGACAGTCTGAGACAAAAGTATGATGTATTCATGAAATACTACATTCACTAGGCTCTGTTTCAAATTTACGTTTTCTACAGGATCGTAGCTTACACAGTTTTACTGATTGTCCCTGTATGTTTTAAAGCAGTATGCAGATAATCGGGGCCTATTGTATTTCTAAAATATAGCTATATTAATTTCCATGAGATTGGGTCTCGCACCTGTAGCTATATTAATTTCCATCGCACGTCCTGGTTTAGATCGAGGAGGTGGCCTCTAGATATAGAGGTTAGCTGCGAGTATACTGAATAGCCAGAACGGTGCAGTTTCGTCTGTATTAAATACTTGTTCAGGTTTGTATCCTCCATCAGCTACTAAGTTTGCAAATTTTTCTGGATGTCGTTCTGCTGCAGCAGTGTCTGCAGATGCAGCTTCTCCAACGATTTTAATGTTATGCAATGATTCTCACCTTAAATTTATTGAACCAACCTTCCGATGCTTGAAATGCTCCATCTGTACATTCAACACTACAACTACCATCAGGTTCTTTAAAATGAGCGTAAAGATGCTTTGCCTTCTCCAGGACCATTGGACCACTCAGTGGCACCCTTTTTTGGTTGCGATCTTCGATCCATAATGACAACGCCACTTCCATTATTTCTATTGCTGGATCACGAACAATTTTCGCTGACAGTAAAGTTGAAGCTACAGAAGACCTTATTTTATTATTGGATTTTTTTTATGGATCGTACAGTTGATTCGTTGACATTGAATGAGCGTGATATGGATGCAAACGGCTCTCCAAGGCGTAATTTCTATTTTCACTTTAAGCGGTAACACAAATTGTTTTCGTGTCGAAACTCGTTTCTCATTTTTTTAGTTGAAATTACTGTATAAATTAGGAAGACAGCGCTAGAGACGTGTTACTCGATCACAATTTTTGTAACGAATGGAAAGACGAAACAATAAAACATGCAAAGCGGCTCTTACCAAAGGACGGAACGTCTAATAATATAGCGGCCATTAAAAATATACTTTATTCATTGAGTAATAAGGTTGCTTTCATTCTCTTTGTTTACATTCTCAAAAACACCGATCGCGGCGAAGGCGGCTTATGTCAAAGTCCGAACCAATACAGCGGCGATATCATTTAACAACATACTTTAGGCAAAGTTGTAATAAGGTCTATTTTACATTTTATTAGTCCATTTGACGGCGTTTACAAAGGATATTGGGTTGGATACTTACTGGAATCCTTTTTATTATTATGTATGTACGTACTGATTAGATCGGCGAATAAAGAATTCTTTAGCCGCGAATATAGGAATTGGGTCGCAATTTTTAAATCCGCGAATAGTTAAAACGTAAATGAAAGAAGCGTCAATAAGGAGCTTTTAGTGTACACTTTTATAGTTGAACATTCTCAAGGAACTTTCCGTGAGAATACAGAATCAGCAATATCACATTAGCTATTTGGTTTCAAGTAGCTGAAATACCTGTCATTTGAATGTGAACAATTGAGCTAGAGAAAATATTTAAACCCTCACGCCCTTTCAATACCTGCTTAAATAAAGCTGCGATAATAATAGATATGAAGTCTGCAATGCCTGACATCTATCCATGGCTGAAACAATATCGTCCAACGTCCATTAGATCCAGTTTGAAAATGTCGTCAAGGTTTGACTATCAAGTATAGCTTATTACATCCGTAGTTGATTCTCTTCTAACAAACATTTGGACCCGTTTGGGCCTCTGAAAAATCTTTGGAGTGTTCTAAGTCAGTAATTGTTAATGATTCTGCTTCGAGATAGAGAGCCTCTTCTTCAACATTCTAAGAACAAGGGGACATGGTAGTTCAGTGGTAAAGGGCTTACCTTTCGTGTGTAAGATCTCTGATTTGATTCCCGGCGAAATAAGTTTGAAGTGGACAACATAGTGCCCGTGCGTTTTCTCGTGATACTCGCGTTTCCTCCAACATTTTCATTCCACCAATTATTCATCATTCACTTGTCTATCTCCCTTAGCATAAAGACGATAATCATGGGGTCTTAAACTGAAATATTTTATTTTGTCTCACTCTAATGATGATTAGTTTTGAATACTTATATAAAACTAACCAAGAAAGTTATCATTGTGAATTTCTGTCTTAAATTGGTCCTCACACCGTGAGTTTAATGGATTGGTTAAGGTCAGTTGTTGATGTGGGTATATCCAACATATACCGGGTTGTCACAGGTCAGTTACACTGTGAAGTAGCGTAAGGATAGAGTGAACATGCTATCCTATGCTATGAGCCCTATTCCACTCAATGAATTTACGTGAGTTTACAAAAATTAAGCTAGCACCAAACGCGTTCCTGCATAACATTAGACTCAGTCTAAAAAATATGTAATTCTTACTCCGATAGATCTCTTCATTTCTAAAAACGTCTTGACTATACCCGTGTAACGTCCGTCCATTGATACACCACTTGCAGAGCAGGCTCGAAACCAGCCACAGAGCTTTAGGGTCCATGAATATGTTAGGAGGGGTCAAGTCATCAAAAATTCTCTTATAAATATCTAAAATGTGCATTTTGTATTGAGCTCTGGACTGAATATGAAAAATTTAGGGAGGACCGGACCCTCCTTAGGCCCCTTCTGGTTGCGAGCCTGTTCCAGAGTAGCACTTACCAACTGAATCTGGTGTAGGCTTATTACTATATTGTCACATTTTTCCTTATTGAGGAGGAGGTAGGTGAATGACCGCTCAAGACGTTGCCAATTTCAGTCATCTACATCTGTCCATCAATCTCTTTTCTCGAAAACGACCGCAGAGCCCAGGAGGGTAGGTATCAGTGGTCAGTTTTGTCAATTGCTTCCATCGAAACACCGCTCGAAACAATGAGGACATGTGGTTCTCGAAGCCGTACATGAGAACGAGGTCATTTCGTATTTTGAAGTGAAATAAATAAATAAGAATATTGTCATATTTCCTAAACGCTACACCTTTTTTAACTTGATGTAATAAATAAGCTATAAGATACTGATTGATACAATTGGATTTGGATTCCTTTTCCTTTCAGGGGTGTGTGTAAAAAATTTGGACGGGTGTTAGGGGGTGTTGGAGGGGTGTAGATTACTCCCTGGGTGGTTTAACAAGCTAAAGGACGCCTTCGAAACACTCGAAGACGCACCATGTGAGAGAAACCAACGCATGTACAAAACAAAGATCTTCAATCAGCAATTGATGCGAACAGTGGCCACACATGCTAGGAACTGAGACTATAATTCAGTTTAAGTGGAACAACCTCCATCTACTTTGAAGCACTACAAGTTGGGCCGACAGGTCATACATGATTTGACTCCGGGCCAGAAGGAAACGCTAGCAGACACCTGTGTTTCTTTGCTGTTTCGTCTGAGGAAAAAGCCATTTTTGGTCAGGGTGTTGACATGTGATGAGAAGTGGGTCATGTACGAAGCTCTACAGAGCCGCCATCATTGGTTAGCATCCCATGAGCCGGTGCAAAACAGCTGAAAGCAGCAGTGCACCAGAAGAAAGTCCTCTTAAGTGTTTGGTGGACTGCTCGTGGCATCGTGCATCGGGAACTGTTACCAGCTGGTCGGAGCATCAATACAACTGTACTGTCGGCAGTTGAGCTGTGTTCAGGAAAAAGCGCAACATTCTGGAGCCCAGCATTTCTGAATAGCAAAGGGGTCTTCGTATTACAGGACAACGCTAAGCCCCATGTGGCTAGGATGACCCGGGATACCGTTCTACCCTTCGATGAGAAACACTATTACACCCGCCATACTCCCAGGTCATTGCACCGTCTGGGTCCATTCCTTGGACAATCACCTTAGAGGACGGCAGTTCAAATCCCCAGTAGAGATGCAAATGTATTTGCTACTTTCTCCGTTTCACGGCTCACACAATTCTACGGCGATATCATCCATGGCCTTCCAGAAAGTTTGCAAAATATCGTCGATCTGATGTGGAGTATTTTTGATGTTTCAGGTGCGTCTTAGGTGACATATCGATGCTCGAATGTGGGGGTGAAAAAGCAAAGGAACTTTCATGGTTTCCTTTATACGATTTTACTAATATAAATCATAATGGTTAAGTATTACTATACCTTTAAGGAATAAAAGACACTACATAAACCAGCAAAACAAGATGGGAAAAGTACATTTCAGATAATTTAAACTGATTTAAAGTTATTTTTATGGTAAACTCCATTACGTCCAACGCAATATTTATTTTCCTCAAATCATGAAAGTTCAAACAGCATGCAAAAGTCACTTTTAACACTTTCGATCGTAAGCCCGAGTCAAACTTTGTAAGTTTATTCCAAACCGCCGCAGCCGGCGTCTAACTTGATTTTCATGTAATAGGTCCTATGTAAGTTATTATGGGTTCTGTTCGGCTGTGATAAACTTTCTGCGTTTGACTGCAGCACGTTCGATAATATACTGGAATATTTTGTTTCGAAAACTATTTGTCCAACTTGTCAACGCAATGGAAAATATTACCAGGGTAAGAGTATTTAATTTACCTATTCAAATAGATAATAACGTTATTGTGCAAATTCTGACTGAATATGGAACAGTGAAAAAAATATAACCAATGAGACATGGTCTCAAAATTATCCCCTTGCAGTGTCCCATGGAATACGAACTGTGAACATTGTCCTTAAAAAACGTATCCCTTCACGTTTACTCTTTAACAGCTTTCCTGGCTTCATATCATATGAAGGCCAGCCTGTAGTGTTTTTTCTGTCGATCATTAACTCACCGACTTAGTGACTGTGATAAGAAAAGAAGACAAGAACTGAATGGGCTCATACGTCTCAAACGTCTGACATTCAATTTACCGAGTTTTCCCCCCACTCCGCCCCGCATCTAGCGCACCGCCACTGCCTTTACAAATTGTCATCCCTCGGCACTATTCAAAAAAAACTTGTGAATAACATGTGCAATTACAACCAAACAGTTCAGAATCAGTAACTGACACATCTACTACGATTGCTGCTCATACTGATGACAACTCTGATTCCACATCTGGCCTTATCAACAATGCAGCTGAAGAAACACATACACCTAGTGTTAACGTTAATGATCTTGAAAGTGTTGCAAATATCGATACTCCGTCTGGTCCCCCTGGTAAACAGCCTGTTGGTACTGAGGGCTCCTTCCAAGCTATGAAACAAAAAACTGCTATGGAATTCATTACACCTACTTCAGATACAGACGGTAGTGACCTTGGCCTGGAAAGTGAAAAAAGTGAAATGAAATCTTTAAGTTTTACGTACCACGCTTATGCCGGTTAGGCTAAAGGAGACGGTGATTATGAGAAATGAATAAAATGGTGGAATGAAGAAAGTGGGAGGAAACGGGAGAACCCCGAGAAAACCCACGCACACGGTGTTTGTCAACCACAAAGTTCACGTGGTGGAAGCAGGGTTTGAACCCTGGACCCCAAGCACCAGAGGTGAACGCTCTACCACTGAGCCACCACGGCCCACAACCCGGAAAGTGAAACAACAGACATTCCTTAAACAACAAAGGAATTACGTTCACGAAAGAAACGTGGCTCGCGTGGTTCTTATTCACGACCTGTGAATGTCATAACAACTCGAAAGAAGAAAAGGCGTGATGCTTCAATAACTGAATGTTTACGTCACGACGATATTGCATCAGGTGTGCTCACTGACCTTCTAGACTTATAAATACTTTTTTCGCTTTTTTGTTGTCAGTGTGACTATATTGACGTTCTCGTCTTCTATTCATAGTAATACGTTGATATGTTCCAATCTTACATTTGCTTTTTTTGTTTTCTTACTTATAACACTGTACATTACACGTATTGTTTCCCTCAATGTAAACCGTATGCAAAATAGTGTTAAAAAAAGAATTGTTTAAAAGATTGGTTTATGATTATGACGCAGATTTTATATGTCTTCAGGAAATAATCTCCGATGAACACTGTTCCATCTCTGGTTATAAGAGTCATGTTAATATTGGTGTACATGGTTTTGGAACTGCTATATTAGTGAAAGAAGGAATACAAATTAATTCCTTTAAAATGGTGGTGGATGGCAGAGGGATAGCGTTGTATTGGAAAAATACTGTAATTTTCAATATATATGGGAAATCGGGGCATCAAGAGAAGACGGGTAGAGAGACCTTATATAAAGAAGATTTGTTGTATTTGCTTTCTGAAACCCTTAATAACATTATGATCATGGGCGATTTTAATTATGTACTTCGAGCTAATTATTGTGACGGGATACCATCATATAGTCCTGCACTACAATTTTTGTTTCTCAATATAGGCTGGTTGACACTGGTATCTACTGTAAAAAGGATCATATCTTTACTTACGTGCGCAGTAATGCGGCGTCCAGAATTGACCGTTGCTATTGTAATCCAAACTTGGTTAAATTGATTGTTAAATATGATGTCTGTTTAGCCCCGTTTACTGATTATTTGGGTCTAGTTTTTGAATTTAATATTGGTTCGCCGTACTGTATCTGGGGACGATCCTACTGGAAAATGTCCCCCTTGGTCTAAATGATCCTTATTTTCTTAAACAGTTTCATCGGCACTGGTCAGTCTGGCTTCACCACAGGTATACCACAAGCCTCAAATGGTGGGAGCAATATGTGAAACCCCAAATCAAATGGCTATATATCGATCACTTTCGAGATAGGAATGCCAATAGTAACCATATGATGCAATTTTATATGAAATGTTTACAATCTGTTAGTGGTTTATCGGCTAATTCCCCAATATCGTACCGAGATTTGCAGTATTATAAAGGTAAAATTTTACATTTCCACAGAGAATGTACTGAAATATTTCGTTACTATAGTAAAGATAACACTGTGATAGAAAACGACCTCATGACGTTATACCATCTAATTCATACAAAGAAACGTAAGAATCGAGCTTTCATTTCAAAATTAACCTCTAATACTTAGCAAGTACTAACTAATCCTAGTGAAATTAGAGCTCACATACATAATACATACCAAGAATTGTATAATGTATCACAGAACAAGACTACCTCTGCGGGGCTTCTAACCCGTTCCTACTGCTACTACTTATACTATGAATACGTGTAGTAAAACTGCACACTGTTCTCGACATAAAATGGGCAAATTAAATACTTCTTCAATTTTTCCCTTATAATTTACAATCTGTGGATCCATATAGTAAAACAGCACCATAAAGATTACACTAAAATTATAACAAAGAACAAATATTATATGAATCTATTTGGAAACCCACATGCGAAAATAGGAAAATAACTACTCGGGTCTTGAATCTGAGGCCGTGGGCTCCCAGTACGATTGGAAACTGCGAGTGAAAGCAAGCGCTCTAGCCCTGAAGATTCAAGGGAGCCTCATTTTCTCTGTATTCATTTCTTTGAGGAGTATCCACTTGGTTCGGCAAGCGCTCTTGTACAGCCTCCCGACATGCTTGTGTATTTCATTTTGCTACTCCTACTGCACAGTTGTAAACAATCAGACCTTTAAGAAGTTTCTTCCTATTTCTCATGTCGTTATATTTTCCATATGCAAGTTGTTCCAGCAGTAGTGTTACATGGTACAAATTGGTTCATTCTCGTCGTTGTCTTGGCATGTGCACTGTGTGTAAGATACGAATTTCTGGAGGTATTTTCCTATATTCGAGTGGGTCATATGTCCCAGAAGAAGTGGGACATGATAAAGTTTGTTATTTTCGCACTTTATCAGAATTTGAACCATGGATTAAGAGATTTCCTTTCATATGTGTCAATTGTGGGACAATATCACGAACAAAGAGGGACATTGATACCATCGTGTTCTACTTACGTCCTACCAAAAAGTGCACCAGATGTAATAGCAGAATGTACAACGTTGTTTTCCAAGTTTTCGCGCGTGGGACGGTGCACCATCAGTGGTGGGACATGTTGACAGTTGTCCATTAGCTACATATTGATATCAACACACACATTGGCCAAATTTCAATATCGATCATGCGATCCAACTAGTGACATTCATTTAGTTTACCCAGTTTCTTAGTGAGCCCCCTTGAGTCCCTTTGCTTTGCCTCAATTGTTGCATCCTTATTGGTATGCAGCAGTCCACATCATATTGCATCAGATTGATGAAATATTATTGGTGAATTGGCAATGGATTTCATGTTCTTGATGCTATTTCTTTCATTTCCGACGCTTTGAACTCACGTTTACTGAGTATGAGTGTATTTCTGTTCATTTTCGTTACGTGTTTCCACACATGTAAATCACCCTGCTTAATTTGTTGTGCTCTACCGACACTCCAGAAGTCTTTGTAGAGCATTTGAGTACAAATGCGCTACACTTAAAACTTAGAACGTCACTGTTGGCTAGCATCCGTACCTGGCGATTATGTAAACACACACAATTGGCATGAAGGTGTCCGCCATTTTGTATTTGTTCCAGATATTGACTGAATACAAACCAATTATTGTTACCTGGTAGAAATCCTATCAATTCATATCCATTTAGACCAATTTTCATTTGGCAGATTATCCAGGACTCCCTACGTTCCTTTGGGGAATCCCTTGCGCGTGCATTGTAGGATTGTGAAACATGCAAAATTTAATACAGCAGGTATGATTTCTTCAGTGAATTTTTCCCCGCCCTCTTTATGTTGGATAATTTCCTATCTATTGGCGTCCGAAAATCATTTTCACACGCTTCCAGCACCTTGTAGATCCGAAGCTATGTCCGATAGCTGAAAGTTCAAGACCTTTTTTCTTGTCTCAGTGGTAGGAGTCACCTCCCAAGAATTGTAACACTTATTTTACAACGCCCGACATATATTATATATATAATATATATATATATATTATATATATATATATATATAATAAGATTATATCCTTTAGTTCTAAGTGCTTTGCCCAATCCTTAAAACATTTCTAGCCAGTTTGCTAACAACTACAAATTTTAGTTTATTTCTGTTGGTATCTCGCCTTTCCCTTGCTTGCTCTCGAACATTTCAGGTTGAGAGTTATTTAACTCGCATATAGGAATTTTACATTTACATTGAAAGCATTACTTTAACGTTACTTTTAACATTTCCACCTTATCTGGATTAATGAAAGTGTTATTTAAACTAAATATGTTTTTTTGACAGCGGTAATAAATTACAATTATCTTTAATGTTGCCTAGATACACACTTGATTTAACTTGCCTGCTTGGAGAAGGAGATACACACCACAGAACCGTATATTCCAGAACCTAACCGAATAGAAACAGAAACCGCTATAAATAAATTAAAGAAACACAAATCTCCGGATATAGACTAAATTCCGGCTGAGTTAATTTTAGCTGCAGCCGAAAAAATTGTAGAACAAGATACACAAACTCATTCTCCTTATCTGGAACAAGGAAAAATTTCCACAAGAGTGGAAAGAATCAATCATTGTTCCAATTCACAAGAAAGGCGAAGAAACTGACTGTAATAAATATCGAGGCGTTTCTCTTCTATCAACATCCTATAAAATCCTTGTAAATATTCTATTAGCAACATTGACTCCATACGCAGATCAAAATATTGGAGATTATCAGTGTGAATTTAGACAAAATCGATCAACTATCGACCAAATATTTAACATTCGGCAAATAGTCGAAAAGAAGTGGGAAAACAATACCCCGGTACATCAACTATTTATTGATTTTAGAAAGGCGTACTACTCGGTT